>NW_028318139.1:1283000-1924500 GCF_062004578.1 Staurois parvus
AATGTGTTTCTTTTTTTAAACATTTTTGGGCTTTTTTGTTAATTTAGCAAAAAACAACAACCCCAGTGCTGATTATATACCACCAAAAGAAAGCTCTATTTGTGTGATGAAAATGCTAAAAGGTTAGTTTGGGTACAGTGTTGCATGACCACGCAATTGTTATTCAAAGTGTGAGAACACTGAAACCTGAAAATTGGCCTGGGCAGGAAGGGGGTAAAAGTGCCCGGTATTGAAGTGGTTAAAGAAGGTATTCTTTAAAATGTTCAACATATGTATAGGAAGTATAAATTGCTTGAGATCATGTCATTAAAAAGATTTTTCCCTGCTTTTCACCTGGTTCTAAGAGGTGAACTCATGTAGACAGTCGCTAAGTTTTGTGACCATTAGTTATTCCAATTGTGTCTATTTGTGGACTGAGTGTTTAGTAAATCTCTTCTCTGCCTAAAAGTAGTCAGTCATGCAAGGAACTGCAACCATTTAAAGACAAGGTGCTTTAGTAAATCAACCCCTATGGGACAGTCCACTCTCTGAGTGTGGGGGGGAGCACCATTTGCCAGAGGAGTAGAGTAACAAGTAAAAGTATGTATCCTGTCTTCTTCCTCCTAAGATTCAGTGCATGGAGTCTGACTAGCCAATTGCTAGACTTAAAGTGGTATTAAAGGCAAAATTGAAAACATGACATGCCAGACAGTCTGTCACTAGCATTAATAATGCAGTCTTTGCAATTCCCTCCTGTAGATCCTGCAGTAGACAAAACTGTGCAACTTGTTTGGCAAGTTTAGTTGCTGAAAAAGTAGCTCCCTTAAAGCCAATAGGAGCTACAGTATATGATAAAATATATCCTATATCTTATCACAGTTGTTTGTCACACCACAATTCAAAGGGAGTTAGTATCCACATTTTTAAAAATCTTCAATGGGTGTTGACTGAACAACTTAAATAATAAGTTCACTTTTAAAAAAAATAATAAACACACATTTTTTGCAGGTAAGAAAATGTGCATTTACTATTTTTTTTAAGGTGCCTGGAAAGCATTGCACCAGTAATCAGTAGATCGCTGGTGCCATGCAGGAATCCTGCAAGCTGTCAGTGTAAGCTGTCTGTCCATACATCGTACAGGCAGGCATTTTCTCACTGACAGGAAGAATCAATGAACCCATCAGAGCACTCAACAGCGCCATGGTAGTTCATTGAGAACTACAAGCCAACATCCACAAAGGATGTCGGTACTTGTAGTTGATTAATTTGTAGAACTCTGTGCATGAACAATACAACCATTCGGGTGGAGCCATGCATGGCTACACTCTTTTTTCAAAAAGAACAGGTTTTCTGAGACTTTTTTGTGTACATACAAGCATATATATTGCTGCATAAATCTACCAATCAATTCAAATCTAATGCAATGTACATGCAAATCACAATGGTGTAATCCCTTGTTAGAACATATACTATGTTACCATAAGTATTGGGACACCCCTCCAAATCATTGGATTTGGGTGTTCCACTCACCTCAATGGCCACATGTATATAAAATCAAGCACCTAGGCATGCAGACTGCTTCTACAAACATTTATGAAAGAATGGGTCGCTCTCAGGAGCTCAGTTAATTCAAGCATGGTACCATGATAGAAACATGAATATATAAATATGTAGCGCTAATAAAATCAAAATGAAAATCAAACAGAAATTGCACTATATCATATTAAAACAACTGAGTCCAATATTAGTGGTACAGTGAAATATTGCGTGCAAGCATTAATAAATTCGCAGTAAAGGAAATCTGTGACTCTTGTGCTCGTGAGAATAGACAAACATTGCACTAACCAGATAGCGCAATTAATGTGCATGGAGCAAATAAGACCTGCTCCTGTTACTCTGGACTTGTAATACCATAAGGATAGGTGTCATCAGCGTGTAGGCCACTAGGTGTCATCCATCTATGTATACCCTCTAGTCTTCAAATATGCCAATCACAGCCACCAGGGGGAGGATCACACACCAATCCAGGTCACAGAAAACCTTCAAAAACGGGCTCCCAAGGAAATGACGAGCCCAGAGAAAGCTTCCAATAGTGCAGTAGGTCTTTATTTCACAAAATTCCAGCATAAACAGATTAAAAGAACGAACTTATATCCGGATCCAATATGGCCACGTTTCGTGTACTCTGAGGAAGTGTAAGTACACGAAACGCATTAGGGAGGTGCCCCTGACTACTGTGCATACACTTCCAATAGCTTCCAATAGTGCAGTAGGTCTTTATTTCACAAAATTCCAGCATAAACAGATTAAAAGAACGAACTTATATCCGGATCCAATATGGCCACGTTTCGTGTACTCTGAGGAAGTGTAAGTACACGAAACGCATTAGGGAGGTGCCCCTGACTACTGTGCATACACCGCAAGGCCATCCTGAATGACAACCAGCGGCCATATGGGATCCGGATGTAAGCTACTAAATATTCCATGGTCAATTTTTAAAGGTATTATAACAAAGTGGAAGCAACTGGGAACCACAGCAACTCAGCCACAAAGTGGTAGGCCATGTAAAATGACAGAGTGGGGTCAGCTCATGCTGAAGCTCACAGTGCGCAGAAGTCGCCAACTGTCTGCAGGGTCAATAGCTAAAAATCTCCAAACTTTGTGAGACCTTCAGATTAACCCAACAACAGTGCGTAGAGAGCTTTATGGAATGGGTTTTCTCACTTATCTGTCTGGAAATCCGATGGACGTGTCTGGGTTCGGCGATTGCCAGAAGAACGATACTTGCCTGACTGCACTGTGCCAAGTGTAAAGTTTGGTGGAGAGGGGATTATGGTATGGGGTTGTTTTTCAGGGGTTGGGCTTGGCCCCTTAGTTTCAGTGAAGGGAACTCTTAATGCATCAGCATACCAAGACATTTTGGTCAATTTCATGCTCCCAACTGTGTAAGAGCAGTTTGGGGATAGCCCCTTCCTGTTCCAATATGACTGCACACCAGTGCACAAAGCAAGGTCCATGCAGACATGGATGAACAAGTTTGGGGTGAAGGAACTTGACTAGCCTGGTCCTAACTTCAACCCAACACCTTTGGGATGAATTAAAGTGGAGACTGTGAGCCAGGCCTTCTCATCCGACATCAGTGTCTGACCTCACAAATGCGCTTCTGGAAGAATTCCCATAGACACGCTCCTGAACCTTGTAGACAGCCTTCCCAGAAGAGTTGAAGCTGTTATAGCTGCAAACAGTGGGCCAACTCAATATTGAACTTTACAGACTGAGACTGGGATGCCATTAAAGTTTATGTGCATGTACAGGCAGGCATCTCAATACTTTTGGCAATATAGTGCATGTCATATGCAATGGAAATACATTAACATTTCACAAATATCTCTGGAGATACTGTATCTTTGATGAATTTGTTTGCAAAACAGATTTGGATTAGGAATAGACAAGTATTCTTACAAAGATGTGGAAATGAACTGTAGGAGAGGGATGAGTAGGAGAGGGATGTCATTAGTTTGAAAGTTTGGCATGTGGATACCAGAGTTAACATCAGATAATGAGAATGAGAGATTTACTAAAACTAGAGGACAGGGATTCTGGTGCAGCTGGGCATATTAAGCAATCAGCTGCTAGGTGTTATTGTCAACGGTTCATTGAACAAGCTGAATTTAGAAGCTGATTGGTTGCTATGAATAGCTACACCATATTTTCTGGCCACCAGTTTTAGTAAATGTTCACCAGTGGCTATTTGACTATTCTCTAGCATGACAAAACAGACATGTCCAACGATATAGCAATGAATTTGCCAAATATCACAGCAAAAATCATTTTAAAGTGCAGCTCATTCATTTTGGATTGAGCGATGGAGGGTTTGCACCTCCTTTTTTTTGCCATCTGTTTTCCATTTGAAGATTTCCCCTTAGTGTTCTGTTAACCCAAAATGTGGGATTTTCTTTTTCTTTCACTTTCAATAATAAGGAGAAACAGTGGAAAGAGAGAGAATGAATCTCTCTAACAGGGGCACAGACAGCAATAAAAAATGACAGATGTTCTAATCCCTCTCCACTGTATCCATCCCAGTGGATATGATGTCATGCAATGAAATGCCAGTTGGTTTCATGAGAAAAATACTGCAAATTTTGATGAAATAATGCATGCCTCCTGTAACAAGTGTTTTTAATGAATTGCAAAAAATTTTTTGAAAAATGCTAAGAGGTATTTTACCATGGATATTAAAGCAGTAGATACCGCTTTGTGAATAGAGCCCAATGTTGTAAAGACTGTGTACTCTCATATATGGTATGTTTTGTATCTTACAGTAAGTCTTAAAGTATCTTACATTCTAACCATGGACTGTATAAATAAAGTATTTACAAAATACTGCCCTGGGAGACATGTACCCAAAAAAAATGTAATTTCTATATGGAAGGGAACTGCAATTTCATTAAATCTTAATGTAAAATATTACACGTGCAAAATTCCTTTAAATAACACGCATAGGGGATTCCTTTAATCTGCCTGCGAAGTGGCACATCTGTGCAATGTATACAACCTGCTACAGCAAAACTGGCCTTTAGAAAGAATTAAAATGTTTTTTTTTTTAATCTGCCAGCAAAATGACAGCTATTAATAAACAGTGTGGCCAGGGATTTCATATAAGTAGGCAATACCCTAATCCCAGATAAGGGTCTGATATAGATTCAATGGGGATTTCACACAAAAAGAAACAAGAAACAACATGGACTTCCTCCCAATTCATATCAGGCCCTTTGGGTCTGGTATGAATTTTAAGGGGGAATTCCATGCAAAAAAAGCAAGAAAGGCTGCTTCCCCCCCCCCCCAATTACATGGAACCCCACATAAAAGTTAAAGAGTGAGGTCCCCCAAAAATCCACATCAGACCCTTATCCAAGCATGCAGCCTGGCAGGCCAGGAAAAGGTAGAGCAAGTGTGCACCCCTTCAATCCATACTAGACCACATGTCCCCAACATGGGAAGGGGGTACCTTGCCAGGGGGAATCAATGAAGATGAAGTAAAAGACCATTTTGACAAGTCCTTTAATTTAAAATAAATGTCCCATGATGTACATTAATTTTCAACCATATCATCCAGTCATGCATTGTAGACACTTGCATTGTAGATGTTACCTGACACTCACCAACACATCAGTTCCAGTCACTTCATTCCCACTGAATGAGAGGTCCTGCAGATCACAGCTTTTATAAACAAAGGGTTGAAGTCTTCTGGGTGACAACATCGACCATATATGGACATTTATCTTTTTAACATGTATCTTTTTTTAATAGGCTCCCCCATAAAATTCACACATAAGACCTGAAGGGCCTTGTATGATTTATGGATGAATCCACACCTTTTTTTTAAAAAACAATCAGTGTCCCTTTGCTTATATTGCTGGGGATTTCTAGCCATGTAAATGAAAAAGGCAGGTGATGTCACTAGTTGTTAGGGACTCCACGTACTGGGCAGGAAGCTGTCATGAATAATAGTGGTGGTAATACTGCTACTATACGTAATGTTTGGGTTGAACCTTAAGCTCAACCCTGTCAGCTATTATTCATTAAAACCATTATCCCATAAGAAAAAAGGTTGCTGCAACTGTTAAAACGTTAGCTAGAGTTTGTCTTTAAATTGTTAATCACTTTTGTAAAATCCATCTAAATCTGCTAGTCCATCTAACAGCCAATGCTGCTGTCCAAGGGCTAATTCATTGCTCCTTCATAGACAGATAGCCACAGCAAAACAGGAAGTGTGTTACTCGCTGGATCACCAGGTGAAAATATAGGAATAAAAAAAACCTAAAAAAAAGAAAACTAATGCACCCATGACATCTAAAGATTGGTAAACTGCAATAATGTTTTTTTTTTTCGTTTTGTTTTTTCGTTATTTATTTTTTTCAGGTACTTGTATAGCACAGTCAATTTATGCAGCTCTGTACATATACTTTATAGTGTACATTCACATCAGTCCTTAACCCTCAAGGGGCGTACAATTTAAGGTCCCTAACTCACATTCATACATATACATACTAGGGCCAATTTTAGACAGGAGCCAATTTACCTACCAGCATGTCTTTGGAGTTTTTAATTACTTCAATATCGAACACTTTCACCCCCTCCCTGCCCAGGCCAGTTTTCAGCTTTCATCTTTTTATCATTTTTTTCACATAAATAGTGTTTTCTTTTGGTGGTATTTAATCACCACTGGGTGATAAACAAAAAAAGACTGAAAATTTGGGAAAAAAAAAACAAGCTTTTCTTTGTTTCTGTTATAACATTTTGCAAATAAATAATCTATCTTCATAAATTTAGGCCAACATGTATAATGCTACATTTCTTTGGTAGTAAATAACCCAATAGTACACAATGAATGGATGCCATCCACTGTTTACAATTTTCATGTGATCTGCTGTGATTGGTCACAGCAATCACATGGTACTGCCAGTGGCCCGGTACACTGATCTTTATTCAGCTGTGTCCAGTGGACACAGCGGGTGACATATCGTGCCGCAGTGCGCGCAATCCTTGGAGGATGTCATATAAAAACCAATATAAAGCCAATGGCCACTACTCCATACTCTTACTACTTGACCTCTCTGCGGCTTTTGATATGGTTGACCATCCCCTCCTCCTCAAAAAACTCCACTCTCTTGGCCTCCGAGACTCTGCTCTCTCCTGGTTCTCCCCCTACCTATCCTAGGTAACGCTGCCTCCTTCTCTTCACTCCCTCTTTCTGTAGGGGTCCATCAAGGTTCTGTCCTTGGACCCCTTCTCTATTCCATCTACACCTCCTTCCTTGGTCACTTGATAAACTCCCATGGCTTGAAGTACCATCTCTATGCTGATGACACACAAATCTATCTTTCTACCCCTCACCTCACCCCTTCAGTTTCCTCTCGCATTACTAACCTACTAAGCGACATATCTGCATGGATGTCACTCCACTTCCTCAAACTCAATCTTTCCAATACTGAGCTCTTAGTTTTCTCCCCAGCCCATGCCCCCTCCCCTGACTTCCCCATCAAGATCAATAACACAATCATCATTCCCTCCCTTCATGCCAGGATACTAGGTGTAATCCTAGACTCCCATCTATCCTTTCAGCCCCAAATCCAATCACTGTCCAAATCTTGTAGACTTCACCTTCGCAACATCTCCAAGATACGCCCGTTCCTAACCTCGGAAACCTCTAAGCAACTTATTCACTCCCTTGTTATATCTTGCCTTGACTATTGTAACTCCCTCCTCATTGGCCTACCTCATCGCAGGCTATCCCCTCTTCAGTCTATCATGAATGCTGCTGCCAGACTTATCCACCTTACTAACCGTTCTGTATCTGCCACCCGTCTCTGCCAATCCCTCCACTGGCTTCCCATTGCCCAACGGATAAAATTCAAAACATTAACAATAACATATAAAGCCATTTATAACTCTGTCCCAAATTACATCACCGATCTTGTATCTAAATATCACCCGAACTGTACTCTCTGCTCCTCGCAAGACCTCCTGCTCTCTAGCTCCCTTGTCTCCTCCTCCCATGCTCATCTCCAGGACTTCTCCAGAGCTTCCCCCATCCTCTGGAACTCTCTACCCCAATTTATCAGACTATCGCCTACTCTGCTCACTTTTTTTATTTAGGGAAGCCTATCCTGCCCTCAGCTAATAATGGAATCTTCTACTCTTCCAACCAGTCCATCCCCCACAGTTACTACCTTTTGTTCCACTAGCCCCTCCCTCCTAGATTGTAAGCTCCAAGGAGCAGGGCCCTCCTTTCCCTCTTGTATTGAACTGTATTGTTGCTGTATTGTCTCCCATTATATTGTAAAGCGCTGAGCAAACTGTTGGCACTATATAAATCCTGTATAATAATAATAATAATAAAAAATATGACGTCCACCCAGGGTAGGAGAGCTCCCACCTGGCTGTCATGTTACAATAGGCTGAGCGGGAAGTGGTTAAACACCTCCAGGTGGGAAATATCTTTAGCTCTGTCTGACACAGCGCAGAGAAGGAGCTGTCATTCGCTTAAGTGAACAAAGGGGCAGGGTCACTTGGTGATGTTACCAAGTGATCTTACTCCTTTGTCTACTGCAGAGGTGGGCCGAATTACAGCTCCGTCTCCAGTGCTAAAGTAGACATAGGAACCGGAAATTGCATTTAGAGCCGGCAATAACATTCAGAACGTGCAAGTGAGGGAACCTTTATGTACACACTGTCGCCTTATTGTAAACACTGCTCCTCTCCTGGGACACAGTGCTTTCCCTTGCCATAAAGAGGTCCTGTCACCTATATGCTATCACAAAGGGGCTATTGGTCCCTTATGTGATAGCAATAAAATCATGTGTTAAAAAAAGACACATAACATATTTTTTTAAAAGGTTTAATCCCCCACTTACGCAGCATACATGCAAAAACCCATGCATTGGGGCTCCTTTGTACACAAACGACGATTGCACTACATGTTACATATCACCGCATATGCCAGAGTGAGACCAATCATTTTATCACCAGTTCTCCTGGGTAACTGTAAACTGATGACCTGTAGGTGCTTTTAAAGCATCACCTATGCAAAGTATAGGCTATTGATGTTTTTATCACAGGCACATGCAATTTTAAAGATTAACAAGTTGGGTATCTACAGTAAAAAACTTCATATTTTATATTTTACCAAAACATTTGGTAATTTAATGTGTTTGTGTGCCCTAAAATTAACTTTAGTGTATGTTTTACTGAAATCTTGTGTTTTCATAAACTATGTAACTATGTACTGTAACAATGTCTTTAATATCATAGTTACAGTACATAGTTACATAGTTTGTAAGGTTGAATAAAGACAAAAGTCCATCCACTTCAACCTATGCGGCTGTGTGTGCAGTCATGTAAAAAATCGTATCCCATAATTCCTGTATATTGTGTTCACTAAGATACACATCTAAGGGTTTTTTTTTTTTTTTTTTTTGTATTTGAATGGTTTTTATTAATTTTAAACAGTATAAAACAGAGGCAACAAAACACGCCCACGCAGGGGCTATCAATTGCACCGATAGAAAATGTATAATAGAGCAGACAACGCTCTAATTCCAATAAGGCAAAACGTATGCCCACGTAGGGGCTATCAATGGCACATAGGTTACAATAACATCAGTGAAACTCAGATTATCGCAACTAAAGACAGCTGTCCACTGTCACATCAAAACAAACAGAAAAGGAAAGAAGAAAAGCAGAGAAGAAAGAAAGAGAAAAAAAAAAAACAAAAACACACACCAGAGAGCAAGGGTCCATGAGCGCCAATACAAAACTCCATCACCTCCCTACACTGGCCGGGGGGAACGTGGGAAAGGCATATTGCAACCACGGTTCCCATATTTTCAAAAATTTATGTTGAGAGTCATTGCATATACTCGACATCTGTTCATTGAGCATCATAGTAGTCATACGATCCCGCACCCCCTGAAAAAGTACAAACGGACTCTTCCAGGCCTGGGCAATTGTCCTAGTGGCCGATAAAAACAAATAGGAAGCCAATCGCTGCTGACGAGCCAAGAGGCCCGGTATGGGGCAATGAAGCAAAGCATACCGAGCATCCCGGCGTATGGAGAGATGAAACAAAGTGAAAAGGAGGCCAAACACACGAGACCAAAAATGAACCAACCTCGGGCATGACCACCAGATATGCAGTACATCGCCACGATGGCCACAACCCCGAAAACATCGATCACTACAGGCAGGGTTAGCCTGGGCCAAACGAGCCGGCACCCAATACCAACGAAACAATACCTTATAGGCTGCTTCCAGCGTGGTCGTATTAAACGAACATTTAGCTATGAGTGACCAGGCTTTATTCCAGTCCTCTGGATCCACAGCCACTCCCAGGTCGCGTTCCCACTGAACTACATATGAAAGAGAAGTGTGCGACGAGCATCTGTTCAAAGCTGCGTAAAGAAGGGAGATAAGGCCCGGGGCGCCCGGACGCTGCTGGCAAAGCCGTTCAAAGGCAGATGTCTGATATGGGAAAGCAGAAGTGGCCCTCAGCGAGAGTAGCCAGTGCCGCAATTGAAGGTACCGAAAAAATTCCGCTGGGGGAACATCCCGAGACTCCCGGAGGACATTCCAGGTGGGAAAGGACCGAAAAATCAAAAAGTGTCGCACCTGTGAGAAACCATGAGCCACCCACCAAGAAAATGCCCTCGGGTGATCTAGACCCGGCGGGAAAAGAGGGTTATTAATGATTGGAAGCAAGGGCAAGAAAGGTGACATCAGGCCATCTAAGGGTTTTTTTAAACTATCAATACTACCTGTTGACACCAACGATTGTGTGAGCCCATCCCACATTCTTACCACTCTGACAGTGAAAACCCCCTATGCAGTTTAAAGTTAAACCTCTTCTCCTTCAATTTCATTAAGTAGCCCCATGTCTTCTTATACTCCCTGAAACTGAATAGTTTATTTTTTATGCCGGAATCACCATTGAGGTATTTGTATATTGTTATCATATCTCATCTCACATGTTTTGGTGGTTGTCCTCTCCCTGGGACATTCTCTCATAACTTTTGGTCCTGTGACAAGGTAAAGTATGTTTGCCAGAAAATACAATCCTTCTCAGCCTGCGTTACCGTTTGACAGATTTATCGCCCCAGTATGGAAGAAAAATATATTTGAAATATATTTAAAAAATATTCTTCCCAAATATATTGCTATATATTTGAAATGCTATCATTTTGGCCATATTCAATATATTTCAATAAATATATATATACTGCATGTTGAAATGCGTTTTTATTACAAAATATATGAAAAATATTTTTAAAAATACATTTCAAATATACTGTATGTCTTTAAAAATACAAATCTACATTTTTGGAATGCATTTACAAATATATGTAAAAATATGTTAAAATTACGTTTTTGTATGTTAAAAAAATCTGAAGCACATATTTTAAAAAAAAATATTTCAAATATATTTTTCTTTCATGTGGGTAGGTAGCCCTATCTCACTAATTATGGCACAATGCCTACTGTTTTACACTAATATGAACTCTAAGCTAAAAGTTATCGTTCTCAGGAAATTGGTGCAGGAGCTCGGCCCTTCTGAGTCACCCCTCATCTTCACCCTCTACCCACCTCCCAGTACTGCCCCTTTTAGAGAATACAGAAGTATCATTTAGCGATATGGGTCCTCTCCCCTCTCCTGGCTCTGGTGCCATCGCTCTTCCAGAATACTTTTCTGCTGGTATTCTCCAGGTGTACATGTATGTAAGGGGAAAACAAAACCAGAGGCAGCCTCCAATAGCATAATTCTGTTTTATTTTAGAATATAAGAGCAATCAAAATCCCATTACAATGTAATTGCATTGTTACAATATTATTGCATTAATCCACTTACAATGATTCACTACTTCCTGTAACCATATGTGTTCCATCAACAGGAAGTATGGAAGCAGAAGTGACTCAACAAGCCCCACCAAATGCATTTAGTTACACAGATGCCATTAGGAGCGCCGCAGTGTTGGTACCCTTCACTCATTAAATACCCTAAGCTCATGATGTTCTTAAACCTTTATGTGCTATGATCCTTTATGCAAATATACATGTCTTCCCTTCACTCTATTTTGCAATATACAGTTGTGTGCAAAATAATATCAGTCAGACATTACTAACCTGATCAATCACTGTTTTTGGTAGAAATTATATTTCTACATGGCAAATAATTTACTAGCAGGTGGAGTAGAGTAATAGAAATCCAACAGACCCAACAGTCGTGACATGCATGCTGCTGATTCGGTGTAATTGAATCACTAATTGAAAGGGGCATGTTCAAAATAATAGCAGTGTGGAGTTCTATTAGTGAGGTCATTCATTCTTTGAAAAACAGGTGGCAATTATTGCGCCTATTTAAGGAAGGAAGGCAGCAAATGTTGTACATGCTGGTTACAGTGCATTTCTCTCTGACATTCTGAGGAAAATGGGTCGTTACAGACATTGTTCAGAAGAACAGCGTACCTTGGTTAAAAGGTTGATTGGAGAGGGGAAAACATATAAAGAAGTGCAGAAAATGATAGGCTGCTCAGCTAAAATTATTGAAATGCTTTAAAATGGCAACCAAAACCTGAAAGATGTGGAAGAAAGCAAAAAACTACCATTTGAATGGATAGAAGAATAGCCAAAATGGCAAGGACTCGGCCAACAATCAGCTCCAGGAAGATCAAAGAAGGTCTAAAGTTACCTTTGAGTACTGTTACAATTAGAAGATGCCTATGTGAAGCCAAGCTATCTGCAAGAAGCCCCCGCAAAGTCCCACTGTTGAAAAAAAGATGTGCTGAAGAGGTTACAATTTGCCAAAGAGCACATTGACTGGCCTAAAGAGAAATGGCGCAACATTTTGTGGACTGATGAAAGTAAGATTGTTCTTTTTGGGTCTAGTGGCCAGAGACTGTTTGTCACACGACCCCCAAACACTGAATTCAAGCCACAGTACACTGTGAAAACAGTGAAGCATGGTTGCGCAAGCATCATGATATGGGGATGTTTCTCATACTACGGTGTTGGGTTTATTTATCGCACACCAGGGATCATGGATCGGTTTGAATACATCAGAATACTTGTAGAGGTCATGCTGCCTTATGCTGAAGAGGAAATGCCCTTGAAATGGGTGTTCCACCAAGACAACGACCCCAAACACACCAGTAAACGTGCAACATCTTGGTTCCAGACCAACGAGATTGATGTTATGGAGTGGCCAGCCCAATCCCTGGATCTTCATCCAATAAAAAACTTGTGGGGTGACATCAGAAATGCAATTTCTGAGGCAAAACCAAGAAATAGAGAAGAACTGTGGAATGTAGTCCAATCATCCTGGGCTGGAATACCTGTTCACATGTGCCAGAGGTTGGTTGACTCCATGCAACACAGATGTACAGCAGTTCTCAGAAACAGTGCTTATACAACTAAATATTAATTAAGTGATTCAAAGGAAAGCAAAATCTTCAAACATTTTCAGTTTATATAGTGAATGTTTGAGTTTGTAAAGAAGAATACAAACACTGCTATTTTTCTTCACTTTTCTTCAATTTTTTTAGAGGAACAACACAAATTTGATATATTTTTCTTCATGTTTTGATTTGGAATAGAATGTGTAGTGTTCCCAATGCATTTGTGTGTATGGAAATAAAAGCTATTAGAAGGATTTTGAGCTTCATTCACTTTTTTCAACACACTGCTATTATTTTGAACACAACTGTATATTGACCATATTCTGTGTACCCACCGCAACTGTTAAAGAGCCCATTACAAACATTAATGGACAATTCCAACCTATACATATTATTAATGTTTTATTCCCATCAATGCATCTAAGTGTATTTCTCAGTGGAGAAATATATTCAGATGAAAAACTAAGAGAATTGGACCTAGGACCTAAATATGCAGTGGAAAAGGACATTGAGAAATTTGAGGTATACATAGATGTACATAAATTCACTAGGAAGCTAAATTTTAAGAAATATAATGCTAATAAGGATAATCAAGGTATACACAGTGCAGAGTCCACATACCAACATAGTGGACCAAAGAATAACTCCATTTCAATCCTAAAAATGTGGGGAATGATTTATTAAATGTTTTAAGGAAAATGGTAGAGGAAGATGTTAAAAACTCGGTAGTGCATAAAAGCAAGGACAGGTAGGGAATATGGAAGGCTATTACAAAAAGAGAAGAAAGGCTATAATCTGCCTGGTAGATAAGGGAGGAGGGTTGGTTATTTTAAGAAAACAGTATTATGAGTAAGAAATAAGGAATCTGTTGGAAGCAGAAGGCACATATAAAATATTTCCAGGTAATCTCAAAAAAGAATATGAGAATAAACTGAAAGCATTTGTTAATAAAGGTAAAGAAACTGGGTTAGTGAAGGTACACAAAAATGTGAATAAACCACCAGGAAGACTAATAAGTGGAGGAAAGTCATTGCTTACCCACCTGGGGGAATACATAGATGGTTATTTGCATAACAGTTGATTCCCATGTTGGAATATATTAATAATGTGTCAAATTGTTTCTTAGTTACTGTAGAAGTTAACTTCCTTTATACAAACTTTAATTTACCAGAAAGTGCCTAATCTTTGCAATCAATTGGTTCATAATGTAATAAACTTTCCTGTTAAAAAAGTTACCTTTTTGGACCGAAAAGGGTTTTTCAAATGTAAAAGATATAGAGCATATAAAATCAGCCATGAAAAGATAAGGAAATAAAGCATGATTTAAATCTAACATTATGAAAACAGAGTTTAATATCAGGGAGTTCATCACTTGTGATAGCAGCTGTGTTACTTATGTCATTGAGTGCCCATGCAAGTTGCAATATGTGGGAAAAACTACTAGACACCTTTCTATGAGAATAGGCAAACCTATAGATAATATAGAGAGAGGTTTTAAAGGGCACAGCCTGTTTAGACACTTCAGGGAATAACATGGTAGAGATCCTAGTGTAATTTACTTCTTTGGTATAGATAAAATAAAAAAAAGACACTGGAGAGATAGTAATAAGAAAAGGGAAGTATCTAGAGATGAGACTAGATGAATTTATGAGCTAGAAACACTAATGGCTAGTGGTCTCAATGTTGACATAGCCATAAATTACTTTACCTCAAATGTTTAACCTTATCCAACAGGTTCCTCTGTATTTTTATTTTTAATATTAGTTTTTCCTCATGTAGAAAATATGGGGAGTTTTTATAGATTGAATAATCTTTTGAACAAGTTTTAATTATTGTTGATGGAGTGAGATTTAAATAGAAATATTGCATTTGGGTTGGAGTTCCTCCTTCAGAATAACATCATATAATGGTTGAAATCCCCCTTTAATGTAAGGGATTTGTAGAAGTAGAGCTCCTCCTTAAAATTTTGAATAGAAATAGCATAATTTATAAATGAAGGCCATTTTGGAATTTTATAGCAGGGTTGGAGTTCCCCTATAGTTTTTTCATTTCACTTTTGGGTGCAGTTCCCTTTTAAGGTTAGTTAAGTGGTCCCAAGCTAAGCAGCATTAGATTCTTTTTTAAGGTAGTAATAAATTTAATTGTGGTTAGAGTTCCTTTTTAAAAACATTATACTATGACTGACATTCCCCTTTAAAGTGGCGAAAGGAGCTATAAAACCAATGTCACCTAATTAGTGGAGTTCCCTTTTATTAATAACATCATATTAGGGCTGGAGTCTTCCCATAATCACATTTGAATAAAGTAATATCAACATGGAGCTCCCGCCTTTTTTTTATTAATAATATCATAATAGGGTTGGAATTTCTCCATAGCCCGTTGTAATTGCATAATTCTGTTGGAGTTCCCCTTTAAGGATAGAAAGGGGTCCCAAGATTGCAGAATTGCACTGAGGACCTATAGAAAGTGATTTCTATTAAAATTACATAACATTGCTAACTGGAGTTTCCCTTTAAGAACAATATATGGTTAGATACATTGATGGGATTAAAGCATGAATAATATGAATAGGTTCAGATTCTCCTTTAACCTCCCTGGTGGTATTCCCAAGTGTAGCTCGGGGTAAACTTTCAGTACCAAAAGTGGTAACCCCCAGCTACACTCGGGATTACCCTGCAGCGTTGCTCTGGGATCCCTCTTGCACTTACCTTGTCCTTTGCTCCCACGATGTCCCTCCTGCAGCGTCCTCGGCCATCTCCTCCGGCCGATGCCGGCATCCGTCTTCTGGGTTCCGTTCCCTGCGAGCGTCGGGACGTATGGGACATACGGGGACTGAACCGGCGGGAAATTTAAAAATTTTAAAAAGTGACATTCACTAAATACACTAAAATCACATAGTATAACATTACTGTATAAAAGCATTCCACATACATTTTGTCCCTACTTCTTTGTCCTGTGCCCTGCCTGCATTTTTACTGTTGAATTTTACCTTGAATTTTAGCTTTTTACTTTTTTTTTTTTTTTTACCTTTTTACCTTGAAACTGAGAAACGTCCATGGCATCCACAAAGCGTCCGTTTAGGTCAAAAGCAGTTTTAGATCAGCTAGAGAACAGTGATAGTAAATTAGAACCACTTGCAGAATTGAGTGATAATGATCTGTGGGGAAATTCGTCATCAGACACTGAAAACGATTTTGCGACTTTGCTCAGTGATGTGCGAACTTGGCGCTCTGTTTCAAATTTCAGTGTTTTTGGTTTGATTGTATTATTGAATTAAATGTATTATTATTATTATATTATTATTTTTTATGATTATTTATTATACTCTAACTTATGATTTCGTGTTTCAAATTTTATCATACCCGGGATGTTTACTAGACTCTTGTTCGGACAGATTTCAGTGAGTTATTCCTAAAAATGACAGGCCTACAATAAAAAAACGATATATTTCCATGCAAAAAAATGTACCGCTTTGAGCACAGAAATATAATCAGACCGCTAGGGAGGTTAATTTATTACAGGTACTTACATAGCGTTGTCAATTTACGCATATATATTGTACATTCACATCAGTCCCTAACCCTCAAGGGGTGTACAATCTAAGGTCCCTAACTCACATTCATATATACACATATTAGGGCCAATTTAGACAGTATCCAATTAACCTACCAGCATGTCTTTGGAGTGTAAGAGGAAGCCGGAGTACCCAGAGGAAACCCATGCAGGCACAGGGAGAACATGCAAACTCCAGGCAGGTGGTGCCGTGGCTGGGATTTGAACCAACGACCCGAGTACTGCCAGGTGGAAGTGCTAACCATTTAGCCACTGTGCTGCCCCAGTTAATAATAGTAATGGGCCCTCTTAGAGTTGCGTTGTGGAGTGGGTGCATGGAATACAGTCATATATGTTGCAAAATGGAGTGAAGGGAAGATGTGTATAACTGCATATAGGCTCATAGCACATAAAGGGTTAATAACATCATGAGCTTAGGGTATTTAAGGAGCAGAGTATACCGACATGACAATGCTCCTAATGACGCCAGTGTGACAAAATGCATTAGGTGGGGATTGTTACGTCACTTCCGCTTCCATACTTCCTGTTGGTAGAATGCAGGAAGTAGTCTATGCGCTGTTGCTTGTGAACCATGCAAGCATTTTAACATTGTAAGTGGATTTTAATTGCTTTTATATTCTAAAATAAAATGTAATTACACTATTGGAGACTGCCTCTGGCTTTGTTTTCCCCCTTATATGCACCTAAACCTAGAGGATACAAGCAGAAAAGCATTCTGCAAGAGCAGTGATACTGGAGCCAGGGAAGGGGAGAATACCCATATCAAAGCACCTGGGACATTCTTTTTAGCTAATAAGAGGCCATTAGAATTTGATGAGTGTGGTGGAAAAGGAGGGGAGCACGGAGTGTTCTGCACACTATTAAATACAGTGAAGTTATTTGGCACTTTATATTGCACAATTTTGTACAAACTATTTGTTAATGGAAGTTTATATGGATACTTTGATTATAGGGAAAACAATTCTGATCACTTTATTGCACATGGTTTCATGCTAACTAGTATGGTTATATGCATTTTTAATATTTATGTGGCACTTTATGTAAATTTGCACTATAGTATGGTACTCATATAATTATCCATTGCATTGGCACCTTATACAGATCCCTAGTAAGCATAGCACAAATGTGTTAATTTAATGCCTACTGTTTGCCTCCATTTCTGGAGTCACCCATATTGAAGAAAAACTAATCCACATGAATTGTGTCGCAGTTCAGTGGATGATTCCACTCCACTGGAAGTCCCAAGACATGTGCTTGTCACAGGTCAAATCCAGGGCTGAGGCAATTATGTTTATGGAGAAATTATTTTATATCCTCATAACTCGAAAATTCACTTTAAAGATAAACAGGACCCCTGGGCATACTATAAACACCTCTTTCTATAACATTATGGTCCCTCCTCCCTCATAGGTCTCCTCTACCCAGTTCATAGTGGTAGTCACTCATCCTTTTTGTCTTGCATAGCATCTTGGTCTTTGGATTATTCTAAATCCTATATTCTGCACCATGTAGACATATAGTTGCTATTACTGTTCTATAATTGTAACATGCCAAACCTGATAAACATTATGTCTTGGTTTCTATAATATATACCGGTACTCTATGCTTCATTATGAATAATGTTTTTTTACTAAATCTATTACAGTGTATCTTGTTTTCGATATGCTGATGCTATTGTTGTTTTTCTTGTAATCTTAATAAAAGATAGTAAACAAAACAAAATAAAAAAAACAGGCGTTTTTTAAATCAAGTGTACATGAGGCCGAAAAAGACAGCACAGCAGCAAGTGTGTTTTTTGAATAACATTTTCTGATTGCTTATATGTAAAATTCACTCCATCCATGCAACTAGAATTCCAACAGCATATAGATCCATGACCCACAGTGGCCAGCTTGACTGAAATGTGCATGCAATTATACTCTGTCTAAGCCACATGTTACTTCCTTAGGACTTTGTTAGGGGCTCCTGAAGTAGTTTTTATGCCACTTTGGTTTTACTTATGGATTTTACACAAGAATATGCTATGTGGATCTTTTTCCTGTATCCATTAAACATGATGAGAATTTACTGAATGACATGATAATATTTATGTTAATTATGAAATACACATGGTGTATTAGCAAACAATCTAACCTGGTGTTTGAAATGTGTGCAGAATTGGAATTGCACTTGGCAATTTATTTACACAAGAGATTTAATATAATTTGTTGTACATTATATTAGCACCGAGGCACTATATAGTAGTATAGTGTATAGTAGTGTAGCACCCTCCTAGGTAGGTGCTAGAAGTAGTATATATAGGATTAGTTGTGTTTTTCACAGGTAAATTTAGTTGTCACTCTGTGGTCAGAGTGGTTGTAAATATTTGCTAGAAAAAAGCATAGCTTTTTGTACTGGATGGGTTAATTGACTTAGGTCTGCTTTGTGTGCTGCTAGTCTACCTGGCATCCTCTGTATCCAGGAAACTGTAGAGGTTTCTGGATGATAGGTGTGGTGTTATACAGATGGAAGCATAAATATTGATACAGCCTCAGCCTGTTCCAGAAAGAAGGGCTCTAAGTCATGCTGGGTAACTATATTTATTCAGTGAGCACACAAAGTGCTGGGTATTTCCTGAATAGGATTGTCCAAGCCTGGGAGAGGTCACGTTGCCCACCCAGGCATCTACTGGTGGGCGACCCAAGGGCCTGAATGCTGAGATCCTGGGTTCTGCTAAGCTGACTGAGGGGCTGTCTCCTGAAGATTGGGTCTTGGAGGAAAGTGTCCATTTGTGAGTACAGACATCCCTAAGGATCTTGGGGACTGAGTGCTGTTTAACCCACTCTGGTGCTAACAAGTCAGCTGCAGGTCTAGCAAAGGCTGGTGTACTACTTAAAGGGATACTGCTCTGGGGTTCTAAAGAAGTTACTGCTGATACTGCTACTACTTATTTCTACTGCCTTCAGCTGAAGTCCACTGTTTGATTCAAGCAAGGACCCCGATATAGTCTGCCCTGCAGATTAGATAAAGTGCTCAATGTACTGTACATAGTTTCTATTTTGGAGTATCCCACTCAGCTCCCTCAAGCCTATCCCAATTCTTCAAAAATAAAAACAACACCCCTAGACTGGATTATTGGAAAAACATGTGAATTAGCCTAAGTGCCTGGGGAGGCCCAGGACAGTATTCATGTGGCTCTTACAGGAGTAGCGCTACTTTTGGGGGTTTGTCCATGATTTTCCACTGGAATATGCCAGCTGTTGATGGCAACGGCCAGAGGAAAAGAAAAGAGACTGTCAATGTTGCTGTGTGGATTGTGGGATGGCAATCGGTGTAGACAACTATTGTGTCACAGTGGGAAATGTCTGTACTACACTAAAGACTGTTGCCAGTGCAGAATTATCTCCAAGGTGTGATGGTGAAAGAGTTAACTCAGGGTGCAGGACTAGGAACACCAATGAGGTCTTCCTGGAGAGAGGTAGGGTCAGCGCTGTTGTGTGTGCTACAAGGGAAAATGTCTGTGTTACACTAAAGACAGTTGCCAGTTGTAAAGCATTTTTGTGTGGCGGTGAAGGAGTTAACTCAGGGCACTAGAGTGTGAGCGCTGGTAAAGCCTGTTGAGAGACAAGGGAAAATGCCGCAGGAATGTTTGTTACTATCTGCATTAGAGCATGGTGTCAGGAATGGACTTGCCAATAGTGGTGGGACTCACCTGCCTTGTGGGCTGCAGTACCAGGGCTGGCCAGCGGGTGCTCTCAGCAATCAGAGACTCACCCCTGCAGTCAGCCAAAACACCTGAAGCTGATTGCAGGGGTTGTATTTAAGGAATGGCCAGACTTACAGTCAGGGCCTTGGTGTGTGTTTTTCCATGGGCCCCTGTATCCTGTAACCTGCATTCCTGTTCCTGTTTCTGCCTGACTTGTTGCCGACCCTGCCTGATCCTGACCTCTGCTGACTTCTTCTGTTTGATCCCTGGCTTGTGACCCTGACTATTCTCCGCCTGCTCCTCCTGTACCTACCTGCCCGATAGTTATCGACCCGGCCTGCCTCACTACGTTGTGCTCTATATGTGTATGTACCTGTGTATCTATATCAGTTTAGGTTTGGGTTTGTTTCACCTTGTTGTATGTATTTGTGTTAGCTTGGGGTTCGGTGCACTGCGTTTACATTTGTATTGTTAGTCTTAATAAATTGTCTTATTTATACCATATCTGAAGCCTACGTTTCCCTGTGTCAGTTCACACCCCTCTGGCCCTGACATTACACCAAGGCCATCCTGACCAGAAGTGGCTGCACAGGGAAGCCATCTTGGCTTGTTGCTGGGAAGGATGCATCTTGATGAGGTTGTGCGCTGCTGGTTTTTGATGACAGAGAGTATGCTTATCAGACTCTGAAGGAGTATACCCGGGATCAACTGCTAGAATGTATACGGGTCGCTCATGTTCTAGTAGATCAGGGCACAGAATTCTCTGAGGTGCAACCTTTGATTCAGGTTTGTGCAGAGTTGGCTTTATCTGGTACCCCTGAAAGCAGGAATGACTTTTTGGCACCATTTAGTGCAGACCAGGTAGAGTCCCTGGTATGGTTATTAGAGGACGATGTGGATTGCTTCTTGGAGCATTATGCTGCATGTTCACAACAGGTATTAAGGGATTGTATAAACGCAGTGCAGTCTTTGACCAGACAGGCTTTGTGTAAGCGGAGCTTTGTTCAACCCATACTGCAGACATGGACAGATTTGTTGCACCCAGCCTCAGTCAGCTTACAACGTCATTCTTCCGCTCAAGGCACTCTTCCTGCATCCCCGACATCACCCCCAGTGACGGCCCAGTATACTCTGCTAACTACCACATATCAGTTCTCTGCTCCCACTCGCTGCACCTATCCTGCCTTTAACCCTGTAAAGAAGTCCTCTGTAGCAACTGCTCCCTCCTCTGTTCCATCCTCCAGCTCTTCTCTGTCTTCAGCTGCTCCATCCGTTTACAAACCTGCGCTTACTTACAGTGCTCTGGTAACTAAAACCAGGAAAAGGCAAAAATTCTTTCCAACCAATACCATCCTGCCAGTATCCAAACCGGTCAGCCTGCCATCTGAGAACCCACCTTCCGTGGTGCAGCCTGGTGCCTCGGCGCCCACAATTCAGCCTGATGTCTCAATTCAGCCTGATGTCTCAATTCAGCCTGATGTCTCTACCCAGCCTGATGTCTCTACCCAGCCTGATGTCTCTACCCAGCCTGATGTCTTTACCCAGCATGATGTCTCTACCCAGCCTGATGAACTGATTCAGCCTGATGATCCTATTATGCCAGATGACTCGATGCCCGCTGTCTTGCCAGATGACTCGGAGCCCGCCGTCTTGCCAGATGACTCGGAACCCGCTGTCTTGCCAGACGACTCGGTGCCCGCAGTCTTGCCAGATGACTCGGTGCCTGCAGTCTTGCCAGATGACTCGGTGCCCGCAGTCTTGCCAGACGACTCGGTGCCCTCAGTCTTGCCAGATGACTCGATGCCCGCTGTTCTGCCAGACGACTCGGTGCCCGCTGTCTTGTCGGTTGACTCGGAGCCCGCTGTCGGGCCGGTTGACTCAGAGCCCGCTGTTGTGCCTGGTGACTCGGGGCCCGCGGTCTTGCCAGATGACTCGGAGCCCGCGGTCTTGCCAGTTGACTCGGAGTCCGCTGTCTTGCCAGACGACTCGGTGCCCGCAGTCTTGCCAGACGACTCGGTGCCCGCAGTCTTGCCAGATGACTCGGTGCCCGCAGTCTTGCCAGACGACTCGGTGCCCTCAGTCTTGCCAGATGAATCGATGCCCGCTGTTCTGCCAGACGACTCGGTGCCCGCTGTCTTGTCGGTTGACTCGGAGCCCGCTGTTGTGCCTGGTGACTCGGGGCCCGCGGTCTTGCCAGATGACTCGGAGCCCGCGGTCTTGCCAGTTGACTCGGAGCCCGCTGTCGGGCCGGTTGACTCGGAGCCCGCTGTGCCCGCTGTCGGGCCGGTTGACTCAGAGCTCGCGGTCTTGCCAGATGACTTGGTGCCCGCGGTCTTGCCAGATGACTTGGTGCCCGCGGTCTTGCCAGATGACTCGGTGCCCGCAGTCTTGCCAGACGATCCAATGCCTGATGACCCGGTGCCTGCTGTCATGCCTGGTGACCCGATGCCCGCTGTCGTGCTTGATGACTCGATGCTCGCTGTCGAGCCAGCCGATCCAATGCCTGATGACCCGGTGCCCGCTGTCGTGCCAGTTGACTCGGAGCCCGCTGTCATGCCGGTTGACTCAGAGCTCGCTGTCGTGCCTGATGACTCGGGGCCCGCGGTCTTGCCAGATGACCCGGTGCCCGCCGCTCCACCTGGGGGCCCGGTGCCTGCCACCCCGCCTGGGGGCCCGGTGCCCACCACCCCGCCTGGTGGCCCGGTGCCCGCCGCCCCGCCTGGGGGCCCGGTGCCCGCCGCTCCGCCTGGTGGCCCGGTGCCCACCGCCCTGCCTGGGGGCCCGGTGCCCGCTGCTCCGCCTGGTGGCCCGGTGCCCAGTGCTCCGCCTGGTGATCCGGCGTCCAGCCCGATGTGCCTCCGTCCGGTGCCCAGCCCGAAGTGCCTCCGTTCGGTGTTCAGCCCGAAGTGCCTCCGTCCGGTGTCCAGGCCGAAGTGCCTCTGTCCGGTGTCCAGCCCGATGTGCCAGACTTTGATATCCCGCCAGTCACCGGACCCGGGCGGTGGAACATTTTGCCCAGCTAGGACTGTTTGGAGCGTCCAGAGGCCGCTCCTTGGGGGGGGGGTACTGTCAGGAATGGACTTGCCAACAGTGGTGGGACTCACCTGCCTTGTGGGCTGCAGTACCAGGGCTGGCCAGCGGGTGCTCTCAGCAATCAGAGACTCACCCCTGCAGTCAGCCAAAACACCTGAAGCTGATTGCAGGGGTTGTATTTAAGGAATGGCCAGACTTACAGTCAGGGCCTTGGTGTGTGTTTTTCCATGGGCCCCTGTATCCTGTAACCTGCATTCCTGTTCCTGTTTCTAAAAATAAAGATAAACAGCGCAAACATAGACCTCTACATCAAATCAACATACAAAGTGCAAACATATATAGAAAATTAATTTATAATTAATTAAATTAATAGTGAAGTCCATCAAAATTAATAAACCAAAGTTCAAAAAATCTCAAAAATATTTTTGTGCAAAAAGAAATTTTCAAATTCTTCTTCTATTATAAAGAAACTTCCACCTTCCACCCGTGAAAACCAACATCAAATGCACTCACCAGATTTAGGTGAATGAAACGCCTTTAAGGAATTTATGGGCTCCTAAACCCTCTTTCGTATCCACTCTGTAGGAATCCTCACCTCCAGCATAGGCTCCACCATCCGACCAGGGAGAAAAAATCTCAGATAGTGTAATATTGCAAAACACCATTCATAAGTGAAATCAAGGATTAAGGCCACTCACATTAGAATCACTTTAAAAAGGCATATTTATTAGGACCAGCTTCTTACCAAATGAACAGTAGATGTAAGGCAACCTCCCACGGAATCTCACATCACAGCTCCAGGTTACAGCAGAAGCTCCACAGAGACCACACATCTACAGATCCCAAAAGATGGCCGCTGGAACGCACCGCTCAGCGTGCGCTCCACTCACCGAAAGTGACGTCAGACGTAAGGAGTAACAACCGGAAATGCGTCAACGCGTTTCGCCCCTCCCATCGGGCGTTCTCAAGACGTTCATTTCCTGTCTGAAGCTCCCTTACATACCCAACAGGGACCCACCCCTCCGTTCCCATTGGTCAAAACACCTCCCCGGGATTATCAGGATATAAATATCACAGTCTTTCCTACCATTTTAGAATGTGTCATAATAGGGATCCATCGTGTTTGAAATTCTGTGGGATTGATCGGATTTTTTCCCATTGGAGGGGAGGAGATATGGTAAGGAGCATCTCGCAGAATGAAACAAAATGGATCTTTCATGTGAATGGGACTAGCAAAATGGCGTCGCATGCCGGAAGTGCGTCACCACGCACCGGAACTACGGACTCGCGAACCGTAGTTCCGTAGTTCCGGTGCGTGGTGACGCACTTCCGGCATGCAACGCCATTTTAATACACCCAGGAAGTCCCATTCACATGCAGTGTACCCACACATCGGTGAGGAGGGAAGACTGCTTTGAAATGTGAGTGTTACTCTTAAAAACGTGTTTAATAAAAGAAAGTGGTTTGAAGTACTGCACTTAGAGTTTCTTCTTGGCTCACTGGACTGGTGAGCTATTATTCTTCAGAAAATATCTTGGCTGTCCAGGGGCGATAGGAGCCCCAATAAGGAGACCCAGTAAAGGAAGGAAGCTGCTGGCTATTATAAACCAAGGATCCAGGGAGATCCTGCAAGCCTGTTGGCCCTTTGGGGTCATTGGGAGGAGGTGAGGAGGCAATCTAGCCGTTATTAGGAGAAGATTTTTTTGACACAATCACGGATGTATCACCATTTCACACTGCATGATTATATTGTTTTCACAAAAGGACATTGCTAAGAGTTTTTTTCAACTAAGAGGACACTGTTTTATTTTGGCACTGTGTGAGCACTGTGTATTATACTTTATAGTTTTCTATTGGATATAGCTCCTTTGATTATTTGTGTTTGCCATAGGTGTGTGTGCACTGTGATATTTACCAATAGGCACTCACTATTTGTAATATATACGAAGTGGGTAATAGATTTTAGTTTGGCACTAATCATATCTGTTTTTTATTATTATATATGAAGGATTATTATTTATTTATTTATTTTTAGGATTCTATTGATTATATTTGTCACGTATTTATTTGTTAAGAGCGCCACACTACTTATATTTTTTAAGCATTACAGCACGGCCTGATAGTGCTAGAGTAAGGTTTGGCATGGAAGATGCTAACTCAAATCATGAGAAGAGATGCGCTGGAAAAGTCTTCCCAACAGGAATGGTGATTGTTGGTGAGTTAGACTACTGGGAGGGGTGGGCAGAGTCAGTGCGTGGGGTCGGCCAATCTGGATGGTGGGGTGAGCTACAGCATCACTTTAGGGTGTAGCTGAAGGGGAGCCATGAGGAGAGAGCAGCAAGATGGTGGGTACAGGTACCAGAGTTGCTGCAGGAGGTGGCAGGTTTCCAACACTTTTTGGCTGAGCTGCAGAACAGAACGTTGACTGATACCAGAGTACAGTTGGTACCCACATTTGCTTGGCATTATGCAGCGGAGAGGACACAGAATACATCGGGCTGACATGTGGCAGATGCCAGTATGTCACAATGAAGCTGAGTCCCTGGAGCCGGTGCGGCCATTGTGCGGAGATGCTGCTAAAGCTGATACGCAGTGATTTTCAGTCAAGTGTACTGCTTGTCTACTGGGAAACTTGTCTACTGTTCTTACAGCTCCTACAGGAGACAGTAGCGTGGTACGGATGCCACTAGAGCCTGGACCAGTGAAGTGCACCCAAACTACGTACTGCCAGACCAGGGAGATACACATCTCAACTGTGCAAGACACCCAAATTGTCAGAGCTGGACTGCAGCATAGTTCAACTGTAGCAATCACCACAAGCAACCAGACGGCTGTATCATAAATCATGGAGACCCACAGGATCTGGAGGCCAGAGTCCACATGTTCCTCAGGAGAGGAGGGGCCAGGGGTCATTTATGAGGAGTTACCAAGATTTAGTTGCCTTTACAAGTCTCTAGAGCAGCAATGGGCAAACTACGGCCCGCAGGCCGTATACGGCCCGGCGGACCTTTTAATCCGGCCCGCGAAGCGTGGCAAACATTGCCTGTCAGGATGTGTGTAGGCGGGGCAGCGTGAGGAGCGGGGCAGCGTGAGGCGGGGCAGCAGGGGAGCTAGGTTCCATAAATAAATAGTGTGGCGCTCAAAATAAATAAATATAAATAAATAGAAATAAATATGTGACCAAATAAATATGTGACCAATTCATATAGTGAAATCCATGAGATACTCCCAACCAAAATGACATAAAATAAATAAATTGCTACGTATCATATATACCTCAAGTGATCTCATATACAATAAATCTAGTGTCTAAGAATCATGCTTGTACATAAAAAACATTACATTAAGTGACCATGTATAAATGTACCCTATACAAAGTGAACAGAGTGCTAAAGTGCCAAAAAAAGTGCAAAAAACATATATTTCAACTTATAAATAATCCATGAAAAACACAGTCCATCAGGTGATAAATATAACCATGCGATGTGTGGTGATAAAAAAATTGGTGATTTGTGCCAAACTCCTCTCCTACAGGTGGCTAGATTGCCTCCTCACCTCCTCCCGGTGACCCCTAGGGGCTAGCAGGCTTGCAGGATCACCCCGGATCCTTAATCCACAAAAGACCAGCAGCTCTTCTCCTTCTTTAAATCCCTTTGTGACACTCCTGTTTCTCTCACTCAGCCTAGATGTCTCTAAAGAACAATAGCTCACCAGTCCAGAGAGCCAAGAAAGAAAATGCCCTCTAAGTGCAGTAATTAATGACTCCTTTATTTAGAAGTATAGAGTGACAACACTCACATTTCCTGGCAGTCCACCCTCCTCACCGATGTGTGGGTGTACTGCATGTGAATGGGACTTCCTAGGTGCAGCAAGATGGCGTCGTACGGGGACCCTGAGAAAGTCACGAGCAGACAGTGACGTAACACGTAGGTTCGCGAGTCTGCAGTTTCCAGTGCGTGGTGACGCACTTCCGGCGTACAACGCCATCTTGCTGCACCTAGGAAGTCCCATTCACATGCAGTACACCCACACATCGGTGAGGAGGGTGGACTGCCAGGAAATGTGAGTGTTGTCACTCTATACTTCTAAATAAAGGAGTCATTAATTACTGCACTTAGAGGGCATTTTCTTTCTTGGCTCACTGGACTGGTGAGCCATTGTTCTTTAGAGACATCTTGGCTGAGTGAGAGAAACAGGAGTCTCACAAAGGGATTTAAAGAAGGAGAAAAGCTGCTGGTCTTTTGTGGATTAAGGATCCAGGGTGATCCTGCAAGCCTGCTGGCCCCTAGGGGTCACCGGGAGGAGGTGAGGAGGCAATCTAGCCACCTGTAGGAGAGGAGTTTGGCACAAATCACCAATTTTTTTATCACCACACATCGCATGGTTATATTTATCACCTGATGGACTGTGTTTTTCATGGATTATTTAAAAGTTGAAATATAGGTTTTTTGCACTTTTTTTGGCACTTTAGCACTCTGTTCACTTTGTATAGGGTACATTTATACATGGTCACTTAATGTAATGTTTTTTATGTACAAGCATGATTCTTAGACACTAGATTTATTGTATATGAGATCACTTGAGGTATATATGATACGTAGCAATTTATTTATTTTATGTCATTTTGGTTGGGAGTATCTCATGGATTTCACTATATGAATTGGTCACATATTTATTTGGTCACATATTTATTTCTATTTATTTATTTATTTATATTTATTTATTTTGAGCGCCACACTATTTATTTATGGAGTTTACACTGTACTAGGTATCAGCAGGGGAGTGTTGGCAGCTTAAAGTTGGTCTTTTCACCATTTATAGCGCAGGAGGATCTTTGATTACTTATAGATTTCTTGTTATACCTTTAAACCACCTCTAGGGGAGCTAGGCTCCTCTCACAGTCCGCCCTGAAGACCGGAACGGCGCGGGAACACGGCGAGAGGAACGCGGGGAGCAAAGGTAAGTGAATTGACACAATATGGGGAATGAATTACTATAGGGGGGATGAATTACTATATGGGGGGTGAATTACTATGGGGGATGAATTACTATATGGGGGATGAATTACTATAGGGGGGATGAATTACTATATGGGGGATGAATTACTATGGGGGATGAATTACTATGGGGGATGAATTACTATATGGGGGATGAATTACTATAGGGGGGGTGAATTACTATATGGGGGATGAATTACTATATGGGGGATGAATTACTATGGGGGATGAATTACTATATGGGGGATGAATTACTATATGGGGGATGAATTACTATGGGGGATGAATTACTATATGGGGGATGAATTACTATATGGGGGATGAATTACTATATGGGGGATGAATTACTATGGGGGATGAATTACTATATGGGGGATGAATTACTATATGGGGGATGAATTACTATGGGAGATGAATTACTATGGGGGATGAATTACTATATGGGGGATGAATTACTATATGGGGGATGAATTACTATGGGGGATGAATTACTATGGGGGATGAATTACTATATGGGGGATTAATTACTATGCTTACTATGGGGGAATATTACTATACTTACTATGGATGACACATACACATCATTCATCTACTCTTGGTCCGGCCCCCGGGTCAAATATATGAACCCATTGCGGCCCTCGAGTCAAAAGGTTTGCCCACCCCTGCTCTAGAGGAAGGGATATGAGACTGGGAGTCAGTGGTAGTGACTGTCTGGGACTGTAAAGCTGGAGAGAGTTCCCAAGATTCTGGCCCAGACAAGGATGAGAGGAATTTAAACTGTTTTATCAGTAATAGTTAGTATGCTATATTATTAAGTCATATTTTGAATGACTTGTCTTTTTATTATTAATATGCTTTTTACAATGTAATATATTGTCTGTTGATATGATAATATGGCATTTAAAAGAGTGAGTGTCGGTCATAATTTTTGTATAATTTTTTGTCCTTTTTTAGTGTGTCCTCAGCTTTGAGGGATCAGGTTTTCCCCACTTCCGGGTCTGGAGGTGTCCCATGATGGCCAACAATATGACTTTTGGGTTCGGTGGTGATCCAAAATGGCCGATTACATCACTTCCAGGTTTGGAGGTGATCCAAGATGGCCTATGACATCACTTCTAGTGGCCAGGAAGTGAAGTCATTTCTGGGGGTAGGAAGAAGGGATATATTTTTTTAAGGGCTCCACATTTGCCAGCTTCCAATCTACTAAGGAAGCCGTAATCTGGGGCTTAAGGCATATAGGTGGAAGGAGCTGACGTTTTGAATTGATGACCATCCAGGAGAGCTGGGTGGTGAGCCATGTAACAAAATATACATTATATGCTGGCTTGTTTCTTACATTTTGTAAGTGTTTTTAATATGGGCGCTAATAAATTGTTTTATAAATAGAGAGCACTATGGTTCCACTTTTTTGTTTTCCATAATACATATTATATGAGAACGTCAGCTGGAGTAGTGTATACTGTGGCAGTTCCTGGAGAGAAGCTGAAGGAAGACCACAGATGGTGTACACAAGTGTGTCCATATGTTGAGTGCATAATGACCTATTGATTAGGTCATAAAGGGAGGTGAGCAGGTTTTTCACCAAATGGTGGGGGCACAGTTGGCACTGAAGAAGAGAGATTTATTTTATACACATTGCACAGTGGTGTTATAAGAGATAAAGGTCATGGGACTTTAATCATTGTTTTTTATTGATTTTTATATGAGATATTAGTTTGTTGCACTATTGTTATTCATCAAGAATGAGAGGGAGCATGCTGCTCAATTGAGACAGTGTGCCAAAAATCTTGGGTTCAGTGAGACCTATGCAGAAAAGTCTGATCTATCCCCACCCTTTCACCATAGCCCAAGCATGGGCACAAAATGAGGCTTACAGCCATATTATTACAAGAGCTAAAAGCCCCCTTGTTCCACCAGGGAAAAGAGACCAGGATGTGCTGCCAAGCTTTTTGAATTTCCAGCAAATAGTCCAGTGTTGGGTGACTCTGGAGCATGGATATGACTTCTCATATGTCTTGCAGGAAGTCATGGAAGAAATTGAGGCAAAGCGGGTTTCTTGGTGTAAAGACAAAGTGTGGGATTTCATGTATGTACCCAAAATTTCAGGAACAGAACCTACCTCCACCTCTAACAACAGTTCCAGGCCATCAATAGAACTGGAGCCTGGGGAGATCTCTTCACATGCATAAAGTGGTTATTGCCAAGGCTGGATACCAGGACAAGGAGTGATCCAGTAATATCTGGGGACCTGATGGTAAAATGCTCCAGATTCCACATCCAGGCTTCTACTGATGAATGGGAGAACTGAGAATGCTCTCTGTTGGGGTCCCCCAAGGCTCTGTCCTCGGGCACCTTCTCTTCTCCATCTATACCTCCTCCCTTGGCCAATTGACACACTCCCACGGCTTCAACTACCATCTCCATGCCGATGACACTCAAATCTATCTCTCTACCCCTTGCCTCACTCCTTCAGTCTCCGCCCGTAACACTAGTCTTCTGAACGACATATCAGACTGGATGTCACTCCACTTCCTCAAATAAACCTTGCCAAAACCGAGCTCCTAGTTTTCCCACCAGCCCGCGTCCCCCCCCCAACCTCTCCATCACGACCAACAACGCCGCCATCAGCCCCACCATGCAAGCCAGAGTACTAGGTGTCATTCTAGATTCCAATCTGTCTTTCCAGCCCCAGATCCAATGACAAATTCATGCAGACTCCACCTCCGCAACATCTTCAAAATACGCACGTTCCTAACTCCAGAAACTACAAAGCAACTCATTCACTCCCTTATCATCTCCCGACTTGACTATTGCAACTCCCTCCTCGCCGGCCTACCCCAACACAGGCTATCCCCGCTTCAGTCTATCCTGAATTCTGCAGCAAGACTCATCCACCTTACCAACCGTTCCGTATCTGCCACCCCCCTCTGCCAATCCCTCCACTGGCTTCTGATTGCCCAATGCATAAAATTCAAAATATTAACATTAAAGTACAGAGCTGTTCATAACACTGCCCCAAACAACATCACCGACCTGATATCCATCTACCACCCAAAACGCACTCTCTGCTCCTCACAAGACCTCCTTCTCTCTAGTTCCCTGGTCTCCTCCTCCCTGCCCGTCTCCAGGACTTCTCCAGGGCTTCCTCCATCCTCTGGAACTCACTACCCCAATCCATCAGACTGTCACCTTCCCTCCTCACCTTCAGGCGCACCCTGAAAACCCATCTCTTCAGAGAAACCTACCCCGCCCTCACCTAATTTGTGGATCTCCTCCGCTCTTCCCACCACTCCATCACCCACAGCTATTTCCTCCTGTACCACTCTCCCCTCCCTCCTAGATTGTAAGCTCCAAGGAGCAGGGCACTCGAACCCTTCATGTATTGTATTGTTACTGTACTGTCTCGTGTACTGTCTCCCATTATCATGTACAGCGCTGAGCAAACCGTTGGCGCTATATAAATACTGTAAAATAAAAATAATAAGTTGTTGATGCTTATCCAAAGGCAATCCTTTCAGTTGCTGAAAGTTGCATCAAGTTTAAATGGCTACCACCAGTTGAAGAAATTTCTTTGCAGAAAAAGGACTTCCAGTTTATGTGCTGATGTTGCCAGTTTCAGGCCTTTAACAGGGGGTGATCTCCTAATCCCTCACCCCCCACCCCTTCACTTCCACCCTTGCAAAATTGGAAAGGGTACTTCAAGAAGTCCGCTTCGGTGTCCTAGAGATAGACTTCTCTTTAAGTACATCTCCAAGCAAGTCATCCAGGACTACAACCTAAAAGGGTTGAATCCTCCCTCTGCTACCTTATGAGTTGGGTTCTCTGGCCCATGTTTTCTCTTGTCGAGCTAAAGTGTAAGGACACATTGCGAACATTTTACTTCAAAAGGACACGTTGCAAAGATTTACTTTAGAGGCCACTTTGCAAATATGTATGTCACTTTTAAATGAATGAACTCTATCGAACACCTCTGTACCTCTGTAAGGAGCAGAGAAGGCGTTCTGCAAGATTTTGCATAGTGGATGATATTGAGTATGCATCTGTTCACATCTGTTGCTTGTCGGCCCTTGGTAAAGCCCAATTGATCAGGCTTTACCAGGGTCAGAATTATATCAAATAGCCACTTAGCTAGCAGCTTGGCGTGGATTTTGACATTTATATTTAGTAATGAAAAGGGATTGATAGTTGGATGGTGTGTCAGGAGATTTACCTGGTTTGGGAATAGTTACAATTAGAGATGAGCGAATTATTCAAAAATTCGGTCCGGCTGATTCGCCGAATTCGCCGATTAAATTCGCTTCGTGCCGAATATATTCGCTGCAAATTTAACTTATAAAAAGGGTGTTTCTAGGCTTCAGAGAGCCTTTATATTAGTGCAGAACACTGTACCTTTAATTTAAATGCCCTTGGAGTCTGCTGGGGAAGAGAAATAATACTGTCAGTCAGTATGACATGCAGATGAGTGCCGTCGATCTTAGAATCACCGCACACTTCACTCATTTGGGCAGTCACGGGGCCAAAACCAGAGTGTGGCGGTGGAGGCAGCAGCAATGGGAGGCCATACAGCACCCTATGACAAAATGGAACCCACCAGCAGTGTGAGGAGACCTGAAAGTGGCACATGGCAGAGTGTGGCGATGGAGACAGCAGCAATGGGAGGCCGTACAGGGACCCATGACACACTCTGGACCTGGCAGCAGCATGAGGAGACGGTACAGGGGCCCATGACAGATTACAGGCCTGGCAGCAGCATGAGGAGTCGGTACGGGGGCCCATGGCAGATTACGGGCCTGGCAGCAGCATGAGGAGGCGGTACAGGGGCCCATGGCAGAGTGGCGGAGCGTAAGCAGCTAAAATTGAAGGCCATACAGAGGCCTATGTTAAAAAGTCCCCCCAGCAGCAGCGTGGGGAGACGACTATCAAGAGTCCAATGGCAGAGTGGCGGAGCAGAAGCAGCTTCAATTGAAGGCCATACACAGGCCTAGGTTAAAAAGCGGAAGCCGTCAGCAGCGTGAGCAGACGACAGAGACACATGGCGCAGGGTGGCGGTGGATGCAGCAGTATTCGGAAGCCAAACACAGGCCTCGGTTAAAAAGCGGAAGCCGTCAGCAGCGTGAGCAGATGACAGAGGCACATGGCGCAGGGTGGCGGTGGAGGCAGCAGCAATGGAAGGCCATACAGCACCCTATCACAAAATGGAACCCACCAACAGTGTAAGGAGACCTGAAAGTGGCACATGGCGCAGGGTGGCGGTGGAGGCAGCAGTATTCGGAAGACATACACAGGACTAGTTTAAAAAGCGGAAGCCGTCAGCAGCGTGAGCAGACGACAGAGGCACATGGCGCAGGGTGGCAGTGGAGGCAGCAGTATTCGGAAGCCATACACAGGCCTAGGTTAAAAAGCGGAAGCCGTCAGCAGCGTGAGCAGAGGACAGAGACACATGGCGCAGGGTGGCGGTGGATGCAGCAGTATTCGGAAGCCAAACACAGGCCTCGGTTAAAAAGCGGAAGCCGTCAGCAGCGTGAGCAGACGACAGAGGCACATGGCGCAGGGTGGCGGTGGAGGCAGCAGTATTCGGAAGCCATACACAGGCCTAGGTTAAAAAGCGGAAGCCGTCAGCAGCGTGAGCAGACGACAGAGACACATGGCGCAGGGTGGCGGTGGATGCAGCAGTATTCGGAAGCCAAACACAGGCCTCGGTTAAAAAGCGGAAGCCGTCAGCAGCGTGAGCAGACGACAGAGGCACATGGCGCAGGGTGGCGGTGGAGGCAGCAGAAATGGAAGGCCATACAGCACCCTATCACAAAATGGAACCCACCAACAGTGTAAGGAGACCTGAAAGTGGCACATGGCGCAGGGTGGCGGTGGAGGCAGCAGTATTCGAAAGACATACACAGGACTAGTTTAAAAAGCGGAAGCCGTCAGCAGCGTGAGCAGACGACAGAGGCACATGGCGCAGGGTGGCGGTGGAGGCAGCAGTATTCGGAAGCCATACACAGGCCTCGGTTAAAAAGCGGAAGCCATCAGCAGCGTGAGCAGACGACAGAGACACATGGCGCAGGGTGGCGGTGGATGCAGCAGTATTCGGAAGCCAAACACAGACCTCGGTTAAAAAGCGGAAGCCGTCAGCAGCGTGAGCAGACGACAGAGGCACATGGCGCAGGGTGGCGGTGGAGGCAGCAGCAATGGAAGGCCATACAGCACCCTATCACAAAATGGAACCCACCAACAGTGTAAGGAGACCTGAAAGTGGCACATGGCGCAGGGTGGCGGTGGAGGCAGCAGTATTCGGAAGACATACACAGGACTAGTTTAAAAAGCGGAAGCCGTCAGAAGCGTGAGCAGACGACAGAGGCACATGGCGCAGGGTGGCGGTGGAGGCAGCAGTATTCGGAAGCCATACACAGGCCTAGGTTAAAAAGCGGAAGCCGTCAGCAGCGTGAGCAGACGACAGAGACACATGGCGCAGGGTGGCGGTGGATGCAACAGTATTCGGAAGCCAAACACAGGCCTCGGTTAAAAAGCGGAAGCCGTCAGCAGCGTGAGCAGACGACAGAGGCACATGGCGCAGGGTGGCGGTGGATGCAGCAGTATTCGGAAGCCAAACACAGGCCTCGGTTAAAAAGCGGAAGCCGTCAGCAGCGTGAGCAGACGACAGAGGCACATGGCGCAGGGTGGCGGTGGAGGCAGCAGTATTCGGAAGCCATACACAGGCCTAGGTTTAAAACTGGAACCCAGCAGCGTGAGCAGACGACAAAGACGCACATGGCAGAGGATGGATCTGGCAGCAGTATGAGAAGGCGGTACAGGGGCCCGTGGCACAGTGTGGTGATGGGGGCTACAGCAACTGGATGCCAGAAAGTGGCCGATAGGGCTATATACTGCATGACTACATAGGTGGTTTTTATAGTACTTTATTTTGGCCTCCCTCTCAGCAGGTGTAAAAAAGGCCACCATTTTTGAACGGTAGCGAGGGTCCAACAAGGTGGACAGCCAAAAGTCATCCCTCTGTCTGATGGTTATTATTCAGCTGTCGCTACGCAAGCAACCGAGCATGCTATGGGCCATTTGTGCCAAGGAATGCGAGGGACTCCCTGCCTCCATCTCCACAGCATACTGCCACGGTGCGTCTGGGTCCTCTGTCTGCTCCTCCTCCTCTACCAGATGCTCCTGCTCCTCAACTCCTGTCCGCTGAGTGGAAAAACCACCCATTTCACTCAATAATTCCTGAGCACCAATGTCCTCCTCTACCTCCTCTTCTTCCTGTCCTGCCCCCACAGGGGTCATGTGGTGTTGAGATCTGTGCGCCACGTCTACCGCACCCTGACCAGCCATTGTTAATAGCATTTGTTCCAGGACGTGCAACAGAGGAATGACGTCGTTCATCCCATAGTCCTGCCGACTCACGAATAGCGTAGCCTCCTCAAAGGGCCTGAGCAAGCGGCAGGTGTCACGCATGAGCTGCCAATGGCTGACATCTAAGTTACACAGGGGAGTACCTTTATCCGCTTGTAACATGAGGAAATCGGTGATGGCCTTTCGCTGTTCGTAAAGGCGGTCTAACATATGTAGGGTTGAATTCCACCTTGTTGCAACGTCGCAGATCAGGCGATGCTGTGGAATTCCGTTCTGCCGCTGCAGCTCAAGGAGGGTGTGCTTTGCGGTGTAGGAATGGCTGAAATGCATGCAAAGTTTACGTGACATTTTAAGGATGTCTTGCAGTGGGATGGTGGATTTTAGGAATCGCTTGACAACCAGATTGAACACGTGAGCCATGCATGGCGCATGGCACAACCTTCCTTGACGCAGAGCAGACATCATGTTCTTTCCGTTGTCGGTCAACATGGTTCCAATTTTCAGTTTGCGCGGAGACAGCCATCTGTCGATTTCTCTGTTCATTACACTCAGAAGTTCCTCCCCTGTGTGACTACGTTCGCCAAGGCATACCAGGTGCAGCACAGCGTGACACCGTTGCGCCCTGCACATGTGATATGTCGGTCTGGTAATGGGACTTGGCACGGGGGTGGCGGCTGAGGACACGGCGGAAGAAGAGGTGGTAGAGGCGGACATCTTTGCTGGACCAAGGACGTGCAAACGTGGAGGCAAAAGCGGCGTGACCTGTCCAAGTTGCTGGTGCGGCTGTGCCGGCACCACGTTCACCCAGTGGGCCGTAAATGACATGTACTGTACCTGACCGTAGTTACAGCTCCACACGTCGGCGCTGCCGTGCACTTTGGCAGAGACCGACATGCTCAAAGACTGGCCCACCATCTCTTCTACATGTGAATACAGGGCTGGCACTGCCTTTTTGGCGAAGAAATGCCGGCTTGGCACTCTCCACCGCGGCTCGGCACAAGCCATCATTTCTCGGAAAGGTGCTGAGTCCACCACTTGGAAAGGGAGGGACTGCAGCACCAGCAACTTGGACAGGAGGACGTTCAGCTTCTGCACCGTCGGGTGCGTGCTCGCAAACTGTTGTCTCTTGGAAACGGATTCCAAGAAAGACTGCTGACGGAATCCGTGAAGAGGAGTAGCAGGAGAAGGAGCATCTGAACGAGCGGAAGATGCCAACGAGCGACAACTCCCCTCAGCAGAGGTGTTGGAGCCTTGACTGGCTGATAGAGGGCGATTGACGTCGGGTGACGGAGCAAGTAACGGAGCGGGTGATGGAGCGGGGGCTGGGGCAGGCAGAACCGCCGTATCTTTATCACGGTTTTCCCAGGCCACCGAATGGCGACGCTGCATATGCTGACGCAACTCTGTAGTCCCAACATTGGCCCCCTGGCCACGCTTGACTTTCTGGCCACATAGTCGACATACGGCTACGTTTACTTCCTCGGGCGGCGTGCCGAAAAATTGCCACACCGCCGAGTAGGAAACTTTGCCCCCGCTACTCCTCACTGGCTGACTGCTACTTCCCCCGTGCACACCGGCACCACTACTGGCCGTGGTGGTAGGCTGCAGTGGAGCTGGTGCTCTACTCCGTGGCCGTTTGGCTCCACTGACACTGCTGCGACCCTGCTGCCTCCTGGGCAACCCACTGACTGTTTTGCTTGCTGGCAAGCTGGCACCCTCTTCTCCTGATGATGCGGAAGCAATAGCCTGATGACGACGAGGCTGCCAAGTGCGATCAGCCTCATCATCATCAATTAGGGTCTCCGCGTCACTACTAGCCCCCTCGGCTGCGTGTGGGTCAGGAGACAGACCTGTCTCTAGACCATCTACCGAGCCACTCTCCTCGCCAGTACTTCTTCGCCTGGCTGCTGAAGAGGCGGATGTCTCCCCCCGTTCCTGACCGCCCTCTGTTAGCTCTTCCTCACTGTACAGTGGGGCTGAGCCCACAGCATGCGATACTTCGCTTGGTGAGGGAACACCAAAGGACAGGGGCAGATCGAGGACACGTGATTTCAGTGGGCTTGCTCCCGGGCCATGCCAACTAACGGTTGTGTCTGACGTACCCACCGACCGTTGGCTGTAGGTGTCAGAGGTGACCTGGGAAGAGGAAGACGACCGAGTCAACCAATCGATGACGGCAGGGTTGTCGGTGGAGACACGACCGCTGGATGACACCGGGAGCACTGGCCTCTGGCTGCGACTAGTGCTGCCTCGACCCCTTCCTCTGCTGCCACGTCTGCTCGCTCCAGAAACATTGCCTCCTCTGCCACTCCTCTGCGTGTTGTCTGACATACTCTTTAATTCAATAAGCACCCCAAAAATAAAACCGAATTTAACTCTTTGAACGTACAATAGTGGCTGTGAAGCAGAAAGTCAGTTTATTTAGCACAATCGGTCAATTGCAGCTTGCCGTTGGCTGGAAACTGTACGTTTATGTCACTGGAATGCACTAATCACCCAAAAAATATTACCGCCAGCCGGCGTGTAAATGGATCTAACTCTTTGAACGTACAATGGTGGTTGTGAAGCAGAAAGTCAGTTTATTGTACACAATCGGTCAATTGCAGCTTGCCGTTGGCTGGAAACTGTACGTTTCTGTCACTGGAATGCACTAATCACCCAAAAAATATTAACGCCAGCCGGCGTGTAAATAGATTTAACTCTTTGAACGTACAATAGTGGTTGTGAAGCAGAAAGTCAGTTTATTTAGCACAATCGGCAAACTGCAGCACCAACTGTGCACGACAGCCACCAAAAAAAAAAAGGGTGTATGTCACTTTAAATTTTCGATTCTTTGATAGCTGTGGCCCTGAGTAACGATTCTGTGTCCCTGAGTAACGATTCTGTGTCTCTGAGTAACGATTCTGTGTCCCTGAGTAACGATTCTGTGTCCCTGAGTAACAGTTCTGTGTCCCTGAGTAACGATTCTGTGTCTCTGAGTAACGATTCTGTGTCCCTGAGTAACGATTCTGTGTCCCTGAGTAACGATTCTGTGGCCCTGAGTAACGATTCTGTGGCCCTAAAGTCTCTGTGGCCCTAACTCTGTCCCTTAATACAGACAGGTCTGTCTCTCTTGAATGACCGGAGGCTAATGAAGAATTCTAAGATGGCCGCGATTTATAGCTCCACCATTACACAGTGCTGGCTGGCTGCTGATTGGCTAATGCGATCACATGTCATGATTCATGACTCATGAATGCATTATGGGTCAGCGCGCCTTGTCTGCGCGCCTTCCCAGAGATCCCCGCCCCATCTTCTCTGTCCATTTTCTCCTGTCGCCACACATGTCGCCGCCATTTTTGGGAAAATTCGATTCGTGCATCCGAAGTTTGCTAATCTTCGGATTCGTCGCGAATCGAATTTTTCCAAATCTTCGGAACGAATTCCACTTCGTCATGTTCGATTCGCTCATCTCTAGTTACAATGCTTGAGCATTTATTTTGGAAATGTACTTGTGGAAAATGCTTCTTGAACTACTGGGGAGTTAGGATGTGTTTTAATGCTTTATAACATTCGATGGTAAGGCTGTCTGGACCTGGGGATTTGCTATTTGATAAGGAAATAATTATATGATCCAATTCGTGCTGAGTAACTTTGGCATTCAACAATGCCAACTGGGAATCAGATAAGGAAGATGGAGTGAGGCCAAGAATTTATGCATGACTGGTTTAGAAGGTTGAGGTGTGGTAATATCCTTTAAATTGTAAATTGAGTAGTAGTAGTCAGCAAATGCATTGGTAATTGCCTGAGGATTTTCCTTTTTTGCTTTTGATGTGGGGTGAATGATATAAGAGATTTTAGCTTTTATTTTTTGAACTTTGGGTCTGTGGGCCAGGAATTTACCTGCTTTAGTGTTGTTGGCATAATAAAGGAGTTTAGGTTTCCTTAAGAAGTGATCATGTTGGGTGCATAGGAGTTCGCTAAGGTTATAGCAAAGTTTTGAAAGTTTCATGGCTAGTGTGGTGGGGGGAGCAGATTGATTTTCAGAGTCTAGTGTATGTATTTTGGATAGAATGGAGTCCAGTTTGGCTGTGTGGAGTTTTTTTTATTTTGAGTTTAATTTGATAAGGATGCCTCTTATGAAGGCTTTGTGGGCATTCTAGTTGGTAAAGGGCCCTGTAGCCTGAGGGTCATTAGAATTAAAGAGTTATTTTAGGTGTTTTTACTTTTCTTCCTGAGTCCCTGGGTTTTGTATTACTAGATCATTACATCTCCACAAGCATGATGTTGCAAATTCATTGCCTTCCTCTGTCTGTAATGTGATAGGCACGTGATCAGACCATGTAATATCACAGATAGAGGAATCAGAAATTCTCTGCAGCAATAATTTATCTACCAGAAAAAAATCTATGCAAGAATATGAATTATGTCTAGCAGAACAGTATGAAAAGGTTTTTTCATTAGCATGCTGGCATCTCCTTACATCATAGACTTCAAAGATGGGTTGACCGCCTTGAAGAGGTCCTGGACATATTGAGGCAATTGATGTGGTAATACTGACTCTGGGACTCTTTTAGATTTAGATTTTTAGGTTGTTCCAATGGGATCGGTCCTCAAGGTCGGCTATTTTTTATTGCAATCTGGAGATGACTTCCTGTTGTGATATATGAGAGTCTACCAAGGTGTTGAAGGAAAAAGTATATTAATTCATCTTTGTCTCCACCTGATGTACTCTATCTCGCAAATCATGCACCTCCGCTCTGCATTGTTGAATACATGTGATCATGTCAGATTGTAAAGCTCTCCAGGACTTGAGCATTTCCTTCCGTTTTACATCTGATATAGGTTGCGCTATTATTGGGAAATGGGCAATAGGGTCTGGTTGTGCTGAGTGAGAGTGTTATAGGTGGGAAATGCTCACCTTCATAGTCAGTGTAGCTACGCCCTTTGTGCCTTAGATTTGGCTGGGCTTCTAGTTGTGGGAGAGGAGGAGTTAGAATCCAAAGAGGTAGAGTCCCTGAAGCCTGCAGTGGTGCCCACATTCTCCTCAGCAGCTTCTGTGTGAGCCACAAGTGCTGCCACTGAGGCCCGTCTGTTGGCGGCAGAGATAGTCTCCCGCCGTCATTTTGTTGAATCCCGCAGGACATCACCGGAAAGAAGCCAGAAAGTTTCTGAACTTGAGGGGGGTCTTGACCACTTCTCCTCATCCTGGTGCAGCCAGTGGTTGGGATGTTGGGGAGAAATGTGGCTGGAGTGGATGTGATCCTGGGCCAACTTAGCAACGATGATTCCCCAAGTCAGAGCGGAGCTCTGGGCTTACATGACCATATTCTTGAGCAGTCACCACGCCCCTTTATCTGACATTTTTGAGGGTGTGGGAATACAAGCAACAGTGTAAGCAGCAACTTTATATGTTAAAAATATATATTTTTTTATATTTGTTATTTTCACACTATCACTGGTAGTTTAGCATTAAGAAAGGATTGTGCAGAGGATACCCGTTCACTATTGTTTGCATGTAAATACATGTATATAAATTACTAATATAAATACTATAATTTTTTAATAGGATTATTGTATTGTATTTTATGGTAATAATTTAAAATACTGTTGTATTGACATTATTTATCTTATTTTGTATGTATAGATAGCTTTATAACCTCATATCATACATTATATAAAAAGTACTACTACTAGATTTATATAAATAAGTTATAAATTAGTATTGTTTTCTTTAAATGTTCTATAAATAGGTTGCTTATGTTATATGTCTCTATACGTGCAATATCAAAATCAATACTTTAATATCTAGCATGCTTTGTTTGTGTTCTTTTATGTAATGTTTACTTACTGTTATCTTGAGGATGGAATGCCATTTCACTCCAAAGTATATTAATAAAAAAAATCTAACCATAGTCATTGCAGTTTACCAGTATCCAGTTTATGTTTGACCAATATTATTGAGTGGTCAAGAAGTGCTCAGTATTAGTAAAGCAATCAGCCTGGACATCAGTAAGGGGATTCGGCTCTCCCTCAGCGACAATCTATGATATAACAAATAATATAGACAAAAAACAGGAAAAAAAACATGCATTGTGTATTATGTACTATAGCATGATTAAAGTGGTTCTAAGGCAGTTTGTTTTGCCCTAATGCATTCTGTCCATTAAGGTAAAAAATCTATTGCTATTGGGGGCAGTCAGCTGGGGGGAGGAGTCAGGAGTGCTGGCTGGAGACCGAAAAAGAATAAGATCAGGGCTGCTCTGTGCAAAACCATTGCACAGAGCAGGGAGGTATAACATGTTTGTTGTTTAAAAAAAGTCCAACCTGTAGAATCACTTTAAGTGAAACCATTAAGTGCACACTCAAGTGTGAGGAGCAAATTGTGACACAAACCTGCGCGCACACAGCAGGATACTGAGGTTCACACTCAGTTATGATGTTCCGTGACCAAAAACCTCAAACAGTAAAGGTACATGCATGGAGTTTGCATGTTCTGCCTCTATGGGTTTCCTCCTAGAAGGCAGGGTCTTAAGTGAATGTACAATGTATATGTAAAGTGCTGTGTAAATTGACAGTGCTATATACTGTAAGTACCGGAACTAATCTTGTGTGTGTGTGTGGGAGGGGGGTTGCCTTCTTTTCCACCCCTCTTTCCTGGGCTGCATGCTCAGATAAGGGCTTGTTAGTGATTTTCTTTTTACCTTTTAGATTGTAAGCACTAATGAGCAGGGCCCTCTGATTCCTCCTGTATTCAATTGTATTGTAACTGTACAGTTTGCCCTCACATTGTAAAGTGCTCCTGTTGGTGCTATATAAATCCTGTATAATAATAATAATTTTTTGGCCGTGGGCTTCCCCTTCAAATCCATGACAGTTATATCTCTGTAATATGACAAATAATTTTGAATTTTTTAATAGCTACTTATAATTATAGATCTTAATTCTTGAATCATGGTACTACTATATATTCTTGTTGTTAATGGCAGCATAGTGGCTTAGTGGTTAGCACTTCTGCTTAGTAACACTAGGGTCATCTGGTCAAATCCCAACCATAGCATGTTTGCATGTTCTCCCCGTTCCTGTTTCTAACCCAGACTCCAAAGACATGCTGGTAGGTTAGTTGGCAATAGTATGTATGGATGTGAGCTCCTTGAGGGTAGGGAAGAGCTCATAGAGGTGTATAATTGCCTCTTCCCTAAACAAAACCCGTAATGGCTATCACAGTCCTGCATGTTTTCCAAGTATGCATGTGGTGCAAAAAAGCTGTGGTAGGTGAAGGCACTTGGTTGCATGCCCCCTCTCTGCTTTGCAGAAGGCTCTTGCAAAAATAGCCAGTTGCAGCAGCAGCACCTCCTCCTCTTCTTCAGCCATGACTGCAAGATGTGAGGCAGAAGTGGTCATTGGCGCAAATAAATACACACAATTAAAACCTGTTCCTGCGGTTTTGAGTTTGGTGTCACCTTCCTCCAGCTGCTGTGTGTTTACTTTTGGCCAAGTAACTGACATTTCTTGGTCTCTGGGTGAATGCAAACATACTTCTGCAAATGTGATGACACAATTCCAGTCTGGGAGCTGGTCTTGAGACCATGTGTGTGTGATAACTACTTTTTATGAGCAATCATTGGCTCCCACACATGCAAATCGATTTCCTTTTATGTGCAATACATTTATTATGAAAACTATTTGACTTTGTTTACGAATGTATTGGTGTTCCTCAGATTGAACCGGTGAATTTAAAATAAAAACCCACCAAGGCCCAGGTTGACATGTTACTTATCCATCAGCTTGAGTATGGTAAGCAGGAAGCTACATTTCTGTCTACATGATTAAGCCAACTATATCAAAGTTAGGAGTTGAAGTAGAACAAATTACATTTGTTAGTAACAAGGGTTAGCAGATGCTCACAAACCATAAATGCATGGTCAGACTGGAAAAATACACACAAAATTGAAGCCATGCACACAAAAGCAGTTATTCTTTAAAAATGTTCAACATATGTTTAAGAAGTATAAATTGCTTGATATCAATTGATGAGCTTTCTCTGCTGTGCACCTGGTAAGACTAAGAGGTGAACTCATTTAGATGGTCCCTAAGTTTTGTGACTATTAGTAAATTCCGAATTTTGTCTATTTGTGGACAGTACTTTAGTAAATATCTTCTCTGTCTAAAAATAGACAAGGCACTTTAATAAATCAGCCACAATATCTCATAATGCTCTGCTAGACAGCATGTATCAATTTTCTATACATGATGCCATGGCTCTGACCTATGCATTTTGTCAAACACTGACATCATCAGGGCTGCATGGGGCTGATTTACTAATGCAGGCCATAAACGGGTCGTTTTTCGGCCAAATGTTTGTCAGCACGAAAAATCGGTTGATAATCACGCCGTTAGTGGGGCCAGCCCGTCGGCCGTTTTTCACGGTGCTCCTCATTTATTTTTATCGGTCATGCTGGAAAATCTGCAAAAAATGGCCGTTTTTCATGAACATGGGTGGCAGCATCGGCAACGTGGCCGGCCGATTTTTCGTTTATCGGCTGAAGATTCGATAAACGGCCCGTCTATGGCCTGCCTAAGAATAAGGTGAAGCAATAGAAGTTAGACACCAAACTTCACCTAATTGAAACAATTAAGACCTTGCCATGGTGAACAGAAAAATGTCTTCACATAGGATAATATCTATTAGCAAATGTTGAACTGGAATAGTTGTGTTTACAAAATAGGCAATTCTAAACATGGTCCCTATAGAGCATAGGAGCCAGGATCTAATTTCCCATTTTTCCCATTTCTTTATAGAAACAATTACCAGGTGTGATTTGTTGTTTGCTTTCTTTTAATGCTAATTCTATTATTAATTCTCTTTCTTGCTTTGTAGTGTTTTTTTATGTTATGTTCTGCAATTAAATGCATTTTTTAACCACATGCTGCCCAGCCACTGTAGAAATACTACCTGTCCCGCCAATCACAGCCGCGGATGTCAGTCGCCGGGTCACAGCCGGTCATTACCTGCTATGTCCCGGCGATCGACGGCAATCGCTGACAGAGAGCACAGCTGCAGTAGCAGTGCTTTCTGTCAGTTCCCTGACAGCTCCAGGACACGCTGATCGGGACAGAAGAGTTGATCTCTCCCCATCAGCGGTGTTCCCTGCAGTACACACCCCCGCCCCCTAGTAAAACACTCCCCTCACATAGTTAACCCTTTCCCTGAATAATAAACTTAACCCCTTCCTCCCCAGTGCCATTAGTACAGTGTCAGTGTTTTTTTTTTGCACTGATCACTGTATTGGTGTCACTGGGGATGTCAGTGACCCCAAGTCAGTACCCCCCAATGTCAGAATGTCCACCGCAGTCCCACCATAAGTTGCTGATTGCCGCCATAAGTCGCTGATTATTAGTATAAAAAAAAACTAAAAATCCCAGTATCTTTCCCGCCATTTGTAAATGCTATAACTTTCACATAAACCAATTAATTTACACGTATTGGTTTTTTTTTTAGCAAAGACATGTTACAGAATACATTTTGGCAGAAATTTATGACTAAATTTTATTTTTAAATTTTTTTTACTGGACATGTTTTATAGCAAAAAGTCCAAAATATTGTTTTTTTTCCTCACAATTGTCAGCCTTTTTTTTATAGCGCAAAAAATAAAAACCGCACAGGCGATCAAATACCACCGAAAGAAAGCTCAATTTGTGGGGAAAAAAAGGATGTAAATTTCATTTATGTACCGCATTGTATGACCGCGCAATTGTTCGTTAAACTAGTGCAGCGCTGTATAGCAAAAAAATGGCGTAAATTGCAGTATCTATACCATAATTTGTAGACGCTATAACTTTCACACAAAGCAATCAATATACACTTATTGGGATTTTTTTTACCAAAAACATGTAGCAGAATACATTTTGGCCTAAATTTATAACCAACTTTGAGTTTACTATATATTTTTTATAGCTGAAAGTAAAAAATATAATTTTTCTTCAAACTTTTTGGCCTTTATTTGTTTATAGTGTGAAAAATAAAAAGCGCACAGGTGATCAAATATCACCGAAAGAAAGCTCTATTTGTGTGAAAAAAAGAAAGTAAATTTTGTTTGGGTGCAGCATTGCATGACCGCGCAATTATCAGTTGAATTAGTGCAGCGCCGAGTAGCAAAAAGAGGCCTGGTCATTAAGGGGGGTAAATCCTCCAGTCAAGTGGTTAAAGAATGTTAAAGATTAATACATACTGTTTTCTAATGTTAAATACTGTATATATATATATCCAACCATTACAGTTATATATCTCTGTTATATGACAAATAATTTTTAATGTCGAATTTGAATTTTCTTATAATATTTACTTAAAAGTATATATCTTAATTCTTGAATCGTGGTATTACTATATATGCTAGATAGTAATGTAGTCACTTCTGCCTAGCAGCACTAGGTTTGCCAGTTCAACCATTACACTAAAGACAAGGGGTTTGCATGTTCTGCCTGCGTGGTTTTCTTTCTATTTGTTTTGGCTCCTGTCTAAATTGTCCCTATTATATGAATGTGAGTTAGAGACTTTAGATTGTAGGCTCCTTGAAGGCAGGGCCTGATGTGAATGTATAATAGGTATGTAAAGTGCTGTGTAAATTGACGGTGGTATAAAAGTACCTGAACTAATAAAAATGCATGTTTATATATGTTTTTTTTGCAATCTGGTACATTTTAGAAAGTTTCACAGACAAAAAGAGTTGACATTACAGATAAAAAGTGTGTATGTGGGGGGTGGTTGCTCTTCTACCTCCCTTTTTCTAGCCTGCAGGACTGTCTGCTCAGATAAGGGTGTGTTATTGATTTTGGGGAGAAGCCACACCTTTTTTTTTTGGTTAAATCTGTTATATGACAAATAACTTTTAATGTCTAATTTATATTTTCTTATAATTATATATCTTAATTCTTGAATCATGGTACTACTATAGATTCTGATTAATGTTATTGGCAGCATAGTAGTTAGCACTCCTGCCTAGCAACACTAGGGTCATTTGTTCAAAGCCCAGCCATGGTACCACATGCTAGGAGTTTGCATGCTCTCTTTGTTCCTGTGTGTGTTTCATCCCACATTCCAAAGACATTCTGGTAGGTTAATTGGCACTAGTATGAATGTAAGCTCCTTTGAGGAAGAGATGAGCTCATAGAGGTGTATAATTGCTTCTTGCCCTAAGTGAAACCTGTAAAGGACATTCTGGAGATATACACATGGTCCAAAAAAGCTATGCCACAAGCATAGTCAGCAGCGGTACCTCCTCCTCTTCCGCCTCTTGTGAGCCACTTCTGCAGTGGTCGATAGCGCAAATAAATACGCGCAATTGACACCTCTGTTTGGTGTTTTTGAGTTTGAAAAGTGTCACCTGCCTCCAGCTGCCATGTTTAGTTTTGGCCAAGGGACTGAACTTTTGTTCTTATAAATCGCTGGAGCATGTGAATGTCCTTCCACAAATGTGATGACGCAATTCCGGTCCAGGAGCTGTCCTGAGACCATTTGTGTGTGATAACTAATTTTTTTGCACAATCATGGCTCCCACATATGCAAATAGATTCTTTTATGTGCAATATATTTATTATGAAAACTATTTTGCTTTAGTTCCTCAGAGTGCAAGTAGGGGAAAAAAAAAAAGCCTAGGTTGACACGTTAAATATTCTACCTATAAACCAGCTGAATTCAGTTTTTCCTGAAATTCAGCTTTGGAGCAGTTACAGGTTTTTGTTGTTAAGGAGGGGAGAGTATTTGTGACACCTTGCATGTGTGCAGAATAAAATGTTTATTTTGTAGATTTGTATGGATGTTAATACATTGTACTTGAGGGGAAAAAAAAAAAAAAAGGTTTATTGATTCAACAAATATCGTTCATATTCTACATTTTTTTGGACAGCAGCAACACAATTAGGTACATTAATTTACTTGTAGCACCATAAATACGGTTTTGTTCTTTACACAGCACTTTACAAGGGGGTTAAGAGGGCCCTGCTCATAAGAGCTTACAGTCTAAAAGGCATCACAACCTTCACAGTGTACAGCTGGGAACAAAATAAGGCTAACATTAACCAGGCAAAACACCACAACATAGCACCAAACACCAGACCCCCCCCCCCCCACCCCATACATTGACATTTGTTAGTATCAACAAAGGTTAGCAGATGCTCACAAACCATAAACGCATGGTCGGACTGGAAAAATACACAAAAAAATTTAAGCCATACCCACAAAAAACACTTTTTGAGACAAATGCACAATTACAGCAAACACACAAACATGGAGTGTTGGTCATCATGCACAATAACCCCCATCCCACCCAGGACTGCCAAAAAATAATCTAGCCTCCTCTCAGACCAAACAAACTCCCTCTACTGCAGTCCTTTATATAATATAGGTTGTATTGTTGGCGTGCCCCAATCAATCTGTTTCTTCATGAATGCATCAGGTGATTGCACCTGATTAGCAGGCAAATACTCCTCCCAAATGTGTTAGGCCTTGGTTATGTGCATCAATCCACAGACTACAGGCCAAAGATCTAAGTCCATTAGCATGCATAGAAAGAAAGCAACAGTTATCTAAGCAGATGTACCTGTGCAGCGTAACAGAAAATGTGAATTGTCCAAGTCCCTAGGCATGCTCAGAGCAAGTTGTAAGTCCTTGGGCATGTGCAGGGTACAGAGCCGGAAATCTCACATTTGTGATGGCTGCTTCACCCAAATTGCTGACAAGTACATTTGTCATCCAACACACATGTCCAGTATTTCCCATCTATTCCAATGGCTGTAGTTCCCCCCAGTGCAGTGTGTTCACCAAAATGAGAACATGATGAATGTGTTCTGCATGGACCTACACTGGGACATGGCCAGGCACCTCCTAAATGCACTGACTTGCATTACTACATGCACATTCTGTGGGATATTAGGAGACAGCACCTGATAGCATTATAACAACCAGAGACTCATCCTCAATGACAGCAGAATGAAAACAGCATAGCCAACATGTACCAAAGACTATGGGCTCTTCAGCCTGTCATGGATCTGAAGGCCCCATGGCCAAAAAGTAAAAAAAAAGCATGGCTTCCCCCTAAAATTACTAACATGCCCTTATCTGAGCATACAGCCCTACAGGTCAGGAAAGGGGGTGGAAGAGCAAGCAGACACACTTTTTATTTGTAATGTCAGCTCTTTTGTTTCCATTACGTGAAACCCACCTAAAATGTACCAGATTGCAAAAAACACATATAAAAACATTATTATTAGTTCAGGGACTTATATAGCGCTGATAATTTACACAGCACTTTACATGCATATTGTACATTCACATCAGGCCCTACCTTCAAGGAGCTTACAATGTAAAGTCCCCAACTCCCATTCATATACTAGAGACAATTTAGACAGGGATTTGTTCCAGCAACCCTAGGCAGCAGTACTAACCACAAAGCCACTGTGCTGTCACATGCCTGTAGTTTGCAACTCTGTGGTGTGATGAGCCCTAGGCATACTTAGTGTAACAAACAATATATTTCAAATGGAATGGAAATACAAATGTGGCGCTGAATAAGCAGAATTCACAAGGCTGCTTATTGTCATTCAAGAGTGAAAACATATGGCAAGATTTGCAATGATGGTGGAACCCTCCTACATATAACTACTTATTTTATTTGGACACTTGCATATAGGTGGTGGACTTCCTTACGGTTCTATGTTTATTGATTTATGAATTGATATTTTTCTTTATTGGTGTGTCACTGTGGAACAGTAATGTCACCCTTTGAATTTTTTTTTTCATCATTTTTATGTGTATTTATGATGTTGGGACACATCACATTTTTTGGAATACTATTATGATCCTTTATATTGGGATACATATAACCAACACACATCGAATTTAGTAACACAGCACAGAATTTGGATTCCTTTTGCTTCAGCACTGGTATTGTGTGTGGTTGGTGAAGACAGCTGTGGGAGTTTTGTTAGATGCTGAGCACCAAGTGCAGTTTTTCTACCATTTAGTTAATATATTTCAAAAGTCTAAGTCCCTGGACATGATCAATGCACATGGCAGTACATACATAAGTATATATACTGCACAGAATAAATGCTCAAAAAAGAATAAAACAGCACTAGCATTATTTTAAAAAATGAGAAAAAAAGAATATTGTATAAGAAGCAAAAAAAAACACAGCTAAATAAAATTACAAAGGAAATGAAAAAGTTCTTAGAATGTCTATGTTATTGTTTTTGTGCATAGTGACAGTTCTATAGTTACAAGTATTCATGTATACCGTTAAATATATAAATGTTAGTCTGTTTAATAATCACGTTTTACAGGAACAGGTTGACTGTTTTCTATAAACATGTTGACTCTTTTCAATGACATATCCAGGCTTGCCAACAAAGGCATTTACTATAGCAACAACGGGGGGCGTGTCCGGCCGACTCCAAGGATGGCTGCTCTCTGAGAACCCTCCATAGCACTCCAGCATATCAGGGGCTCCACACCGACCTGGGGTCATGAGACTCACCCCAAAAAGATCGGGTACTCACCCCTCCACGCTCCGGCACCTTGCCCCGTAGAAGGAAATCTCCCGGGCAGCCGCAGAAGCTCACTGACTTCTATACAACCCGGGAACACAGCAGCCAAGATGGCGCCGGCGGCCTGCATAGAGACTCAGCTACATTGCAGGAGAATCGCCATGGTTACAGTCCGGATGCTCGGCTCTCTGCTCCACTGTACGAAGGCGACCTGGGTGAGTCCTCTCCCAAACTATCGCCCACATACCGCAGCCCAGAATGGAGGATTCTGCAGAATTACAGGCCTCATCCATCCCTCACATCCTAGCTTCACAATTACAGTCTGACATTTAATCTTTCCCTTCTTGTGACCAACCAGTATCAGAGCTTACAATGAAGAATATGCTTCTCTCTTTAAGGCAAACTCTTCACACTGCTCTCTCAACCGTGCTAACTCCACTCTCTAATACTGCACGTGAACATGATCACCGTATTCGCCATGTGGAAAACAAAATGAGTGAAATGTTCTCAGCCCACAATGTCATGGTAGATGCTCACTCAGATCATGACACAGAAATCCAACAACTTAACCTTAAAATAGCAGACCTAGAAGACCGATCCAGAAGGAACATCAAAATCCGAGGAATTCCAGAATCGGTTACCCCTGACGCCTTACACTCATTCCTACAACAATTGATAAATCATCTCCTTCCATTACTCACTGACATAGAAACAGTCATAGATAGAGCACACATAATCCCCAAACCATCTGTTCTACATGCTTCAATTCCAGTGCGCGTACATTTTTACCACATCAAAGAGAAGCTTATGATCGCTGCAAGAAATCAGTCAGCTCTCCCTGCATCCCACACAGGGAGCAAGCTCTATGCAGATTTATCCAAAGCAACACTAATGAATAGAAAAAAATTGTAAACCATACCTAAGGCCCAGCGCAACCATAATATACCCTACCAATGGAGATTCCCCACAAAACTCTCAATTAAACAGCAAGGACAGATCTTCAAAATCAAAAGTCTAGAATCAGGACTTGATCTTCTCAAACAGTGGAACATCCTACCAGCAGATGACCATCCTTACCCTCAAAACCAACCCCAAACCATGGATGGCAACTGGACCTAAAATATGAGTCCACATAAGCAACACCCATCCAAAAAACCACCCCACACATACCCCCAGCTGGAGTTCTCTAGCTCATTATCAAAGACTTTCTTGACCTAAACATATGTCTCACCATGGTCTAAAACCATCGCCATGGTTATTCAAATAACCCCGATTGTTTGTAGTTTCTTGCACTACTTATTGCTCTTGTATTATTCACAAGATTTTTCTATACTTGTTATGTTTCTGTTTACTCGGTTCCCTATACCAGTCCCTCCGGCTCCATATCTTGCCCAGAAGATTATGGCAACACCCATCACATTGCTATATTATACAAATTCTCCTCCACTCCACCAGACACTCCTCATACTCACTACCAGCACAGCTGAAAACCTCACTGCTCACCATGACCAAGAGAATCTCTACGATCCTATTTGACACAAACACCCAACCTCTCTTAATCAGCTGAATCACCCACCTCCATGACATTTAAAGTTGCCTATATCCAAGACCCCCACTTTCCATATGAAACACTTCCCCCGTCTATTTTTTGCATCCAACTCCAAAAACAAAAATGGAATCCCAACAGCTATATAAGATACCTTAAAATTTCACCTAATCTCTGAAATAGCAGATAAAAAAGGACGCTATCATATTTTACTATGTAACATAGAGGACACCGCTAGTCAACGTCTACACCCCAAACTCCGACCAAATTCAATTTATATGGAACCTACTTGCCCTAATATCTAAACACAAAACAGGATGCTTGCTCATAGGAGGAGACTTCAACACTGTTGGCAACGTACTCCTGGACTCCTCATCCAACAAGAGATCTCCCAAACAATCCTTAACCCCTTCCCGCCGACGCCTCCCGGCCCTTTAAGAGATTCAGACGCCGGGAGGCGGGGCGGTTGGGGCGTGGTTTAGGAATCATGTGACCGCTGTGATGACGCGTCACGGCGGTCACATGATCGGGAAAGGTCCGTTCGACAGAGCGGACCGGGACCTTTCCGTGAGTACCACACATGTGTGCTGGGAGCGCGCAGGGCGCGCGCTCTCAGCACATATGTATTTAGTTACATGGACGCAAATGTGCGGCCGCTCGGCGTCTAGGCACCGGAGGAAATGCACTTTCAAACTCATCAGGCAACCAAAAGCTTGAAATGCTTTCAGTATTCATCCGACGATCTTTTTGTAGTGAGGATCTTTGTTATTGCCTAAAAATTTCTGTTTGACTTCTTTAAATGCAATCCACCCTTCTTTTTGAGGATCCGTCATGTTATTGACAAACTCTTGATCAACTATAAGCCTTCTAATGTCTGGACCTGATGAACACACCTTCCTTTAATTTTGCCTCCGACAGGCCTGGAAACTTGGTGACCAAGTATTTGAAGCATTCTCCATCTCTTGGAAGTGATCTTACGAATTGCTTCATCAATCCCAATTTTATGTGGAGAGGTGGTAGAAGAACTTTATGGTAAGGTACCAAAGTTTCTCGGAGGACATTTTTTTCACCGACTGTTAGCACCCTCGACTGCCAACTCTTCTTGGTCCAGTGATTTTGTTGGTCTCGACTGTCCCATAGACACAGAAAACAAGGGTATTTGGTATCCCACCCACTGGATTCTTCAGGAAAGATTAACCCCTTCTACCATTAGAAGCACAGACTCAGGGCTGAGGCTTACACATACAGCATGCTGCTGAGTATCCCTGTAGTCAGACATGTCAGGGGAGGGACAGAGATTGTTTACCTGCAAATAACAACAAAGGGCCAGAAGAGAACTAGGGAAATTAGGAAATGGAATTTTTTTCCCTAAAACTTGCTTAGCTTATGTATATATTGCTGACCATCAGATTTACAGTGCTATATTTTTTTTTACATTTCTCGGACAACCCCTTTAAGTTTTTTTGGCATTTTATATCTTAAATGCACTTATGTGAATTAATTTAGTAATAGTAAATTTGGTTAAAACCCATAATATAAAAAAAATACCAAAAATTTTAAAAATGTGATAAATTTGAAGACAATTTTGCATTTTGTGGCAAATCATGACGTCTAGGAGTTTTTCTAATATTTTATTTGTTTTCAGCACTCCAAAATACATGGAAATTAGATGAAAATTAATCAAACAGCTTTTTAGTCGCAGACCTGCGTTATTTGCCAAAATATTTGCTCACAGACTACTACAATTTCTCCCTACCCTTGTCCATCCCGACCAAGTTGGATTTATTCCGGGACGACAAGCACCAGACACCACTAGAAGAATTCTCTCACTAATAAATAACTTAGAAATAACTAAATCACCCTCTTTACTACTTTCCCTTGATGCAGAAAAAGCGATCAACTGTACACATTGGGGATTTATGCAAGCGGTACTCCAAATATTTGGAATTACTGGATGGTTTCAAACAGCCATCATGTCACTATACTCCCACCCATCTGCCAGGGTCCTCTCGGATGGAGTGCTTTCTAAAACATTCAACATCACCAATGGAACCAGACAAGGGTGCCCTTTATCCCCTATAATATTCACCTTGCTTATAGAACCCCTTGCTTTCAAACTAGGAGAAGAACCACTATTCTCAGGTATCAAACATCACGACCTTAACAACAAAATTAGCTTATTTGCAGATGATATTATTCTAATGATCACTAATCCATCCCAATCACTCCCAGCGATACAAGCCATACTCAATCTATACACTGAGGTCTCTTACTACAAATTAAACAAAAACAAATCAGTGATTTTAAACCTACATACCTACATACACCATCAGAAATTTCTCAACGCCTCGCTACAAAATTCCCATTTATATGGTCTACCTCGTCAATCCTGTACCTAGGGATTAACTTAACCCCTCTAACTAACCAACTCTTTGAATTCAACCACACCGGAAGAACTTAAATCTCTCCGCACCTCCAGCCTATCTAAATTAGGCAAGATTGCAGCCCTAAAAATGTTTATTCTACCCAAAATACTTTACATATTTAGGACCTTACCAATTTCAGTGCCTAACAATTTGTACAGAAACAATTTATTTAGTTTGTCTGGGATTACAAACGTCCCAGGTGTGATACTAATCTATTAATTCATCCACTTAACAGAGGAGGTGCAGGCCTTCCTCACCTACAGTCATACTATACAGCCTCACTCTTAGACCAGATATATTTCTGGTGGCACCCTACAAAAGAAAACATATGGTCCACCATAGAAACCCTAAAATTCCACCCACTCACCCCACAAGACGTCCTAGCTCTATACTCCCTTAAATGTCCACACCCACCATATAACCACCGCTGTATCAAAGCATCCTTAGGAGGCATGGAATAACATACTCTCACTCCCTTTCCCACAACATAGATCATCACTAGAGATGAGCGAATCGAACACGACGAAGTGGAATTCGTTCCGAAGATTTGGAAAAATTCTATTCGCGACGAATCCGAAGATTAGCAAACTTCGGATGCACGAATCGAATTTTCCCAAAAATGGCGGCGACATGTGTGGCGACGGAGAAAATGGACAGAGAAGATGGGGCGGGGATCTCTGGGAAGGCGCGCAGACAAGGCGCGCTGACCCATAATGCATTCATGACATGTGATCGCATTAGCCAATCAGCAGCCAGCCAGCACTGTGTAATGGTGGAGCTATAAATCGCGGCTATCTTAGAATTCTCCATTAGCCTCCGGTCATTCAAGAGAGATAGACCTGTGTGTATTAAGGGACAGAGTTAGGGCCACAGAGACTTTAGGGCCACAGAATCGTTACTCAGGGACACAGAATCGTTACTCAGGGACACAGAATCGTTACTCAGGGACACAGAATCGTTACTTAGGGCCACAGCTATCAAAGAATCGAAAATTTAAAGTGACATACACCCTTTTTTTTTTGGTGGCTGTCGTGCACAGTTGGTGCTGCAGTTTGCCGATTGTGCAAAATAAACTGACTTTCTGCTTCACAGCCACTATTGTACGTTCAAAGAGTTAAATCCATTTACACGCCGGCTGGCGGTAATATTTTTTGGGTGTTTAGTGCATTCCAGTGACAGAAACGTACAGTTTCCAGCCAACGGCAAGCTGCAATTGACCGATTGTGTACAATAAACTGACTTTCTGCTTCACAACCACTATTGTACGTTCAAAGAGTTAGATCCATTTACACGCCGGGTGGCGGTACTATTTTTTGGGTGATTAGTGCATTCCAGTGACATAAACGTACAGTTTCCAGCCAACGGCAAGCTGCAATTGACCGATTGTGTACAATAAACTGACTTTCTGCTTCACAACCACTATTGTACGTTCAAAGAGTTAGATCCATTTACACGCCGGGTGGCGGTACTATTTTTTGGGTGATTAGTGCATTCCAGTGACATAAACGTACAGTTTTCAGCCAACGGCAAGCTGCAATTGACCGATTGTGCTAAATAAACTGACTTTCTGCTTCACAACCACTATTGTACGTTCAAAGAGTTAAATCCATATACACGCCGGGTGGCGGTAATATTTTTTGGGTGATTAGTGCATTCCAGTGACATAAACGTACAGTTTCCAGCCAACGGCAAGCTGCAATTGACCGATTGTGCTAAATAAACTGACTTTCTGCTTCACAACCCCTATTGTACGTTCAAAGAGTTAGATCCATTTACACGCCGGGTGGCGGTAATATTTTTTGGGTGATTAGTGCATTCCAGTGACATAAACGTACAGTTTCCAGCCAACGGCAAGCTGCAATTGACCGATTGTGCTAAATAAACTGACTTTCTGCTTCACAACCACTATTGTACATTCAAAGAGTTAAATCCATTTACACGCCGGCTGGCGGTAATATTTTTTGGGTGATTAGTGCATTCCAGTGACAGAAACGTACAGTTTCCAGCCAACGGCAAGCTGCAATTGACCGATTGTGTACAATAAACTGACTTTCTGCTTCACAACCACTATTGTACGTTCAAAGAGTTAAATCCATTTACACGCCGGCTGGCGGTAATATTTTTTGGGTGATTAGTGCATTCCAGTGACCTAAACGTACAGTTTCCAGCCAACGGCAAGCTGCAATTGACCGATTGTGTACAATAAACTGACTTTCTGCTTCACAACCACTATTGTACGTTCAAAGAGTTAAATCCATATACACGCCGGGTGGCGGTACTATTTTTTGGGTGATTAGTGCATTCCAGTGACATAAATGTACAGTTTCCAGCCAACGGCAAGCTGCAATTGACCGATTGTGCTAAATAAACTGACTTTCTGCTTCACAACCACTATTGTACGTTCAAAGAGTTAAATCCGGTTTTATTTTTGGGGTGCTTATTGAATTAAAGAGTATGTCAGACAACACGCAGAGGAGTGGCAGAGGAGGCAATGTTTCTGGAGCGAGCAGAAGTGGCAGCAGAGGAAGGGGTCGAGGCAGCACTAGTCGCAGCCAGAGGCCAGTGCTCCCGGTGTCATCCAGCGGTCGTGTCTCCACCGACAACCCTGCCGTCATCGATTGGTTGACTCAGTCGTCTTCCTCTTCCCAGGTCACCTCTGACACCTACAGCCAACGGTCGGTGGGTACGTCAGACACAACTAGAGATGAGCGAATTATTCAAAAATTCGATTCGGCTGATTCGCCGAATTTGCGGGAGAAATTTGATTCGATGCGAATTTATTTGCTGCGAATTTAACTTATTAAAAGGGTTTCTAGGCTTCAGAGAGCCTTTATATTAGTGCAGAACACTGTACCTTTAATTTAAATGCCCTTGGAGTCTGCTGGGGAAGAGAAATAATACTGTCAGTCAGTATGACATGCAGATGAGTGCCGTCAATCTTAGAATCACCGCACACTTCACTCATTTGGGCAGTCACGGGGCACGACGAAAAAGAAGAAGAAGAAGAATGAAAAGAAGAATGAAAAGAAGAAGAAGAAGAATGAAAAGAAGAATGAGAAGAAAAATGAAAAGAAGAATGAGAAGAAGAATGAAAAGAAGAATGAAAAGAAGAAGAATGAAAAGAAGAAGAATGAAAAGAAGAATGAAAAGAAGAAGAGGAATGAAAAGAAGAATGAAAAGAAGAATGAGAAGAAGAATGAAAAGAAGAATGAAAAGAAGAATGAAAAGAAGAATGAAAAGAGGAAGAAGAAGAATGAAAAGAAGAAGAAGAAGAATGAAAAGGAGAATGAAAAGAAGAAGAAGAAGAATGAAAAGAAGAATGAAAAGAAGAAGAAGAATGAAAAGAAGAAGAAGAATGAAAAGAAGAATGAAAAGAAGAATGAAAAGAAGAAGAAGAAGAATGAAAAGAAGAATGAAAAGAAGAAGAAGAAGAATGAAAAGAAGAAGAAGAAGAATGAAAAGAAGAAGAAGAAGAATGAAAAGAAGAATGAGAAGAAGAATGAAAAGAAGAAGAAGAAGAATGAAAAGAAGAAGAATGAAAAGAAGAAGAAGAATGAAAAGAAGAAGAAGAAGAAGAATGAGAAGAAGAAGAAGAAGAATGAGAAAAAGAAGAAGAAGAATGAAAAGAAGAGGAAGAAGAAGAATGAAAAGAAGAGGAAGAAGAATGAGAAGAAGAATGAAAAGAAGAATGAGAAGATTGAAAAGAAGAAGAAGAATGAAAAGAAGAATGAAAAGAAGAATGAAAAGAAGAAGAATGAAAAGAATAAGAAGAAGAATGAAAAGAAGAATGAAAAGAAGAAGAAGAAGAATGAGAAGAATGAAAAGAAGAATGAGAAGAATGAAAAGAAGAATGAAAAGAAGAAGAAGAAGAATGAAAAGAAGAAGAAGAATGAAAAGAAGAAGAATGAAAAGAAGAATGAAAAGAAGAAGAAGAATGAAAAGAGGAAGAAGAAGAATGAAAAGAAGAATGAAAAGAAGAAGAAGAAGAATGAAAAGAAGAATGAAAAGAAGAAGAAGAATGAAAAGAAGAAGAAGAAGAATGAAAAGAAGAATGAGAAGAAGAATGAAAAGAAGAATGAGAAGAATGAAGAGAAGAATGAAAAGAAGAAGAAGAAGAATGAAAAGAAGAATGAAAAGAAGAAGAAGAAGAATGAAAAGAAGAAGAAGAATGAAAAGAAGAATGAAAAGAAGAAGAAGAATGAAAAGAAGAATGAAAAGAAGAAGAAGAAGAATGAAAAGAAGAAGAAGAAGAAGAATGAAAAGAAGAATGAAAAGAAGAAGAAGAAGAAGAATGAAAAGAAGAAGAAGAAGAATGAAAAGAAGAAGAAGAATGAAAAGAAGAATGAAAAGAAGAAGAAGAAGAATGAAAAGAAGAATGAGAAGAAAAATGAAAAGAAGAATGAGAAGAAGAATGAGAAGAATGAAAAGAAGAATGAGAAGAATGAAAAGAAGAAGAAGAAGAAGGAAAAGAAGAAGAAGAAGACTGAAAAGAAGAAGAAGAAGAATGAAAAGAAGAAGAAGAATGAAAAGAAGAATGAAAAGAAGAAGAAGAATGAAAAGAAGAAGAAGAATGAAAAGAAGAAGAAGAAGAATGAAAAGAAGAATGAAAAGAAGAAGAAGAAGAATGAAAAGAAGAAGAAGAAGAATGAAAAGAAGAAGAAGAATGAAAAGAAGAAGAATTCCAGTACAGCAAAAAGTGTATCTGCAGAGAGCTCCGCTATTTCTGACAGTTCTCTGACAGTTCTGACAGTTCATTTACAGCGGTTGAAACATTGTTGAAACATCTATTTATTTCCGAATAAAAACATCTGTATCCTAAATGGAAACAAATAGATACAATGTTTCAACCGCTGTAAATGAACTGTCAGAACTGTCAGAGAACTGTCAGAAATAGCGGAGCTCTCTGCAGTGACACTTTTGCCGGCTGATCGGGGAAAATTCGATTCGTGCATCCGAAGTTTGCTAAAATTCGGATTCGATGCGAATCAAATTTTTCCTAATATTCGAAACGAATTCCACTTCGCCAAGTTCGATTCGCTCATCTCTAGACACAACTGTTAGTTGGCATGGCCCGGGAGCAAGCCCACTGAAATCACGTGTCCTCGACCTGCCCCTGTCCTTTGGTGTTCCCTCACCAAGCGAAGTATCGCATGCTGTGGGCTCAGCCCCACTGTACAGTGAGGAAGAGCTAACAGAGGGCGGTCAGGAACGGGGGGAGACATCCTCCTCTTCAGCAGCCAGGCGAAGAAGTACTGGCGAGGAGAGTGGCTCGGTAGCCGGTCTAGAGACAGGTCTGTCTCCTGACCCACACGCAGCCGAGGGGGCTAGTAGTGACGCGGAGACCCTAATTGATGATGATGAGGCTGATCGCACTTGGCAGCCTCGTCGTCATCAGGCTATTGCTTCCGCATCATCAGGAGAAGAGGGTGCCAGCTTGCCAGCGAGCAAAACAGTCGGTGGGTTGCCCAGGAGGCAGCAGGGTCGCAGCAGTGTCAGTAGAGCCAAACGGCCACGGAGTAGAGCACCAGCTCTACTGCAGCCTACCACCACGGCCAGTAGTGGTGCCGGTGTGCACGGAGGAAGTAGCAGTCAGCCAGTGAGGAGTAGCGGGGGCAAAGTTTCCCACTCGGCGGTGTGGCAATTTTTCGTCAAGCCGCCCGAGGAAGTAAACGTAGCCGTATGTCGACTATGTGGCCAGAAAGTCAAGTGTGGCCAGGGGGCCAATGTTGGGACTACAGCGTTGCGTCAGCATATGCAGCGTCGCCATTCGGTGGCCTGGGAAAACCGTGATAAAGATACGGCGGTTCTGCCTGCCCCAGCCCCCGCTCCATCACCCGCTCCGTTACTTGCTCCATCACCCGACGTCAATCGCCCTCTATCAGCCAGTCAAGGCTCCAACACCTCTGCTGAGGGGAGTTGTCGCTCGTTGGCATCTTCCGCTCGTTCAGATGCTCCTTCTCCTGCTACTCCTCTTCACGGATTCCGTCAGCAGTCTTTCTTGGAATCCGTTTCCAAGAGACAACAGTTTGCGAGCACGCACCCGACGGTGCAAAAGCTGAACGTCCTCCTGTCCAAGTTGCTGGTGCTGCAGTCCCTCCCTTTCCAAGTGGTGGACTCAGCACCTTTCCGAGAAATGATGGCTTGTGCCGAGCCGCGGTGGAGAGTGCCAAGCCGGCATTTCTTCGCCAAAAAGGCAGTGCCAGCCCTGCATTCACATGTAGAAGAGATGGTGGGCCAGTCTTTGAGCATGTCGGTCTCTGCCAAAGTGCACGGCAGCTCCGACGTGTGGAGCTGTAACTACGGTCAGGGACAGTACATGTCATTTACGGCCCACTGGGTGAACGTGGTGCCGGCACAGCCGCACCAGCAACTTGGACAGGTCACGCCGCTTTTGCCTCCACGTTTGCACGTCCTTGGTCCAGCAAAGATGTCCGCCTCTACCACCTCTTCTTCCGCCGTGTCCTCAGCCGCCACCCCTGTGCCAAGTCCCATTACCCGACCGGCATATCACATGTGCAGGGCGCAACGGTGTCACACTGTGCTGCACCTGGTATGCCTTGGCGAACGTAGTCACACAGGGGAGGAACTTCTGAGTGTAATGAACAGAGAAATCGACAGATGGCTGTCTCCGCGCAAACTGAAAATCGGAACCATGTTGACCGACAACGGAAAGAACATGGTGTCTGCTCTGCGTCAAGGAAGGTTGTGCCATGCGCCATGCATGGCTCACGTGTTCAATCTGGTTGTCAAGCGGTTCCTAAAATCCACCATCCCACTGCAAGACATCCTTAAAATGTCACGTAAACTTTGCATGCATTTCAGCCATTCCTACACCGCAAAGCACACCCTCCTTGAGCTGCAGCGGCAGAACGGAATTCCACAGCATCGCCTGATCTGCGACGTTGCAACAAGGTGGAATTCAACCCTACATATGTTAGACCGCCTTTACGAACAGCGAAAGGCCATCACCGATTTCCTGATGTTACAAGCGGATAAAGGTACTCCCCTGTGTAACTTAGATGTCAGCCATTGGCAGCTCATGCGTGACACCTGCCGCTTGCTCAGGCCCTTTGAGGAGGCCACGCTATTCGTGAGTCGGCAGGACTATAGGATGAACGACGTCATTCCTCTGTTGCACGTCCTGGAACAAATGCTGTTAACAATGGCTGGTCAGGGTGCGGTAGACGTGGCGCACAGATCTCAACGCCACATGACCCCTGTGGGCGCAGGACAGGAAGAAGAGGAGGAGGTAGAGGAGGACATTGGTGCTCAGGAATTATTGAGTGAAATGGGTGGTTTTTCCACTCAGCGGACAGGAGTGGAGGAGCAGGAGCATCTGGTAGAGGAGGAGGAGGAGACAGAGGACCCAGACGCACCGTGGCAGTATGCTGTGGAGATGGAGGCAGGGAGTCCCTCGCATTCCTTGGCACAAATGGCCCATAGCATGCTCGGTTGCTTGCGTAGCGACAGCCGAATAATAACCATCAGACAGAGGGATAACTTTTGGCTGTCCACCTTGTTGGACCCTCGCTACCGTTCAAAAATGGTGGCCTTTTTCACACCTGCTGAGGGTGTGAAATTAGCTTATTTGCAGATGATATTATTCTAATGATCACTAATCCGTCCCAATCACTCCCAGCGATACAAGCCATACTCAATCTATACACTGAGGTCTCTTACTACAAATTAAACAAAAACAAATCAGTGATTTTAAACCTACATACCTACATACACCATCAGAAATTTCTCAACGCCTCGCTACAAAATTCCCATTTATATGGTCTACCTCGTCAATCCTGTACCTAGGGATTAACTTAACCCCTCTAACTAACCAACTCTTTGAATTCAACCACACCGGAAGAACTTAAATCTCTCCGCACCTCCAGCCTATCTAAATTAGGCAAGATTGCAGCCCTAAAAATGTTTATTCTACCCAAAATACTTTACATATTTAGGACCTTACCAATTTCAGTGCCTAACACATTGTACAGAAACAATTTATTTAGTTTGTCTGGGATTACAAACGTCCCAGGTGTGATACTAATCTATTAATTCATCCACTTAACAGAGGAGGTGCAGGCCTTCCTCACCTACAGTCATACTATACAGCCTCACTCTTAGACCAGATATATTTCTGGTGGCACCCTACAAAAGAAAACATATGGTCCACCATAGAAACCCTAAAATTCCACCCACTCACCCCACAAGACGTCCTAGCTCTATACTCCATTAAATGTCCACACCCACCATATAACCACCGCTGTATCAAAGCATCCTTAGGAAGCATGGAATAACATACTCTCACTCCCTTTCCCACAACATAGATCATCACTAGAGATGAGCGAATCGAACATGACGAAGTGGAATTCATTCCGAAGATTTGGAAAAATTCTATTCGCGACGAATCCGAAGATTAGCAAACTTCGGATGCACGAATCGAATTTTCCCAAAAATGGCGGCAACATGTGTGGCGACGGAGAAAATGGACAGAGAAGATGGGGCGGGGATCTCTGGGAAGGCGCGCAGACAAGGCGCGCTGACCCATAATGCATTCATGACATGTGATCGCATTAGCCAATCAGCAGCCAGCCAGCACTGTGTAATGGTGGAGCTATAAATCGCGGCCATCTTAGAATTCTCCATTAGCCTCCGGTCATTCAAGAGAGATAGACCTGTGTGTATTAAGGGACAGAGTTAGGGCCACAGAGACTTTAGGGCCACAGAATCGTTACTCAGGGACACAGAATCGTTACTCAGGGACACAGAATCGTTACTCAGGGACACAGAATCGTTACTTAGGGCCACAGCTATCAAAGAATCGAAAATTTAAAGTGACATACACCCTTTTTTTTTTTGGTGGCTGTCGTGCACAGTTGGTGCTGCAGTTTGCCGATTGTGCAAAATAAACTGACTTTCTGCTTCACAACCACTATTGTACGTTCAAAGAGTTAAATCCATTTACACGCCGGCTGGCGGTAATATTTTTTGGGTGATTAGTGCATTCCAGTGACAGAAACGTACAGTTTCCAGCCAACGGCAAGCTGCAATTGACCGATTGTGTACAATAAACTGACTTTCTGCTTCACAACCACTATTGTACGTTCAAAGAGTTAGATCCATTTACACGCCGGGTGGCGGTAATATTTTTTGGGTGATTAGTGCATTCCAGTGACATAAACGTACAGTTTCCAGCCAACGGCAAGCTGCAATTGACCGATTGTGCTAAATAAACTGACTTTCTGCTTCACAACCACTATTGTACGTTCAAAGAGTTAAATCCATTTACACGCCGGCTGGCGGTAATATTTTTTGGGTGATTAGTGCATTCCAGTGACATAAACGTACAGTTTCCAGCCAACGGCAAGCTGCAATTGACCGATTGTGTACAATAAACTGACTTTCTGCTTCACAACCACTATTGTACGTTCAAAGAGTTAGATCCATTTACACGCCGGGTGGCGGTAATATTTTTTGGGTGATTAGTGCATTCCAGTGACATAAACGTACAGTTTCCAGCCAACGGCAAGCTGCAATTGACCGATTGTGCTAAATAAACTGACTTTCTGCTTCACAACCACTATTGTACGTTCAAAGAGTTAAATCCGGTTTTTTTTTTGGTGTGCTTATTGAATTAAAGAGTATGTCAGACAACACGCAGAGGAGTGGCAGAGGAGGCAATGTTTCTGGAGCGAGCAGACGTGGCAGCAGAGGAAGGGGTCGAGGCAGCACTAGTCGCAGCCAGAGGCCAGTGCTCCCGGTGTCATCCAGCGGTCGTGTCTCCACCGACAACCCTGCCGTCGTCGATTGGTTGACTCAGTCGTCTTCCTCTTCCCAGGTCACCTCTGACACCTACAGCCAACGGTCGGTGGGTACGTCAGACACAACTAGAGATGAGCGAATTATTCAAAAATTCGCTCATATTCAAAAAGAAGAAGAAGAATGAAAAGAAGAATGAAAAGAAGAAGAAGAATGAAAAGAAGAAGAAGAAGAATGAGAAGAAGAATGAAAAGAAGAATTAAAAGAAGAATGAGAAGAATGAAGAGAAGAATGAAAAGAAGAAGAAGTAGAATGAAAAGAAGAATGAAAAGAAGAAGAAGAAGAATGAAAAGAAGAATGAAAAGAAGAAGAAGAATGAAAAGAAGAATGAAAAGAAGAAGAAGAAGAATGAAAAGAAGAATGAAAAGAAGAAGAAGAAGAATGAAAAGAAGAATGAAAAGAAGAAGAAGAATGAAAAGAAGAAGAAGAAGAATGAAAAGAAGAAGAAGAAGAATGAAAAGAAGAAGAAGAAGAATGAAAAGAAGAAGAAGAAGAAGAATGAAAAGAAGAAGAAGAAGAATGAAAAGAAGAATGAAAAGAAGAAGAAGAAGAATGAAAAGAAGAATGAAAAGAAGGATGAAAAGAAGAATGAAAAGAAGAAGAAGAAGAAGGAAAAGAAGAAGAAGAAGACTGAAAAGAAGAATGAAAAGAAGAAGAAGAAGAATGAAAAGAAGAAGAATGAAAAGAAGAAGAAGAAGAATGAAAAGAAGAATGAAAAGAAGAAGAAGAATGAAAAGAAGAAGAAGAATGAAAAGAAGAAGAAGAATGAAAAGAAGAATGAAAAGAAGAAGAAGAAGAATGAAAAGAAGAAGAAGAAGAATGAAAAGAAGAAGAATTCCAGTACAGCAAAAAGTGTATCTGCAGAGAGCTCCGCTATTTCTGACAGTTCTCTGACAGTTCTGACAGTTCATTTACAGCGGTTGAAACATTGTTGAAACATCTATTTATTTCCGAATAAAAACATCTGTATCCTAAATGGAAACAAATAGATACAATGTTTCAACCGCTGTAAATGAACTGTCAGAACTGTCAGAGAACTGTCAGAAATAGCGGAGCTCTCTGCAGTGACACTTTTGCCGGCTGATCGGGGAAAATTCGATTCGTGCATCCGAAGTTTGCTAAAATTCGGATTCGATGCGAATCAAATTTTTCCTAATATTCGAAACGAATTCCACTTCGCCAAGTTCGATTCGCTCATCTCTAGACACAACTGTTAGTTGGCATGGCCCGGGAGCAAGCCCACTGAAATCACGTGTCCTCGACCTGCCCCTGTCCTTTGGTGTTCCCTCACCAAGCGAAGTATCGCATGCTGTGGGCTCAGCCCCACTGTACAGTGAGGAAGAGCTAACAGAGGGCGGTCAGGAACGGGGGGAGACATCCGCCTCTTCAGCAGCCAGGCGAAGAAGTACTGGCGAGGAGAGTGGCTCGGTAGCCGGTCTAGAGACAGGTCTGTCTCCTGACCCACACGCAGCCGAGGGGGCTAGTAGTGACGCGGAGACCCTAATTGATGATGATGAGGCTGATCGCACTTGGCAGCCTCGTCGTCATCAGGCTATTGCTTCCGCATCATCAGGAGAAGAGGGTGCCAGCTTGCCAGCGAGCAAAACAGTCGGTGGGTTGCCCAGGAGGCAGCAGGGTCGCAGCAGTGTCAGTAGAGCCAAACGGCCACGGAGTAGAGCACCAGCTCTACTGCAGCCTACCACCACGGCCAGTAGTGGTGCTGGTGTGCACGGAGGAAGTAGCAGTCAGCCAGTGAGGAGTAGCGGGGGCAAAGTTTCCCACTCGGCGGTGTGGCAATTTTTCGTCAAGCCGCCCGAGGAAGTAAACGTAGCCGTATGTCGACTATGTGGCCAGAAAGTCAAGCGTGGCCAGGGGGCCAATGTTGGGACTACAGCGTTGCGTCAGCATATGCAGCGTCGCCATTCGGTGGCCTGGGAAAACCGTGATAAAGATACGGCGGTTCTGCCTGCCCCAGCCCCCGCTCCATCACCCGCTCCGTTACTTGCTCCATCACCCGACGTCAATCGCCCTCTATCAGCCAGTCAAGGCTCCAACACCTCTGCTGAGGGGAGTTGTCGCTCGTTGGCATCTTCCTCTCGTTCAGATGCTCCTTCTCCTGCTACTCCTCTTCACGGATTCCGTCAGCAGTCTTTCTTGGAATCCGTTTCCAAGAGACAACAGTTTGCGAGCACGCACCCGACGGTGCAGAAGCTGAACGTCCTCCTGTCCAAGTTGCTGGTGCTGCAGTCCCTCCCTTTCCAAGTGGTGGACTCAGCACCTTTCCGAGAAATGATGGCTTGTGCCGAGCCGCGGTGGAGAGTGCCAAGCCGGCATTTCTTCGCCAAAAAGGCAGTGCCAGCCCTGTATTCACATGTAGAAGAGATGGTGGGCCAGTCTTTGAGCATGTCGGTCTCTGCCAAAGTGCACGGCAGCGCCGACGTGTGGAGCTGTAACTACGGTCAGGTACAGTACATGTCATTTACGGCCCACTGGGTGAACGTGGTGCCGGCACAGCCGCACCAGCAACTTGGACAGGTCACGCCGCTTTTGCCTCCACGTTTGCACGTCCTTGGTCCAGCAAAGATGTCCGCCTCTACCACCTCTTCTTCCGCCGTGTCCTCAGCCGCCACCCCCGTGCCAAGTCCCATTACCCGACCGGCATATCACATGTGCAGGGCGCAACGGTGTCACACTGTGCTGCACCTGGTATGCCTTGGCGAACGTAGTCACACAGGGGAGGAACTTCTGAGTGTAATGAACAGAGAAATCGACAGATGGCTGTCTCCGCGCAAACTGAAAATCGGAACCATGTTGACCGACAACGGAAAGAACATGGTGTCTGCTCTGCGTCAAGGAAGGTTGTGCCATGCGCCATGCATGGCTCACGTGTTCAATCTGGTTGTCAAGCGGTTCCTAAAATCCACCATCCCACTGCAAGACATCCTTAAAATGTCACGTAAACTTTGCATGCATTTCAGCCATTCCTACACCGCAAAGCACACCCTCCTTGAGCTGCAGCGGCAGAACGGAATTCCACAGCATCGCCTGATCTGCGACGTTGCAACAAGGTGGAATTCAACCCTACATATGTTAGACCGCCTTTACGAACAGCGAAAGGCCATCACCGATTTCCTGATGTTACAAGCGGATAAAGGTACTCCCCTGTGTAACTTAGATGTCAGCCATTGGCAGCTCATGCGTGACACCTGCCGCTTGCTCAGGCCCTTTGAGGAGGCCACGCTATTCGTGAGTCGGCAGGACTATGGGATGAACGACGTCATTCTTCTGTTGCACGTTCTGGAACAAATGCTGTTAACAATGGCTGGTCAGGGTGCGGTAGACGTGGCGCACAGATCTCAACGCCACATGACCCCTGTGGGCACAGGACAGGAAGAAGAGGAGGAGGTAGAGGAGGACATTGGTGCTCAGGAATTATTGAGTGAAATGGGTGGTTTTTCCACTCAGCGGACAGGAGTGGAGGAGCAGGAGCATCTGGTAGAGGAGGAGGAGGAGACAGAGGACCCAGACGCACCGTGGCAGTATGCTGTGGAGATGGAGGCAGGGAGTCCCTCGCATTCCTTGGCACAAATGGCCCATAGCATGCTCGGTTGCTTGCGTAGCGACAGCCGAATAATAACCATCAGACAGAGGGATGACTTTTGGCTGTCCACCTTGTTGGACCCTCGCTACCGTTCAAAAATGGTGGCCTTTTTCACACCTGCTGAGAGGGAGGCCAAAATAAAGTACTATAAAAACCACCTATGTAGTCAGTTGGTCTCTGCCTTTCTGCGCCAACGTCCATCCTCAGACACTGTGGGCCCTGTGCGCTCGCATTCTGCTGCCATGGCAGCAGGGGAGGGGTGGGGTGGTAGGAGCAGTGGCAGCTCCACCAGCAGCGGCTGCCTCAGTCTGCAGTCGATGATGAGTAGCTTTCTTCACCAGCGCAGTGAGGAAACTACTAACCAGCCGCAGCAGCAGCATCAGGTGGACCTGGAGCAGGACCTCAAACAACAGGCTTGGGCCTACTTGGACAGCACCCTGCCAACCGAGGTAGACAATCCCCTTGACTACTGGGCAACGAAACTTGACCTTTGGCCCCAACTAGCTGAATTTGCCCTTGAAAGGCTGTCATGCCCGGCCAGTAGCGTGGCATCGGAGCGCGTGTTTAGTGCGGCAGGAGGTATTGTAACTCCGCGGAGGACACGACTGTCCACCCAAAGTGTGGAGAGACTCACGTTTGTGAAAATGAATCAGGCGTGGATTAGTCTGGATTTCAAACCACCAGTTCCTGACACAACTGACTAAATCCGCCATGAATCATGCCCCAAACATGTTATTAGGGACAAATGGAAGACCTCCACCTGATCCGTACATTTGTATATATATTTTATTGAGAGGCTGCTGGTCGGCCGACTCATGTTTTGCACATTTTTAATGACTTATACTCTGCAGGTCGGGCCCCTCATGAATTGGGGTTTTTAAATTATTTATACTTCGCTGGACGACCGTCACATGAATTGAACCTTTTTAATGACTTATACTCTGCTGGTCGGGCCCCTCATGAATTGGTGTTTTTAAATTATTTACACGTCGCTGGACGACTGTCACATGAATTTAAACTTTTTAATTATTTATAGTCGACCAGTTCCAGACCGATGGAATAGCAATTTTTTTAAATATTTATTTGACACGTGTTGTCCATCTCATCAATGAGGTGGACTGTTTATTTATTGGCCACGGTTTGGCCCCCTCCTGTTTCTTACATTGTTAACATGTTGTATCGGTCACGGTTTGGCCACATGTTTGGTTGTCTTGTTAAGATTTTCTGTAATGTACACAGTTACGCTTGACTTGTCGACTTTCCACAATCTACTAAGGTATAGCATCGCATCAAAGTTTTTTTTTTTTTTTTTGGTCTAAACCATTTCTTATAATGTCAATTTGTAGGATACGCCGCTGTAAGGCGACCTACTTTTTTGTCACTGTGTAGACATCTATTTATAGGCCGATGTTTGGCCAGAAAGATATATTTAGTAATAACCTAGCCGTTCAAGCCGCTCACTGAACACCTCGGGAATTGCTTTGTATATCTGTCGCCTTAGGGGCCGCTGTCTGGCGACATAATTTTTTGTCACTGTGTAGACATCTATTTATAGGCCGATGTTTGGCCACAAAAATATATTTAGTAATAACCTAGCCGTTCAGGCCGCTCCCTGAACACCTCGGGAATTGCTTTGTATATCTGTCGCCTTAGAGGCCGCTGTCTGAACAGCTCATGAATTGCTTTCTATATGTGTCGCCTTTGAGGCCGCTGGCTGGACAGCTGATCAATTGATTTGTATATATGTACTTATTGTCCGCTGTCCGGACAGCTCATGAATTACTTTTTGTATATAGCCTTCCAAACCACTCTCAGAATAAGTCATGATATTCATGCTGTGTATAGCATTATAGGCCAATGGTCAATCAAGTCATGATTGTTATAGTGTGTATAGCCTTATAGGCCGCTGTCTTTACAACTTTATAATTCCATGCAGTATATAGCCCTATCGGCCACTTTCTGGCATCCAGTTGCTGTAGCCCCCATCACCACACTGTGCCACGGGCCCCTGTACCGCCTTCTCATACTGCTGCCAGATCCATCCTCTGCCATGTGCTTCTTTGTCGTCTGCTCACGCTGCTGGGTTCCAGTTTTAAACCTAGGCCTGTGTATGGCTTCCGAATACTGCTGCCTCCACCGCCACCCTGCGCCATGTGCCTCTGTCATCTGCTCACGCTGCTGACGGCTTCCGCTTTTTAAACTAGTCCTGTGTATGTCTTCCGAATACTGCTGCCTCCACCGCCACCCTGCGCCATGTGCCACTTTCGGGTCTCCTCACACTGCTGCCAGGTCCATACTGATTCATAGCCCCCTGTACCGGCTCCTCATGAACGTGGTTCAGCGGGTTTGCATCACTTAACGGCAAATCGTTGACAAATGCTGGGACGTTCAGTGTTGTGCGCATTAAGCCAGACACCAAAGGGCAGCACAGACCTGTTATTACTCGCTCAAGCATGGCTGAACAAAACCAGTCTCTACCACAAATTGGACCCAGACCTGCCCAGGGTCTCGTAAGTAGATTGCACGGAGGAGTAGAGTTCGTTATTGGAATTAACTGTGAGGGACTTTTAAACCTAGGCCTGTGTATGGCCTTCAATTGAAGCTGCTTCTGCTCCGCCACTCTGCCATTGGACTCTTGATAGTCGTCTCCCCACACTGCTGCTGGGGGGACTTTTTAACATAGGCCTCTGTATGGCCTTCAATTTTAGCTGCTTACGCTCCGCCACTCTGCCATGGGCCCCTGTACCGCCTCCTCATGCTGCTGCCAGGCCCGTAATCTGCCATGGGCCCCCTTACCGACTCCTCATGCTGCTGCCAGGCCCGTAATCTGTCATGGGCCCCTGTACCGCCTCCTCATGCTGCTGCTAGGTCCAGAGTGTGTCATGGGTCCCTGTACGGCCTCCCATTGCTGCTGTCTCCATCGCCACACTCTGCCATGTGCCACTTTCAGGTCTCCTCACACTGCTGGTGGGTTCCATTTTGTCATAGGGTGCTGTATGGCCTCCCATTGCTGCTGCCTCCACCGCCACACTGTGGCTCCACACTCTGGTTTTGGCCCCGTGACTGCCCAAATGAGTGAAGTGTGCGGTGATTCTAAGATCGACGGCACTCATCTGCATGTCATATTGACTGACAGTATTATTTCTCTTCCCCAGCAGACTCCAAGGGCATTTAAATTAAAGGTACAGTGTTCTGCACTAATATAAAGGCTCTCTGAAGCCTAGAAACACCCTTTTTATAAGTTAAATTCGCAGTGAAAATATTCGGCTCGAAGCGAATTTATTCGGCGAATTCGGCGAATCAGCCGAACCGAATTTTTGAATAATTCGCTCATCTCTAATCATCACCAACTCCTATTCAAATCCTACATTCATGGATACCCTACCTCAACCTAACCCCCTGGAAAAAACATGGAATTCACTGAATATCAGACTTTTACCTACACAATCCAGTCTTTTCTTTTTGGTATTTCCTGCTCTTGCCAAATTTTAGGTATCAACCCCTTTGCTGCATTTATCAGATAAAATACCAACGAGTTCTTATATTTTTCTACTGAAGTCTCAGTTTTATGGAATAAGCATGTGCCTGGATCTTTCGGGACTTCAACCCCTGTTATCTCCTGAATTAAATAAATTATTTATTCACAATACACCTGAATTTTAGGGCACTCCCACCATATATGTGCCATTGTGCCTTTTGTCCTACATCCTCTCCAACATAAAGGTGATTTATCCATTTGTTGTTTATATGCCACAGTTGGTGTAATGTACCACCTAGCCAAACACTTGTAATTTATTTCCACCACCCTCATATCTACCTCTCTGTGTACTAATCTAAATATTTTCTTTTTCTGTTGCTATTCGAATGTTATTCCAAGTTCCCTTTCCCATTTCTACATGTACAAAGGCGGGGCAACCCCCATCATTCCGGTAAGAATTTTATAAATATGGGAAGTACCATGTTTCCATGTTTTATTTGTATTAAAAAGTTGTTCTAGTAAATTTAAATCTATCATTGGTCTTAAGGGCTTAGGGTGTATAAGTGATTGTACTTTCTCCTAATATACGATATTGATGTAGAATTATCTTATTAAATTGTGTTCACTTAACCTCCTTGGCGGTATTCCCGAGTGTAGCTCGGGGTAAAGTTTCAGTACCAAAAGCGGTAACCCCGAGCTACACTCGGGAACACCATGCAGCGTTGCTCAGGATTCCCTGCAGCACTTACCTTGTCCTGTGTCCCCTGCAGCGTACCCAGCCATCTCCTCTGGCCGAAGCCGGCATCCGTCTTCTTTGTTCCGGTCCCTGCGAGCGTCGGGATGTATGGGATGTACGAGGGCCGGAACCGGCGGGAAATTTGAAAATCTTAAAAACTGACATTCACTAATACACTAAAATCACATAGTAAAACATTACTGTTTCAAAGCATTTCACATACATTTTGTCCCTACTACTTTGTCCTGTGCCCTGCCTGCATTTTTACTTTTCTTTCTGCCTGGTAACTTAGAAAAGTCCATGGTGTCCAAAAAGCTTCCCTTTAGGTCAAAAGCGGTTTTAGACCAGCTAGAATACAGTGATAGTAAATAAGAACCACTTGCAGAATTGAGTGATGATTCGTGGGGAAATTCGTCATCAGACACTGAAAACGATTCTGCGACTGAGATCAGCGATGTGTGAACTTGGCGCTATATTTCAAATTTCAGTGTTTTTGGTGTGATTATATTATTGAATAAAATGTATTATTATATTATTTTTTTTTTTATTTATTATATTATAATTTATGATTTTGTGTTTCAAGTTTTATCATACCCAGAATGTTTACTAGACTCTTGTTCGGACAGATTTCAGTGAGTTATTCCTAAAAATTACAGGCCTACACATATTTCCATGCAAAAAAAATGTACCGCTTTCAGCACAGAAGTATGGACATAATCATACCACTAGGGAGGTTAATGTGTTTTCTATATTCCCCCAACATTTTCTTAGTGCATTATATGTCCAATCAAAAATAAGTGAAAGTAACACTGCATTATAGTATCTCTTAAAATCAGGCACACTTAAACCCCCCTTATCCTTGTCCCTACATAACACATATAGCTTATTCTTGTTTTTTTTATTTTCCAGAATATATCTCAATATCGGTTTTTATTATTTTAAAATAGACCCCCGGAAGTTGTATAGGAAACATATGGAGTATATATAGGATTTTGGGACGATAATCATTTTTATCAAGTTTATTCATCCTATCCAAGAACATGGTTCTACCAATAATTTTCTCAGTTCTTCCTTTATCTCGTTTGTTAGTGGGATATAATTTATTCTGTATAAGTTCTTTAAGGACAAGGTCAGTTTAATCCCTAAGTATTTCAATTCTCTTTCCCTCCATAAGAAGGGAAATTCTTTTTGCAAATTTTTTGTTTAAATTATCGGGACGTTAATATTTAATATCTCTGATTTTACTGGGTTAATTTTTAGGTTTGACATTTCTCTATAGTATTTCATTATTTTCACTAAGTTAGGTAATGTCAACCTAGGGTTAGCCACATAGAACAGCATATCATCCACATACGCTGCCACTTTGTGTTCTATCTTCCCTATCTGGACCCCTTTTATATCTATACTGTTTCTTAATGTTGCTAAGAGGGGTTCTAAGGTGTCAAGGTCCTACCTTTTCCCAGAGGTTGTGCTGCTCCATGTGCTGGCATCCATCTTGGGTTTCTGCAAAGAGCATGGTGGGAGTCTTTTATGCCTTCAGGCCTCTGAGGTCCATCCCCCAGAGGGGTGTGGTTGATTAAATAGAAGTCTGTTGTCCGCACATGCCCTTTGCATTCGTGTCTTGTGTGTTAGTGTTGCAACAGCTCTGTGTATACTCTCGTGACTCTCCTGGAATCTGACTCGGCTTGTGACTAGACCATTCTCTGCGTTTTCCTTTGATCTGACCTTCCATTGCTGAACCCGGCCTGTGACCTGTGATTCTTGTCTACTGTTCTGTACCGTTTGTTCCATTGTTGTCGACCCGGCCTGCCCGACTACGCTATTGTCTGATTCCTACCAGCTACACGCCATTGGCGGCGGCCATTACCACAGCTGGGGTGTCTCGGGGGCCGTGTCCTGGCTGCGTCAAGTCTATCCCCACCATCAGGGGCCCTGGTGAAAGGCAGCCTGGGACTTAGACTCCGTGCCCTGAGGGACTCCGGTCTTTGGGTGGTGGTTGTCATCAGTCAGTGCGTGACCCTGCCTCTAGGCCTGCCTGTCCGTTCCACAGCTCCTGCCCTGACATTACACGAGTGCCATGAATCCTGACGGTGCAGGTACGCCTTCGCTTCCCATGTTAGTCGCCAGACTTGATCAACAGGATCTCCTGTTGGATCAGTTCACTCAGGCATTGCAGACTCTGCTTGCATGCACCGCGCACCTTACTCCTGGTACTATTAGGCCGGTTGTCACTCCGGTGGTCGCTCCTACCGCCGCGATTGTTGCGGCACCCGTGGCGCCCAGAGGTATGACTGATTCAGCCCCTCTTCCACAGCGCTTTGGGGGTGAGCCGAGTCAGTGTCGTGGGTTTCTCAACCAGGTGGGCATTTATTTTGAATTAATACCCCACGCTTTTCCGACTGAGAGGTCGAAGGTGGGTTTCCTAATCTCGCTGCTCTCAGACAAGGCCTTGGCCTGGGCAAATCCCTTATGGGAGAGGAATGACCCGGTGATTCATGAGTTTTCTGGTTTTGTCGACGCCTTCCATAGGGTATTCGACGTACCGGCTCGCTCCGCCTCGGCTGCCAAGCTGCTCATGTACATGCACCAGGGTTCACGGACCGTTGCCGAGTACACCATAGAGTTTCGTACCCTGGCGGCAGAGGTGGGTTGGAACAATGAGGCTCTGGTGGCTGCTTTTTCTCATGGTCTTTCTGATGCATTGAAGGATGACTCACCTAGTGTGTTATCCTGAGGATGTGTTGAATTAGTGTCTAGTGAATGTTTCTTAACCTCTTGTTCCAAGGAATCCTTACTATTATGATTCCTTTTAAGATGACCTTGTCCCGTATTCAGAGTACCGATCATCCGAAGAGAGGAAGAGGAATCAGACTCAAATAGCATATTATTAGTTTGTGAAACACCTTGTGTATCATGTGTGAATATGGGGATATCTTCTCTTCTGGGGGTAAGTGTGTTAAGGAGTTGTCCACCTATATGCTTTTCTTTCCAAGAATGCGGTTTTATCTCACCAAAATTTGTTCTCTTTCTTAGACAATATTTATTTGTTCAGCTCTGCCAGACCCTCCCTTAATTTCCATTCCAATTCAGGGTATAGTAAATATATTTTGAATGCAGATAATTTTTCTGAATTCTCAATATCCTTATCTAAGGATAACATATGTTTGTTCTCCGTAGTCAATATGGACATCATTTTCTGTGAACATAATTGTAAATTCTCCTCTCATTTCCTTTCAAATGCTTCACATATTTTTTCAAGGTTGGGAAAAATCTGGATCCTCAATCCTAATGGGTTGATTTTCTCTCTACTATATTTTTCAAATGATGTAATATGCCAAAAGAGTACAGATTTCTTCTCCAGAAGTTTCCCCAACCTCAGAAACAAAGAAAAAAATCTCAGTTTCAGTTTGTTCCTTCTGAGCAAAATCAGTATGATAAGAAGCCATTACATTTACCCATGTTGAAATTTGATTCTTTCCTGAAAGACACAACACTTGAAAATAAGAGATGTACACTGTACCAAAACAATAATTTATAAATGTATAATTCATGTTTTCATAATGATAGTAATACATTTTCCTTGGCTTCTCTTGTGTTTCATATAGATTCCAGGATGATGCTGGCCTTGCTTTGATGGGTGACCTCGTTTCGAACATTCGGCACAGGAAATGGATGGCCTTAGGGGGGTTTTACCTTTGTAGGCTATTCTATGCCTCTGATGGTGTGGACAAAGGGTACTTTGTCTAGTCACTTTTAGGGGGCAATCTCCCGTGTGGCGTCCTATGACTACCCTGGACATTGTGCGGTACTGCGCGTGCACCCAGCGGGATTTGTATCTTTACACTGGGCGCCGGTGTCTAGTCACAACGTCACGTCTTTTAGGACAACATCGGCAGATGATGCCGGTTGAGAAGCTCTCCCTCACGGATGCCGTGGTGGTCATATAAGCTCTGTACCTAATTTATATGATATTTTCTATGACGATTACAGAGGGATATAGAGGGTGATTTGGCGCTCCCCTGTTGCCATCAGCACTATGAGATGGATATCTGACCACCTTTGTTCCTCCGATGGTTCACACCATTAAAAACTTTGGATCATGCAGCCTCATCTTGGATATCATTATTTTATGATAGCTCTGATTAATATTGATTGCTCAATTCCCTTGTAAGTACCAGCATGGTAATTATATCAATGTTTATTGATTAAATTTTTTATGTGCAAATTATCACTTATTTCCATGTGTTCATTTAGAAATTTTCCTTGTATTTATTCTCCCTGAAGATCAAAAAATGGAATTATCGAAATGCATCGGATTAACTTTTTTGGAATTTTGGCATTCTGTAAAGGAAGTTTTTTGCAATATCCATCAGAGCTAATGTTTTTAAAGATAAAGTATCTTTCACAAGTATGTTCATGTAATAAAGCAAATGTTTTTAAAAAAAAAGTATTTTTGAGTATATGTGTAATAATATGGTTGCTGCATTTAAGTCTCATAGGGGGATTCTCTATATGCATTTAAGTTGGGGACGAGCAGCTGGATACTTGACTTTTTGTTGCAAGACTAATGCCACTAGACCACACTAGATATAACCTCATTATACAACATGAGCCATGAGTATGGGCCACATCAAGTTGTCCGCAGTTGGTAAAATGGCAAACTATTGTTTAACCCAGCAATGGGCAAACTACGGCCCGCGGGCCGTATACGGCCCGGCGGACCTTTTAATCCGGCCCGCGGAGCTAGGCTCCCGCAAGGCCAGTGGTCGGCAAGCCGCGGCTCTTTACAAATTTAGATGCGGCTCTCCTGTGTGCCGGGCGCCCGCTCCCCTCCCTCCTCTCCTCCTCTCCCCTCCCTCCTCTCCTCCTCTCCCCTCCCCTCCTCTCCTCTCGGATGGCCGCCCCCCCTCTCGGATGGCCGCCCCCCTCCCTCCTCTCGGACGTCAGGACTCTGCAGCTGTCAGGATGTAGGCGGGGCAGCGTGACGAACTCCTCTCACAGTCCTCCCTGAAGACCAGAACGGCGCAGGAATACGAGAGGAACGCGCGGACCAAAGGTAAGTGAATTGACACAGGGGGGGGACTTACTATATGGGGGATGAATTACTATATGGGGGACTTACTATATGGGGAATGAATTACTATATGGAGGACTTACTATATGGGGAATGAATTACTATATGGGGGACTTACTATATGGGGAATGAATTACTATATGGGGGACTTACTATATGGGGAATGAATTACTATATGGAGGACTTACTATATGGGGAATGAATTACTATATGGGGGACTTACTATATGGGGAATGAATTACTATATGGAGGACTTACTATATGGGGAATGAATTACTATATGGGGGACTTACTATATGGGGAATGAATTACTATATGGGGGACTTACTATATGGGGAATGAATTACTATATGGGGGACTTACTATATGGGGGATGAATTACTATATGGGGGATGAATTACTATGTGGGGGATGAATTACTATATGGGGGATGAATTACTATGGGGGATGAATTACTATATGGGGGATGAATTACTATGGGGGATGAATTACTATAGGGGGGATGAATTACTATGGGGGACGAATTACTATATGGGGGACGAATTACTATATGGGGGACGAATTACTATATGGGGGACGAATTACTATATGGGGGATGAATTACTATGGGGGATGAATTACTATATGGGGGATGAATTACTATGGGGGATGAATTACTATATGGGGGATTAATTACTATATGGGGGATTAATTACTATGGGGGATTAATTACTATGCTTACTATGGGGGAATATTACTATACTTACTATGGATGACACATACACATCATTCATCTACTCTTGGTCTGGCCCCCGGGTCCAATATATGAACCCATTGCGGCCCTCAAGTCAAAAAGTTTGCCCACCCCTGGTTTAACCCATAGCATCTAATTGCTATTCAAACATTTCCTGTCCTTTGCACTGTGGTCAGGTGGCTTAGAAGGGCCAATAATTCGTTTTTTCTTGCAGTAAATAGGAACAGCTGACAAAGTGTTGCCACTGTTTAACCATTTACCTACTAGGCACTTATACCCCTTCCTGCCCAGGCCAATATTCAAATTTCAGTGCTCTCACACTATGAATGACAATTACGCAGTCATGCAACACTGTACCTATATAAAATGTTTGTAATTTTTTTCCACACAAATAGAGCTTTCTTTTAGTGGTATTTAATTTTGGGGAAACAAATGCGTTTTTCCACATTTCTGTTATAAAATTTTGTAAATAAGTAATTTTTCTTCATAAACGTTGATAAAAAAAATTATACTGCTACATTTCTGTGGCAAAAATAACCCAAATCAGTATATATTTGATCTGTGTGTAAGCTATAGAGTCTATAAGCTATGGTACCAATCACTGAAAATTGATCATGATGTACTGAAGGCCTATCTCATTTCTTGAGGCCCTAACATGCCAGAACAGTACACATACCCCCCCCCCCCCCCAAATGACCCCTTTTTGGAACATAGACATTCCAAAGTATTTAGTAAGAGGCATGGTGAATTTTTTGAAGTTGTAATTTTGGAAAATTAAGATTTTACTTCACAAAATTGTCATATTAACAAGTCAAATTTCTCACACACAGCACAGGAATACTTGCAACTACACGCCAAAACACATTCTGCTACTCCTGAGTATGGTGATACCACATGTATGAGACTTTTCCACAGCCTTGCCACATTGAGAGTCCCAACATGCAAGGAGTTCTAGGGACATAAGTTACACATCTAATATTTTGACCACCTATTACACTTTTGAAGGCCCTGAAGAACCAGGACAATGGAATTACCCACAAAATGACTCCATTTTGAGAAGCAAACATCCCAATATATATTCTATGAGGCATAATGAGTCTTTTGAATATATCATTTATTTCCAAAAGTTTTCAGAATATGTGAAAATAAAATACATTTTTTTATACAAAGTTGTCAATTTATAAGATATTTTTAAAACATAGCATGTAAACAACAACAAATACACCCCAAAATAAATTCTTCTACTTGTCCTGAGTATGGCAATACATGTGTGAAACTTTTTCATAGCCTGGCCCAGGGGTGGACTGACAACTCATGGGGCCCCCGGGAAATAGGGGATCATGGGGCTTCTGTGTCCTTGCCCAATCTCAAAAAAGCCTATGAAAAAGGTACCAGGGGCATCTCATGGGGCCCACTACTGACCCTGGGCCCTCGGACAGTGCCCGAGTTTCCAAATAGTCAGTCCACCCCTGGCCTGGCCACATACAGAGGCCCAAAATCACAGTAGCACCATTACGCATTCTAGGAACATAAATTACACATCTAATTTACTAATTAACAACCTATTCTTTTTTGAATGCCCTTCATATTTATAACACATATCATGAACATACCAAGCCTTACACCTCAAAATACATTCTGTTGAGCAAATGCTAAACAAAAAATTACCTGTGGTTTTAGTAGTGCAGTTGTCCACAGAGTTGAGCATTGGTCCGAGCAGCAGGCAGGGCCATATTTAGCGACATCAAAAGGAATTGTTCAAAGTCAGTACAGGCAGCAGGCAGAGATGTCAGCACAGCCAAAGCTTTGTTCCAGGCAACAGGCAGAAATTAAGTCAGCAGCAGCTAAAGGAATTGTCCAGGCAGAGACATGATCAGCACAGCCAAAATATCTGTCCTGGTAGTAGGCAGGAACATGGTCCATATTACAGGTGGCAGGTAGTGGTGTGATCAGTTCATGTAGCAGGCAGAGGCATGATGGCAGTAAGTCGGCAGCAGGCAGAAATATCAGGTTTAGGGCCTCGGTCAAGTAAGACCTGGGCATAGAAGTAAAGGCTTTGTCCCACCCAATCTCTTCAATGCCTATGGACTAACAGACCCTTTTCCAGGAATTACAAAACCCGGAGAAAACCAAAAACTTAGTTTTTGCCACTCCCAAACACTATTCTGAAGCCCCTCTTATATGTGAGACCCCTGTGTTATCTTGAATCCTACTACTACAGTAGCAGGGCAGAAAATCAGTCCAAGGTCCAGGTTTTCAGGGATCATCTAAAGGTGGATAGATTAGGAGATAGTTGGACAGATTGGGGTAGGGAGTTCCATAGGGTGGGAGAAGCTCGGGAGAAGTCCTGGAGGTGAGCATGGGAGGAGGTGACATTAGAACTGCAGAGCAGAAGGTCTTGAGAGGATTGCCATCCACAAGCATGCCCAATTTTAAAGCATGACATGTCAGGTATCTATTTACTCGCTGTAATATCCTCTTTCATACTTTACAAAAAAATTGGAATATATTGTGGTTTGTTTTTCTTAATTCACTAAAATGTATTTTTTTTTTTAATTGTGTTTCAAAAACGTTTGCGCAAATACCATACGACATAAAAAATTGCAGTGATTGCCATTTCATTCTCTAGGGTCTTTGTTAAAAAAAAAATATCATGTTTGTGGGTTATAAATAGAGAGGAGCGAATCGAACATGGCGAAGTGGAATTCGTTTCGAAGATCAGGAAAAATTTGATTCGCGCCGAATCCGAAAATTAGCAAACTTCGGATGCACGAATCGAATTTTCCCAAAAAAGGCGGCGACATGTGTGGCGACGGAGCGGGGATCTCTGGGAAGGCACGCAGACAAGGCGCGCTGACCCATAATGCATTCATTCATGACATGTGATCGCATTAGTCAATCAGCAGCCAGCCAGCCAGCACTGTGTAATGGTGGAGCTATAAATTGCGGCCATCTTACAATACTCCATTAGCCTCCGGTCATTCAAGAGAGACAGACCTGTCTGTATTAGGGACAGAGTTAGGGCCAGAGAGACTTTAGGGCCACAGAATCGTTACTTAGGGACACAGAATCGTTACTTAGGGACACAGAATCGTTACTCAGGGACACAGAATTGTTACTCAGGGACACAGAATTGTTACTCGGGGACAAAGATTCGTTACTCAGGGACAAACACAGAATTGTTACTCAGGGACACAGAATCGTTACTCAGGGACACAGAATCGTTACTCAGGGACACAGAATCGTTACTCAGGGACACAGAATTGTTACTCAGGGACAGACACAGAATTGTTACTCAGGGACACAGAATTGTTACTGAGGGACACAGAATCGTTACTCAGGGACACAGAATTGTTACTCAGGGACACAGAATTGTTACTCAGGGACACAGAATTGTTACTGAGGGACACAGAATCGTTACTCAGGGACACAGAATTGTTACTCAGGGACACAGAATTGTTACTCAGGGACACAGAATTGTTACTGAGGGACACAGAATCGTTACTCAGGGACACAGAATCGTTACTCAGGGACACAGAATTGTTACTCAGGGACACAGAATCGTTACTCAGGGACACAGAATCGTTACTCAGGGACACAGAATTGTTACTCAGGGACACAGAATCGTTACTCAGGGACACAGAATTGTTACTCAGGGACACAGAATCGTTACTGAGGGACACAGAATCGTTACTGAGGGACACAGAATCGTTACTGAGGGACACAGAATTGTTACTCAGGGACACAGAATTGTTACTGAGGGACACAGAATTCTTACTCAGGGACAGACACAGAATTGTTACTCAGGGACAGACACAGAATTGTTACTCAGGGACACAGAATTGTTACTCAGGGACACAGAATTGTTACTGAGGGACACAGAATCGTTACTCAGGGACACAGAATCGTTACTCAGGGACACAGAATTGTTACTCAGGGACACAGAATCGTTACTCAGGGACACAGAATTGTTACTCAGGGACACAGAATTGTTACTGAGGGACACAGAATCATTACTCAGGGACACAGAATTGTTACTCAGGGACACAGAATTGTTACTCAGGGACACAGAATCGTTACTGAGGGACACAGAATCGTTACTGAGGGACACAGAATCGTTACTCAGGGACACATAATTGTTACTCAGGGACAAACACAGAATTGTTACTCAGGGACACAGAATTGTTACTCAGGGACACAGAATTGTTACTCAGGGACACAGAATTGTTACTCAGGGACACAGAATCGTTACTCAGGGACACAGAATCGTTACTCAGGGACACAGAATTGTTACTCAGGGACATAGAATTGTTACTCAGGGACACAGAATCGTTACTGAGGGACACAGAATCGTTACTGAGGGACACAGAATCGTTACTCAGAGACACAGAATCGTTACTCAGGGACACAGAATTGTTGCTCAGGGACACAGAATCGTTACTGAGGGACACAGAATCGTTACTGAGGGACACAGAATTGTTACTCAGGGACACAGAATTGTTACTCAGGGACACAGAATCGTTACTCAGGGACACAGAATTGTTACTCAGGGACACAGAATCGTTGAATAAAGAGTATGTCAGACAACACGCAGAGGAGTGGCAGAGGAGGCAATGTTTCAGGAGCGAGCAGACGTGGCAGCAGAGGAAGGGGTCGAGGCAGCACTAGTCGCAGCCAAAGGCCAGTGCTCCCGGTGTCATCCAGCGGTCGTGTCTCCACCGACAACCCTGCCGTCATCGATTGGTTGGCTCCGTCATCTTCCTCTTCCCAGGTCACCTCTGACACCTACAGCCAACGGTCGGTGGGTACGTCAGACACAACCGTTAGTTGGCATGGCCCGGGAGCAAGCCCACTGAAATCACGTGTCCTCTACCTGCCCCTGTCCTTTGGTGTTCCCTCACCAAGCGAAGTATCGCATGCTGTGGGCTCAGCCCCACTGTACAGTGAGGAAGAGCTAACAGAGGGCGGTCAGGAACGGGGGGAGACATCCGCCTCTTCAGCAGCCAGGCGAAGAAGTACTGGTGAGGAGAGTGGCTCGGTAGCCGGTCTAGAGACAGGTCTGTCTCCTGACCCACACGCAGCCGAGGGGGCTAGTAGTGAGGCAGAGACCCTAATTGATGATGATGAGGCTGATCGCACTTGGCAGCCTCGTCGTCATCTGCCAGGCCCGTAATCTGCCATGGGCCCCCGTACCGACTCCTCATGCTGCTGCCAGGCCCGTAATCTGTCATGGGCCCCTGTACCGCCTCCTCATGCTGCTGCCAGGTCCAGAGTGTGTCATGGGTCCCTGTACGGCCTCCCATTGCTGCTGTCTCCATCGCCACACTCTGCCACGTGCCACTTTCAGGTCTCCTCACACTGCTGGTGGGTTCCATTTTGTCATAGGGTGCTGGCAGATTACGGGCCTCCCGTTGCTACTGCCAGGCCCGTAATCTGCCATGGGCCCCCGTACCGACTCCTCATGCTGCTGCCAGGCCCGTAATCTGTCATGGGCCCCTGTACCGCCTCCTCATGCTGCTGCCAGGTCCAGAGTGTGTCATGGGTCCCTGTGCGGCCTCCCATTGCTGCTGCCAGGCCCGTAATCTGCCATGGGCCCCCGTACCGACTCCTCATGCTGCTGCCAGGCCCGTAATCTGTCATGGGCCCCTGTACCGCCTCCTCATGCTGCTGCCAGGTCCAGAGTGTGTCATGGGTCCCTGTACGGCCTCCCATTGCTGCTGTCTCCATCGCCACACTCTGCCATGTGCCACTTTTAGGTCTCCTCACACTGCTGGTGGGTTCCATTTTGTCCTAGGGTGCTGGCAGATTACGGGCCTCCCATTGCTGCTGCCAGGCCCGTAATCTGCCATGGGCCCCCGTACCGACTCCTCATGCTGCTGCCAGGCCCGTAATCTGTCATGGGCCCCTGTACCGCCTCCTCATGCTGCTGCCAGGTCCAGAGTGTGTCATGGGTCCCTGTACGGCCTCCCATTGCTGCTGCCAGGCCCGTAATCTGCCATGGGCCCCCGTACCGACTCCTCATGCTGCTGCCAGGCCCGTAATCTGTCATGGGCCCCTGTACCGCCTCCTCATGCTGCTGCCAGGTCCAGAGTGTGTCATGGGTCCCTGTACGGCCTCCCATTGCTGCTGTCTCCATCGCCACACTCTGCCATGTGCCACTTTCAGGTCTCCTCACACTGCTGGTGGGTTCCATTTTGTCATAGGGTGCTGTATGGCCTCCCATTGCTGCTGCCTCCACCGCCACACTGTGGCTCCACACTCTGGTTTTGGCCCCGTGACTGCCCAAATGAGTGAAGTGTGCGGTGATTCTAAGATCGACGGCACTCATCTGCATGTCATACTGACTGACAGTATTATTTCTCTTCCCCAGCAGACTCCAAGGGCATTTAAATTAAAGGTACAGTGTTCTGCACTAATATAAAGGCTCTCTGAAGCCTAGAAACACCCTTTTTATAAGTTAAATTCGCAGCGAATATATTCGACTCGAATCGAATTTATTCCGCAAATTCACCGAATCAGCCGAATCTAATTTTTGAATAATTCGCTCATCTCTAGTTATAAAGTTAAAAAGTAATTTTCTAGCCAAAAAATACAGATTTAAAGTGTTACTAAACCAGGGGTGGGCAAACTTTTTGACTTGAGGGCCGCAATGGGTTCATATATTGGACCCGGGGGCCGGACCAAGAGTAGATGAATGATGTGCGCTCCCCACAACCTCACTAACACCCCCTTCCCTCTCTCTGACCACAACCTGATTACCTTCTTTATCTCCTCATCCTCCAACGCCTACCCCTCCAAATGTCACACTACTACCAGCCGTAACCTCCGCAACCTTAACCCTGCCTCCCTCCACTCCGCAGTTGATCAACTCCATGACCGCATCCTCCCCCTGTCCTGCCCCAACTTGGCTATGACCGCCTACAACAATGCGCTGTCAACAGCCCTTGACTCACTAGCGCCTTTAACCACACGCAACATCAGACCCCGACCGCTCCGGCCCTGGCAGACTGATCACACCAAAACCCTCAAACGACACAGTCGTGCCCTGGAGCGACTATGGCGCAAAACCAAATCCCAACAAGCCTTCACCCGATACAAATCTGCCTTCCACACCTACACCTCCTCCCTCCATACTGCCAAACAAGCCTACTTCCTGACCCTCATCAAGGCCCTCTCCTGCAATCCTCGCCGACTCTTCTCCACCTTCAACTCTCTACTCTCGCCACCCCCACCTCCACCCAGCACCTCACTCACTGCCCTTGAGATTGCCAATCACTTCAAAAACAAGATTGACACAATTCGCAAGGACATTGCCACAACTCACACGCCTTCTCAACCCATCCCCTCTCACACAGCTACCCCCTCATCCCCCCTCCCCCTCGACATAACCCACAGGGACTTCGTCGCTGCTCAAACTCCCTCCAACCCCCTTCCCCCTCACTCAGCTACCCCCTCTACACCCCTCTCCCACGGCCCCACCACTGCTCTGACCTCCTCTCCCACCCCACCCTACATTTCTCATACTGAAGCTCCCCCAACACTCCGCACCTTTGACCTTACTACCATCGAAGAAGTCTCCAAGATCCTCTCTGATGCCCGCCTCACCACCTGCCCCCTTGACCCTATCCCCTCACAACTCCTACAACCTCCCTCCCCCTCCATCCTACGCTCCCTCACCCACATCTTCAATCTCTCCCTCTCCTCCGGCACTTTCCCTTCCCCTCTGAAACATGCACACATCACCCCCATACTTAAAAAGCCCTCCCTGGACCCCAATGACCTGAACAACCTCAGACCCATCTCCCTGCTCCCATTTACATCTAAACTCCTCGAGCGCCTAGTCTACACCCGCCTATGCTCTCACCTCAATGACAACAACCTCCTCGATCCCCTACAGTCCGGCTTCCATCCCCTACACTCCACCGAAACTGCCTTACTCAAACTCTCCAATGACCTGCTAACCGCCAAAGCTAATGGCCACTATTCAGTGCTCCTACTCCTTGACCTCTCTGCGGCCTTTGATACAGTCGACCACCCCCTCCTCCTCAAAAAACTACACTCCCTCGGCCTCAGAGATTCTGCTCTCTCCTGGCTCTCATCCTACCTGTCACAACGCTCTTTCAGCGTTACCTATAATGCCACCACCTCCCTCTCACTCCCCCTCTCTGTTGGGGTCCCTCAAGGCTCTGTCCTCGGGCCCCTTCTCTTCTCCATCTACACCTCCTCCCTTGGCCAACTCATACACTCTCACGGCTTCAACTACAACCTCTATGCCGGCGACACACAAATCTATCTCTCAACCCCCCACCTCACCCCCTCGGTCTCCGCCCGAATCACACACCTGTTGAGCGACATATCAGACTGGATGTCGCTCCACTTCCTTAAACTGAACCTCTCCAAAACCGAGTTTCTTGTCTTCCCTCCAGCCCGGACACCACCCCCCATTGACTTCTCCATCATGTCCAACAACACCACCATCAAACCCACCCCGCAGGCCAGAGTACTTGGTGTCATTTTGGACTCCAACCTATCCTTCCAGCCCCAAGTCCACTCTTTAACAAACTCGTGCAGACTCCACCTCCGCAACATCGCCAATATCCTCACGTTCCTAACTCCAGAAACCACTAAACAGCTCATCCACTCCCTCATCATATCACGACTCGACTACTGCAACTCCCTCCTCACTGGCCTGCCTCGCCGCTGGCTATCCCCGCTTCAGTCCATCCTGAATACGGCTGCCAGACTCATTCACCTTTCCAACCGCTCCGTTTCCGCCACCCCCCTCTGCCAATCCCTCCACTGGCTTCCGATTGCGCAATGGATCAAATTCAAAATCCTAACGCTGACGTACAAATCTGTCCACCATACTGCCCCGAACTACATCACTGACCTAATATCCAAGTACCGCCCAGCACGTACACTCCGCTCCTCACAAGACCTCCTTCTCTCTAGTTCCCTGGTCTCCTCCTCCCATGCCCGCCTCCAGGACTTCTCCAGGGTGTCACCCATCCTCTGGAACTCCCTGCCCCAACCCATCAGATTATCACCTACTCTCCTCTCCTTTAGGCGCACCCTGAAAACCCATCTCTTCAGGGAAGCCTACCCCGCCCCCTGCTAACTTGCCGACCTCCTCCACTCTTCCTACCACTCCATCCCCCACAGCTATCTCCTCCTGTGCCACCTTCCCCTCCCTCCTAGATTGTAAGCTTGAAAGAGCAGGGCCCTCGATCCCCTCATGTTTTGCATTGTATTGGTATTGTTCTGTCACATGTTCTGTCCCCCTTTGTAATGTACAGCGCTGAGCGAACTATTGGCGCTTTATAAATACTGTATAATAATAATAATAATGTGTATGTGTCATCCATAGTAAGTATAATAATATTCCCCCATAGTAAGCATAGTAATTAATCCCCCATATAGTAATTCATCCCCCATAGTAATTCATCCCCCCTATAGTAATTCATCCCCCCTATAGTAATTCATCCCCCATATAGTAATTCATCCCCCATAGTAATTCATCCCCCCTATAGTAATTCATCCCCCATATAGTAATTCATCCCCCATATAGTAATTCATCCCCCATATAGTAATTCATCCCCCATAGTAATTCATCCCCCATATAGTAATTCATCCCCCATAGTAATTCATCCCCCATATAGTAATTCATCCCCCATAGTAATTCATCCCCCATATAGTAATTCATCCCCCATAGTAATACATTCCCCATATAGTAATTCATCCCCCATATAGTAATTCATTCCCCATATTAATTCATCCCCCATATTAAGTCCCCAAGTCCCCCCTGTGTCAATTCACTTACCTTTGCTCCGCGCGTTCCTCTCGCGTGTTCCCGCGCCGTTCCGGTGTAGCATGAAAATCTGTCTCCTATGAGGATCTGTCCCCCTTGACGTATCTGCGCATGTGCCAGTTTCAGGCATTAGCAGCCGATCGGCGATCTCCGGCACATCCGCAGATACGTCGAGGGGGACAGATCCTCATAGGAGACAGATTTTCATGCTACACCGGTCTTCAGGGCGGACTGTGAGAGGAGCCTAGCGGGAGCCTAGCTCCGCGGGCCGGATTGAAAGGTCCGCCGGGACGTATACGGCCCGCGGGCCGTAGTTTGCCCATTGCTGTACTAAACCCTGGACTCTGCATTCACTATATTTGGTCTCCCACAGTACACAGAACATCGAAATGCAATAATTTTAGTAAATATAAACTGCTAAATACCTTTTTTCATCAGCCGTTAGAACAGTCTTGTGACTTCTATCAGTGTCCAGCAGAGCACTGGTTAAAGCTTGTAGGAGGAGTTTTCATTCTCCTGTAGGACGACGCAGGACCCCTGACCTCTGTCTGGAGAGTGCTCATTGACCCTGTGCTGATCACATGTACTCTCCCAAGAAAACAAAAAAGTCTAGCAATACACACCAAACTGAGTATGTGCAGAGTGACTCCACACGATATGTCTTATTATGAGATAAGAGGGGGACACTGGAAGAAGGCGAGGATCAGAGAAGACAGGATCAAACATAATTTTTACACAATGTGGAGGATTAACCTCTTAGCTTCCACAGTGAGTATGACAAGCATGCGTTTGCTGCATATACAGATTGATTTTACTGTTGTGGGTTCAGTAACACTTTAAACTTGTAAACAAAACATCACAGAAAATACACTCTTCCTGTAGGTGTGACTGGGCAGGACTGAATGCTAAGTATGATGTATTCAGTCCCACCCACCATCAGAGCTGTAAAGGAAGTTACATCATTTGCAGAGTCTGAAAGACTACAGAGGGTGTGTTTTAGACTCTAGCTGTTGCAGAAAGTGGAAGGGACAGGGTCTATCAGTAGGATATACAGAGTGTCACATGGTACAAAGCCACAACTAAACTCAGAATACCAGGGATCTGCAGACAACATACAGGTGAAACTCGAAAAATTAGAATATCGTGCAAAAGTTCATTTATTTTTACAACTGTTGGTACAGGATTATAACTTTTTTTTTTATGGTTGAACTAGATGGGCTTTTGTCTTTTTTCAGCCAGACTATGTAACTACAGGTGAAACTCGAAAAATTAGAATATCGTGCAAAAGTTAATTTATTTCAGTAATGCAACTTAAAAGGTGAAACTAATATATGAGATAGACTCATTACATGCAAAGCAAGATAGTTCAAGCCGTGATTTGTCATAATTGTGATGATTATGGCTTACAGCTCATGAAAACCCCAAATCCACAATCTCAGAAAATTAGAATATTGTGAAAAGGTGCAATATTCTAGGCTCAAAGTGTCCCACTCTAATCAGCTAATTAAGCCATAACACCTGCAAAGGGTTCCTGAGCCTTTAAATGGTCTCTCAATCTGGTTCAGTAGGACTCACAATCATGGAAAAGACTGCTGACCTGACAGTTATGCATAAAACCATCACTGACACCCTCCATAAGGAGGGAAAGCCTTAAATGGTAATTGCAAAAGAAGTTGGATGTTCCCAAAGTGTTGTATCAAAGCACATTAATAGAAAGGTATATGGAAGGGAAAAGTGTGGAAGAAAAAAGTGCACAAGCAGCAGGGATGACCGCAGCCTGGAAAGGATTGTCAGGAAAAGGCCATTTAAAAGTGTTGGGGACTTTCACAAGGAGTGGACTGAGGCTGGAGTCAGTGCATCAAGAGCTACCACACACAGACGGATCCTGGACATGGGCTTCAAATGTCATTTTCCTCTTGTCAAGCCGCTCCTGAACAACAAACAACGTGACAAGCGTCTTACCTGGGCTAAAGAAAAACAGACCTGGTCTGTTGCTCAGTGGTCCAAAGCCCTCTTTTCTGATGAGAGCAAATTTTGAATCTCATTTGGAAACCAAGGACCCAGAGTATGGAGGAAGAATGGAGAGGCCCACACTGCAAGATGCTTGAAGTCCAGTGTGAAGTTTCCACAGGGAGCCATGTCATCTGCTGGTGTTGATCCACTGTGCTTCATTAAGTCCAGAGTCAACGCAGCCGTCTACCAGGAGATTTTGGAGCACTTCATGCTTCCTTCCGCAGACAATCTTTATGGGGATGCTGAATTCATTTTCCAGCAGGACTTGGCACCTGCCCACACTGCCAAAAGCACCAGAACCTGGTTCAATGACCATAGGATTACTGTGCTTGATTGGCCAGCAAACTTGCCTTACCTGAACCCCATAGAGAATCTATGGGGCATTGCCAAGAGAAAGATGAGAGACATGAGACCGAACAATGCAGAAGAGCTGAAAGTTGCTATTGAAGCATCCTGGTCTTCCATAACACCTCAGCAGTGCCACAGGCTGATCGCTTCAATACCACGCCGCATTGAGGCATTGATTGCTGCAAAAGGGGCCCAAACCAAGTACTGAGTACATATGCATGCTTATACTTTTCAGAGGTCCGATATTGTTCTATGTACAATCCTTGTTTTATTGATTGCATGTAATATTCTAATTTTCTGAGATTGTGGATTTGGGGTTTTCATGAGCTGTAAGGCATAATCATCACAATTATGGCAAATCACGGCTTGAGCTATCTTGCTTTGCTTGTAATGAGTATCTCATATATTAGTTTCACCTTTTAAGTTGCATTACTGAAATAAATTAACTTTTGCACGATATTCTAATTTTTCGAGTTTCACCTGTAGTTACATAGTCTGGCTGAAAAAAGAGAAAAGCCCATCTAGTTCAACCATAAAAAAAAAAAGTTAGAATCCTGTACCCACAGTTGATCCAGAGGAAGGCAAAACTCAGAAAAGCATGATACAATTTGCTCCTGCAGGGGAAAAAATTCCCTCCTGATCCCCGTGAGGCAATCGGATATTCCCTGGATCAACTTTACCTATAAATGTTAGTATCCAGTTATATTATGTGTATCTAGGAAAGAATCCAGGCCTTTTTTAAAGTGCAACATGGTACAAAGGTATGATCTATGCTGGGATTGATTACTCCATTCATTTCTAAATAAAAGAAAGTTGGAGTTTAGCTTTAAATCTGGTTGTTTGGAAGTACTTCAAAATCATGGGAAAGCAAAAATGGGCCCAAATATCCCTTAGGAGCTCATTTCGATCTATGAATTGCATGAACACTTTATAACATTCGCCTTTAATCATGTATTACTGTAACAGGTAGTACAGGTACAGGTAGTACTATGGTACAGTGCAGTACCATATATTTATAATAGCACCCCAATGCACTAGCACAATGATCTGAATGGGACCTTAAACTAGCATTTCACATATAGAATACCTATATATCAAGACATAGTAAAAATTCATACTTCATGTTGCAGTCATATATTAGTGCTCATTTTGGCAGCTAAACATTTGGACACATACTAGATTGAGGATAAAATAACTAGCAGACAATAATTACAACATTAAATAGGTACACTGTAGTAAGTAACCTAAATTCAGCTGATATATTATGGGGTGTAAAGATATAAGATACATTGGCAAAAATAGAATTCTTACTTTTAAAACCATGAAAAGTAAATTAACTGTACATAGCAAATGAATCCTCTTCTGCACCTGTTTTTTTCTGTGCACAGAAGAACATAAGGCATCCAATGATTATTTAATTTTGACATGATTTATCACCTTGTATTCCTCAAATTTGATAGAACAAATTAATCTTTGATTGCAGAAGCCACTGGAGGTTGCCATTAGTCATATAATTTGATAAGGCTGTGTGCGTTTCATTTTGCAGTCAGAGAGATATGAGAGCCTAGCAGCAACTACTGAAACGTGCTGGGTCCAGAATAATTCTCAATATCACAAATGTTAGTATACATTGTCAAGGGTAGTTTAATATTACACTGAGCTGCATACATGTAGCTTTAGTCAAAGTATACTATAGAAAACATAGCAATATTTTGTTATATAACTAAGAAGAAACCAAAAGTTAAAATCAAACAGAAACAAAAAGCACCACATACCAATCTATTGATTCCCTTACCCAGCACTATGTGAGGAAAAGCCTTTATATGAAACACAGGCATATTAATATATACCTAAACTAATCACTTCATTTTTAAAATTATTTTTACAGTGTGAAACCCCTGTATGCTATACTAACCATACTAACATCCTAAAATAAACCTTGTAATGAGACTTATATAATAGGCATCTGAAATCTGTACATTAACATCCCAAGCCAAGGGTACCTGCACCAAGGGAACAATTATCTATGAATTGCATTTGACAAGTAGTAGTGTGAACTAGTAGGCAGCCGGTTCTTACACTGGCTGCCTCCAATGGTCCAGGCCTGCATTAACATTAGGTAAACAATCAAATTAACCTGCAATTAAATAGGAAACCTGTTGTGTAAGAAGAGAAAGGGTGCTATTGGTGACAACCTTCCAAAATTGTGTTACTTTGCTTTCCTGTTGACTTACTAAAGAAAACCTAAAATGAGAGCACCAAAAGGCTGCTATTGATGATTTTTCCTTGTGAAAATGATAGTTTTCTGTCTGACTTGTTTACGTAAATACTTTGTGTCCTCGACCTGAAACAAGTATGTAGATATAAAATATGAAAACTTGCTTTGGCTCAAAGTATGGAAACCAGGGGCAGCATTAATTGCCAGGTGTCAGGATCAGAGGAGAAAACAAGCACCCCAAATTTTAGAAACTTAAAGTCTGCTTTATTTGTCAGCAAACATAGAAACAGGATTTGCCTTCAGCATCAATGAAAAAAAACAAAACATCAGTATCCGTTCAGTAAATATCACAGTCTCAAAACACAGCAATGTATCTGCTTTGCTACAGCACAGGCTTTAAAATTTATCACACAAGAACTACCAGCCAAGAGAGAGTTTAAGATACGTAGGTCTTTCCGACAGGCCAATGCTGCACCTTTCCCAAGCTTACAAACTTTTCTCTCCTCTTTACACACACCAAAAAAAAATCCTGTCTCTCTGAGCTTACCTGTTTAATGGGCAGGGGCTGAAGGGGAAGTATGTTCCCTCCTAAGTTAACCTCCTTTTATCCCTGCTCCAGGCTGACTGGCCTCTCATAAATAATAGGAATAGAGGGCCAGAGCTCAAATATAAGAAAATCAAAATTGCTTTTTGAGTGCTAGAATTTAGTAGTTCTATGGTGTTCCTCAAAGTTTGTGGAAGTACAGACATCAAATGTTTCTTTAAAACCACATAAGCTCCTGAAGATTTTATCCCCTTCATGACCAGGCCACTTTGTGCTATTTGGCACAGCGCTAATTTAATTGGCAATTGCGTGGTCATACCCAAATTAAATTTATTTAATTTTTTTTCAAACAAATAGAGCTTTCTTTTGGTGGTATTTGATGACTACTGTGTTTTTTATTTTTAGCATAGAAACAAAAAAAAGCCTTACAATTTGGAAAAGAAACAATAGTTTTTACTTTCTTCTATTAAAAAATCAAATGTATTTATAAATTTAGGCCAAAATGTATTCTGGTACATCTTTCGTGAAAAAAATCCCAATAAGTATATTTTAATTGGTTTGCATGAAAGTTATAGCGTCTACAAACTATGGGATATATATACCTAGTAATAGCGATGATCAGTGACACTGACACTTTGTGGGAACTGACTAACACTGACATCTCCAGTGACACTAATACAGTGATAAGTGCTGATACTATACACTCTCACTGTACTAATGACTATGGCTGGTAAGAGGTTAATATCTAGGGGCAATCAAAGGATTAACTGTGTTCCTAATGATGTTTACTGTCTGTAGTATGTGCTGCTTTTATTAAGCTATGTGCCTGTTTTTACTCCCTACTTTGCAGTTCGAAAAAAAGTTAAGTGCTGGAAATGTTTGATCACAAATATATATGTGTGTGTGTGGTCCAGTACACAGCGACCGCCCTGTAGCATTAAAGGGCAAGTGGTTCAGAAATCTGTTTGATTTAGGTCCTGTAATCTGTGTTCCTGTGTACTCTACCCCTGTGGTAGAGCACCCAGGAACACAGATCACAGGACTTAAATAGATCTGTACTGCCACATCTGTACTGCCACACCACAGGATCATTAAACTCTAGTACTCAAACAAACAATTTTGACTTCCTAAAATTTGAGCTCTAGCCCTCAGGTCTATACCTACTAACATGCATCTTTTGCTTTGTGTCACAGGTTTTTTTCACCTGTGATGTATCCATGGGGATACACAGTATAAGGAATTTTCCTCCCTCCAGGAATTAATTGTATGATGTTTCCTGCCAGTCATCTTTTGAATCCTGTAAATCCTAAATCTGGACGTCAACTTTGTGTTTGAGTTCTGTCTTTTGACTTGTAGTTACAATCCTGCATGACCTAATCTTTGCATTTTTATATAATGCACTCTACATTGACGATTGAGCTCTTTTAGTGTCTGTCACCACACCAATTGTTGCAAGAGAAACAAACACAAGTTGCATTAAAACGTTGCATCAAACATTAAACCTCACTGAGGGGACCTGTAGCAAAGAATAGGCACCGATTGCAGGTAACTGATGAAAGATGATCCACTACATCCCTTGATGGTTATTAAGACTGCTCGTAACAAAATGCCAGTTTTAGCTTATATTTATAGGATTATAGATCTCAGACAGGGAAGAGGTCTACTAGAATGGCAAGACATGTCTGACAGATGTTATTGTCCCCACAGAAAAAACACAGGAACCAAAAGTGTTTGCACTGTACATTTACATACCTGTGTAATTCCAGTTTGAAAAATTAATACTTTAGATCAAAGCACAGTAGTGATTTAATACCTGGTGGGAGGAACCATAGGCCCTGATTTACTAAGAATTGAGTCTACCAGCAGACACTGAACATTCAGGCAGACTCAATTCAATCAAGACCTGTCAGTCTTCAGAAAGGCACCCAGCAAGCTGATTAGAAATAGTCTACTTTCTAGACACTTTGGGCGTATTTCTAGATGCAATGCCGGATATGTTTGCTAGGTTGCGCACAAGCGCAGGCTTTGTCCCGTTGGTGTTTATCTGTTTGCATATGAGAATACTTATAATTTAAAATAAAAAGCACACCTATAATTTTTTATAATTTTTTTTGTTGCAGTTTCTCCAAAAATGATCGGCCAACTAATGCATTTCCTAATGAATGTCAAGCATTCTATTTTCAAATGTCAAACATTTTCACACTTATATCTCAAATAATTTGAATGTCTAGTTCTTATTTCCCAATATTCTACATTCCAGCTCAAACTCTGTCTCTTACAGTGGCTTAGTGGTTAGTACTCAGAACTTACAGTACTTGGGTCATGGGTTCTAATCCCAGTCATGGCTGCACCTGTCTGGAGTTTGTATGCTTTCTCTGTGTGGGTGTGTTTCTGACAACACTCCAAAGACATGCTGTTAAGTTAATTGAGCCTAGTATGTGTCTGAGTTTCTGGCCTTAGATTATAAGCTCCTTGACATTTGTGAATACCCAAAATATGGATATCAATTTCCAGGGTTCTGTCAGTGCCAGGAATATTGATCAATCAATTAAGATTTTGGCTAATAAGTAGAAAGAGAGTGTATCTTACCTGCGTCCTGTTCTTCTGGCAAGTTTGAAACTTTCAATTTTCCTTCTGTTTATATTTCATTGCAACTTTGTTTCCCTTCTCTTAGGCTACGTTCACACTAGCTTTGTCAGCAGGCACCAGACAGGCGCTTGGTAAAGCTTCTCAAATGCCTATGAAAATTCTGCACATGGCAGCACATAGTGTTGTTCACACTGAAGCGTTAGCATTGCATCGTGGCAAAACTGGCGCCTCATGTGGAGTCAGGAGGAGTTGAAGCCTCCCATTCAAGTCTATGGTGCCGCAGTGTGGTTGTGACAAGGTTGCGAGGCGTTTGCGGAGCGTTAATACCATTTAACTTCATTTTAGGCCTTTGTGGTGCAGTTTAAACGCTTGGCAAATGCCTATCAAATGCCTCAAAACCGCTCATGGGGCATTTGGGGAGTGTTAAAAACTGATCAAGTTAATATGTCTTATTTCCTATCAGCTACAGCTCAGATCTAGCATTATTATATGATTTCTGATTGTAGTATGATTGAATTCACAATTCCTGGTCAGTCCCCTTCCCTTACCTATAATAACCTTTATTTTCAAATAGTTTTTATTGAAAATTTTTAGAGTCTTAAACAAACACGTTAATATCTAGATATAATCAAGTGCAAGGTTCACATAAACGAGATAACAGAAAATGAAATGAGAATGAGGTACTAAACCCCCACCATCAGGCTGGGAGTTCGTTTATCATAATCATACTTATAAGAGAGGTATGTTCATTAGATTGTGAACCATCATAATGAGTAGAAAAACGTGAGGGAATTAAACATAGGGTGAAAACGGGTATAGAAAAGAGTGGAAGGGGGAAGAAGGGAAGAAGGGGCACCAATGTTCTGCAAATTCAGCATGTCATAAGGATAAGGTTCGTAATCATGTAATTGAGCAATTGGGATGTGTTAGCCATCGAGACCAGTGTAGTGTGAATTTGTGGTAAGAAGAGTTTCGAAAGGCCGCTCTTCTTTCCATCTCACATTGCAAATTGAGGTCAGCAATGAGACGGGCTAGTAGAGGAGGTGACGTAGAGCGCCAAAGCCTCATAATGTTAGTCTTGGCTGCTGCTAGAATGTGTATGATAATGGTGCGTGAGCGTACAGGGAATTGTTCTATCGTTAGATGTAGAAGAGCTAATCCCGGGTTAAGAGTCGTAGGTGAGTCTGTGACTGAGGAGATCAATTGGAACACTTTGTTCCAATATGATTTGAGGGACTTGCAAGACCATAGTACGTGAAAAAGTGAACCAGTTTCACCACATTGTCTCCAGCAAGTTTTTGGTTGCTGCGGATAATAGATGGATAATTTGGCAGGGGTCAAGTAGCATTGGTGGAGAATTTTTAAATATGATTCCCAGTGGGAGCTACATTTCGAAGCTTTGTATGTAGTGGCAAAAGTCATTTGCCATGATTGTGGGGTCACTGGGGAGAGGAAGTTCTTCTCCCAATTAGTAAGGGATGATGAGTGGGTCGTGAAATATGCTTCAGTTAGTAATGTATAAAAGGTAGAGATCCCTTTCTTTGGATAATTGGTCTTGTGAAGGAAATGATGAGCAGTAGCTGGGAGGTCTATTTTAACAGGGATATCCGTTTTATGAAGCAAATGGAATATTCGCATAAAAGTGAAGTGTTCCGTACTGGGAAGATGGAATTTTTCCTGAAGTGTCTGGAATGACTCGGGTTCGTGGTTATCATAAATATCTTGGATATGACAAATACCCAACTCTATCCAGGATTTTAGATTTAAATTAGGGGATAGAAATTGCAGAGTGGAAATAGGAGTCGGGATTTGTAAGTTAGTTTTCTGTGACTGAGTGCATGTGAAGAGCTCATGCCAAGCTGTTAATGAGGCCTGAATACATGGATGTGTGTGAGTATGTCCAATCTGTGTTGTGCGAGGCACGAAAAGCAAATCTGTTAAGGCACCTTGTGGATATCTGGAGGGCTCCATAATAGTCCAGATTTTTTCATGAGTAGGGTGCCACCAGTAGAAGAGCTGGTCTAGTAGGGCCGCCTGATAAGATTTTAAATGTGGGAGACCAGCTCCTCCTCTGGAAGGCGGGTGGATCAGAAGGTTTGTAGAGCATCTGGGCCGTTTAGAATTCCATAAAAATTTATTTAGAATTTTTTGCATTACGGAGAAGAAGGAGGAGGGTATAGGTACAGGTAATGTACGGAAGATATATAATATCTTCGGCAATATACACATTTTAATAGTAGCTACTCTACCTAGCATTGATAGTGTGGTTGTACGCAAGCTCCTAAGTTCTTGTGGTATGATATCTATTAGGGGTTTAAAGTTTTCTGCATAGAGTTGATTGGTTGTGGAGGTAAGTTTAATCCCCAAGTATGGGATACTGTGTTTTTCCCATTTAAAGGGGAATTGTTTTTCAAGGAGAGCTTGGGTCGGTGGAGGAGTATGAAGATTTAAAATTGAAGATTTGGTTTCATTTAGTTTGTAATAAGATACATCTGCATAGTTTTGTATGTGTGAGCATATTGAGGTGAGAGATTTGCAGGGGTTCGTGATCATTAGAATAATGTCGTCCGCAAAAAGACTGATTTTGTGTTTTTGCTGAAAAAATTTAATCCCTGAAAAATTGGGGTCATTTCTAAGGTTGGATGCCAGTGGTTCGATAAGTAGGGCGAAAATTATGGGGGAGAGGGGACAGCCTTGTCTAGTACCATTAGATATTTGAAATGGTTGTGAAAGCGTACCATTAGTGAGGACTCTGGCTGAAGGTTTGGAGTAAAGGGATAAAATCGCTGATAGCATCCAATCCGTAATGCCTAGTTTTTGAAGAGTTAGTGTCATAAAACGCCAGTGAATGCGGTCAAATGCTTTTTCTGCGTCGAGTGATAGGAGAATTGAAGGTTGTTTGTTTGATTCAAGAAGGTGTAATAGTGATATAAGTCGACAAGTTGCATCAGGGGCCTGTCTACCTGGTACAAATCCCACCTGATCAGCTTTGATTAGCGTCGGAAGGTACGGGAGGAGTCGTTGAGCTATTATTTTGGCATATATTTTCAGATCCGTATTAAGTAGTGAAATTGGTCTATAGTTTTGGACTAATTGGGGGTTTTTACCCGGTTTCGGGATAGTAGAAATTATTGACTGTAGCATGTCAGAAGGAAATTCTCCTTTAGAAGCAACGTGGTTATAGAGGTCAGATAGATGTGGCTTGAGATTAGTCGCAAACTTTTTATAAAATTCATTGGTAAAGCCGTTGTTTCCCGGAGATTTGTTCATGGGAAGTTTAGTTATGATTTTCTCGATCTCTGCAGGTGAAATCGGCACAGAGTGGGAGGCTAATTGAGTAGGTGTAAGATGGGAAAGTTCGGTTTGGCTTAGGAAATTTTCAATCGACAGGTTTGTTGGTTGAGTTGTGTCAGGGTCATCTTTTATGTTGTATAACGATTGATAGTAACACGCAAAGGCATCAGCTATGTCTTGTGGATTAGATAGAGGGATACTGGAAATAGGATGCTGAATCGTGGCTATTTTGTTTTTAATTCGTTTCTGTTTAATGGTTTTGGCAAGAAAAGAGTTAGTCTTGTTACCAAGCGCATAGTATTGGGATTTTGTTCTTTGGAGGTTCGCATCATAAACGTGTAAAAGAGCAGTGCGGAGTTTGTCCCTATCTTGGTTTAAAGCCGCGGTTATGGTGGCGTTTGGATTCTGTTTATTAATCTCCTCGTTTCTACGTATAGAAGCAAGGAGTAGGGCTATTTGCTGAGATCGTTGTTTTTTAACGCGAGAAGTCAATTGGATGAGGATACCTCTCATATAAGCCTTATATGTTAGCCAAAGTGTGGTAATAGAAATTTCCGGGGTAATGTTGGTTTCAAAAAATAAGTCATGTGCATCTAATATGAATTTCTGGTTTTCTGGTGTATTCAAAATTGCAGAGTTGAGTCTCCAAATAGGCGGAATCGCCGACCGCTGGGTGTCGTCCAGGGATATGATGACCGGTGCATGGTCAGACCAGTTTATAGTTCCAATTTGGGAGGATGTCACATGTTGTAGAGTACATTTGTCCATAATGAACATATCAATTCTAGAATATGACAGATGTGGCGGTGAAAAGTAGGTGTAGTCTCTTTCCGCACCATGTTGGCATCTCCAGATGTCATATAAGTCATGGTCGTGCATAAAGCGGTTAAAGTTGAGGTTGCTGGGTTTTTTATTAGAGGAAGAGTCCAGGAGTGAGTCACTAAGAACATTAAAGTCTCCGCCAATAATAAGTCTGCCTTTCTGATGTTGGGAGATAAGGTTGTGGAGTTTCCGATAGAATTTCAGTTGTTTACTATTAGGACCATAAACGTTCACTAAGGTGTACGAGATCTCATTAATTAGGCATATCAAGATAATATAGCGACCTTGCGGGTCAATTATAGTAGAGGTAGGTTTGAAAGAGAGGGCGTCATTAATAGCGATAATAACTCCATTCTTTTTTTTCCTGTTGGTTGCCATAAATAGTTGAGAGAAGCGAGGTATAGACAGCTTCAGGGTTTTTTCCGTGGCAAAATGCGATTCCTGTACGAAGAGTAGGTCAGTATGATACTTTCGGATTTCTCTTGCTAGCATCTATCTCTTAAATGGGGAGTTAAGGCCTCGCACATTAAAGGATTTGATGGTAATCATTTGTAGTTAGGGTCTCGGTTTACAGGCATAGTCGCGTTGTTTTTTATTCTGGTGGTAGTCATGGCCATAAGGAAAAAGTAGTGTGTCAGATGTGTTGCCACTTGTTGGTGCCAGTGGAAGGGATAGAAGAGGATGGAAAAATAACACTAAAAAAATACTTGCGCATAAAGCAAGTAAATGGTGTAGCTCGGTTTGCTACAACAAAGGTGGGGGAATCAAACAGGATATGACCCCCAAGAGAGTCATATCTATACATAACTGTGAAATTACAGATCATTTGGTTCAGGCCGATCGCCAGAAGTATGAGAATTCAGAGAACGCCTCCAGGGAAAGAGGAAAGGAAATATATCCACGGCTAGTGCCGCTCAGCCCTTCAGGTTGCTTCCATGGTTTGAACGGAACCAGGGTTGTTTTTCTGTGGGTCTGCCGGTAAAATGCTCCAGGCCTTAAGGAAGTCCAGACCGGCCTCTAGGTTTTTAATATTATAGATTCTGCCTTGATGGCGCACTATTAGCTTAGTGGGGAATCCCCATTGATAGGCCATATTGTGATTTCTAAGCGCTTTCGTGATTGGTATCATTTTTTTCCTGTTGGCAAGTGTGGCCTTGGATAAATCCGCATAAAGGCGCAAAGTCGCGTGTGAGGATGGTATTGGAGGAGGGTTCCTGGCCGCCATCATAATTCTCTCCTTAATATGGTAGAAGTGTATGCGGACGAGCACGTCTCTAGGAATGGTTGCGGACAAGAAAGAAGGCTTAGGTAGGCGATGTGCTCGATCGGTTATAGCCTCTACTTCAGTGAGTGTGGGGATTAGTAGCTTGAAGAAATTATGCAAATCTGGAAGTAATGCCTCGTTAGATACCGTTTCAGGAATTCCTCTAATTTTGATGTTATTACGACGTGAGCGATCTTCCATATCGGCCAATTTGAGATTGATTTGTTTGATATCTAATGCGTGTTCCGCATGGGCATCAATCAAATCATTGTGCGCTTCTACTATATCCGCTATGTTGGTTTCAATATGGCGGATCCTGCGTTCCTGTCTTTGCACCAGAGTAGTGATTTGGGCCAATGGCGCGGAAATATCATTATGCAAAGTTTGGCGCAGTAATGTCAGCATATTCTTCATACAAATTTCAGTTAGCAGTTGGTCAGATACTGGGAATGCGTCTAAGTCAGGCATGTTGGAAAGTGGTGGCTGGGGCGTAAAGTTTAGGGCCTGGCACACATCCTCAGGGTCTCTGTCAAGCCGAGGCTTTGATTTTACAGGGCTGCAGGACGTGGGTGACAATGGGGGAGACAACTCACCCGGGTCCCCTGGATATAGTTGGTGCCTCAGCCTGGGATCCACAGGCTGGGAGTTGTAGTCCCCCTCCTGGCTTCTGCCGTCTCCCTGTGTATCCTCGTGGCGGCCGCCATCTTGGATTCCCGGCTGAACGGCCGGGAAGAAATTTGTCAATTTCCCTGGTTGCCCCGGGCTTTTTTTCCTGCGGGGCATGTCTAGTGGGCTGCGGGCACCCTCCATGGTCTGCTGTATTGTGTTGGTTTTCCCTGGGGCCGTAGTGTGCCGCGTTAGTGCTGGCAGATGGACGGAGCCGCAGCTACAGTGCGTCCATCTCCGAGCCGGCCGCGCATGCGCCCCCCCTATAATAACCTTTAGGGCCAGTTCATACTACATGTGTTTCAGTTGCTTTTTTTCTGCATCCAAAATGCACAGAAAGTAGGTTATATGGTTGTCAATGTCATAGTTCACATCAATGCTTGAAGTTCCAGTGCGTTGCAGGTGCTGCAAAAAAAGTCGAACAGAATGCGTTCTTTATGCATAGAACTGTATTGGAACGCAGTAAAATGCCCTGGAGCGCACTAAAAATGCACATGTCCCTAATTAAATTGAAGAAAAAGAGGGGGGAAATATTAACCGGAATGCATAAAAATGCACTGGAACTCATCCAAAATGCTCTGGAACATGCTAAACATGCATAAAAAGGTGCATGCAAAAACGCATCTGGCACACATCTAGACTGTGTTTCTATAGTGTGAACTGGCCCTTAGGACTTGTTCACACCATTTTTGGTGCAGAAATGCATGCAAGAGCACACATTTTCCTGCACAGCAAAGAAATGCAATGCCCTTTGCAGATGTGCGCAGGTACCATGATGAAAAACTTAATTATACCTCCACATGTCTAGTAAACACAGACGTATAATATGCCTGCAGTATTTTTGCATGTTCCCACTCATTAGGCAGCCCATTGAAATGAATTAGCTGAGGAAAAAAAAGTAAAAAATGCCACATTCACACAGGTCCTCTGGCCTGTGCAGCATGAATGAGAGGGTTGCTCATGTGGCTAAAGCCACCTGTAACACTATGGTGACACAGCAGCTGTATGAACACAGGCTTTAATCTGACAGGTGTGCAGGCGTGGAGAAGTGGCCCTGAATGCTCACTGTTTGTGTTCAGGGCTGTACACTTGCACCCATATGCTTGTCAAATTAGGACCTGCAGCATTTCCATAGTGTAACATAGGTTACCTGCAAACGGCGACAGCCACAAAACAAACCACTGATTCACACTCTACAGCACCCATATGAATTAGCCCCAAGACCTCAAATACACACACAGCTTTATTTATTAACTCAGTACAGTTTTATCATTTAGATTTAACAGGAATTTGGTTGGGATTGTGTCTATTAATAATGTTTTTAGTGTATTTTTACCATAAATATAATTTGGATATTTTCTCTGGTGGTGGGGGCTGTCAGGTATGCTGTACAGGGCCCCGTGATATCTAACAGTGGCCCTGGGTGTATGCTTGTGTTTGTGCCACCTGTATAGTTCGGAAGAATAATAACTTCTTCTATGGAATACCTTGAACCTCTGCTATGTGCCTCAATGGATCTAGGAATCAGACATGTTTTCAACTGAAAATACAACAATTATTAGTAATGTTTCCCCTGCTAATGAGGATCAGCTCCTCGGTCAAGAACAGCGATCTCGCCATGTCCAGATGTGGTCTGGAATTCCACAAAAGAACAATCCACAAATACAAAAAATAGATTTGCAAATTACCACTAAACTCTCCTAGCTACACTCCCATCCACTAACACTCCCCACTACCACTTCCGGGTGCGCGCAAACGTCCTCCGCAAACATGATGACATATTTCCGGTATGACAGCCTCTCTAGCGCCTCCTCCAACAGCCGTCTTGGCATTTATTTGTGCACCATAGCAATTTTCCACACTGCTCCATTGTGTATATGACATTCGAGAATATATGTTTGCAGCTCTATTGTGTATTGGGCATTGGTGAATATATGTTTGCAGCTCTATTGTGTATTTGGCATTGTTGAATATATGTTTGCCGGTAAAGGCCCAAAGTCAACACAAATTGGGGGCCTAATTTATTACTGTTAAGAGGATTGTAGAAAAAGAATAGCTAGCTGCACATTAAACACGACCTATTCATTGGTACATAACATTGTCTTGTGGTACAATAGGGGGCTTTTGGTTTGTTAGTTTGGACATACTTGCATATATGCACTCTAACAAGCTAGATTTGGGCATATTATATTAGGTAGCAAAATATAAGTGTTAGGGGTGCTAGTATATTGAACTTGAACATGAAATAACCCCCCAAAATCTTTAATCAGTTACCTGCGTTTGCTTGTGCACCATAGCAATTTTCCATGGGGCTCCATTGTCCATATGACATTCGCGAATATAGGTTTGCAGCTCTATTGTGTATTTGGCAATGGCGAATATATATGTAAAAGCCCAAATTCAACATAAATTGGGGGCCTAATTTATTACTGCAATATTTGTGAAATAGGGGGGTTTTGGTTTGTTAGTTTGGACATACTTGCATATGTGCATTCTAACAAGCTAGATTTTGGCATATTATATAGCTCGCAAAATATAAGTGTTAGGGGTGCTAGTATATTGAACTTGAACATGAAATAACCTCCCAAAAATACATAGTCTAAACATTTATTGATCAAATATATATTCCACATTTGTTTGGACAGTAGCAACAAGTAGGTACAGTCAACTTCTTGGTGAAAAAAAAAAAAGCAGGATTGATGTTGCTAAAATAGAACTGTCCTGCTCAAAAGAGCTTACAATCTAAAAATTATACTTCTAATGAACAGTGCTTTCACAGGTTACAGCAGGAAACAAAAGGTTAATATGAATCAAGCAACATTTTCAGGGCCATACAATTAACACACGCCATCACTTAGTAGGATTATCTATCCACAAAACAGGCTCCACATCAAAATAGCAATATAAAAATACATAAAGTACCAAAATAACTAACGCCTCCCACCTCCCCAAATCCCCCACACATACATTCCTCATCAGGTTTGTCCTAAAACTGCATTTCAGTTTAAATAAGCAAACTATAGCCAAGTGCAGATTTGGAAGAGCAGAGCAATTGACATGTGTTAGGATTACAATGCAAAGATAATAAACACACAATCATTGTACAATAACACAAAAGCACACTTTAGAAGGAAAATAATGCAAAACATTTACAGCCCTTATCTTACCCCATCATTTGACTTTCACAAAAGTTGCAGTTTTGAAGTTGTTTGAACATAGATAAGGCCGCATTCTAATTCACATTCTAGGGATCATTTAGACAGAAAGCAAAGATGCTGCCAGCACATTTATGTTAGGGCAGCCACCCAGGGAGAACATGCAACTTCATTGCCATGGTTGGGATACAAACCGACAACCCTAGTGCTATGAGGCTGCAGTGCTAACCACTTATCCACTGAGCTGTGACACCCATCTAGCCTGTATTTCTGTGGTGTGAATCAACCTTAAGTCCCTGGGCAAGGTCAGTGTAACTAGCCAGATATCTCAAATGTGACACAAATATTGTTCTATGTTGCCAATTCAGATATATGTTGGTTCTATGTATCCCAATACAAAGGATTGCAATACTAATACAGGCGTACCTCGGTTTACGAACACCTCGGTTAACGTAATTTTCGGTTTACGAATGAAAATCCATTGAAAATAATGCCTCGGTTTACAAATGTTTTAATAATTTTTTTTGCAATACGAAGTGTATTTCGGTGCTGATTTTTAAATACAAAGGCCAACCTTTTTTTTCTTCACTATAGTTCACAAGCTTAGATGTCAGTTTCCCCAGAGTTACAGGAAACTTTGTTTCTTTTAAGAAATTAAAAGTAAACATTGTTTCCTTTAGGGAAATAAACTCAACTGACAACTGAATTTCTGAGCTATAGTGAAGAAAAAAAAAAGCGAGAATTACATTTAAAAACCAGCAGCATAATAAATTTAAAAAAGGCGTGGGGTCCCCCCTCCCATCCATACCAAGCCCTTTAGGTCTGGAATGGATCTTGAGGGGAAGCCCCACGCCAAAATTTAAAAAAATGGCGTGGGGTCCCCCCCAAATCCATACCAGACCCTTATCCGAGCATGCAGCCCGGAAGGTCAGGAAAGGGCGAGCGGGCACCCCCCCTCTTGAACCATACCAGGCCACATGCCCTCAACATGGGGGGGTGCTTTGGGGCAGGGGGCTCCCCCCCAAAGCACCTTGTCCCCATGTTGATGGGGACAAGGGCCTCTTCCACACAACCCTGGCCGGTGGTTGTGGGGGTCTGCTGGTGGGGGGCTTATCAGAATCTGGAAGCCAGATCCCGGCCCCCCCATGTGAATGAGTATGGGGTACATGGTACCGCTACTCATTCACAATAAACAAAAAGTGTAGTGTAAAAAAAGACAGGACATGGTCTTTGACATGTCCTTTATTAAAAGAAAAATCTAAAAGAATGTCCCCCGAACTAGATCCAATGTCATTCACGATGTATGCCACCGACCCGAAAAAAAAAACAAAAAAAACCAGCTCCCGTTCCTGATGCTGGCTCCTGCGGTGTGACAGCTCCGGTGGTTTGACAGTTCTTAAATATGTAAGGGGCGGGGCCACCCAGGGACATCACGCATGTGACCCCACCCCATGTGACATCATTGACATCAATATGCCCCTTACATATTTAAGAATTGTCAACCCAGCTCAGAGCAGCGGGTTGGCAGCCATAGTCTGTCATGAATTCCCTTAAAAAACTATTTTTTACTCATTGAAATTTTTTTTGAAATGTAAGATATTGTTTAAAGTGAAGTCCAGATATTTTGGAAAGCAAATTTCAATGTGAACATGTTTCTGCAGTGATTTTCCATTCTGTTATACGTGCTTCTTTGAATTCTGCTTTTTTACACTGATTCCTGTATTGTGCCTAGTTAGTAAATTCGCTTTCGAGTCTACTTGTTAGACTCTTTCTTTAGTAAATGTCTTTACCGTCTAAAAGTAGACTTTATCCCACAGAAATGTGTCTATGCACGTTAGTAAATCAGGGCCATAGTGTCCAGTAGGGGACCTGCGAATTGGCACACAAATATTAACTCTTATTTGTTAAACTTCTCACTGGAAAGGTAACTATAAAACGTGTTCTTCTACAGACATTGTTTTATTAATTAATTTATTTATTTATTGCTGTGGAAACAAGGTTGTTTAAATGCCTCCAGTCCTCCCCAGAACTTAGGCCAGCCATAGAAGGTTTAAATGTTGGCTGGTTCAGCGGGAAACGTCCGAGACTCAAACCATGTATGGGCAGGCTGAATGTACTAAGTTGATCATTCAATCAACCAGCTTGCTAGATATACTTGCAAGTATCGCTAGAAGCTGCTATAGCTGCTAGTGATAATCACTGTCATCTCCTGGTGGGGGTGGCTTCCCCCGTTCACCCCCATCCCCCCACTGAGAGACGACAATAGCTTGGAAGGAGGGATTCCCCTGTCAGCATGGTTTGTGTTGATGGGGGGAATCATGTGAATTTCTTTCCTGCAACCCATGCAACATCCAATATTGAAACAAATTACAAATTTCATTTATGTACAGTGTTGCATGACTGCACAAATGTCAATTAAAGCAATGCAATGCTGTATAACCAAAAAGTGCCTGGTGGTAAATCTTCTTGAGGTCAAGTGGTTAATGTATATTTGTGATCACAGGTATAGGCAGCACTTGATCTTTCTTGTGTGAGAGTGAAGAGTAGCTGCAAATTCAAAAAGCAAATACTTGTGTGTGAGTGCACCAACCACACCACAACAACATATCACTAGTTCTTATAAAGATATATAATAAAAAAAAATCAGACCCTCTAAGTCACACATTGTTTTAATAGTTAACAATATATACATATACAGTGTAGTATGTGTATACAAAAAAGTTCACATACAGATCACTGCAAATGTGCAGGGTGAGTTTATTTTCCCCTCTCCGTGTATGATGGCTGCCTGACATAAGGAGACCCCTACTAGAGGTGGTGTCTGGACCTTGCCCAGCCTGTCCCTGACCAGCTGTGGTTGGAGGAGGGGCAAGTGATGAGCCAGGCCCAGCAGTGAGAATCACCAGTGCAGGTTATGGGCAGTATTTTCCGCCCGATTCTGCTATGTATCGCAAATGCGCAGTGCATGCGTACACATGCAGCAGTGGGGTGGAACTTATTTGTGTGGGTCAATAGTGACCATTAAGCACATAGACATGTGTGGGGAGCACATCTATTGGCAGGTTCAGGGGTAGGAAAGACCTGATTGCTATAAGTGTATTTCATGTATAAAAATTGTCCACATTCTAATGCAAGCTATAGAGAATAATTTGCATTATAGGGAATACCTGGAGATAAGCATGCATGTTACATATTTAGGATTAGCAAGGGGGTTCACATGGTTTGGACACTAAATGGGTATAGTATGAATTTTCTGGCCTTAAAATTAATGATCTAAGGTCTTGCTTTCTCTACTGGAATAAAGTATCTCAAGTTTTGCCTGCAATGCAGCCTTACGGTGCTGGATCCCGCACAGATGGAAACCTGTGCAGTTTTAAATCTGACCAAGGCACTCCCAGCAAGGTTCTATATGGGCCCAAGACAGTGGTCCCTCAGCATGGGGACTTGAAGGTCTGCATGATGGGTGAAGGTTGGTACTTGACCAAAGTCAGGGACCTGCGGCAGCACTGGTAAGATATTTCCTTTCTTTCTCTCTGTAAAGAGAAACAAACAAAGCTCTAAATTGGATGGAAAAGGAGAGGTCTTTTGACTGAGTTTCCACCAGAGAGAGCGTTCGCAATTGTTCCCGAGATGTGCTTGCTCTTCTGCTTTCGGCCACTAGAGGGAGTACAGCCGGAGCGCACTCATGCGCAGTAGCAGCTGGAAACGAAGTTGGCCATATTTGTTTATCTGGAGGCCAGGACACATGTGGGCTGCTGCTGCTGGGAAACCTCCTGTGGCCGGGACACAGAGTGGGCTATTCAGTAAGGGCGTGTGAGTACTCCCGGAGGGGGAAGTGTGGACCAGTCAGTCAAGAGCTGCCCTTGGTGGCTCATAAGGCAGCATTTGCATTGAGCTTTTTTACTTCAGTACACTACTTGCATAGCTGTATCTTGAGATCTGTGTTTTCTAGTTTAGGTGCACAGATTTGTGCTATCAGAAGTCATGTCTTCCAGAAAGTAGAGTGGGGGAGGTGCAGCAGGAAAGGGCACTAATGTACCACCGCCATGTTCTCAGGAGCCTAGTCAAAGGTCCACTGTACTGTCCTCTCCTGATAGGCCAGAAGCGACTGGGCAGTCTGACCCACTGTGTCTATCTGGCATTGTGGCTGCTACTGGGCCTTCTGCCTCAGCATATGTAACCAAGCATGATCTTGCTTCAGCCTTAGCAGGTTTAGAAGATAAGATCGCTGGGATGATTGCATCGGTTTCTCAGGGGACTAAGAAATGGGATAGATCCCCGTCACTAGAACCACCAATCCTGGAGCAGGAATGGGTAGAGCCTGAGGATGAGGAAGAGCTGGAGGAAGGTTAGGCAGTAGAATTTCTGTCTAAAACACAGCCTGAGGAGAAGCAGGCGGTCCTAGTCTCAGAGATATTTAATCCAGGACCTCACTGATATGTTATGATCTGGATTCGGTCTACCTCCAATAGAAACCTGGGCTCTTTGAAGTACAGAGTACTCAAGCCTTTCCAGTGCATCCTCTTCTGGCAACAACAACAGATCTGGCCAATATGGCAGGGCCCACAGCCAGTCTACTGTCATCTTCACAATATCCACATATCAGGCCCTCCTTGGCCAGGCCGAAGCAATCAGTATCACCGGAACAGACTCCTGAATCCTGCGTAAGAGATGAGGCAGCAGCTGAATCGGAGGAAAGGCATAAATCAGTATTGGTTCCAAGGAATCACTAAGGCATCTACCCCTGCTGTGCGAGGGTCCCTTACCCTGAACACAAAAAGGCCGACCTTCTTGTTGAACATGGATGCCAATAGATCTACATCCAGGCAACCCCATGGTTGGCAGATTTCCTTGAGAATATTGGGATGAAAGGCTCATTCCCCTGGAATCAACTGCCGGCAACTGAGATAATCCATCTGCCAATTTTCCACACCTGGAATGAACACTGCTGACAGACTTTGAACATATCTCTCTGCCCAGGTCAGAATGTAGTTCACCTCCTTCTGAGCACCTTTACTCCTGGTACCGCCCTGGTGGTTGATGTATGCCACTGCTGTGGCATTGTTGGACTGAATCCTTACAGGCCAACCCTAAAGCTACAGCTTGCTGTACCCAAAGCAACACTGCTTTACTGAGGGCAGACCATGTCAGATTAATCAAATTTTTTTAACTTTATCACTAATGTTTTGGACCAGTTTGGTGCTGTGGATATATCTATCTTGATTTCAGCAAGGGATTTGATACAGTCTCCTATAATGATCTAATAAAAACTTTAACATGCTAGGACCTAACCCTTGGGTGGTTAAGTGGATATGCAGCTGGCTAAAGAATAGATACCAGAGTGGGGTTGTAAATAGGGTTCATTCAGAACAGAGACCAGTCACTAGTGCTGTACCACAAGGCTCTGTACTAGGTCATGTTCTATTTAATCTGTACGTAAGTGATATAACTAAAGGGTTGGTGGGTAAGATACTGTATTTTTTTTGCTGATGACACCAAGTTGTGCAAAAGGGTTGATATCCCTGGAGGTGCTTTTACAATGGAACAGGATTTTTGCATTGCTGGAAGATTGGTCAGATCAGTGGAAACTGAAGTTTAAGGTTTCAGAATGTAAAATAATGCACTTAGGGAAAATAATCCCTTGACAGAGTACAATATTGGGGTTACAGTGTTGGTCAGTACTACAGAGGAAAAAGATTTGGGAGACATATGACTGCAAACAGAGCAAAACAGTGTGGCCAGGCAGTGCAAAGAGAATAGGTTTCTAGGGTGCATCACTAGAGGGTTCACCAACAAGAGGAAGGAGTACCTGATTCCCCTGTATAGCTCTTTTAGAATACTCTGTCCAGTTCTGGAGACTTCACTTACAAAAAGATATTGAAAAGAAAGAATGGGTCCAAAGACGAGTAACAAAAATGATGAAAGGTCTAAGGGATAAAACATGTCAGGAAAGACTTGATGAACTTAATATGTACAGTCTGGAGGAAAGAGTAAAAGGGGGAGACATTATTGAAATCTTTAAATACATCAAGGGGGTAAATACAGTTCAGGAGGGAAGTATTTTTAATATGAAGTCAAAATCAAGAACATGGGGAAAGTTCAAAACTAGTCTTAGGAAGTATTATTTTACTGAAAGGGTAGATGATGGTTGAAACGGGCTTCCAGTAGGGATAGTGAGTTAGTCATCAGTAAGTGTATTCAAACATGCATAGAAAAACATAGATCTATACTCAGTCAAAAAAGTTAACCCAAAGTATAAAAAACAAACATGTATAAATTAAAAAAAAAAACAAGAAAAAAACAAATGGCAGAATTGATAGACCACTTGGGTTTTTTTTTTCTGCCATCACTTTTCTGTGTTTCTAATGTCAGTCCCTCAGGCAAACCCATCATAGCGAGTATCAATAGCTTTACCATTGGTTTGCCAAACTATGTAGTGTTTTTTCTACAGGCTATTTTGTTCTTTTTACTATCTTTCATTAAGGATTCTACTCATTTGATTCAATAATAAGTGAGAAACTGGCTATTTATGGGTCTCCCTGAATGTTAGCTCACTATATACATTCATCCCACATAAGGTGGGTTTGAATGCACTGAACACATGAACTGCCAATGTTCAAGTCGAACTTATGTTCGACTCAAACATAAAGCCCAACACTACTCAGCTGTTGGTTAATTATCAGCCACTCGTCTCCACAGTGACTCACCTGGATACCATTACCTGCCTCATTAGTCCAGCTTACAGCCAGCCTTTTTTGCTATTTTAGTAGCTTAGTTCATTTCCTTCTTGCCCTTGTGTGGTCTATGATCTTTAGTGTGTTCCTGCCTGTTTTCCTGTGTACAACTTGGTCTGGCTGACTTCTCTTCCAACTCCTGTTCCTGCTTTTTGCTCCTGACTATGCTGACTTCTGGTTTCCTGACCCTGGATCTTCTCATTACCTGCTCTGGCATCCTAACCCTGGCTTCTGTTTTTTACTACGTTCTTAAACTGTGTTATTTTTGCTATTTCATTAAATGTGTGATTTTGACTGCACTTTCTGTCTCTTCCTGGTTTATGGTTCCTGACATTACTCAAGGGCCATGAATTCAGAAGGTGCAGGCAATCCACCGAGTTGTAATATTTTATCCAGATTGGATGAGCAAGGCCACCACTTGGATCAGTTTGCAATATCATTACAAACGCTCCTGATTCCAACTGCTTATCTGGATCCTCCTGCCTCAGCTGCTCCGGTACAACTACCGTTGCAAAGTTACATAGTTAGTCTGGCTGAAAAAAAAGACAATAGTCCATCCAGTTCAACCATAGAAAAAAAAAAGTTATAATCCTATACCCACAGTTGATCCAGAGGAAGGCAAAAAAAACCCCAGCAAAGCACGATCCAATGTTCTCCTGCTGCTACTCCTATCTCAGTTCAAGCAGCCACCTCTGATACTACCATTGTAAGTGGTATGAATGGTTCTGCTCTGCTTCCCCAGTGGTTTGGGGGGGGGGATCCAGCTCACTGCAGAGGGTTTCTCAACCAGGTTGGAATATCTTTAGAGATGCTGCCTCAGGTGTTCCCTATGGACAGAAGCAAAGTAGGTTTAATTTTTTCTTTGCTTTCTGAAAAAGCCTTGGCTTGGGCAAACCCTCTATGGGAGACACAAAAACCCATTTTCTGGAATTACCCAGAGTTTGTGGCCTCCTTTAAAAGGGTATTTGATATTCCTGCTCACTCCACTTCTGCTGCACAGGGCCTCATGTCCATTAAACAGAGTATGAGAACTGTTGTCTATGGTTGGAACAATGAAGTTCTCATGACTGCTTTTTCCCCATGGCCTCTCTGATAACATTAAAGATGAGATTGCAGCTCAAGATATACCTAATAATCTAGAGGAGTTGATCTCATTGATACCAGTCTCATTCTCATTGATACCAGACTCAAAGAGAAACCTTCCTTTAAGAAGCACTTGCGGAAGCCTCCTGTACTTTGGCTCCTAGCTTTACATTCCCATCAATGCTTCCCTCTCCTCCCATGTCTCCTGGGTACGAGTCCTCTAGTGAAGTAGAGCCCATGCAGCTGAGCTTCATACGTCTCTCTGCGGAAGAGAGGGCCCTTGAGGAGAAGGATGAGATTGTGCCTTTACTGTGGCCAAGCAGACCTTAGGTGGTGTTTTTGTGTCCCCAGCTATCCTTAGAGATAAGCCACTAATTCTGGTTACCCTTTCCTGGTCTGAGTTTTCCATCAACACCCAGGCACTTATCGATTCTGGGGCTGCAGGCTTGTTCATAGATAGTGCCTTCGTGTTGAAGCACTTGATACTGCAGCCTCAAGCCTCCCCACTTGCCATTGAGGCTACAGCCTCCCCATGTGACCCATGAAACTACTCCATTGACCATGGCTGTAGGGGCTCTTCACCATTGGATAATCCAATTCCAAGTAATTTCCTCACTTTATTACCCAGTTTGGTACCCTCATTGGCCATTACTGGTTACAGAAGCACAATCCTTCATTTGATTGGTGTAGAACCAAGGTTCTGTCATGGTCGCCACAATGCACTAATACTTGTTTTCAGAAAGTGAGCAGGGTCATGTGCACATCTTCAGTCTCTTCTTTGCAAGAAGAATACTGGGAATTCTGTGATGTCTTTGACAAAGTTCAGGCACATCAGCCTTTTTTTAGGTGGCTTCTCCTATAGACACTTAGATTTGGAAGGAGGCTTTAGGGGAATATACAGATCAGATGAGGTGCATTTGAATGAAGTAGGTTTAGACATTTTTAATTTGGGATTGCAAATGTTATATTTATTCAGTTTGAGCTTGAGTCCTTAACAACTGAGCTATTTGATTGTTATTTGATAATAGAAGTATAAACTTGATTAATAATTATTTATAGTATTTGTTATTATTTATTTAAACCAATAAAGTGCAGCGGCAAAAATTTTGTCATTAAAGATTGTGTGTGTGTATTTATTTAGATAGTTATATATTGGGTATTCGGGAGAGGGAGAAAAGGTGCGGCCTGTATTCCCAAACATTAAGAGGGCTCAATCATTTGGACCCGATAACATAGGTAGGCAGCCGCCCCCCCCTCTTTTAATTTAAAAAAAAAATTATATATGTATATACATATAAGGTTACTGAGCCTTTAAATTTTAAAGAGAGTTTGGGTGGGAAAACAAGTAGCACTTGACCTAGGAAAAAATTCCAGAAGGTCACATGACTAGTGGAGAGTTCAAGAAAGTGGGGCTCATTATATAAAGGAGCTCCATCAGTGGGAGATGGCCAGCTGGTCAGTGTCAGTGCAACAAGCTCCCTCCCCCCCCTCCCCTTTTTTGTCGCAAGGCACGTTATGTGGTATTGCCACCCTTTACATTTAAAGGGGGGACTGTTATATTTATTCAGTTTGAGCTTGAATCCTTAACGACTGAGCTATTTGATTGTTATTTGATAAGAGAAGTATAAACTTGATTATTAATTAACTATTTATAGTGTTTGTTTTTATTTATTTAAACCAATAAAGTGCAGCCAAAATTTTTCCATTTAAGATTCTGTGTGTGTATTTAGATAGTTATATATTGGGTATTTGGGAGAGGTAGAAAAGGTGCGGTCTACATTCCCCTGCACTTCACCGAGTGCCCCTATAGCAAAACCGATGTAGGCACTGGTGCTGCTATGCTCCAGAACCGGGCTGCGTGCATCCATAGACACACAGTGTTGCTTGGCCATGCCCCCCCCTCCGCTCCCTCCATTTTACTGACAGCAGCAGAAGCCAATGGCTCTAAATGATCTTAGTAATATAGAGGATATAAAATGGGAGCTATGTGAATTAGAAAAGAGAAAATATGTTATCATCTGTCTAGCAGATACCAGCAGATATGTTAAATAGAGCGGGCAAATGAAGCTGAGATGAGGCGCTGAATGATAGGAAACAAAGTTTTGATTAAGGATCCAATTAACCTTTTTTAAAAAAAAAGCTGAAGGATTTAATAAAGAAAGGAATCAAGGACGGTATACTAAATAAAAAGTCCAAATATTTTGTACACTCTGTAGTTAGGATTCCTAATATACATTATTTGCTAACATTCACAAAAGTCTGACCAACCCTCCAGGAAGATCTATCATAAGCAACATTGATTCTATTCACTAGGGATTGGACAGTGCATAGACATGTTTTTTTAACCCATGGTTGTTAAAACCCCAGCCTTCTTAAAAGACTGAATAGATTTGAAGGAAAAGAACTAGGGAATAACATATTGTTTGCTACTGTAGACATTAATTCACTTTACTTTTTGATTTCACTAATATTAGACATGATCATAGTTTGGAGGCCATACATTGGGCTCTGGAAGGAGCAAATTAGTTTCCTCCACTGCAGATAAACTTTTATCTTAGACTATTTGCAGTTTGGAATGACCAAAAATGACTTCTGGTATGGGAGCAATTACTATTTACTGTCAAAGGGGATGGCTATGGGTGTGAAGTACGCCCCTATCCTTGACAATCTTTCTTTTTATGGCAAAATGGGAACATGAGGAGATGTTTGGAATAAGTTGGGGGCAGTTAAAAATTATGGAAGAGATGTATCAGTGATGTTTTTATCATATGGGAAATGGATGGAATGTCATTAGCCAAGTTTTATTTTAACAAATTGATTCCAACAAATATGGAATAGGTTTCTCTAAAACGTTCTGCAGGGGGTTATCAAATTTCCTAGATTTAATAATATTTGTTGAGAATGCACAGATTAAAACCCAGACCTATTTTAAACCAACTGAATGCAATGAGTACATACCTACAAGTAGCTGCCACCCAAAATGGGTTAGCAATATCCTGATAGGACAAATGTTATGAATAAAAAGAAACTGTACTAAACTGGAAGACTTTCTTTCTCAGACTAATGAGATTATAGGGAAGTTTGTGGAAAAGGATACAGTAAGGATAAACTTGAACAACTTAGGTGAAAGGTAGGGGAAGTATATAGGACTGGAAGAGAATAGAGGGGATGATCAGTAGAAGAGAAAGGAAAAAAGAATTCACAAAAATTACCTTCTGTAGGGATTTTGAAGGCAACCAGGACAGACAAACCAAAATATACTTATCTAAAACCTTCTTTACATTTTATTTCAAAATTTTAATATTTTCAGCAAAAAACCCACAAACATTGAAAGGAGATTATTCACAGCTATGAAACAATATTGGACAATTCCTAGGCTCTATTGTAAGAAATACAATAAAAATACAAAGTTGTACTCTCATAACCATTTATCACTATGCAGCCATGTGATCCCTGATTGTCAGTTTGCTTCTGTAGATTGGGACATTCCAGTGGTGGGGTATACAAACTTTTTTATATAATAGGCGTTATATAATAGGGATGGTGGCAACCACACATCCTTAGCAAATGAGACCTAATGAAATAGGAAACAAAGTATTTGGATTTCACTATAGTCTTGGACTATAATAGCCAGTATGAGGAAGTAAAGAGTATTATTAAGAGACATTGGCCTGTTTTACAAACAGAGTTTTGGGCACAATGACACAAAAATATCTACAGAAAAGCACCTAATTTGAGGAATAGGTTAGTTTATGTATGTAAAAGATACAATGCATGTAGGTCCACCCAAGGTATAACTGGGAGAAAAATAGAATGATTTAAATTTAAAATTATTGGGGGTATAAAATGAAGAACATTTTTGTTGGAATGTCCCCGTGGGCTTCAAAATGGGGGCCAAACAATCCACGGGTTATAAATAAGAATAGATGAACATGTCCAGAATATAAGAAATGGATACAAACAAATCATAGTGTTTCAAAACACTTCTGTGTGCAATTTATTTAAGGCTCTGGACCATGGAAGATATATGGGGTAGACACAATTAAGGGGCACTAGGGGGGAGTGAATGAAAAGAGGGAGATATCACAGAATGAGACTAAATTGATATGTCAATTAGTTTGCATGCAGCCCAAAGTACTGAATGTAGAGATAGATTTTAACTGTTTTTAAATTCAATTTTTGGGGGTACTTGAAATGCATTACCTCTGAGGACATTTGCATATTTTATTTTAATTGTAATGTTTGAAGTTTTATTATTTCAGTAGATTTATTATTGCATTTCTGGCAAGTTATAGTATACAGTATAATTGTCTTAATGGGCCTGAAATTGGTCCAGTTATGAGCTAAGATGTAGTAATAGATTTTGACCACTAGGTAGGTTGGGCTTACATTCCCTAATAGGTAAAAGTACTTTTTATATTTTTTATTTAGTATTTAATCATTGTTTTATATATTAATTATGTTTAGATGAATTGGCGCTGTATGTTGTCTTTTATATGCTTTTATGCATTAAAGCTACCCCCAATGTTGCACACAATTGTAATCAGATTGTAGTATGCATGGAAGCATGGGCATGAAGTGTGGGCAAAATGGTGTATTTTTTGAATGTCACATCCTTGTGCATGACGGCATGCATTGAGAGATTTGTTTTTTAAAAACTTGCTACATCATGGATTTATGTATCTTTTTATACCAGTCTGGAACTGTGGAGAAAAAAAGTTTCCCCCTGCCTAGTGGAAAGGGGGAATAACGTGGATGCCTTGCTGGTAACCATTATCAGATGAGAATCTGGTGAGCCTTTCATACATCTAAAATCCATTGGATCCTTATATTTAAAGGAATTGGTATATGTGTTGTTATAAAACTCTAGTAGAGAAGGGAACAGCCTGGATGGCCATATTTCTTTTTGGAGAGTGTTTCAAGACTCGCTTACTTATAAGTCACAGGAATCAGTGAGACTTTCATTTATCCACAGCACTGGTACATTTAAAAGGGCTGTTGTGTTTTTTATGCCATTAGAATAATGTACAAATGAAACACCTTTGATGTAATATTCAAAATACTACACTATGGAGATATTTGTGTTTTAATGCTGGTCCTGAGCTGAGGAGTATAACCACAGCTGAGAAGTGGAGGAGAGGAGTTGGAGACTGTGCCTGGCCCTACTTATACTGTGTATGCAAGCCCTGGTGGAAAGGAGAAATCTGTAATCCAACCACATTTACTTGGGGAGAGTTTTGCATGACTCACATTTACAATAAGTGATTGTGATATGGTGAGTCTTTATTCATTTATCAACGGTAGGTGGCAGAGTTGTCATTTGGTGGGAGCCAAACGTTGATGCGAGTTGGGTTTTTTTTTTCATTTGAGTAAACAGCCAGCGTTCATCATGATTGATAGGGGGTTTGAATGATTGGGGGGGTTTGAATAAAGAACTTGTCAAAAACTGGATGAGTGTTTTTGTTTACATTTAACTTTTTTGGTGAATGAGTAGGGGTACTATGTACTATGTTAACACAGGGGGCTTCCAAATTCTGCTAAGACCCACAAAACTACCACCCAGGGTTGTGGGAAAGAGGTTCTTGTCCCCATAAACATGGGAACAAGGTGCTTTAGGGGGGAGTCCCCTCTCCCGCAAAGCACCCCCCATGTTAAGGGCATGTTGCCTGGTATAGTTCGGGGGGCTCGCTCATCCCCCCTTTTCTGGCATGCTGAGCTGTATGCTCAGATTTGGGGGGGGGGGGCAAGTCATTGTTTTTATTTTTGCATAGGGTTCCACTCAAAATCCATATCAGAACCGAAAGGACTGGTAACGATTGGGGAGGCCCTCACACTGACTTTTTTTTGTAAATGGCAGTAATTCTTTTGTTTACATTCTACTGTCAGCAAGGAACCCAGCTGACAGCAGGGGAGTCATAATTGTTAAGGATGCTGCGGCCACCCGCGTTTTAGTGAATTGCAAAAACATTTTAGAAAAAAAGGGTTTTACTGCAGTTTTTAAAGTGGTAGAATTGATCCCAATGTAACAATTTTGGGGAAAGTGAGATGGAATTAGCAAACAATTTTAACCAATGACCACACCAATCTGACTTATGGCTTTTGATTGCCACAAGTCCCACTATTATGCTACAAAAACATATAAAGTGAGAGTGTGGCACAACATGCATGTGTTGTCTTATCAATTATGAGATCCACACAAAAACAGTTCATAAGACAAATCTGTTGTCTTATATCAATGATGGAGGACGTATGACCAGTGTATATTTATAAATGTACTTTTCCCGCAGCAACTAACAGTTCTTTTCCAGAGAGATGCGTTTAATCAGTTCAGCAATATTTCATAAGACAGAGGTGCAGATGACAGGATACTTAGAAAATTCATGCAATTATTAGAAACCTTAAGAGAACCTTCCTGTGACATTTATCCAAAAAGACCTCTCTCCTATGTCCTTTCTCCAATCCGACCTCAACCAACAAAAACCCTTCCCTAATATACACCTTTTTCCATTGACCAAAGTGTCCAGCAATCTGATTGGTTGGTTGTATGAGCATGTTTGTTCTTTTGTGTCTAGACCTAGAACAGCTGTATGCATAGATTTTAATTAAAAAGTTAAATAGATACTCTTTGTCTTTCTTATGACAAATCTGCTCTCTTCACCATAAACAAGCACACCCTGAATATTTAAGACTTTTCCCAATTTATTTGCAAATAACCTGCTCTGAAACTTCCTGGGACTCTCCACATATTTACCCAAAAACAGGTTAACCCAAGATAACAAAGGTAAGGTAATTACCTTGTTCATTAATTAACATAGTAAGGAGTCCTTGGCTAGCCTTTTGGTGTGTAAAATATGCAGTTCATCTTGTCCACTGAATGAATGCCAACTTCACATACATGAATATATATTCAGTACATTTACTCATATTTTATATATATAGTTATATCTATGATACACACATTTTATATGCCTACAGCATGGTAACTCCAGGATTTTCGTTTTAATAAAATTATGGGGTTACAAATTTTTTAGGCAACAGAAAACTCACCAGCTCCCAAAGAGACATACATAGTCAAATGTAAGGAAATCCAGCAGCTTCCATGAATAGGAACCATTGGTTTTTTATATCTGTCAGTCAATCTGCTCAGATGTTTTTAGATTATTTTGACTAAGATAATTACCATTTATATTTAATTTAATTGTGCAATCACATAGACAGGGATTAACATAAATGGTCCAGATTTTCTCCTGAAACTAATACATACTGTATTGGACAGGATTTGCATTGACAATCAGATTAGGTGCACTCTGGAAGTCATTACTGTATTAACAGGGTTTCTTGTTTAAAGATCACCTACTGCAAAAATAGAAAGAAGACAGACTAAAGAATGTGACAAAGCATGAAAAGCTAAATATGTAAGTTATTTTAGAAAAGGAACTATGGGGAATGCACAGCCCAATTGTGAATGCTTGTCTAGACTGCATATATACTCAGACTATGGACATTTATGTTTTTACATATCTTAACAAGCAGTAAAGAAGCTTTAAAACAAACCCTTACCGACCTCTGTAGCTGAATGTTTTGTGAAGAAAGTCATCCTCAAAATCACAACCAAGACTCTAAAGTTAGGTTGCAGTTATAGTGGACAAACACTCACTCTCATCTGCACCTTTTTCTTACCACTCACTGAGTTGCACTGCAATGCAGGTACATTGCGGCAATGCATTTTTGGACCGTTAGAGACACGTGTACTGTTTGTTGTTGTCCATTAAAGTGCTGATACTGCTTGCTTAGGATAAGTAAGCGTTTTAACATGCATAATATAAGCACAAGTTAATTTTAATTTTCCTTTGCTATTGTATCCAAATAAGTCAATTTAGTAAATCAAAAATGACTTACATATTGCAAAATAATGCCCATTTTATTTCAAAACACCATGGTGTTTAACAATTTAGAAATTTATTCACAGAAGAAAGGGGATGCATTTATGTAGGTATCTGTCTATAAATGTTTGTTAGCACCTAAGCTTGAAGTATATTTTATGCATAATGCACAGAAAGACAACAAAACATTTTGTAGAAAAAAAAATATCTTTATTTATGTTTTGCTTGAGAGCTCTTTATGCATGCCGGCATCTAAAATTTAATCCAACCAAGGTTCTTACATGATAAAATAAATATTTTTATGGTCTCATATTGTTGTTATTTATTGCATGTACATCTTCAATTTATCTACTAAAGCAAACACATTGTATAAATTTATCATCTGCATTACACTTGGATTAATAGAGATAAATGACAAAACATAATCAGTTGCAGCTCTCAGAGTTAATCATTGCATCTGAACTATAGGAAACACTTAATTACTCTCATTTTGCAAGCACAATTTAATGAGGGGCATTAGCCAAATGAAACGAATGCAGTACAAATGTACAAAATAGTTATACAATCATTAGAAAGAATCTCTGACAGAGCAGGTGACAACAAATGCAGGATAAATTACAATAATGTCCTAAATGCTGAGCTGTCAGTATGCTAATGCAGAGATGAGCTATCCAGGGAATCGCACCACTACAGCTGTCAGAAAGTAGCACATCAATCACCACTCTCTGCTTTGCTGATCATTATCATATTTATATGATCATCAGACTTTCAAAGTTGCAGTCAACTAGACTGTATGTTACCTGACACTGCTGTCACTATTTGCACTTTAGGATAGGTTATCAAACAAAAACAAAAAAACACATCAGGAGGAGGTTAAAACGTACAGCTAAACTACAAATTAAACATAAATTGTAGTTTAGCTGATATGAAAAGGTCAGCTTGATTTGTGCAGTGATTCACTCATCACTATCAAAAAATACATTACTTTTTCTTCAGCTGCATGTGAAAAATTAAACTCTATACTGAGGACTACTATTAAAAATTAAATATATTTGTTTTCCTCATGAAAGCAGTTTAAAGGCTGAGTTCACCTTCCGAGACAGAATTTCACTTTTCTGCCCAAGCCATCTCCACGTGCTTATCTCTCGCTTACCTAGCTTTAAATCTGCATCTTTCTGTTCAAAAGTTTAAAAAAAATGCGTTCTGAGCCCTGAGTTCCTGTAGCATCATGTGACCATCCAGGAAACTTTATATCCCATCATGTACTGCCTTACTGCAACACAGAACACAGCTCCCTTGATACTATATCACCTTTTTACCACGGGTGCAATGTCTTCTCCTATTCCATAGTTTTGGTAAATCTAAAGGAAAATTTATAGAGATTGTACAATCAGATTGCAAAGTGTATTACTAGATTTATACAAGTACATGGCAGGAGGTGGGCAGAGACACTCAGTTGTCATTGTGTACCCCAATTTCACTTTCAGGCCCCATTCATACCTAGCATAGTGAGAGCACACTGTTTTTGTCATGTTTCAGTGATTTCAATGGACTATCCTACATAGCTCATAGGGAATTTTGGTGTGCTGTGGTTTGCATATTTTGTACTGTGCTTTTTGCTGCATTTTTGTTCCATGATTTTGCACAAAGCAAAATGTGTGTTTTCTTCCACATTTGTGGTGCCATTACAATTAATGGCACCAAAAGAGCCATTAGTTGATTTTAGGTGTATAAAAGGTGGCCATACACTATACAATCAGGTTGTACGATCTCCTTTAAATTTACCAAAACAATATAACAGGAGGACACATCTATCTATCCAGTTACCCTTTACACTACATAGTTGATGGTAGATCTAAAGGTGATTTTACAATTAGATTGTATATTGTTTGGTGAGCTTACATACTTCTGGGGACACACTTGTCCTGGTTTCAATGCTACAGCTTTGCTCCACATTGGCTGTTATGTAAAGGCTCAGCTCCTGCACACTCGATCGATCAGAAGAGTAAGATACTGGTTATGCATTCATGGAGAATGGTGCTCACTGACAAAGATTGCATTGGAAAAGCATGTAACTGCAGAGGTGAAGCGAAGCAATCTCCAGGTACGGGAGGGTAGGTACAAGGTGTATGTTAATGAGGGCAGCTGCTGAAATACTTCTTCATAGACATGTGTGGTTCATGTCATTCCGAATGGAAATTCTTACTAATTTTTCTTTATTTGGATGTGTCCAAATTACCAAATTACAATACTAAAGACATCACAAAATGAAATTTTGTCTGAAATTTGGATTCAAATTTGAAAACAAATTTGAATATTGCAGATTTCCTTCAAATACTGCGTGTATTAGGATTAAAATATAGCCGCCTTCCAAAATTTAAATTTTCAAAAAGAATAGGATAGAATAGAAAAAACAGAAAATAAAATAAAGGAATAGATTAGAAAAAAAATAGAATTGATGAGAATAGAATAAATATAGCCATCTCCCAAAATTCAAATGTTGAATAGAATAGAATATATTCAGCTCTAGGATGGATACCGCTGCATCATATGTGAGTGGGTTTCCCTATTGGAAGCTCACAATAGAGATCTGGAGGAGCAAGTTACAACACTGGGCACTACTGACAACCTTGAAAAGAGTTTTCTGCTCACTGAGCAGGTGGTTAATAGGTTGATGTGGAGGATGCAGGGGTAAGTCAGGATTATCAGGTAGGAAGATGGGTTACTGTAGTCAGAAGGAGTGGTAGGGACTCAAAGAAAAGGAAGGCCAGCCCTGGGTTTGAGCACCCAAACAGATTTACCAAGTTGGGTGAAGATGTGGGGTGGGAAGCTAAGACATGGCAGCCCTGGATGTCATTGCTATCCCTAACAGCTGGGAGAGCAGCCCATCAAATAGGGGTATCGAGGGTAGTGCAGGAAGGCCTAGACCAGGGGTGTAAAACTGGCGGCCCTCCAGCTGTTGCTAAACTACAAGTCCCATCATGCCTTTGGGAGTCATGCTTCAAACTGTCAATCTTGTAATACCTTATGGTAATTGTAGTTTTGCAACAGCTGGAGAGATATTCTTTATGTTACATTTTATTAATACAGTATATATTGTGAGTTTAATATTGTTTTTATAATGACTGCAGTATGGAGTATTATTCATATGTGCTATGAGCAGTAATTTTAAAAAGAGAAAGAATAGGATCAATATGTTTGGCTGGTAAACCTCAAGATAATACAGACCAGTGGGTTAAAACTACTGGAATATGGCTACTGTATCTATAGAACCGCCCTTCTAATGACATTTGCTCTAACTACATTGCAATGTAGAAATTGTGCTATCATTGAAGTGAGGCAAGACCAAGGGAAAATGGCCACCGGAGGAGTGACAGGCGAGCTACAACAAAATGGCCCCCGCTAGGAGACCTTTTAGTCTATTAAGGAGCATAATGGTATATATAGGCGGTTGTACGTCTAATGGTTAACTCCTGAGGAAGTCACATGAGATGGCGTAATGCGTAGGGTGGGTCGATGATGTCAAGCTGCTAAACTGGACGTTAACAAGCCGACATATTGAAAATTCATGAACCCACTGAAATTACATAGTAACAAGGTTTTTTTTACTGTCGTGTCCCAGCAGGACACTTTTAAATGTGAGTGCACTATGTTTTTTTAATAAATCACTCTATATTTATGTACTACACTATGGCAAGCATTTCTGTTTACATATGTGGAGAATATGTGGGATATAGAGGAGATGAGACCATTTGCAGCAGAATGAGGAAGAAAGTGGAGCCATCCATATACCGTATTTTTCGCCGTATAAGACGCACCTGACCATAAGACGCACCTAGGTTTTAGAGGCACAAAACAGGAAAAAAAAATTCTGAACTAATGGACTGCAGACACAGTACAGGAGATGACCAGAGACTGCGGACAGCACAGGGATGACCAGAGACTGCGGACAGCACAGGGATGACCAGAGACTGCGGACAGCACAGGGATGACCAGAGACTGCGGACAGTACAGATGACTGCTGACCTTTGGGGAGGTGGGGAGCGGGTACCTGAATTTGACAGGTACCCGCTCTTACTTCCGCAGAGTTTTCGTTTGATCTTACCTGTTCCTCGATCCAGCTGTCTTCCCGGCTTCTGTAATGGCGCTCGGCATGACAGCCGGGTGCCCAGTGCGCATGAGCAAGAAGCACTTGCGCTTTGTGATTGGTCCGGCGGCTTCTGGGATCTGTCATGTGTCCCAGGTACCGCCTTACCATTCACAAAAAGCACCGCTTCTTGCGCATGCGCACTTGGCACCTGGCTGTCATGCCCAGTGCCCACACTACAGAAGCCGGGAAGACAGCACGCCGCTGGATAGAGGAACAGGTAAGGTCCCGCTGCAGAGCTGAGCGGCCGGCCCGGTATTCTGACACGGCCGCGGTGGAAATACCGGACCGGCCGCCCAATATTCGCTCCATAAGACGCACTGACATTTCCCCCCCAGTTTTGGGGAAATACCGGACCGGCCGCCCAATATTCGCTCCATAAGACGCACTGACATTTCCCCCCCAGTTTACGGCGAAAAATACGGTAGTATACCTACCTGGGTTAAAATTGACCTATGCAATTTGGGTCATATAAGGAGGTGAGAGTATATATGTATGTCTCTGGTGAATACATGTTGATAAAAGCAATAAAGAGCACCTGTTTGGGAATTAATCATAGAGGCACGGATATAATCACACATCAAGGACTTTCAGTTGGAATCATTGTATTCACATATGTTTAAAAATCACATGGTCTGGATGTTTTGATGCATATAAGGATATATGCGTGGCACTAATATATGATATACTTATTTGTGTGTGGAAACGCATGCAAGTGTCAGCAGCACTGGTATACACAGGAGGTTGGGGAGTTTTTGTTGCGCTGAAGTTCTATTTGTACACAGGAAAGAGTTGGAGATCAGAGAACTGAATGCATGGCTTAAAGACTTGGTGTAAGAGGGAAGGATTTGATTTGTGTTTCTAGAGCATTGGGGTACAACCTAACAATGGTTTGCACCTAAATGGAAGGCTGGAGGAGTATTCAAACGAGGATCGAGGGGGAGGGTGAATTAGATTATATTGGGGCAGACAGGTCAGAAAAGGGTCAGTCCCTTTTGGTGGGTGGAATAGGGAAAGATGGGGAGACTGTTATGGCAGGTGATAAGAAGGTTCCCATGTTGCAAACAAGCATTGGAAATGGTACCATTTGTACTAAAATAGGAAATATGCAAAATGCATGTGCAAAATATGACAATGAATTATAGTGTTTGTTCACCAATGCCAGACGTCTGCCAAGCAAATTAGGTGAGTTGAAAGCTCTGGGGCATGAAGAGAACTATGATTTAATTGATTTTGCTGAATATTGGCTTCATTCTTCACATAATTGGGCTATTAATATTTCTGGTTATGCTCTCTTTCAGAGAGACAAGGTAAAAGGAAAGGTGGTGGTGTCTGTCTCTGTGAGAAGTGATCTCAAAATGTGTGAAAGAGGAGCTAGTTGATGGAGAGTGTGATGAGGCTGAAGCATTACGGGTTGAACTGCACATGGGGGTGAGTACTACAAAGGAAATCATTGGCGTTTGTTATAGGCCACCTAATAGTAATGAGGAGGTGGAGACTCGGCTCCTTCAACAGATAGAAAGGGCTACAAGGGCTGGCACTGTGACAATGGGAGATTTTAACTACCCGGAAACTGACTTGAGTAATGGCACTACAGGAACAGTAAAAAGGACAAAAATGTATAAACTTACTACAGGACAATTTTATGGTACAGTTCATAGAGGCTCTGACAAGGAGTAATGTTCTGCTGGACCTGATAATCTCAAACCATGCAGAACTTATTACTAATGTTCATATAAAAAAACATCTGGGTAACAGTGATCATAACATGCTTTCACTTAATGTTAGCTGTAAACAGGTACATACTGGAAAGATAAAAACATTCAACTTTAGGAGAGCAAATTTTCCAAGGCTTAGGGCTCCTCTCCAAGGCTTAGGCTGGGAGGGAATATTGGCATAGATGAACACAGAACACAAATGGGAATGCTTTAAAAAGACCGTATGTGAAAACACTGTAAAATATATTCCCATGGGGAAAAAAAGGGTTAAATGGCCAAAGTTTTTTAACTACAAATAACAAGAAAAGAGCTTTTATTAAATATAAAAAAATTAAGGAAAACTATCATCATTTAATTGTTACAAGGAATATAACAGAATATGCAAAAAGGAAATCAGGGACAGATTGCAAAAGATAGTAGGACAAACCCCAAACATTTTGATTAAAAAAATTGGGTCTGAGCATGTAGGCCCTTTACAAAATAATCTGGAATGGGTGACTGGAGACACTGTGTATACAAAGAAGCATGGGGGAGCTCATGTCCAAAATGGGGATGGTATTGCCACAGCCCCAAATGATCCACAATGGCTCAAAATTGATATGGTCCAAAAATAGACAGCATAAAGATAACTAAAGCACATGAACCAGATGGCATACACCCATGGGAGCTAGAAAAATTGAGCTATGCCATTTCAAAGCCATTGTTTCTCATTTTTAGAGACTCTTTAATGGCTTTCATAGTGCCACTGGATTGGTGTAAGGCCAATGGGGTGTCTAAATTTAAAAAGGGATCAAAGTCTTTAACAAGTAACTATAGACCTGTTGGCAAAACCTTAGAAAAAGGAGTGGCTATGGACGTAGTATACTTGGATTCTGCAAAAGCGTGTGACACAGTTCCCCACACACAGCTAATGTGTAAGGTAAAGTCTACATGCTTGGAAAAATCACTTTGTAAATAGATAGAAAACTGGCTAAAAGATCGTATTCAGAAAATAGTAGTTAATGATTCAAACTGTGAATGGTCCTAGGTTGTTTGTGGTGTACCCAAAAGTTCAGTGTTGGGACCCTTCTTTTTTTATATATTTATAAACGATATAGGGTCTGGGATTAAAAGTACCATTTCAGTCTTTGCAGATGACACCAAGTTGTGCAGTGAAATTACATCCTGTAAGGATGTTTCCAACTTACAAGCCAACCTCAATGCACTGTTGGGCAACTATGTGGCAAATGAGGTTTAATGTTGATAAATGAAAGTTATGCACTTGGGGGCTAAGAATGTGCATGCATCACACTTACTAGGGGTAGTACAACTGGGGGAATCAATGGTGGAGAAGGATCTGGGTGTTCTGGTAGATCATAGATCTGGTAAGCTTAATAATGACATGCAATGCCAAGTTGCAGTTTCAAAAGTGAGCAAAATCCTTGGATCATGCTTTGCTGGGTTTTTTTTGCCTACCTCTGGATTAACTCTGGGAATAGGATTGTGTATATAGGATTGTATACATTTTTTTCTCATTTTTTTCTTTTTATAAACCAGACTAACTATGTAACTACAGTGGGGATCGAAAGTTTGGGCACCCCAGCTAAAAATTTGTATTAATGTGCATAAAGAAGCCAAGGAAAGATGGAAAAATCTCCAAAAGGCATCAAATTACAGATTAGACATTCTTATAATATGTCAACAAAAGTTAGATTTTATTTCCATCATTTACACTTTCAAAATAACAGAAAACAAAAAAATGGCGCCTGCAAAAGTTTGGGCACCCTGCAGAATTTATAGCATGCACTGCCCCCTTTGCAAAGCTGAGACCTGCCAGTGTCATGGATTGTTCTCAATCATCGTCTGGGAAGACCAGATGATGTCAATCTCAAAGGTTTTAAATGCCCAGACTCATCTGACCTTGCCCCAACAATCAGCACCATGGGTTCTTTTAAGCAGTTGTCTAGAAAACTGACACTCACAAAGCTGGAGAAGGCTATAAGAAGATAGCAAAGCATTTTCAGATGTCAATATCCTCTGTTCGGAATGTATTTAAGAAATGGCAGTCATCAGGAACAGTGGAAGTTAAAGCAAGATCTGGAAGACCAAGAAAAATATCAGACAGAACAGCTCGCAGGATTGTGAGAAAAACAATTCAAAACCCACGTTGACTGCACGATCCCTCCAGAAAGATCTGGCAGACACTGGAGTTGTGGTACACTATTCCACTATAAAGAGATACTTGTACAAATATGGTCTTCATGGAAGAGTCATCAGAAGAAAACCTCTTCTACGTCCTCAACACAAAAATCATGGTTTGAACTTTGCAAATGAACATATAGACAAGCCTGATGCATTTTGGAAACAAGTTTTGTGGACCGATGAGGTTAAAATTTTACTTTTTGGCCGGAATGAGCAAAGGTACGTTTGGAGAAGAAGGGGCACAGAATTTAATGAAAAGAACCTCTGTCCAACTGTTAAGCATGGGGTTGGATCAATCATGCTTTGGGGTTGTGTTGCAGCCAGTGGCACAGGGAATATCTCACGAGTAGAAGGAAAAATGGATTCAATAAAATTTCAGCAAAATTTGGATGGTAACTTGATGCCATCTGTGAAAAAGCTGAAGTTAAAGAGAGGATGGCTTCTACAAATGGATAATGATCCTAAACACGCCTCGAAATCCATGGGGGATTACATCAAGAGGCGTAAACTGAAGGTTTTGCCATGGCCTTCACAATCTCCTGACCTCAACATAATTGAAAATCTATGGATAGACCTTAAAAGAGCAGTGTGTGACAGACAGCCCAGAAATCTCAAAGAACTGGAAGACTTTTGTAAGGAAGAATGGGCAAAGATACCTCAAACAAGAATTGAAAGACTCTTGGCTGGCTACAAAAAGCGTTTACAAGCTGTGATACTTGCCAAAGTGGGCAGTACAAGATATTAACTCTGCAGGGTGCCCAAACTTTTGCAGATGCCATTTTTTTGTTTTCTGATATTTTGAAAGTGTAAATGATGGAAATAAAAACTAACTTTTGTTGACATATTATAAGAATGTCTAATCTGTAATTTGATGCCTTTTGGAGATTTTTCCATCTTTCCTTGGCTTCTTTATGCACATTAATACAAATTTTTAGCTGGGGTGCCCAAACTTTCAATCCCCACTGTATGTATATCAAAGAATAGAATAAAATAAAATAGAAAATAGAAGACTAGAATAGAAAATAATATACTATATTAGAGTAAAACAGACAATTATTATTATTATTATTAATATAGCGCCAACAGTTTGCTCAGCGCTTTAGAATAGAATAGAATAGAAAATAATATAATTGGAAAGAATAGAGTAAAACAGAACATAATAGAATAGAAAATGAAAGAATATAAGAGAATAGAAGACAAGGGAACAGAATAGAAAAGAAAATAAATGAATAGGACAGAATAGACAAGAATAGAGTAAAACAGAACAGAATAGAATAGAATATAAAATAAAGGAATAGAATAGAAATTAAAATAGGTTTCATCTGAAATTCAAAAACAAATTCAAATATTGCAGATTTCCTTCAAAGATTGTGTGTATTAGTGTTTGAATATAGCTGTCTCCCGAAATTCGAATTCCAAAAAGAATAGAACAAAACAGAGTAGAATAGAACGTAAAAGAGTAAATTAGAAGAGAAAATAAAGGAATAGAAAAGAATAGAATAGACTGGAATAGAATAGAAAAGAAAAGAATAGAAAAGAATATAATAAAAACAATAGCCAATAGCACTGAATGAAAAAGAATAGAAAAAAAAATACAAAAAAAATATAATATAGAATATAACCGTCTTTCGAAATTGAAATTTCAAATAGAATACATTTTAATTTAATAGAAGAGATTAGAATGGAAAAGAATAGAATAGAATAAAAAAGAATAAAATAGAAAATAAGAGTAGAATAGAAAATAATAGAAAAGAATAAAATAGAAAGACTATGTCTGTCTTCTGAAATTCAAATTTTGAATAGAATAAATTCAAATGCCAATTTAAATTTGCCGAATTCAGTCAAATCTAATTCAATTCCACTGAATTCTGAAAATTTGAAGAAAGAAAACAAATTCCGAAAATGAATAAAACTAATTAAACAAATTCAACTAAATGCAATTATTTAAATAACGAATCAAGACAAAAACTAAACAATTTTTTTCTGTTCTGCACATGTCTACTTCTTCACACTACTAACAGTTTTCCTAACCTAAAGGACGGATACCAAGAAGTTATGAAGGAGTTTTCTATAGAAGAAACTGTAGGCTGAGGTAATGTCTGCCCTAGATTACAGCAGGAATAAGTCGGAATGACAAAACATGTCAGGAAGTGATGTCAGATGATGTAGCCTGGAAGTGGTTTATACATTTGGGAGATAGTGAGCTTTATACTTTTGCTGCTGGTTGTTTTTAGTCATGCTAACTCTGTAAGCAGTTCTATTAAAGTGCCTTTAAGTTCTTTGGAGGTCTTGCACTATTGCTATATTTTTCTCTTTGTGGTACCATCATGATTGTGTGGAGCATATGAAGACATGATCCGGGATAGCTGGTGGTCTATTCTAAGCCCTGTTTACTTGTCCTCTGGTAAGGTGCACTGGATGACAGGTTTTGGTTCACAGAAGATACGTTTTTCACTATTATTTGAGTGTATGAGTTCACATCATCCATTTTATTTGCAATTGAAGGGAGGACTTGGTTTCTTTTGTCAGTTTGGTAAGGTACATCGATTGACAGAAGATCTTGTGTTTGGGTTTTTGTTTTGTTTGGGTTTGTGCATTCACTTTCACTTTTTCTTGCTGTGACAGATTTTCACATTTGCAGTCACTTAGTGCTAATAGCACATAGTGTTTAAATTTATTTATAATTTTTTCCCACATGGGTACAGTGAGGTGTTTTGTAGGCATATTAAGTTATAAGGATAATGCACTATGTTTATTTCTTTATTTTGAGGTAATATGGGAACAAGGAAGAACTGTGTATGACTACGCATGTCTTTGGACAGTTCACTACTTAAGAAAAATATTTCTTGGACACTGGATGATTATTAGTGACCTTTTGGATTTATGCCACGTTCCAAATTATTATGCAAATTCTATTTAAGTGTCACAAAGATTAAATATTTTGTTTTTCAGTTTAACTCATGGATGGCATTGTGTGTCAGGGCTCTTTTGATCACTGAAAACAATCTCGGACACCTGTGATAATTAGATTGGCCGGTGAGCCCAATTTAAGGAAAAACTACTAAAGGACGGTGTTCCACATTATTAAGCAGAGCACCATTTTCAAGCAATATGGGGAAAAAAAAGGATCTCTCTTCTGCCGACAAGAGTGAAATAGTTCAATGCTTTGGACGAGGTATGAAAACATTAGATATTTCACAAAAACTTAAACGTGATCATCGCACTATTGAGGGATTTGTGGCTGATTCAGAGCACAGCCGGGTTCGTGCAGATAAAGGCACATTGAGGAAGATTTCTGCCAGATCCATGCATCGGATCAAGAGAGCAGCTGCTAAAATACCATTACATAGCAGCAAACAGATATTTGAAGCTGCTGGTGCCTCTGGAGTCCCACGGACATCAAGGTATAGAGTCCTTCAGAGTCTTGCAACTGTGCATAAACCTTCTATTCGGTCACCACTAACCAATGATCACAAGCATAAACAGCTGCATTGGGCAGAAAAATACATGAAGACTCATTTTCAAACAGTCCTGTTCACTGATGAGTGCCGTGCAACCCTGGATGGTCCAGATGGATAGAGTAGTGTATGGTTGGTGGACGGCCACCCTGTTCCAACAAGGCTGCTACATCAGCAAGGTGGTGGTGGAGTCATGTTTTGGGCCGGAATCATGGGAACAGAGCGGGTCGGCCCCTTTAGTGCCCCTGAAGGAGTAAAGATGACCTCTGCAAAGTATGTGGAGTTTCTGACTGACCACTTTCTTCCCTGATACAGAAGGAAGAACTATGCTTTCCGTAATAAAATCATCTTCGTGCATGACAATGTACCATCTCATGCTGCAAATAATACCTCTGCATCAATGGCTGTTATGGGGATAAAAGGAGAGAAAGTCATGGTGTGGCCTCCATCCTCCCCTGACCTCAATCCTATTGAGAACCTTTGGAGCATCCTCAAGCAAAAGATCTATGAGGGTGGGAGGCAGGGTACATCCAAACAGCAGCTCTGGGAGGCTATTCTGACATCTTGCAAACAAATTCAAGCAGAAACTGTCCAAAAACACACAAGTTCAATGGATGCAAGACTTGTGAAGCTGCTATCAAATAAGGGGTCCTATGTTAAAATGTAACGTGACCTGTTAAAATGTTTAAAAAGTTAAAATGTTGTTAAAGGTTTGATTGAAATAGCTTTTGATTTCAGTAAATATGCTGCAAACACAACAAATGACAATTTTCAGTTCTTTACAACCTGTAAAGTGTTTTGAAACTTACTGTGCGTAATAATTTGGAACAGTAAGTTTTTTATTTTTAAAAAAAATACTGTTATCATTAGGAGGTTTGTTCAATAAAATTTGAATTGTACTCTTAATAGTTGATAACATGAGAATTATGCTGACTGTTATTTACATCAATTATTTAGGTAAATGAGAAAAATATCATTTGCATAATAATTTGGAACACAGTGTATTTAGAATATTCATTTTCAGATCACAATTTGGGATTTGCACGCATAATTTTAGTTTTTATGTGGCTCATTATCACTGTTTGTACATGCCTTTCTGGGGTGGAAGGCATTACACTGAGTCATTGGGAGTTAGATAACTGAGTGAGAAGGAGTGGTTTTTACACTTTAGGTTGATTTTAGTCTAGCAAATGTGCTGTAGATTGTTCCTATTAGTCTGTACCAATATAAGTGGCTATCCTTATGAGACAAAGATATATCTGCAAGGTATGACCAAAGTCTGAGTGTGTATTTCAACATTTTTTGTTTCTTAACTTGTGCCAGGCTGTTGAAGAATTATGTACAGTTTGGAATGTTTTCCACTTTGATCTTATCAGAGACAGGCAGAATCATTTTGCATGATAAGCTAACTCTTTGAACAAAGTTAACTAGCAACGTTTAAAAAAATAACTCCTTTTGGATAAATAAAAAAATTGAAATAATCTCATCAGAGCAGTTATGAAATGTAAATTTTATCTGTAGAAAGTAAATTTATATATTACCCCAATTATTAGTAAAAGTCTAAGTCAACCTCATAGGGTGAATATAAATTTTATAACTATTTAGATGGGTGAGCTGGCAAAACAACCTCTCTTTTTAAAAAAGGATGTTTATGTTTGGATAAATGATTTTAACATAGACCTGTGTAACTAGGTCTTTACTGTACAGGGCTAAGGAAGAATTTCTGCTTTTGAGGTGAGCTATTGGTCCAGCCACATTTTTGACTAAATCAAAAAGTCAAACGAAGCAGAAATGCTTACACTGCATGCACACTGGTTGCCTTTATGGTCAGTTAGAGGCTCTTTTCCCAATAGGACAGTGATTACATGCAAAAAGCAGTGATGGTACTTGCCATTGATTTGTAGAAAGTACAAATCTGACAACGGCCACTTACAGCTGCAGGCAATGTGTACAACAACTTGCAAGAATCAGATTTTTGCCAGCAGCCATCCCTGGCCACTGCTTATCGGCTGTGTAAGTGTAGTCTATTACTCGAGTCTAATACTAAAGTCTATTACTTTAAAAAAAAAAAAAGAAAACACCAGAGTTGCTTGCAGATAAGCTGCTTTCAGTACCCACATGCACAAATGCTTGCCAGCTGTTCTAATAGTCTAGGCTTCAACACGGTCAAAAAGTGTTTAAACTTGTCCATGTCCTTCAACTCCCAGCTTATTAATATTAGTCCATCACTATGATGAGTGGCCTCACTGCCAAAATAAGAATTTTTGTGGCTTTTGTTTCCTAAAAGTTATGGCATCTTTTTAAGCTTGAAGGCAAATTGCATGATTCTTTTATGAGTGTATGCAACACTTACATATTTTATGCAGTCGTAAAATCATATAACATCACAGACAAGTGCTGCAAATAGATTTTATTGTGTTTCAAAAGGTATGCAAAATAAAATATTGTCAGTGCTCAATTCTAAAACTGTGGTTAAACATTTTATGGTCTGTTGCCACATTGTGAAAAATGACAAAAAAGACATTGTGTAAATATACCATGAAGTGTTTTTTAAAATGTTACAGCTAGGTTGTTCTATAAAATTCAAAAAAGTCTGTTACATTTTATGTTGTTGTAATTTGCTTGGAATTCTATTGCACCACCAGGCAATTGTTGCAGTCTTTTTACAATAAAAGTAAAGATGTCTTATAGGAAATATGCCGACAGCCATTGCTGACCTTTTTCTGAAGTATTCTAGCTGCCCGGCTTTCTGTGATTTAAATACTTTTTGATTCCCTGACAGTGAACAAAAGTACAGACTAGAAAAATCAGAGAAAAGGTAGGATCTTTTATTTTCATACTTGTTTTGGGTCAATGATTCAGAAATTATTGAAGCAAGAGGATTTACAGTATATTGTTACATAGTTGTTAATATCCATCAGGTTTAATCTTATACAGCTTGTACAATTTTGGAAAAGAAAAAGAAAAGAAAAAAAACCTGTACAACTGTTAACAACTTTGGCGGTCCCAAGAAACAAATAACGATCCCTTCAAGGTCCACTGACACAATTCCTTCCTAGTTTTAAATAATTAGGAAACTCTAAAAACTAGTAGTTGCAAGAACATTATCCAGTCCTTTCTTTAACCGCCTCCCGCCCGACATATAAGGTAATGATGGGCGCAAGGTGGTTCTCTCATTCTGGTAGGACGTCATATGACGTCCTCCCATTCAAACTGCGCATGCATAGCTCTGGGAGTGCGCAGCGCGGCGATCGTTGGTGCGCTGTGTCCCTTGGACACAGCAGATCACCGATCAACGGAAAGAGCTGAAGATGTCGGCTCGGTCATGTGATCAGCTGTGTCCAATCACAGCTGATCACATGTAAATAGGGAAATGCCAGTTATCGGCATTTCTCTCCTCACGAGCTGTCACGCTGACAGCTCGAGAGGAGAGCCGGTAATCAGCATCCCTCAGAGGGGACATCTACACTGATCATCATGGCACTGATGATCAGTGTGCCCTGATGATCAGTGTAGCCCCAGCAGTGCCACCTGTCAGTACTCATTAATGCCACCTGCCAGTGCCACATATCAGTGCCTACCAGTGCACATCAATGCCACATATCAATGCCCATCTGAGCTGCCTTTCAGTGTTGTCAGTCAGTGCCACCTATCAATGCCAGTCAGTGCTACCTATCAGTGCCACCAATCAGTGCCAGTCAGTACCGCCAGTCAGTGCCCGTCAGTGCTGTCTAACAGTGCCAGTCAGTGCCATATATGAGTGCTGCCTTTCAGTGCCCATCAGTGATGCCTGTCAATGCCCATCAGTGCCATCTACCAGTGTCTCATCATCAGTGCCCATAAGTGCCACCTATCAGTGTCTATCAGTGCCCCTCACTGCAGCCTCATTAGCGCACATCAGTGAAGCAAAAAAATCACTTATTTACAAAATTTTATAACAAAAACTAAGAAAAAAAGGGGTTTTTTTTCAAACTTTTCAGTGGTTTTTGGTTTGTTTAGCAAAAAATAAAAAACCCTGAGGTGATTAAATACCACCAAAATAAAGCTCTGTCTAAAAAAAAATTCTAAAAATGTAATATGGGTACAGTGTTGCATGACCGCACAATTGTCATTCAAAGCGTGACAGCATTGAAAGCTGAAGATTGGCCTGGGCAGGAAGGGGGTATAAGTGCCCTGTAGGCGAGTGGTTAAAATTACATTATTGTTGTTAACTTTGTTACCTCATGTAGCAAAGTATTTCACAGCTTGAAGGGTAAGTTCACCTTTTGGAAAAATTATTAAATGCACATATTTTTGCAAAACAAATGTGCAAATACTCCACAGAAGCCTGCAAAGCAGGCACCTGCAGAAAAGCCCTACAGCTTTCAGCCCATACCTCTGTACGGGTTGTCAGTTTGAAGGTTGCTGGGATTGTGAATGAACTACAAGCATGCTCATCCGTGCAGTTCATGGAAAGCTACAAGCTGTCTGCCGCAGTGGAAGATGGGACTTGTAGTTCTCTCATTCCCAGATCCTTGTAAATGAATGACATGGTTTTGCAGGTGAAGCCCCGAAAAAAACCACACTGGTTTTAGAATGTGACAGAAATTGTGGGCAGGGGAACCCCCACCCACTGTCATGGGGTGATTGTTTTACCTCTGAGGTAGAGATTGGCTAGACTCCAAGCAAATATTTGAAGGAACATAAGAGCTTACTTTGTAAGAAGCAAGATCATTTTGACCTATCACACGCTTGTTCTTAAAATTTTATTAGCATTTGCAATTGCATTTGTAAATATTCCCTTTCAATAACTGGTGTTACTTATGTATTTGTGGGTTTGAATTGAGATCACAATTGCAAAAGCTTTCATTAAAGCTTTCGTTAAGTGTTTTTTCTGCCAACGTAAAAAAAAAAAAAAATACCATATATAAAATGTGTATATATATTTATATATATATATATAGTAAACATATTGGCATGCCTGTAAGAATCATGCTTACAAAAGTTCTAAGTTCAAAGTTTTAAAGTTTTGCTCACATACTTAAAGAATGACTCCACCTCTGTTGAGAAAAAAAATCCCCTCTGGTTAATCAATATACATTGTAAGGATTTTAACAAACTTTGATGCAGACTCATACTTGTTTCTGCTCTTAAAGTGGTAGTAAAGTCGGCTTTGTGATTTTTACCTACTGATAAGCTTATAATAAAGCTTACCTGTAAGTAAAATGAATATCTTCTAAATGTGTACTGTTTAGGAGATATTTGCTCTTTTGGCAGCCGGCACATGCGCTCTGAAGCAATGCCGTTCCTTCAGGCCCATGACTCCCGTGCACATGTACGAGAGTGAAGTCATCGCGGCTTGGCCATTCAAGATGCCGCAGCCCGCGAACCCGGAAGGAAGACCAGATGAAGATGGAAGCCCTGTCAGTGGTGACAGTGCACCACTGAAGGGCTTCATCCTAAAATAAGTATTTCATAATGTACCAGTATGCGATGCATACTAGCACATTATGCAATTGCCTTGCAGGGTTTTTTTTTCGTGGTTTACTACTGCTTTAAGGAAAAACTGTATGCTTCACTATGTCCTTTGAATAACGTTTCCTGAATGGGAAATCCTGTGTTCAACATAATCAACTGATGCACTTGCAGTGAGGAAAGTTGCAGTGTTGGCATCCCTTTAGAAGTAATTTATATTGTTGGTGTTTTTTTGGTGTTTTTCATCAAACATATAATTACACTACATAATTACAGAAGATGCCTAAAATTTGACTTAACTCTTAGTGCAGACTTCTGAGAAAGTCAAAGAGCCAGTCATACAAGCAGGAAATTATGAATTTCTGTACACTAACTGTACACACGAATGGTGAAATTCTATACACCATCTGTGTATATATTGCATTGAATTATATTATGTACTTATAAGCCATAAGTAATTATATACTATATTGCATTGAATTTTACAGAAAATTACAGCAGTTGCAGACTGAAAAGGTCATTTTTAATAACATTAAATTGCAATATGATTTGTATAGCAATTGTATATACTTTTTTTTTTTGTATTTTTATCCCCAAAAGTAAAGTTACCCTTTAAATGTGTTAAATGCGATGGATTGTTTGCAAGGTTAATTTGTGCAAAGAGTTAAATTTATTAATATAATAATTAGTTAAATAATTTAATAATTCAGCTGCTTATGTCTCTAAATCTGCTTAGTATTTTTGTGCAGTTTTCACTAAAACTAATATTTGTATGCATTTACTGTGCTTCAATATTTGCTCAGTTTAAATTATTCTGATTAGTAACAGGCTTTGTTTAAATGGAGTGGTGTTGCTTCCAGTTCTGTGCAGCTTTTTCTTGAAATGAAAATTATGAATATCAACTTATAAATTTGAAATCAACATTCTATGGGGTTGATTTACTAAAGGCAAATAGGCTGTGCACTTCAAGTGCACTTGGAAGTGCATTTCAAACTAAGCTTACTATGGGAGGGCTCTCAATTCATTCAACTACACTAAAATAACCTAATGTACAGGACAAATTGGGCTTTCATTTGGTGGTAAATGGTAAAGGATATCTCCTGAATTTTTTTTTTTTATCAAAGGAAAACTGGCCCAAAATAATAAAACATTTTTTTTTATTTAACTGTGTTTCTTGTTACTACCATTACCTACCACTAAAAAACAACCCAAAATAAATTCTCATTCTTGACGATCACAGCAATACCATATATGTGTATGTTATTTGTTGTTTGTACCTGTAGTACAGCACAGAAACAATAGTGCACATTTTGTCTTTTTTTTTACCTAAAACACATTGACACTGAAATTGACACTAACTTAAACTGATACCAATTTTTTTTTTATAAATTCTGACCTTTGACCCTGACCTTTTGACCTTGACCCAAACACTAACCCTGGCACTGAACTAGATCAAACCTTGATCTAGGAATTTTTTCTTTATTTTTTCCTTTATTTTTTTTAATATTTATTTATTTAATTTATTTATCTTTTTTTTTTTTACAAAATGTTTTTTCTCTCTATGCCAGGAGTTAGAGAGATACAATGTATCTCTCTCCTCCATTCATATAGAGAAAAAAACAAGGGGGTCAGGCTGTACAGTGACTAATCACTGTGATAGCCAATCAGAGGCTATCACAGCGATCATGTGACCTGGAATCGTTAGAATGGGACCCGGTTCTCTCAGTGACATGGCGCACTCCCAGCACAAAGACAGGTAGGCAAATATGCCCCATGGAAAAAAGCCCAGTTCTGTGAGGCCGCATATTTGTGTTACGTCGGCGTCAAGGCATTGGTTGTAGTCATAGTTACATAGTCTGGCAGATAAAAGACAAAAGTCCATCTAGTTCAATCATAAAAAAAAAGTTATAATTCTATACCCACAGTTGAAACAGAGGAAGGCAAAAAAAACAGCAAAGCATAAACCAATTTGCTCCTGCGTGGGAAAAAATTCCTTCCTGATCCTCCGAGAGGCAACTGGATATTCCCTGGATCAATTTTACCTATAAACGTTAGTATCCAGTTATATTATGTGTACATATTAACCACTTGCCTACCAGGCACTTATACCCCCTTCCTTACCAGGCCAATTTTCAGCTTTCAGCGCTGCCGCACTTTGATTGACAATTGCGCGGTCATGCAACATTGTACCCATATGAAATTTTGATCATTTTTTTCTCACAAATAGAGCTTTCTTTTGGTGGTATTTAATCGCCACTGGGCGCTTTACTTTTTGCGCTATAAATTAAAAAAAGTGCAAAAAATTTGAAAAAAAAAAAAAAGTTTATTTGTTTCTTTTATAAAATTTTTCAAACAGGTATTTTTTCTCCTTCACTGATTTGCGTTGATGAGGCGGCACTGATGGGCACTGATAGGCGGCACTGATGGGCACTGATAGGCAGCACTAAAGGGCACTGATAGGCAGTACTAATGAGGTGGCACGGATAGGCGGCACTGATAGACAGCACTAATTAGGGGTCACGGATAGGCGGCACTGATATGCAGCACTGATAGGTGGCACTGATAGGTGACACTGATGATGGGTACTGATAGACGGCACTGACTGGCATCACTTCTGGGCACTGACTGGTGGCACTGACTGGCACAACCCCTGGGCACTGACTGGTGGCACTGACTGGCAGCACTGCTGGGCTGCACTAGTGGGTGGCACTGGTGGGCAGCACTGGTGGGTGGGCACAGGTGGGTGGCACTGGTGGGCACAGGTGGGTGGCACTGGTGGGTGGGCACAGGTGGGTGGCACTGCTGGGCACATGTAGGTGGCACTTCTGGGCACAGGTAGGTGGCACTGCAGAGTGGCACAGGTGGGGGCACTGCTGGGCACAGGTGGGGGCACTGCTGGGCACAGGTGGGGGCACTGCTGGGAATGGGTGGGCGGGGCTAGTGGGCGCACTGCTGGGCGGAACTTGCGGGTGTCACTGCTGGGCACCGATCATCAGCGCACTGATCATCAGTGCCCTGATGATCGGTGTCGATCCCCGCTCTGACAACTGCCGGTTCTCGGCAGTACTTTCCTCACGATCTGACAGCGTGAAGAAAGTGCAGCCGAGAACTGGCACTTGCATTTCCCTGTGATCAGCGTGTCATTGGACACCGCTGATCACGTGGTAAAAGGCCGGTGGGATCGGCCTTTCACCACATCACGTGATCAGCTGTGTCCGTAGGACACAGCGATCACGGAGATCGCCGGGTGCGCGCCCCCTGGGGCGCGCAGGAGAGCGCGTTCTGGGAGGACGTCATATGACGTCCACTCAGAACTGGCCGGCCGCGGTGAAGCCGTCATTCGGCTATGCGCGGTCGGCAAGAAGTTAAAGAATCCAGGCCTTTTTTAAAGCAATCCACTGAGCTGGCCAGAACCAACTCTCGAGGGAGTCTATTCCACATTTTCTCAGCTCTTACAGTGAAGAAACCTTTCCGTATTTGGAGATTAAATCTCTTTTCCTCCAGATGTAATGAGTGCCCCCTTGTCCTCTGTGATGACCTCAGGGTGAATAACTCTACACCAAGTTAATTATATGAGCCACTGATGTATTTATACATGTTGATCATATCCCCCCTTAATCTCTTCTTCTCAAGAGAGAATAAATTCAGTTCCTCTAATCTTTCCTCATAGCTGAGCTCCTCCATGCCTCGTATCTGTTTGGTTGCCCTTCTCTGTACTTTCTCCAGTTTCCCAATATTCTTTTTGTGAATTGATGCCCGAAACTGAATTGCATATTCCAGATGAGGTCTCACTAATGATTTGTACAGGGGTAAAATGATATCTCTTTCTTCAGTCTATACCTCTTTTAATACAAGAGAGGATTTTGCTCGCTTTAGAAACCGCAGCTTGGCATTGCATGCAATTATTAAGCTTGTGATCTACCAGAACTCCCAGATCCTTCTCCACCATTGATTCCCCCAGTTGTACTCCCCCTAGTATGTATGATGCATGCATATTCTTAGCCCCCAAGGGCTTGCATTTATCAACATTAAACCTCATTTGCCACATAGTTGCCCAATTAAAAAGTGCATTGAGGTCAGCTTGTAAGTTGGAGACATCCTGTAAGGACATTATTCCACAGCAGAGCTTGGTGTCATCTGCAAAGACTGAAATGGGATTTTTAATCCCAGACCCTATATCGTTTATAAATATATTAAAAAGTAAGGGTCCCAACACTGAACCTTGGGGTACACCACTGACAACCCTAGACCATTCAGAGTATGAATCATTAACCACTACTCTCTGAATATGATCTTTTAGCCAGTTTTCTATCCATTTACATACTGATATTTCCAAGCCTATAGACTTTGCCTTACAAATCAGCCGCGTGTGGGAAACTGTGTCAAATGCTTTTGCAAAATCCAAGTATACCACGTCCACCCCCACCCATCTGTCCAAGGTTTTGCTCACCTTCTCATAAGAAATCAGATTTTATTGACAACTTCTGTTTTTCACAAATCCATGCTCTATGTTGCTTAAAATATTTTTTTTAAGAAAGAACTCATCCATGTGGTCTTTTATTAACCACTTGCCCTCCAGAGGAATTACCCCCTCTTACCCAGGCCTCTTTTTGCTGCTCGGCACTGCACTAATTCAACTGATAATTGCGCAGTCATGCAATGCTGTACCCAAATGAAATTTACATCCTTTTTTTCACACAAATAGAGATTTCTTTTGGTAGTATTTGATCACCTGTGCACTTTTTATTTTTCATGCTATAAACAAAAAAAGACTGCAAATTTTGAAGAAAAGCAATATTTTTTACTTTCGGCTATAAAAAATATATAGTAAACTCAAAGTTAGTTATAAATTTAGGCCAAAATGTATTCTGCTACATGTATTTGGTAAAACAAATCCCAATAAGTGTATATTGATTGCTTTGTGTGAAAGTTATAGCTAGAGATGAGCGAAGAAATGAAAAATTCGATTCGACTGATTCGGCGAATTCGTGGACAATATTCGATTCGAGTCGAATAAATTCGCTGTGAATTTAACTTAAAAAAGGGTGTTTCTAGGCTTCAGAGAGACTTAATATTAGTGCAGAACACTGTACCTTTAATTTAAATGCCCTTGGAGTCTGCTGGGGAAGAGAAATAATACTGTCAGTCAGTATGACATGCAGATGAGTGCCGTCGATCTTAGAATCACCGCACACTTCACTCATTTGGGCAGTCACGGGGCCAAAACCAGAGTGTGGAGCCACAGTGTGGCGGTGGAGGCAGCAGCAATGGGAGGCCATACAGCACCCTATGACAAAAATGGAAACCACCAGCAGTGTGAGGAGACCTGAAAGTGGCACATGGCAGAGTGTGGCGATAGAGACAGCAGCAATGGGAGGCCGTACAGGGACCCATGACACACTCTGGACCTGGCAGCAGCATGAGGAGGCGGTACAGGGGCCCATGACAGATTACGGGCCTGGCAGCAGCATGAGGAGTCGGTACAGGGGCCCATGGCAGATTACGGGCCTGGCAGCAGCAATGGGAGGCCGTACAGGGACCCATGACACACTCTGGACCTGGCAGCAGCATGGGGAGGCGGTACAGGGGCCCATGACAGATTACGGGCCTGGCAGCAGCATGAGGAGTCGGTACGGGGGCCCATGACACACTCTGGACCTGGCAGCAGCATGAGGAGGCGGTACAGGGGCGCATGACAGATTACGAGCCTGGCAGCAGCAACTTGGACAGGAGGACGTTCAGCTTCTGCACCGTCGGGTGCGTGCTCGCAAACTGTTGTCTCTTGGAAACGGATTCCAAGAAAGACTGCTGACGGAATCCGTGAAGAGGAGTAGCAGGAGAAGGAGCATCTGAACGAGCGGAATATGCCAACAAGCGACAACAGTGGCCCATGACAGATTACGGGCCTGGCAGCAGCATGAGGAGTCGGTACGGGGGCCCATGGCAGATTACGGGCCTGGCAGCAGCTATGGGAGGCCCGTAATCTGCCAGCACCCTATGACAAAAAATGGAACCCACCAGCAGTGTGAGGAGACCTGAAAGTGGCACATGGCAGAGTGTGGCGATGGAGACAGCAGCAATGGGAGGCCGTACAGGGACCCATGAGAGACTCTGGACCTGGCAGCAGCATGAGGAGGCGGTATAGGGGCCCATGGCAGATTAGGGGCCTGGCAGCAGCTATGGGAGGCCCGTAATCTGCCAGCACCCTATGACAAAAAATGGAACACACCAGCAGTGTGAGGAGACCTGAAAGTGGCACATGGCAGAGTGTGGCGATGGAGGCAGCAGCAATGGGAGGCCGTACAGGGACCCATGAGAGACTCTGGACTTGGCAGCAGCATGAGGAGGCGGTATAGGGGCCCATGGCAGATTAGGGGCCTGGCAGCAGCTATGGGAGGCCCGTAATCTGCCAGCACCCTATGACAAAAAATGGAACACACCAGCAGTGTGAGGAGACCTGAAAGTGGCACATGTTTGGGGCATGATTCATGGCGGATTTAGTCAGTTGTGTCAGGAACTGGTGGTTTGAAATCCAGACTAATCCACGCCTGATTCATTTTCACAAACGTGAGTCTCTCCACACTTTGGGTGGACAGTCGTGTCCTCCGCGGAGTTGCAATACCTCCTGCCGCACTAAACACGCGCTCCGATGCCACGCTACTGGCCGGGCATGACAGCCTTTCAAGGGCAAATTCAGCTAGTTGGGGCCAAAGGTCAAGTTTCGTTGCCCAGTAGTCAAGGGGATTGTCTACCTCAGTTGGCAGGGTGCTGTCCAAGTAGGCCTAAGCCTGTTGTTTGAGGTCCTGCTCCAGGTCCACCTGATGCTGCTGCTGCTGCTGCGGCTGGTTAGTAGTTTCCTCACTGCGCTGGTGAAGAAAGCTACTCATCATCGACTGCAGACTGAGGCAGCCGCTGCTGGTGGAGCTGCCACTGCTCCTACCACCCCACCCCTCCCCTGCTGCCATGGCAGCGGAACACGAGCGCACAGGGCCCACAGTGTCTGAGGATGGACGTTGGCGCAGACAGGCAGAGACCAGCTGACTACATAGGTGTTTTTTATAGTACGTTATTTTGGCCTCCCTCTCAGCAGGTGTGAAAAAGGCCACCATTTTTGAACGGTAGCGAGGGTCCAACAAGGTGGACAGCCAAAAGTCATCCCTCTGTCTGATGGTTATTATTCGGCTGTCGCTACGCAAGCAACCGAGCATGCTATGGGCCATTTGTGCCAAGGAATGCGAGGGACTCCCTGCCTCCATCTCCACAGCATACTGCCACGGTGCGTCTAGGTCCTCTGTCTCCTCTTCCTCCTCCTCTACCAGATGCTCCTGCTCCTCCACTCCTGTCCGCTGAGTGGAAAAACCACCCATTTCACTCAATAATTCCTGAGCACCAATGTCCTCCTCTACCTCCTCCTCTTCTTCCAGTCCTGCCCCCACAGGGGCCATGTGGCGTTGAGATCTGTGCGCCACGTCTACCGCACCCTGACCAGCCATTGTTAACAGCATTTGTTCCAGGACGTGCAACAGAGGAATGACGTCGTTCATCCCATAGTCCTGCCGACTCACGAATAGCGTGGCCTCCTCAAAGGGCCTGAGCAAGCGCAGGTGTCACGCATGAGCTGCCAATGGCTGACATCTAAGTTACACAGGGAGTACCTTTATCTGCTTTTAACATCAGGAAATCTGTGATGGCCTTTTGCTGTTCGTAAAGGCGGTCTAACATATGTAGGGTTGAATTCCACCTTGTTGCAACGTCACAGCATGAGGAGTCGGTATAGGGGCCCATGGCAGATTAGGGGCCTGGCAGCAGTTATGGGAGGCCCATAATCTGCCAGCACCCTATGACAAAAAATGGAACACACCAGCAGTGTGAGGAGACCTGAAAGTGGCACATGGCAGAGTGTGGCGATGGAGACAGCAGCAATGGGAGGCCGTACAGGGACCCATGAGAGACTCTGGACCTGGCAGCAGCATGAGGAGGCGGTATATAGGGGCCTACGGCAGATTAGGGGCCTGGCAGCAGCTATAGGAGGCCCGTAATCTGCCAGCACCCTATGTCAAAAAATTCAACACACCAGCAGTGTGTGAGGAGACCTGAAAGTGGCACATGGCAGAGTGTGGCGATGGAGACAGCAGCAATGGGAGGCCGTACAGGGACCCATGACAGACTCTGGACTTGGCAGCAGCATGAGGAGGCGGTATATAGGGGCTTATGGCAGATTAGGGGCCTGGCAGCAGCTATAGGAGGCCCGTAATCTGCCAGCACCCTATGTCAAAAAATTCAACACACCAGCAGTGTGAGGAGACCTGAAAGTGGCACATGGCAGAGTGTGGCGATGGAGACAGCAGCAATGGGAGGCCGTACAGGGACCCATGACAGACTCTGAACTTGGCAGCAGCATGAGGAGGCGGTATATAGGGGCCCATGGCAGATTAGGGGCCTGGCAGCAGCTATAGGAGGCCCGTAATCTGCCAGCACCCTATGTCAAAAAATTCAACACACCAGCAGTGTGAGGAGACCTGAAAGTGGCACATGGCAGAGTGTGGCGATGGAGACAGCAGCAATGGGAGGCCGTACAGGGACCCATGACAGACTCTGGACTTGGCAGCAGCATGAGGAGGCGGTATATAGGGGCCCATGGCAGATTAGGGGCCTGGCAGCAGCTATGGGAGGCCCGTAATCTGCCAGCACCCTATGTCAAAAAATTCTACACACCAGCAGTGTGTGAGGAGACCTGAAAGTGGCACATGGCAGAGTGTGGCGATGGAGACAGCAGCAATGGGAGGCCGTACAGGGACCCATGACAGACTCTGGACTTGGCAGCAGCATGAGGAGGCGGTATATAGGGGCCCATGGCAGATTAGGGGCCTGGCAGCAGCTATGGGAGGCCCGTAATCTGCCAGCACCCTATGTCAAAAAATTCAACACACCAGCAGTGTGTGAGGAGACCTGAAAGTGGCACATGGCAGAGTGTGGCGATGGAGAAAGCAGCAATGGGAGGCCGTACAGGGACCCATGAGAGACTCTGGACCTGGCAGCAGCATGAGGAGGCGGTATATAGGGGCCCATGGCAGATTAGGGGCCTGGCAGCAGCTATGTGAGGCCCGTAATCTGCCTGCACCCTATGTCAAAAAATTAAACACACCAGCAGTGTGAAGAGACCTGAAAGTGGCACATGGCATGAGAGACTCTGGACCTGGCAGCAGCAGGAGGAGGCGGTATAGGGGCCCATGGCTGATTAGGGGCCTGGCAGCAGCTATGTGAGGCCCGTTATCTTGCAGCACCCTATGTCAAAAAATTTAACACACCAGCAGTGTGAAGATACCTGAAAGTGGCACATGGCAGCAGAGTGTGGCGATGGAGACAGCAGCAATGGGAGGCCGTACAGGGACCCATGAGAGACTCTGGACCTGGCAGCAGCAGGAGGAGGTGGTATATAGGGGCCCATGGCAGATTAGGGGCCTGGCAGCAGCTATGTGAGGCCCGTAATCTGCCTGCACCCTATGTCAAAAAATTTAACACACCAGCAGTGTGAAGAGACCTGAAAGTGGCACATGGCAGCAGAGTGTGGCGATGGAGACAGCAGCAATGGGAGGCCGTACAGGGACCATGACAGACTCTGGACTTGGCAGCAGCATGAGGAGGCGGTATATAGGGGCCTATGGCAGATTAGGGGCCTGGCAGCAGCTATGTGAGGCCCGTAATCTGCCTGCACCCTATGTCAAAAAATTTAACACACCAGCAGTGTGAAGAGACCTGAAAGTGGCACATGGCAGCAGAGTGTGGCGATGGAGACAGCAGCAATGGGAGGCCGTACAGGGACCATGACAGACTCTGGACTTGGCAGCAGCATGAGGAGGCGGTATATAGGGGCCCATGGCAGATTAGGGGCCTGGCAGCAGCTATGTGAGGCCCGTAATCTGCCTGCACCCTATGTCAAAAAATTAAACACACCAGCAGTGTGAAGAGACCTGAAAGTGGCACATGGCATGAGAGACTCTGGACCTGGCAGCAGCAGGAGGAGGCGGTATAGGGGCCCATGGCTGATTAGGGGCCTGGCAGCAGCTATGTGAGGCCCGTTATCTTGCAGCACCCTATGTCAAAAAATTTAACACACCAGCAGTGTGAAGAGACCTGAAAGTGGCACATGGCAGCAGAGTGTGGCGATGGAGACAGCAGCAATGGGAGGCCGTACAGGGACCCATGAGAGACTCTGGACCTGGCAGCAGCAGGAGGAGGTGGTATATAGGGGCCCATGGCAGATTAGGGGCCTGGCAGCAGCTATGTGAGGCCCGTAATCTGCCTGCACCCTATGTCAAAAAATTTAACACACCAGCAGTGTGAAGAGACCTGAAAGTGGCACATGGCAGCAGAGTGTGGCGATGGAGACAGCAGCAATGGGAGGCCGTACAGGGACCATGACAGACTCTGGACTTGGCAGCAGCATGAGGAGGCGGTATATAGGGGCCCATGGCAGATTAGGGGCCTGGCAGCAGCTATGTGAGGCCCGTAATCTGCCTGCACCCTATGTCAAAAAATTTAACACACCAGCAGTGTGAAGAGACCTGAAAGTGGCACATGGCAGCAGAGTGTGGCGATGGAGACAGCAGCAATGGGAGGCCGTACAGGGACCATGACAGACTCTGGACTTGGCAGCAGCATGAGGAGGCGGTATATAGGGGCCCATGGCAGATTAGGGGCCTGGCAGCAGCTATGTGAGGCCCGTAATCTGCCTGCACCCTATGTCAAAAAATTTAACACACCAGCAGTGTGAAGAGACCTGAAAGTGGCACATGGCAGCAGAGTGTGGCGATGGAGACAGCAGCAATGGGAGGCCGTACAGGGACCATGACAGACTCTGGACTTGGCAGCAGCATGAGGAGGCGGTATATAGGGGCCCATGGCAGATTAGGGGCCTGGCAGCAGCTATGTGAGGCCCGTAATCTGCCTGCACCCTATGTCAAAAAATTTAACACACCAGCAGTGTGAAGAGACCTGAAAGTGGCACATGGCAGCAGAGTGTGGCGATGGAGACAGCAGCAATGGGAGGCCGTACAGGGACCATGACAGACTCTGGACTTGGCAGCAGCATGAGGAGGCGGTATATAGGGGCCCATGGCAGATTAGGGGCCTGGCAGCAGCTATGTGAGGCCCGTAATCTGCCTGCACCCTATGTCAAAAAATTTAACACACCAGCAGTGTGAAGAGACCTGAAAGTGGCACATGGCAGCAGAGTGTGGCGATGGAGACAGCAGCAATGGGAGGCCGTACAGGGACCATGACAGACTCTGGACTTGGCAGCAGCATGAGGAGGCGGTATATAGGGGCCCATGGCAGATTAGGGGCCTGGCAGCAGCTATGTGAGGCCCGTAATCTGCCTGCACCCTATGTCAAAAAATTTAACACACCAGCAGTGTGAAGAGACCTGAAAGTGGCACATGGCAGCAGAGTGTGGCGATGGAGACAGCAGCAATGGGAGGCCGTACAGGGACCATGACAGACTATGGACTTGGCAGCAGCATGAGGAGGCGGTATATAGGGGCCCATGGCAGATTAGGGGCCTGGCAGCAGCTATGTGAGGCCCGTAATCTGCCTGCACCCTATGTCAAAAAATTTAACACACCAGCAGTGTGAAGAGACCTGAAAGTGGCACATGGCAGCAGAGTGTGGCGATGGAGACAGCAGCAATGGGAGGCCGTACAGGGACCATGACAGACTCTGGACTTGGCAGCAGCATGAGGAGGCGGTATATAGGGGCCCATGGCAGATTAGGGGCCTGGCAGCAGCTATGTGAGGCCCGTAATCTGCCTGCACCCTATGTCAAAAAATTTAACACACCAGCAGTGTGAAGAGACCTGAAAGTGGCACATGGCATGAGAGACTCTGGACCTGGCAGCAGCAGGAGGAGGCGGTATAGGGGCCCATGGCTGATTAGGGGCCTGGCAGCAGCTATGTGAGGCCCGTTATCTTGCAGCACCCTATGTCAAAAAATTTAACACACCAGCAGTGTGAAGAGACCTGAAAGTGGCACATGGCAGCAGAGTGTGGCGATGGAGACAGCAGCAATGGGAGGCCGTACAGGGACCCATGAGAGACTCTGGACCTGGCAGCAGCAGGAGGAGGTGGTATATAGGGGCCCATGGCAGATTAGGGGCCTGGCAGCAGCTATGTGAGGCCCGTAATCTGCCTGCACCCTATGTCAAAAAATTTAACACACCAGCAGTGTGAAGAGACCTGAAAGTGGCACATGGCAGCAGAGTGTGGCGATGGAGACAGCAGCAATGGGAGGCCGTACAGGGACCATGACAGACTCTGGACTTGGCAGCAGCATGAGGAGGCGGTATATAGGGGCCCATGGCAGATTAGGGGCCTGGCAGCAGCTATGTGAGGCCCGTAATCTGCCTGCACCCTATGTCAAAAAATTTAACACACCAGCAGTGTGAAGAGACCTGAAAGTGGCACATGGCAGCAGAGTGTGGCGATGGAGACAGCAGCAATGGGAGGCCGTACAGGGACCATGACAGACTATGGACTTGGCAGCAGCATGAGGAGGCGGTATATAGGGGCCCATGGCAGATTAGGGGCCTGGCAGCAGCTATGTGAGGCCCGTTATCTTGCAGCACCCTATGTCAAAAAATTAAACACACCAGCAGTGTGAAGAGACCTGAAAGTGGCACATGGCAGCAGAGTGTGGCGATGGAGACAGCAGCAATGGGAGGCCGTACAGGGACCCATGAGAGACTCTGGACTTGGCAGCAGCATGAGGAGGCGGTATATAGGGGCCCATGGCAGATTAGGGGCCTGGCAGCAGCTATGTGAGGCCCGTTATCTTGCAGCACCCTATGTCAAAAAATTAAACACACCAGCAGTGTGAAGAGACCTGAAAGTGGCACATGGCAGCAGAGTGTGGCGATGGAGACAGCAGCAATGGGAGGCCGTACAGGGACCCATGAGAGACTCTAGACTTGGCAGCAGCATGAGGAGGCGGTTTATAGGGGCCCATGGCAGATTAGGGGCCTGGCAGCAGCTATGTGAGGCCCGTAATCTGCCTGCACCCTATGTCAAAAAATTTAACACACCAGCAGTGTGAAGAGACCTGAAAGTGGCACATGGCAGCAGAGTGTGGCGATGGAGACAGCAGCAATGGGAGGCCGTACAGGGACCCATGAGAGACTCTAGACTTGGCAGCAGCATGAGGAGGCGGTATATAGGGGCCCATGGCAGATTAGGGGCCTGGCAGCAGCTATGTGAGGCCCGTAATCTGCCTGCACCCTATGTCAAAAAATTTAACACACCAGCAGTGTGAAGAGACCTGAAAGTGGCACATGGCAGCAGAGTGTGGCGATGGAGACAGCAGCAATGGGAGGCCGTACAGGGACCCATGAGAGACTCTGGACTTGGCAGCAGCATGAGGAGGCGGTATATAGGGGCCCATGGCAGATTAGGGGCCTGGCAGCAGCTATGTGAGGCCCGTTATCTTGCAGCACCCTATGTCAAAAAATTAAACACACCAGCAGTGTGAAGAGACCTGAAAGTGGCACATGGCAGCAGAGTGTGGCGATGGAGACAGCAGCAATGGGAGGCCGTACAGGGACCCATGAGAGACTCTAGACTTGGCAGCAGCATGAGGAGGCGGTTTATAGGGGCCCATGGCAGATTAGGGGCCTGGCAGCAGCTATGTGAGGCCCGTAATCTGCCTGCACCCTATGTCAAAAAATTTAACACACCAGCAGTGTGAAGAGACCTGAAAGTGGCACATGGCAGCAGAGTGTGGCGATGGAGACAGCAGCAATGGGAGGCCGTACAGGGACCCATGAGAGACTCTAGACTTGGCAGCAGCATGAGGAGGCGGTATATAGGGGCCCATGGCAGATTAGGGGCCTGGCAGCAGCTATGTGAGGCCCGTAATCTGCCTGCACCCTATGTCAAAAAATTTAACACACCAGCAGTGTGAAGAGACCTGAAAGTGGCACATGGCAGCAGAGTGTGGCGATGGAGACAGCAGCAATGGGAGGCCGTACAGGGACCCATGAGAGACTCTGGACTTGGCAGCAGCATGAGGAGGCGGTATATAGGGGCCTATGGCAGATTAGGGGCCTGGCAGCAGCTATAGGAGGCCCGTAATCTGCCAGCACCCTATGTCAAAAAATTAAACACACCAGCAGTGTGAGGAGACCTGAAAGTGGCACATGTTTGAGGCATGATTCATGGCGGATTTAGTCAGTTGTGTCAGGAACTGGTGGTTTGAAATCCAGACTAATCCACGCCTGATTCATTTTCACAAACGTGAGTCTCTCCACACTTTGGGTGGACAGTCGTGTCCTCCGCGGAGTTACAATACCTCCTGCCGCACTAAACACGCGCTCCGATGCCACGCTACTGGCCGGGCATGACAGCCTTTCAAGGGCAAATTCAGCTAGTTGGGGCCAAAGGTCAAGTTTCGTTGCCCAGTAGTCAAGGGGATTGTCTACCTCGGTTGGCAGGGTGCTGTCCAAGTAGGCCCAAGCCTGTTGTTTGAGCTCCTGCTCCAGGTCCACCTGATGCTGCTGCTGCTGCTGCGGCTGGTTAGTAGTTTCCTCACTGCGCTGGTGAAGAAAGCTACTCATCATCGACTGCAGACTGAGGCAGCCACTGCTGGTGGAGCTGCCACTGCTCCTACCACCCCACCCCTCCCCTGCTGCCATGCCAGCGGAACGCGAGCGCACAGGGCCCACAGTGTCTGAGGATGGACGTTGGCGCACAAAGGCAGAGACCAACTGACTACATAGGTGGTTTTTATAGTACGTAATTTTGGCCTCCCTCTCAGCAGGTGTGAAAAAGGCCACCATTTTGGACCGGTAGCGAGGGTCCAACAAGGTGGACAGCCAAAAGTCATCCCTCTGTCTGATGGTTATTATTCGGCTGTCGCTACGCAAGCAACCGAGCATGCTATGGGCCATTTGTGCCAAGGAATGCGAGGGACTCCCTGCCTCCATCTCCACAGCATACTGCCACGGTGCGTCTGGGTCCTCTGTCTCCTCCTCCTCCTCCTCTACCAGATGCTCCTGCTCCTCCACTCCTGTCCGCTGAGTGGAAAAACCACCCATTTCACTCAATAATTCCTGAGCACAAATGTCCTCCTCTACCTCCTCCTCTTCTTCCTGTCCTGCCCCCACAGGGGTCATGTGGCGTTGAGATCTGTGCGCCACGTCTACCGCACCCTGACCAGCCATTGTTAACAGCATTTGTTCCAGGACGTGCAACAGAGGAATGACGTCGTTCATCCCATAGTCCTGCCGACTCACGAATAGCGTGGCCTCCTCAAAGGGCCTGAGCAAGCGGCAGGTGTCACGCATGAGCTGCCAATGGCTGACATCTAAGTTACACAGGGGAGTACCTTTATCCGCTTGTAACATCAGGAAATCGGTGATGGCCTTTCGCTGCTCGTAAAGGCGGTCTAACATGTGTAGGGTTGAATTCCACCTTGTTGCAACGTCGCAGATCAGGCGATGCTGTGGAATTCCGTTCTGCCGCTGCAGCTCAATGAGGGTGTTCTTTGCGGTGTAGGAATGGCTGAAATGCATGCACAGTTTACGTGACATTTTAAGGATGTCTTGCAGTGGGATGGTGGATTTTAGGAACCGCTTGACAACCAGATTGAACACGTGAGCCATGCATGGCGCATGGCACAACCTTCCTTGACGCAGAGCAGACACCATGTTCTTTCCGTTGTCAGTCAACATGGTTCCGATTTTTAGTTTGCGCGGAGACAGCCATCTGTCGATTTCTCTGTTCATTACACTCAGCAGTTCCTCCCCTGTGTGACTACGTTCGCCAAGGCATACCAGGTGCAGCACAGCGTGACACCGTTGCGCCCTGCACATGTGATATGCCGGTCGGGTAATGGGACTTGGCACGGGGGTGGCGGCTGAGGACACGGCGGAAAAAGAGGTGGTAGAGGCGGACATGCTTGCTGGACCAAGGACGTGCAAACGTGGAGGCAAAAGCGTCGTGACCTGTCCAAGTTGCTGGTGCGGCTGTGCCGGCACCACGTTCACCCAGTGGGCCGTAAATGACATGTACTGTCCCTGACCGTAGTTACAGCTCCACACGTCGGCGCTGCCGTGCACTTTGGCAGAGACCGACATGCTCAAAGACTGGCCCACCATCTCTTCTACATGTGAATGCAGGGCTGGCACTGCCTTTTGGGCAAAGAAATGACGGCTTGGCACTCTCCACCGCGGCGCGGCACAAGCCATCATTTCTCGGAAAGGTGCTGAGTCCACCAGTTGGAAAGGGAGGGACTGCAGCACCAGCAACTTGGACAGGAGGACGTTCAGCTTTTGCACCGTCGGGTGCGTGCTCGCAAACTGTTGTCTCTTGGATACGGATTCCAAGAAAGACTGTTGACGGAATCCGAGAAGAGGAGTAGCAGGAGAAGGAGCATCTGAACGAGCGGAAGATGCCAACGAGCGACAACTCCCCTCAGCAGAGGTGTTGGAGCCTTGACTGGCTGATAGAGGGCGATTGACGACGTCGGGTGACGGAGCAAGTAACGGAGCGGGTGATGGAGCGGGGGCTGGGGCAGGCAGAACCGCCGTATGTTTATCACGGTTTTCCCAGGCCACCGAATGGTGACGCTGCATATGCTGACGCAACGCTGTAGTCCCAACATGGGCCCCCTGGCCACGCTTGCATTTCTGGCCACATAGTCGACATACGGCTACGTTTACTTCCTCGGGCGGCTTGAGGAAAAATTGCCACACCACCGAGTAGGAAACTTTGCCCCCGCTACTCTTCACTGGCTGACTGCTACTTCCTCCGTGCGCACCGGCACCACTACTGGCCGTGGTGGTAGGCTGCAGTGGAGCTGGTGCTCTACTCCGTGGACGTTTGGCTCCACTGACACTGATGCGACCCTGCTGCTGTCTCCTGGGCAACCCACCGACTGTTTTGCTCGCTGCCAAGCTGCCACCCTCTTCTCCTGATGATGCGGAAGAAATTGCCTGATGACGACGAGGCTGCCAAGTGCGATCAACCTCCTCATCATCAAGTAGGGTCTCCGCCTCACTACTAGCCCCCTCGGCTGCGTCTGGGTCAGGAGACAGACCTGTCTCTAGACCGGCTACCGAGCCACTCTCCTCGCCAGTACTTGTTCGCTTGGCTGCTGAAAAGGCCGATGTCTCCCCCCGTTCCTGACCGCCCTCTGTTAGCTCTTCCTCACTGTACAGTGGGGCTGAGCCCACAGCATGCGATACTTCGCTTGGTGAGGGAACAGCAAAGGACAGGGGCAGGTAGAGGACACGTGATTTCAGTGGGCTTGGTCCCGGGCCATGCCAACTAACGGTTGTGTCTGACGTACCCACCGACCGTTGGCTGTAGGTGTCAGAGGTGACCTGGGAAGAGGAAGACGACCGAGCCAACCAATCAATGACGGCAGGGTTGTCGGTGGAGACACGACCGCTGGATGACACCGGGAGCACTGGCCTCTGGCTGCGAATACTGCTGCCTCGACCCCTTCCTCTGCTGCCACGTCTGCTCGCTCCTAAAACATTGCCTCCTCTGCCACTCCTCTGCATGTTGTCTGACATACTATTTAATTCAACGATTAGGTGTCCCTGAGTAACAATTCTCTGGCACTCAGTAACAATTCTGTCTGTCCCTGAGTATGAATTCTGTGGCCCTGAGTAACAATTCTGTGTCTGTGCGAGTAACAATTCTGTGTCTGTGCGAGTAACAATTCTGTGTCTGTGCAAGTAACAATTTTGTGTCTGTGCGAGTAACAATTCTCTGGCACTCAGTAACAATTCTGTCTGTCCCTGAGTAACAATTCTCTGGCACTCAGTAACAATTCTGTCTGTCCCTGAGTAACAATTCTCTGGCACTCAGTTACAATTCTGTCTGTCCCTGAGTAACAATTCTCTGGCACTCAGTAACAATTCTGTCTGTCCCTGAGTATGAATTCTGTGGCCCTGAGTAACAATTCTGTGTCTGCGCGAGTAACAATTCTGTGTCTGTGCAAGTAACAATTTTGTGTCTGTGCAAGTAACAATTTTGTGTCTGTGCGAGTAACAATTCTCTGGCACTCAGTAACAATTCTGTCTGTCCCTGAGTAACAATTCTCTGGCACTCAGTAACAATTCTGACTGTCCCTGAGTAACAATTCTCTGGCACTCAGTAACAATTCTGTCTGTCCCTGAGTAACAATTCTCTGGCACTCAGTAACAATTGTGTGTCTGTGCAAGTAACAATTCTGTGTCTGTGCAAGTAACAATTTTGTGTCTGTGAGAGTAACAATTCTCTGGCACTCAGTAACAATTCTGTCTGTCCCTGAGTAACAATTCTCTGGCACTCAGTAACAATTCTGTCTGTCCCTGAGTATGAATTCTGTGGCCCTGAGTAACAATTCTGTCTCTGTGCGAGTAACAATTCTGTGTCTGTGCAAGTAACAATTTTGTGTCTGTGAGAGTAACAATTCCCTGGCACTCAGTAACAATTCTGTCTGTCCCTGAGTAACAATTCTCTGGCACTCAGTAACAATTCTGTCTTCCCTGAGTAACAATTCTCTGGCACTCAGTAACAATTCTGTCTGTCCCTGAGTATGAATTCTGTGGCCCTGAGTAACAATTCTGTCTCTGTGCGAGTAACAATTCTGTGTCTGTGCAAGTAACAATTTTGTGTCTGTGAGAGTAACAATTCTCTGGCACTCAGTAACAATTCTGTCTGTCCCTGAGTAACAATTCTCTGGCACTCAGTAACAATTCTGTCTGTCCCTGAGTATGAATTCTGTGGCCCTGAGTAACAATTGTGTGTCTGTGCAAGTAACAATTCTGTGTCTGTGCAAGTAACAATTTTGTGTCTGTGAGAGTAACAATTCTCTGGCACTCAGTAACAATTCTGTCTGTCCCTGAGTAACAATTCTCTGGCACTCAGTAACAATTCTGTCTGTCCCTGAGTAACAATTCTGTCTGTCCCTGAGTATGAATTCTGTGGCCCTGAGTAAGAATTCTCTGGCACTCAGTAACAATTCTGTCTGTCCCTGAGTATGAATTCTGTGGCCCTGAGTAACAATTGTGTGTCTGTGCAAGTAACAATTCTGTGTCTGTGCAAGTAACAATTTTGTGTCTGTGAGAGTAACAATTCTCTGGCACTCAGTAACAATTCTGTCTGTCCCTGAGTAACAATTCTCTGGCACTCAGTAACAATTCTGTCTGTCCCTGAGTATGAATTCTGTGGCCCTGAGTAACAATTCTGTCTCTGTGCGAGTAACAATTCTGTCTCTGTGCGAGTAACAATTCTGTGTCTGTGCAAGTAACAATTTTGTGTCTGTGAGAGTAACAATTCTCTGGCACTCAGTAACAATTCTGTCTGTCCCTGAGTAAGAATTCTCTGGCACTCAGTAACAATTCTGTCTGTCCCTGAGTAACAATTCTCTGGCACTCAGTAACAATTCTGTCTGTCCCTGAGTAACAATTCTGTCTGTCCCTGAGTATGAATTCTGTGGCCCTGAGTAAGAATTCTCTGGCACTCAGTAACAATTCTGTCTGTCCCTGAGTATGAATTCTGTGGCCCTGAGTAACAATTGTGTGTCTGTGCAAGTAACAATTCTGTGTCTGTGCAAGTAACAATTTTGTGTCTGTGAGAGTAACAATTCTCTGGCACTCAGTAACAATTCTGTCTGTCCCTGAGTAACAATTCTCTGGCACTCAGTAACAATTCTGTCTGTCCCTGAGTAACAATTCTCTGGCACTCAGTAACAATTCTGTCTGTCCCTGAGTAACAATTCTCTGGCACTCAGTAACAATTCTGTCTGTCCCTGAGTAACAATTCTGTCTGTCCCTGAGAATGAATTCTGTGGCCCTGAGTAAGAATTCTCTGGCACTCAGTAACAATTCTGTCTGTCCCTGAGTAACAATTCTCTGGCACTCAGTAACAATTCTGTCTGTCCCTGAGTATGAATTCTGTGGCCCTGAGTAACAATTGTGTGTCTGTGCAAGTAACAATTCTGTGTCTGTGCAAGTAACAATTTTGTGTCTGTGAGAGTAACAATTCTCTGGCACTCAGTAACAATTCTGTCTGTCCCTGAGTAACAATTCTCTGGCACTCAGTAACAATTCTGTCTGTCCCTGAGTAACAATTCTGTCTGTCCCTGAGTATGAATTCTGTGGCCCTGAGTAAGAATTCTCTGGCACTCAGTAACAATTCTGTCTGTCCCTGAGTATGAATTCTGTGGCCCTGAGTAACAATTGTGTGTCTGTGCAAGTAACAATTCTGTGTCTGTGCAAGTAACAATTTTGTGTCTGTGAGAGTAACAATTCTCTGGCACTCAGTAACAATTCTGTCTGTCCCTGAGTAACAATTCTCTGGCACTCAGTAACAATTCTGTCTGTCCCTGAGTATGAATTCTGTGGCCCTGAGTAACAATTCTGTCTCTGTGCGAGTAACAATTCTGTGTCTGTGCAAGTAACAATTTTGTGTCTGTGAGAGTAACAATTCTCTGGCACTCAGTAACAATTCTGTCTGTCCCTGAGTAAGAATTCTCTGGCACTCAGTAACAATTCTGTCTGTCCCTGAGTAACAATTCTCTGGCACTCAGTAACAATTCTGTCTGTCCCTGAGTAACAATTCTGTCTGTCCCTGAGTATGAATTCTGTGGCCCTGAGTAAGAATTCTCTGGCACTCAGTAACAATTCTGTCTGTCCCTGAGTATGAATTCTGTGGCCCTGAGTAACAATTGTGTGTCTGTGCAAGTAACAATTCTGTGTCTGTGCAAGTAACAATTTTGTGTCTGTGAGAGTAACAATTCTCTGGCACTCAGTAACAATTCTGTCTGTCCCTGAGTAACAATTCTCTGGCACTCAGTAACAATTCTGTCTGTCCCTGAGTAACAATTCTCTGGCACTCAGTAACAATTCTGTCTGTCCCTGAGTAACAATTCTCTGGCACTCAGTAACAATTCTGTCTGTCCCTGAGTAACAATTCTGTCTGTCCCTGAGAATGAATTCTGTGGCCCTGAGTAAGAATTCTCTGGCACTCAGTAACAATTCTGTCTGTCCCTGAGTAACAATTCTCTGGCACTCAGTAACAATTCTGTCTGTCCCTGAGTAAAAATTCTGTGGCCCTAATAACGTTTCTGTGGCCCTAAGTAACAATTCTCTGGCACTGAGTAACAATTCTGTCTGTCCCTGAGTATGAATTCTGTGGCCCTAACTAGCGTTTCTTTGTCCCTAAATAACGATTCTGTGGCCCTCATTAACAAGTCTGTGTCCCTGAGTAATGGTTCTCTGTCCCTAAGTAACTTCTCTCTGTCCCCAATTCTCGTTTCTGTGGCCCTAACTCTGTCCCTGTCCCTAGTACAGAGCGGTCTGCCTCTGTTCAATGACTGCAGGCAAATGAAGATTTCCAAAATGGCCGCTATATATACCTCGACCATTACACAGTGCTGGCTGGCTGGCTGCTGATTGGCTGATGCGATCACATGTCGTTGAGGAATGCATTATGGGGCAGCGCGCCTTGTCTGCGCGCCTTCCCCGACATCCCCGCTCCGTCGCCGCACATGTCAGCCGCCATTTTCGGAAAAATTTCGATTCGCGCGTCCGAATTAGGCTGTTTTTCGGATTCGGCACGAATCGAAATTTTCCCGATATTCGACTCGAATTCCACTTCGGATACTTCGATTCGCTCATCTCTAGTTATAGCGTCTACAAACTATGGTATAGATACTGCAATTTACGCCTTTTTTTGCTTTACAGAGCTGCACTAGTTTGACTGACAATTGCCTGGTCATGCAATATGGTACATAAATGATTTTTTTTTTCACTCAAATAGAGCTTTCTTTTGGTGGTATCTGATCACCTGTGCGCTTTTTATTTTTGGCGCTATAAATGAAAAAAGTTTGGAGAAAAAAAAATATTTTTTGGAAAACAATATTTTCTCATTTCTGTCATAAAAAAAATTCCAAAAAACTAAAATTTCATCAAAAATGTAGGCCAAAATGTATTCTGCTACATGTTTTTGGTTAAAAAATCCCAATAAGTGTATATTGATTACATTGTGTGAAAGTTATAGTGTCTACAAACTATGGTATAGATAATGGAATTTACACAGCTTTTACTTTCTTGTAGTGATTTTTGGACTCTTTATTAAAGAAAATAATATTTCCCAAAAGAGAATCATAAAGCTGACTGTTATGGGTTAACCATTTGGTGAAACTTCAGATGAACCGTCAATGAAACCATTCCAAACAATGTACATTGAATGGAAAAGACCTGTTTAAAATACAATGCAATCAAATAGACTACATTGGGAACTGCACACCACAAGCAAAAGAAGGCATAAATTGACAATTGTGGGACTCTATATTATTTACATACAGCTTTTCCGAGACCTTGCAGAAGTTTACTAGCCAAACAAGCATGCCAGGATGTCACAATTGTCTATTGAAAACCAGAAGGTCAGCCTCAATTATAGTGAGTCAGATTTCTCAGGGAAATGAAATTAATTGTTTATTCTAATTACCAAACATTAGTGCTAGTTAACTTGAGACTTCCTGAAAGCCATATCACCATGAACCTTGCAGTCAGTTTATGTGAAGAAAGATTGCAGTTAATAAATTACAAAAAGTTTGGCATATATCTAAACTGAAGTATTATCAAAGGTATGGATATATACTAACACACCCAGGTCCATTTAATAAAGTTGGATACTGCATGTCACTCAACTGAAGATCATAAGTCATAAGGATATATGAGATGGTTTGTGATTTGGGTAAAATACATATATCAAAATAAAGATGCAGCAACACGTGTCTACATCAAAATGTAGAGAGAGGTGGCATGGACTGGAATTAAGTGTGCAAGATCAAACTTAATACCATAACAAATTATGGAACTATTCTACAGAGATCTGCCATTTTCAGGACAAAGATCAGACATCAAAACGCAGCTCTCATATCAGGAAGATGAGCCGATAAATCTACTAATATATATATGGACCTTATTAAAAGAGATATTGGGTAAAGTAATTTTCATACCTCAACATGACACATATATTTTATCAATAGAGGTATACATCTGATAAAAGATGAATCATCATTAAGGTCACCATTTCATTCATGGTACTTGACTGTCCCCGATGGACAGGTAAAGAACTTTCAAATCAAACAACATTCTAAACCGTCCAATCGTAAAGCCCCTTGGGAGGTCTTTCAGAACAATGGACTCATACCATATATATATGCAAGGGGACATGCTATATGCTACACTCTACACTCTGTCCAAGAACTTCCTGCTGCTGAGAATTCCCTGCTGCCATTTTATTTTTGAAGAACTTATTTTTTTAGAAGAAGACTTTTGCCAAAGAAGAGACTCTCTGCTGCTGATCTCAAATTTTTCTTCCTAACTGCCGAGAAATGTTTTATTTTTACCAACTACCATTCCACTGGAAGGCCTCAGAAAACGTAATTCTGGGAGTAGTAAGAACTGTATCAGAACCTCATAACTTTTATATATATTTAAAACTTATTAGAGCTTTTATCATATTTCATTGTGTTGGTTAGAATAATATTGCGCATATCTATATAATTTGCATGATGTACAGAGGTTAACTGGGTAATATTTGATCTAAGTTTTTGGGTGTTGATATACTGTGTAATAACATATTTGAAATATTTAGCTGTGCATTTTATCAGGTATCCTTTCCTATTTCCCTACGGCCGCAGTGAAGCACTAATCATTTAATACTAACCCCTCTAAGAATTGTTTTGCATTGTGATGATAGACATATATTGTATTGTTATACCATAGAGGGTAGTGTGATATAGTTTTGACTGTGTGTAGGGAAATACTCATCAGCAGTAGTTTCGTTTGTATGAATATATATAAATAGTTGTACATAAATAAATTATTTATTTATCAAAAAGGCAAATTTTGTGTATATGGTAAGAAATCACATTGGTGAAAAAAACTCAAGGAAAATTATAGCGTGGTGATCAAATGATTAAGGTGTTCACATAATTGGATTATTAATTATTTGCCGTATTTAACAGCTGGAGGCACTGCAATATATTGATTAAGGAAATCGGACACCGCCATATTTAGTTAGAATAAATGATCCCATAAACAATCACATTCTGACTGCGCATCACACCCCCAAATGACCCCTTTTCAGAAAGTAGACACCCTAAGCTATCTACCCAGAGGCATATTGAATCCATGGAAGATTTAATTTTTTGCCACAAGTTTCTGGAAAATGACAAACACATTTATTTATTTATGTTACACAAAGTTGTCATTGAAATTATATATTTCTCGCACAAGCCATGGGTATATGTGGAATTACACCCCAAAATACATTCTGCTACTTCTACCGAGTATGGGGAAACCACATGTGTGAGACTTTTTGGGAGCCTAGCCACATACAGGAGCCTGAAATCCAATGACCACTTTGAAAGCCTGAAGGTCTGTAACTTCCTCATTTCACTTCCTCACTACCTATCACAGTTTCCAAGGCCGTGGAATGCCAGGATAGCACCAACCCCCCCCCCCCCCCAAATGACCCCTTTTTGGAAAGTAGACACCGCAAGGAATTTAAAAAGAGGCATGATGAGTATTTTGCAGATCTCATTTTTTCTCACAAGGTTTTGAAATATAAAAAAAGAAAAGAAAAAATATGTTTTTGTTCTTCATTTTCCAAAAACATGTGGCAACAAACAAGATCTGCAAAATACTCACAATGCTTCGTATCAAATTCCTTGGGGTGTCTAATTAGCAAAAAGAGGTCATGGGGGGGTTGGTGCTATCCTGGCATTTCAGGGCCTCCGAAACTGTGATAGGTAGTCAGGAAGAGTAATGAGGAAATAAAGCCCTTTAAAGCCTGAAGGTGCTTATTGGATTTTGGGGTCCTGTACTTGGCTAGACTGCCAAAACGTCTCTCACATGTGGTCCCTCCATACTCGGGAGAAGTAGCAGAATGTATTTTGGGGAGTAATTCCACATATACTCATGGCATGTGTGAGCAATAAATCATTTAAGTGACAATTTTGTGTAAAAAAAATATTTTTTTTCTCATTTTCCAAAAACGTGTATAAAAATAAATTCTTCTACTGATTCAACATGCCTCTCAGCAAATAGTTTAGGGTGTCTACTTTTCAAAAAGGGGTCGTTTTGGAAGGTGGGGACATTTTATGCCAAGCATTAGAAGTTTATGCCATGGAATTCAATTACCGATCCACCTTACAGAACTCTATGCCAAAAACTTTTTACCCATCCTACGTAGCATCACCAAAGATCTACAGATATGGGACAAACCATTTTTCTCTTGGTTTGGCAGAGCAACTATCCTCAAGATGAATGTGTTTCCTAGACTATTATATCTACTGCAAACGATTCCAATCAAACTGCCTAATTCCTTCTTTAAGTCTTATAAAACATTATGTACCTCGTTTCTATGGTGTAATAAATGCCCTAGAATCGGCTTTGACCAACTTACCATGCCTAAGACGAGCGGAGGTATTGGACTACCTCATATCACCCCCTACTACAGAGCCTGTCACATGGCAAGAATATTAGATTGGTCTACAAACCGCAACTGTAAGGCTTGGGTTAATTTGGAAGCTGCTTTTTTGGGGACCCCGCTCGCCACCTGCCCTTGGCTGAAAAATTCCCACATTCCCTCTGAGTTCAGGGAACACCTTATAGGCCCCACTCTATCGTGTTATCAGATAAGTCAGAAAACAGGTTTCTCTTCCACCCCTGGCCCACTCACTCCTATCAAAATGAATCCAGACTTCCCCCTGGCATGTCGCATGCCTTTCTAACAGGGTCTAACCCCACAGACAATTTGAATTTACATCAACTTTTCAAAGACGAGACGGTTCTTATCCAGAGACCTCATTCTGAACAAATGGCCATCCCTGACCCTGAGGCTGTGGATGTATAGACAACTCCACCACTTTATACATAGCTCCTCACATATAAAAGATTATACTAGACCACTTACCCCATTTGAAAAACTTTGCTCAACAGATTCTCCCCAGAGACATGTTATATCTAAGCTTTACACTTGCCTCGAAAACACCATTGACCTTCCGTCTAGGAAAGCTTGCAAGGTCTGGAGCTCTGACTTACAACTCCAACTATTGCCGGAAGACTGGGATCACATTTATGAACATATACACAAGGGGTCCATATGTGTCTCCACACAAGAAAACAACTTTAAACTATACTCTAGATGGTACAGATTTCCGTCCCTGCTTCACAAATTTGACCCTAACATCTCTGATTCGTGTTGGAGATGTCACCAGGCGACGGGTACACTCTTGCATATCTGGTGGGACTGCCCATTGCTACAGCCTTTCTGGGGGAATGTCCAATCTACAATCGCACAAGTAACTACGTACACCCTAGACCTCTCCCCTGCACAATTCTTGCTCCACCACTCCACACTTCCATTTAGGACGTACCGTAAATCACTCGCCATGCATATGGTAAACATGGCAAAATGTATCCCAGTCCACTGGTGCTCAACACATGTTCCCACTATCTGAGAATGGTTTGCTAGGATCAACAAAATTGAGGAAATGGAGGAACTGATATCTGTAGCAAAGGAACATCCCGAGAGATTCAGGAAGACATGGGCCTGTTGGAGTAATTTCAAAACCACCACTACCTATCACCTATTAGTGTATGAACAGCCTATACCCCATTACTGAATGATTAGACACAATGCTGTACTAGGGAACGCCCTGTTCACCGAAGACGCATTTGATGCACATTTGGATAGGCTGTGACTCTGCATCGTGCCCTGCCTTCCGGGTTTTTAACCAACGTGTTGCCATATTGAATGATCTTGGACGTATTGCATCCTAAGCTATATAACTATCTTTCTGGCTCAGCTCGTAAAAAATGATGTGATCTATTTTATCTGCAATTACCTATTCTACATCCCCTTTACCCCTTACCCATTCCCCCCCACCCCCCTTTTTTTTCTCATATCCCCCCCCACTACCTCACTCTACATTTCTTTCTCTAACTATTCTGCTTTCTGACTTCTCTTTATCTCACACCTTTTCTACGCCCTCATTATTCATTTATCCCTAACAAAATAGAGCATTTACTCTCATACAGGTGTGACTAATTTCACGTAGCTCACTTGCTCCTGATATGGACACACAAATCATAACATACACACTGTCATGTGCTATCCTTACCCAACACTACACACTCCCTTAACATAAGAGCTCGCTAATACATAGGTCAGTATACAATATACCTATATCGACCTATCTATTATACTCTTTGTATCTGCTGGTTTGCAATATACACTTGATATAATGTTATATCCCACCTCGATTTGTACTGCAGTTTTAACCCATGGCCCGTCTGCGAAACAGGAGGCTACGTGCTGTGTCTATGTTTGGACAGTGAACCGTAGTTGTATATGCTTTGATATACCTTTCTTCTTCTAATAAAAGTCTTTTTTGAAAAAAAGAAGTTTATGCCACACACCACTCACTCTTCTAACCACCTGAAGATCAAGCCTTTTCTGACACTTTTTTTTCACATTTTCAAGCACATCCAGAAGGATACTATGGGGCTCTACAGGCCTGTGTGCGTATTCTTGGTGGTTGTGGGACAATACTTGTGCTCGCTATCGCACCAGCTTGTACTACACTTATGGGACTCGCCACGTCACCAAGTGATACTGCAGTGCTGGTATGTGAAAGACCAGGATGTACTAGGCCGGTGAAGCTCGCCACTTCACCAAAATGTCGCATGACACTAGTACTGGCACTCTGCTGCATATGAGAGTCACCAAAATTTACCGGCAAGCGCTAACAGAGATCAGGCCTGATTCTGCGAACAATGCGGTTTTGTGCGCAATTTATCAAGTGACAGTGACCTACTGACACTGCACTTGCTGGGGGAGAAGGGGGGGAGTAATCATAGGGGCTAAATGCAGGTGACGGGGCTGATCCCACTAATGCTGCTATTTTGGGGATATTAATGTGAACGCAGGTATATCCTATAGTGTTTTAATCTCGGTCATGGGAAGGTTCTTTAGATGTAAAAATAGACCATTAAGGTCATTATTGTCATTCTCTATTGTGTAGATGTCATCAGGGATGACTGTTCTGGATGACCTTAGGTCAAAGATATCTCCCATATTAGAAAATATAGTCACAAGTAAAAGTATACAAATATAAATATAGACCCAGATCTAAAGTAATGATAAACTTAGAAATAAAACAGAATAGAATGGAAATGGAAGAGAGCAGCTTCAAACTAAAATGGTTAAATGTTCAAAATAAAAGTAGCAGTAGTGAGTGCTTCTCTATAATAGCAGCTTAAACACTCAGGTAACCACATAAAACCTCTGGTATATAATAAGCAGTAATATAGTGCAGTGCTAAATAGGTATAGTTCAAGTTATAATCAGACTCAGTATGTAGTTAGTACAATGTATGGTGCCAGTAAACGTATCCTTCTTTACGGTGCTCCAAGTACAAGGATAAAGGAACAATTTATGCGCTTACCGGAAGCGCATAGATCATGCGCATTGATATATCCAAAGCCAAGGGCATCAGGGTAACAGAGTATGCATCTGGGGCATCCGTCTCCAAGTGGGCAGCTCAGCAGTAACTGGGTGATGTATATTCCAGAGGCTTCCTTTAAGGATCAGCAGGGTCAGCCACCTGATTACAGGAATTCCCTAGACAAACAAATGAAACCAGAGCTCAAATCTTCATGCAGACTAGGAAATTGAAAATGCCAAACGGAGAGGTGCTGCCCTTCAAAGATCGGGAAATCTGAATACTGGTGAACAAAAACAAACAAGGGCGTACTCTCATCGTGCATTACAGTGGAGACCCACGTATTTATTAAATGAAATAGATATATACTCACACAGCTCTAAAGGAAGGGAGTTTATCTCCCGAAACGCGTCAGCTTATCCATATCAAGGGCACAGCATTGCATCTGCTGTTATTGCGGACCACTCATTCTGCATATAACTCTCGTTGGTTTGTGAGTATATATCTATTTCATTTAATAAATACGTGGGTCTCCACGGTAATGCACGATGAGAGTGCGCCCTTGTCTGTTTTTGTTCACAGGAATTCCCCTCCTCTGGATGGTGAAGTACTTCCCAGGGTCTGCATACTTAAAGGCTCCATGAAGGAGCCATAAAGAAAGTGCCTATAGCGTAATATTGCCAAAAGTAATCAATTTATTAAGTATCACATTACAATAAAATAGGTACACTGACCAGTAAATAAAGATGGCCACCGGACCAGTAAATGGCTCCAGCAGTTAGTCGTCACAGTGTGTTGATTTCTTAGGCCTTTCATGCGACCGCACGTCTTCAGAGGAATACCAACACTGTCCTATGTGCCACAGTAGTGCTTTAAATAGGCTGGGTGCTTGTATTGTTGCGCCGCCGCCATTTTTCTGAATATTAGCTAATGCGCATGCATGGGTGCCATTTTGCCGATGATCGGCTACTGCGCATGCATCGGCGCCATTTTGCCGATGATCGGCAAATCGCGCATGTGCGAGCGTATCGGTGCCATTTTGTCATAGGATCTTTTCATATAGGCTGGGCAAATGCATCCAGCTGTAGGAGATAAACATCAAATGTTCAGAGACCAACTGAACATGGGAAAAAAAAAAAAAGAAACTATAGTAATGTAGTGTGTATAATTTGTATATCACAATATAGCTAACATACCCGAACTCATTATTCCTGATGCATGGTTCAGGGCATAATAACACTAATGTTGTACTATATTATAATAGAGTTATTTAGTTATACGAATATAGTGAATTGTATATTAAAAGATTCTTTAAGATGATGGTAACTAGAGATGAGCGAATTATTCAAAAATTCGGTTCGGCTGATTCGTCGAATTCGCGGAAAAAATTCGCTTCAAGCCGAATATATTCGCTGCGAATTTAACTTATAAAAAGGGTGTTTCTAGGCTTCAGAGAGCCTTTATATTAGTGCAGAACACTGTACCTTTAATTTAAATGCCCTTGGAGTCTGCTGGGGAAGAGAAATAATACTGTCAGTCAGTATGACATGCAGATGAGTGCCGTCGATCTTAGAATCACCGCACACTTCACTCATTTGGGCAGTCACGGGGCCAAAACCAGAGTGTGGAGCCACAGTGTGGTGGTGGAGGCAGCAGCAATGGGAGGCCATACAGCACCCTATGACAAAATGGAACCCACCAGCAGTGTGAGGAGACCTGAAAGTGGCACATGGCAGAGTGTGGCGATGGAGACAGCAGCAATGGGAGGCCGTACAGGGACCCATTAGACACTCTGGACCTGGCAGCAGCATGAGGAGGCGGTACAGGGGCCCATGACAGATTACGGGCCTGGCAGCAGCATGAGGAGTCGGTACAGGGGCCCATGGCAGATTACGGGCCTGGCAGCAGCATGAGGAGGCGGTACAGGGGCCCATGGCAGAGTGGCGGAGCGTAAGCAGTTAAAATTGAAGGCCATACAGAGGCCTATGTTAAAAAGTCCCCCCAGCAGCAGCGTGGGGAGATGACTATCAAGAGTCCAATGGCAGAGTGGCGGAGCAGAAGCAGCTTCAATTGAAGGCCATACACAGGCCTAGGTTAAAAAGCGGAAGCCGTCAGCAGCGTGAGCAGACAACAGAGACACATGGTGCAGGTTGGCGGTGGATGCAGCAGTATTCGGAAGCCAAACACAGGCCTCGGTTAAAAAGCGGAAGCCGTCAGCAGCGTGAGCAGACGACAGAGGCACATGGCGCAGGGTGGCGGTGGAGGCAGCAGCAATGGAAGGCCATACAGCACCCTATCACAAAATGGAACCCACCAACAGTGTAAGGAGACCTGAAAGTGGCACATGGCTCAGGGTGGCGGTGGAGGCAGCAGTATTCGGAAGACATACACAGGACTAGTTTAAAAAGCGGAAGCCGTCAGCAGCGTGAGCAGACGACAGAGGCACATGGCGCAGGGTGGCGGTGGAGGCAGCAGTATTCGTAAGCCATACACAGGCCTCGGTTAAAAAGCGGAAGCCGTCAGCAGCGTGAGCAGACGACAGAGGCACATGGCGCAGGGTGGCGGTGGAGGCAGCAGCAATGGAAGGCCATACAGCACCCTATCACAAAATGGAACCCACCAACAGTGTAAGGAGACCTGAAAGTGGCACATGGCGCAGGGTGGCGGTGGAGGCAGCAGTATTCGGAAGCCATACACAGGCCTAGGTTAAAAAGCGTAAGCCGTCAGCAGCGTGAGCAGATGACAGAGACACATGGCGCAGGGTGGCGGTGGATGCAGCAGTATTCGGAAGCCAAACACAGGCCTCGGTTAAAAAGCGGAAGCCGTCAGCAGCGTGAGCAGATGACAGAGGCACATGGCGCAGGGTGGCGGTGGAGGCAGCAGTATTCGGAAGCCATACACAGGCCTAGGTTAAAAAGCGTAAGCCGTCAGCAGCGTGAGCAGACGACAGAGACACATGGCACAGGGTGGAGGTGGATGCAGCAGTATTCGGAAGCCAAACACAGGCCTTGGTTAAAAAGCGGAAGCCGTCAGCAGCGTGAGCAGATGACAGAGGCACATGGCGCAGGGTGGCGGTGGAGGCAGCAGTATTCGGAAGCCAAACACAGGCCTCGGTTAAAAAGCGGAAGCCGCCAGCAGCGTGAGCAGACGACAGAGACACATGGCGCAGGGTGGCGGTGGATGCAGCAGTATTCGGAAGCCAAACACAGGCCTCGGTTAAAAAGAGGAAGCCGTCAGCAGCGTGAGCAGACGACAGAGGCACATGGCGCAGGGTGGCGGTGGAGGCAGCAGCAATGGAAGGCCATACAGCACCCTATCACAAAATGGAACCCACCAACAGTGTAAGGAGACCTGAAAGTGGCACATGGCGCAGGGTGGCGGTGGAGGCAGCAGTATTCGGAAGACATACACAGGACTAGTTTAAAAAGCGGAAGCCGTCAGCAGCGTGAGCAGACGACAGAGGCACATGGCGCAGGGTGGCGGTGGAGGCAGCAGTATTCGGAAGCCATACACAGGCCTAGGTTAAAAAGCGGAAGCCATCAGCAGCGTGAGCAGACGAGAGAGGCACATGGCGCAGGGTGGCGGTGGAGGCAGCAGTATTCGGAAGCCATACACAGGACTAGGTTTAAAACTGGAACCCAGCAGCGTGAGCAGACGACAAAGACACACATGGCAGAGGATGGATCTGGCAGCAGTATGAGAAGGCGGTACAGGGGCCCGTGGCACAGTGTGGTGATGCGGGCTACAGCAACTGGATGCCAGAAAGTGGCCGATAGGGCTATATACTGCATGGAATTATAAAGTTGTAAAGACAGCGGCCTATAAGGCTATACACATTATAACAATCATGACTTGATTGACCATTGACCTATAAGGCTATACACAGCATGAATATCATGACTTATTCTGAGAGTGGTTTGGAAGGCTATATACAAAAAGTAATTCATGAGCTGTCCGGACAGCGGACCATAAGTACATATATGCAAATCAATTCATCAGCTGTCCAGCCAGCGGCCTCAAAGGCGACACATATAGAAAGCAATTTATGAGCTGTTCAGACAGCGGCCTCTAAGGCGACAGATATACAAAGCAATTCCCGAGGTGTTCAGGGAGCGGCCTGAACGGCTAGGTTATTAGGTCAGTTGTGTCAGGAACTGGTGGTTTGAAATCCAGACTAATCCACGCCTGATTCATTTTTACAAACGTGAGTCTCTCCCACTTTGGGTGGACAGTCGTGTCCTCCGCGGAGTTACAATACCTCCTGCCGCACTAAACACGCGCTCCGATGCCACGCTACTGGCCAGGCATGACAGCCTTTCAAGGGCAAATTCAGCTAGTTGGGGCCAAAGGTCAAGTTTCGTTGCCCAGTAGTCAAGGGGATTGTCTACCTCGGTTGGCAGGGTGCTGTCCAAGTAGGCCCAAGCCTGTTGTTTGAGGTCCTGCTCCAGGTCCACCTGATGCTGCTGCTGCTGCGGCTGGTTAGTAGTTTCCTCACTGCGCTGGTGAAGAAAGCTACTCATCATCGACTGCAGACTGAGGCAGCCGCTGCTGGTGGAGCTGCCACTACTCCTACCACCCCACCCCTCCCCTGCTGCCATGGCAGCGGAACGCGAGCGCACAGGGCCCACAGTGTCTGAGGATGGACGTTGGCGCAGAAAGGCAGAGACCAACTGACTACATAGGTGGTTTTTATAGTACTTTATTTTGGCCTCCCTCTCAGCAGGTGTGAAAAAGGCCACCATTTTTGAACGGTAGCGAGGGTCCAACAAGGTGGACAGCCAAAAGTCATCCCTCTGTCTGATGGTTATTATTTGGCTGTCGCTACGCAAGCAACCGAGCATGCTATGGGCCATTTGTGCCAAGGAATGCGAGGGACTCCCTGCCTCCATCTCCACAGCATACTGCCACGGTGCGTCTGGGTCCTCTGTCTCCTCCTCCTCCTCTACCAGATGCTCCTGCTCCTCCACTCCTGTCCGCTGAGTGGAAAAACCACCCATTTCACTCAATAAGTCCTGAGCACCAATGTCCTCCTCTACCTCCTCCTCTTCTTCCTGTCCTGCCCCCACAGGGGTCATGTGGCGTTGAGATCTGTGCGCCATGTCTACCGCATCCTGACCAGCCATTGTTAACAGCATTTGTTCCAGGACGTGCAACAGAGGAATGACGTCATTCATCCCATAGTCCTGCCGACTCACGAATAGCGTGGCCTCCTCAAAGGGCCTGAGCAAGCGGCAGGTGTCACGCATGAGCTGCCAATGGCTGACATCTAAGTTACACAGGGGAGTACCTTTATCCGCTTGTAACATCAGGAAATCGGTGATGGCCTTTCGCTGTTCGTAAAGGCGGTCTAACATATGTAGGGTTGAATTCCACCTTGTTGCAACGTCGCAGATCAGGCGATGCTGTGGAATTCCGTTCTGCCGCTGCAGCTCAAGGAGGGTGTGCTTTGCGGTGTAGGAATGGCTGAAATGCATGCAAAGTTTACGTGACATTTTAAGGATGTCTTGCAGTGGGATGGTGGATTTTAGGATCCGCTTGACAACCAGATTGAACACGTGAGCTGTAAAATATCGTATTGTCTCGATATTTTATTAACTTGTATTGATGAGAAATGTTCAAATAGAAAGTCCTTCCACTTCTTGCAATTACTCAAAAAGATGATTTAATAATAACGTTGCATAAAATTAGAAATAAAATATTGGCATACAGAATGGTTAAATAATGTCCAAAAAATATAGTTAAGTTCTTGATAATAAGATTGTATATATGTATATGTGTGTGTAGTGTGTGTGTGTCTCTCAAGGCTTCAAGCAAAGTGAGCATAAAAAGTCTTTGTTTCAACTCTTAAATGAGCAATCCAGCCCCCACCTTTTCCTCAAAATGGGCTGATATACTTGTAGTCCCACAAAGATAATTGGAAACAGATGTATATATATATAACAAACCCTCCAGCCTACTTCTCTCAAAGTCTGAGTGTAACTTTATCTCTTACATAGATGGGGGAGGATGGTAGACCAATTGCTACCATATGTGGCTTGAATGTAAAGGAAACCCAAGATATATGTTCATATATAAATTCACAAACTATGAAGTCTAATCACTTACTTTTCCCAATCTAGAACAAATATAAATATAATAACTCAATTATTCTATTAAGATCCAACTCATTCATACTTATGTTAGTACTGTTAATAAGAAGATATTAGGTATTAGGTTAAGGAAAGCTTCTAACATGAGCCATGCATGGCGCATGGCACAACCTTCCTTGACGCAGAGCAGACACCATGTTCTTTCCGTTGTTGGTCAACATGGTTCCGATTTTCAGTTTGCGCAGAGACAGCCATCTGTCGATTTCTCTGTTCATTACACTCAGAAGTTCCTCCCCTGTGTGACTACGTTCGCCAAGGCATACCAGGTGCAGCACAGCGTGACACCGTTGCGCCCTGCACATGTGATATGCCGGTCGGGTAATGGGACTTGGCACGGGGGTGGCGGCTGAGGACACGGCGGAAGAAGAGGTGGTAGAGGCGGACATCTTTGCTGGACCAAGGACGTGCAAACGTGGAGGCAAAAGCGGCGTGACCTGTCCAAGTTGCTGGTGCGGCTGTGACGGCACCACGTTCACCCAGTGGGCCGTAAATGACATGTACTGTCCCTGACCGTAGTTACAGCTCCACACGTCGGCGCTGCCGTGCACTTTGGCAGAGACCGACATGCTCAAAGACTGGCCCACCATCTCTTCTACATGTGAATGCAGGGCTGGCACTGCCTTTTTGGCGAAGAAATGCCGGCTTGGAACTCTCCACCGCGGCTCGGCACAAGCCATCATTTCTCGGAAAGGTGCTGAGTCCACCACTTGGAAAGGGAGGGACTGCAGCACCAGCAACTTGGACAGGAGGATGTTCAGCTTCTGCGCCGTCGGGTGCGTGCTCGCAAACTGTTGTCTCTTGGAAACGGATTCCAAGAAAGACTGCTGACGGAATCCGTGAAGAGGAGTAGCAGGAGAAGGAGCATCTGAACGAGCGGAAGATGCCAACGAGCGACAACTCCCCTCAGCAGAGGTGTTGGAGCCTTGACTGGCTGATAGAGGGCGATTGACGTCGGGTGACGGAGCAAGTAACGGAGCGGGTGATGGAGCGGGGGCTGGGGCAGGCAGAACCGCCGTAACTTTATAACGGTTTTCCCAGGCCACCGAATGGCGACGCTGCATATGCTGACGCAACGCTGTAGTCCCAACATTGGCCCCCTGGCCACGCTTGACTTTCTGGCCACATAGTCGACATACGGCTACGTTTACTTCCTTGGGCGGCTTGACGAAAAATTGCCACACCGCCGAGTAGGAAACTTTGCCCCCTCTACTCCTCACTGGCTGACTGCTACTTCCTCCGTGCACACCGGCACCACTACTGGCCGTGGTGGTAGGCTGCAGTGGAGCTGGTGCTCTACTCCATGGCCGTTTGGCTCCACTGACACTGCTGCGACCCTGCTGCCTCCTGGGCAACCCACCGACTGTTTTGCTCGCTGGCAAGCTGGCACCCTCTTCTCCTGATGATGCGGAAGCAATAGCCTGATGACGACGAGGCTGGCAAGTGCGATCAGCCTCATCATCATCAATTAGGGTCTCCGCGTCACTACTAGCCCTCTCGGCTGCCTGTGGGTCAGGAGACAGACCTGTCTCTAGACCGGCTACCGAGCCACTCTCCTCGCCAGTACTTCTTCGCCTGGCTGCTGAAGAGGCGGATGTCTCCCCCCGTTCCTGACCGCCCTCTGTTAGCTCTTCCTCACTGTACAGTGGGGCTGAGCCCACAGCATGCGATACTTCGCTTGGTGAGGGAACACCAAAGGACAGGGGCAGGTCGAGGACACGTGATTTCAGTGGGCTTGCTCCCGGACCATGCCAACTAACGGTTGTGTCTGACGTACCCACCGACCGTTGGCTGTAGGTGTCAGAGGTGACCTGGGAAGAGGAAGACGACCGAGTCAACCAATCGATGACGGCAGGGTTGTCGGTGGAGACACAACCGCTGGATGACACCGGGAGCACTGGCCTCTGGCTGCGACTAGTGCTGCCTCGACCCCTTCCTCTGCTGCCACGACTGCTCGCTCCTGAAACATTGCCTCCTCTGCCACTCCTCTGCGTGTTGTCTGACATACTCTTTAATTCAATAAGCACCCCAAAAATAAAAACGGATTTAACTCTTTCAATGTACAATAGTGGTTGTGAAGCAGAAAGTCAGTTTATTGTACACAATCGGTCAATTGCAGCTTGCCGTTGGCTGGAAACTGTACGTTTATGTCACTGGAATGCACTAATCACCCAAAAAATATTACCGCCAGCCGGCGTGTAAATGGATTTAACTCTTTGAACGTACAATAGTGGTTGTGAAGCAGAAAGTCAGTTTATTTAGCACAATCGGTCAATTGCAGCTTGCCGTTGGCTGGAAACTGTACGTTTATGTCACTGGAATGCACTAATCACCCAAAAAATATTACCGCCAGCCGGCGTGTAAATGGATTTAACTCTTTGAACGTACAATAGTGGTTGTGAAGCAGAAATTCAGTTTATTTAGCACAATCGGTCAATTGCAGCTTGCCGTTGGCTGGAAACTGTATGTTTATGTCACTGGAATGCACTAATCACCCAAAAAATATTACCGCCAGCCGGCGTGTAAATGGATCTAACTCTTTGAACGTACAATAGTGGTTGTGAAGCAGAAAGTCAGTTTATTTAGCACAATCGGTCAATTGCAGCTTGCCGTTGGCTGGAAACTGTACGTTTATGTCACTGGAATGCACTAATCACCCAAAAAATATTACCGCCACCCGGCGTGTAAATGGATCTAACTCTTTGAACGTACAATAGTGGTTGTGAAGCAGAAAGTCAGTTTATTTAGCACAATCGGTCAATTGCAGCTTGCCGTTGGCTGGAAACTGTACGTTTATGTCACTGGAATGCACTAATCACCCAAAAAATATTACCGTCACCCGGCGTGTAAATGGATCTAACTCTTTGAACGTACAATAGTGGTTGTGAAGCAGAAAGTCAGTTTATTTAGCACAATCGGTCAATTGCAGCTTGCCGTTGGCTGGAAACTGTACGTTTATGTCACTGGAATGCACTAGTCACCCAAAAAATATTACCGCCACCCGGCGTGTAAAGGGATCTAACTCTTTGAACGTACAATAGTGGTTGTGAAGCAGAAAGTCAGTTTATTTAGCACAATCGGTCAATTGCAGCTTGCCGTTGGCTGGAAACTGTACGTTTCTGTCACTGGAATGCACTAATCACCCAAAAAATATTACCGCCAGCCGGCGTGTAAATGGATTTAACTCTTTGAACGTACAATAGTGGTTGTGAAGCAGAAAGCCAGTTTATTTAGCACAATCGGTCAATTGCAGCTTGCCGTTGGCTGGAAACTGTACGTTTATGTCACTGGAATGCACTAATCACCCAAAAAATAGTACCGCCACCCGGCGTGTAAATGGATCTAACTCTTTGAACGTACAATAGTGGTTGTGAAGCAGAAAGTCAGTTTATTTAGCACAATCGGTCAATTGCAGCTTGCCGTTGGCTGGAAACTGTACGTTTATGTCACTGGAATGCACTAATCACCAAAAAAATATTACCGCCACCCGGCGTGTATATGGATTTAACTCTTTGAACGTACAATAGTGGTTGTGAAGCAGAAAGTCAGTTTATTTAGCACAATCGGTCAATTGCAGCTTGCCGTTGGCTGGAAACTGTACGTTTATGTCACTGGAATGCACTAATCACCCAAAAAATATTACCGTCACCCGGCGTGTAAATGGATCTAACTCTTTGAACGTACAATAGTGGTTGTGAAGCAGAAAGTCAGTTTATTTAGCACAATCGGTCAATTGCAGCTTGCCGTTGGCTGGAAACTGTACGTTTATGTCACTGGAATGCACTAATCACCCAAAAAATATTACCGCCAGCCGGCGTGTAAATGGATTTAACTCTTTGAACGTACAATAGTGGTTGTGAAGCATAAATTCAGTTTATTTAGCACAATCGGTCAATTGCAGCTTGCCGTTGGCTGGAAACTGTATGTTTATGTCACTGGAATGCACTAATCACCCAAAAAATATTACCGCCAGCCGGCGTGTAAATGGATTTAACTCTTTAAACGTACAATAGTGGTTGTGAAGCAGAAAGTCAGTTTATTTAGCACAATCGGTCAATTGCAGCTTGCCGTTGGCTGGAAACTGTACGTTTATGTCACTGGAATGCACTAATCACCCAAAAAATATTACTGCCAGCCGGCGTGTAAATGGATTTAACTCTTTGAATGTACAATAGTGGTTGTGAAGCAGAAAGTCAGTTTATTTAGCACAATCGGTCAATTGCAGCTTGCCGTTGGCTGGAAACTGTACGTTTATGTCACTGGAATGCACTAATCACCCAAAAAATATTACCGTCACCCGGCGTGTAAATGGATCTAACTCTTTGAACGTACAATAGTGGTTGTGAAGCAGAAAGTCAGTTTATTTAGCACAATCGGTCAATTGCAGCTTGCCGTTGGCTGGAAACTGTACGTTTATGTCACTGGAATGCACTAATCACCCAAAAAATATTACCGCCAGCCGGTGTGTAAATGGATTTAACTCTTTGAACGTACAATAGTGGTTGTGAAGCAGAAAGTCAGTTTATTTAGCACAATCGGTCAATTGCAGCTTGCCGTTGGCTGGAAACTGTACGTTTATGTCACTGGAATGCACTAATCACCCAAAAAATATTACCGCCAGCCGGCGTGTAAATGGATTTAACTCTTTGAACGTACAATAGTGGTTGTGAAGCAGAAAGCCAGTTTATTTAGCACAATCGGTCAATTGCAGCTTGCCGTTGGCTGGAAACTGTACGTTTATGTCACTGGAATGCACTAATCACCCAAAAAATAGTACCGCCACCCGGCGTGTAAATGGATCTAACTCTTTGAACGTACAATAGTGGTTGTGAAGCAGAAAGTCAGTTTATTTAGCACAATCGGTCAATTGCAGCTTGCCGTTGGCTGGAAACTGTACGTTTATGTCACTGGAATGCACTAATCACCAAAAAAATATTACCGCCACCTGGCGTGTATATGGATTTAACTCTTTGAACGTACAATAGTGGTTGTGAAGCAGAAAGTCAGTTTATTTAGCACAATCGGTCAATTGCAGCTTGCCGTTGGCTGGAAACTGTACGTTTATGTCACTGGAATGCACTAATCACCCAAAAAATATTACCGCCAGCCGGCGTGTAAATGGATTTAACTCTTTGAACGTACAATAGTGGTTGTGAAGCAGAAAGTCAGTTTATTTAGCACAATCGGTCAATTGCAGCTTGCCGTTGGCTGGAAACTGTACGTTTATGTCACTGGAATGCACTAATCACCCAAAAAATATTACCGCCACCCGGCGTGTAAATGGATCTAACTCTTTGAACGTACAATAGTGGTTGTGAAGCAGAAAGTCAGTTTATTTAGCACAATCGGTCAATTGCAGCTTGCCGTTGGCTGGAAACTGTACGTTTATGTCACTGGAATGCACTAATCACCCAAAAAATATTACCGCCAGCCGGCGTGTAAATGGATTTAACTCTTTGAACGTACAATAGTGGTTGTGAAGCAGAAAGTCAGTTTATTTAGCACAATCGGTCAATTGCAGCTTGCCGTTGGCTGGAAACTGTACGTTTATGTCACTGGAATGCACTAATCACCCAAAAAATATTACCGTCACCCGGCGTGTAAATGGATCTAACTCTTTGAACGTACAATAGTGGTTGTGAAGCAGAAAGTCAGTTTATTTAGCACAATCGGTCAATTGCAGCTTGCCGTTGGCTGGAAACTGTACGTTTATGTCACTGGAATGCACTAATCACCCAAAAAATATTACCGCCACCCGGCGTGTAAATGGATCTAACTCTTTGAACGTACAATAGTGGTTGTGAAGCAGAAAGTCAGTTTATTTAGCACAATCGGTCAATTGCAGCTTGCCGTTGGCTGGAAACTGTACGTTTATGTCACTGGAATGCACTAATCACCCAAAAAATATTACCGCCACCCGGCGTGTAAATGGATCTAACTCTTTGAACGTACAATAGTGGTTGTGAAGCAGAAAGTCAGTTTATTGTACACAATCGGTCAATTGCAGCTTGCCGTTGGCTGGAAACTGTACGTTTATGTCACTGGAATGCACTAATCACCCAAAAAATATTACCGCCACCCGGCGTGTAAATGGATCTAACTCTTTGAACATACAATAGTGGTTGTGAAGCAGAAAGTCAGTTTATTTAGCACAATCGGTCAATTGCAGCTTGCCGTTGGCTGGAAACTGTACGTTTATGTCACTGGAATGCACTAATCACCCAAAAAATATTACCGCCACCCGGCGTGTAAATGGATCTAACTCTTTGAACATACAATAGTGGTTGTGAAGCAGAAAGTCAGTTTATTTAGCACAATCGGTCAATTGCAGCTTGCCGTTGGCTGGAAACTGTACGTTTCTGTCACTGGAATGCACTAATCACCCAAAAAATATTACCGCCAGCCAGCGTGTAAATGGATTTAACTCTTTGAACGTACAATAGTGGTTGTGAAGCAGAAAGTCAGTTTATTTAGCACAATCGGTCAATTGCAGCTTGCCGTTGGCTGGAAACTGTACGTTTATGTCACTGGAATGCACTAATCACCCAAAAAATATTACCGCCAGCCGGCGTATAAATGGATTTAACTCTTTGAACGTACAATAGTGGTTGTGAAGCAGAAAGTCAGTTTATTTAGCACAATCGGTCAATTGCAGCTTGCCGTTGGCTGGAAACTGTACGTTTATGTCACTGGAATGCACTAATCACCCAAAAAATATTACCGCCACCCGGCGTGTAAATGGATCTAACTCTTTGAACGTACAATAGTGGTTGTGAAGCAGAAAGTCAGTTTATTTAGCACAATCGGTCAATTGCAGCTTGCCGTTGGCTGGAAACTGTACGTTTATGTCACTGGAATGCACTAATCACCCAAAAAATATTACCGCCAGCTGGCGTGTAAATGGATTTAACTCTTTGAACGTACAATAGTGGTTGTGAAGCAGAAAGTCAGTTTATTTAGCACAATCGGTCAATTGCAGCTTGCCGTTGGCTGGAAACTGTACGTTTATGTCACTGGAATGCACTAATCACCCAAAAAATATTACCGTCACCCGGCGTGTGAATGGATCTAACTCTTTGAACGTACAATAGTGGTTGTGAAGCAGAAAGTCAGTTTATTTAGCACAATCGGTCAATTGCAGCTTGCCGTTGGCTGGAAACTGTACGTTTATGTCACTGGAATGCACTAATCACCCAAAAAATATTACCGCCACCCGGCGTGTAAATGGATCTAACTCTTTGAACGTACAATAGTGGTTGTGAAGCAGAAAGTCAGTTTATTTAGCACAATCGGTCAATTGCAGCTTGCCGTTGGCTGGAAACTGTACGTTTATGTCACTGGAATGCACTAATCACCCAAAAAATATTAGCGCCACCCGGCGTGTAAATGGATCTAACTCTTTGAACGTACAATAGTGGTTGTGAATCAGAAAGTCAGTTTATTGTACACAATCGGTCAATTGCAGCTTGCCGTTGGCTGGAAACTGTACGTTTATGTCACTGGAATGCACTAATCACCCAAAAAATATTACCGTCACCCGGCGTGTAAATGGATCTAACTCTTTGAACGTACAATAGTGGTTGTGAAGCAGAAAGTCAGTTTATTTAGCACTATCGGTCAATTGCAGCTTGCCGTTGGCTGGAAACTGTACGTTTATGTCACTGGAATGCACTAATCACCCAAAAAATATTACCGCCACACGGCGTGTATATGCATTTAACTCTTTGAACGTACAATAGTGGTTGTGAAGCAGAAAGTCAGTTTATTTAGCACAATCGGTCAATTGCAGCTTGCCGTTGGCTGGAAACTGTACGTTTATGTCACTGGAATGCACTAATCACCCAAAAAATATTACCGCCACCCGGCGTGTAAATGGATCTAACTCTTTGAACGTACAATAGTGGTTGTGAAGCAGAAAGTCAGTTTATTGTACACAATCGGTCAATTGCAGCTTTCCGTTGGCTGGAAACTGTACGTTTCTGTCACTGGAATGCACTAATCACCCAAAAAATATTACCGCCAGCCGGCGTGTAAATGGATTTAACTCTTTGAACGTACAATAGTGGTTGTGAAGCAGAAAGTCAGTTTATTTAGCACAATCGGTCAATTGCAGCTTGCCGTTGGCTGGAAACTGTACGTTTATGTCACTGGAATGCACTAATCACCCAAAAAATATTACCGCCAGCCGGCGTGTAAATGGATTTAACTCTTTGAACGTACAATAGTGGTTGTGAAGCAGAAAGTCAGTTTATTTAGCACAATCGGTCAATTGCAGCTTGCCGTTGGCTGGAAACTGTACGTTTATGTCACTGGAATGCACTAATCACCCAAAAAATAGTACCGCCACCCGGCGTGTAAATGGATCTAACTCTTTGAACGTACAATAGTGGTTGTGAAGCAGAAAGTCAGTTTATTTAGCACAATCGGTCAATTGCAGCTTGCCGTTGGCTGGAAACTGTACGTTTATGTCACTGGAATGCACTAATCACCCAAAAAATATTACCGCCACCCGGCGTGTAAATGGATCTAACTCTTTGAACGTACAATAGTGGTGTTGAAGCAGAAAGTCAGTTTATTTAGCACAATCGGTCAATTGCAGCTTGCCGTTGGCTGGAAACTGTACGTTTATGTCACTGGAATGCACTAATCACCCAAAAAATATTACCGCCACCCGGCGTGTATATGGATTTAACTCTTTCAACGTACAATAGTGGTTGTGAAGCAGAAAGTCAGTTTATTTAGCACAATCGGTCAATTGCAGCTTGCCGTTGGCTGGAAACTGTACGTTTATGTCACTGGAATGCACTAATCACCCAAAAAATATTACCGCCACCCGGAGTGTAAATGGATCTAACTCTTTGAACGTACAATAGTGGTTGTGAAGCAGAAAGTCAGTTTATTTAGCACAATCGGTCAATTGCAGCTTGCCGTTGGCTGGAAACTGTACGTTTATGTCACTGGAATGCACTAATCACCCAAAAAATATTACTGCCACCCGGCGTGTAAATGGATCTAACTCTTTGAACGTACAATAGTGGTTGTGAAGCAGAAAGTCAGTTTATTGTACACAATCGGTCAATTGCAGCTTGCCGTTGGCTGGAAACTGTACGTTTATGTCACTGGAATGCACTAATCACCCAAAAAATATTACCGCCACCCGGCGTGTAAATGGATCTAACTCTTTGAACGTACAATAGTGGTTGTGAAGCAGAAAGTCAGTTTATTTAGCACAATCGGTCAATTGCAGCTTGCCGTTGGCTGGAAACTGTACGTTTCTGTCACTGGAATGCACTAATCACCCAAAAAATATTACCACCAGCCGGCGTGTAAATGAATTTAACTCTTTGAACGTACAATAGTGGTTGTGAAGCAGAAAGTCAGTTTATTTTGCACAATCGGCAAACTGCAGCACCAACTGTGCACGACAGCCACCAAAAAAAAAAATGGTGTATGTCACTTTAAATTTTCGATTCTTTGATAGCTGTGGCCCTGAGTAACGATTCTGTGTCCCTGAGTAACGATTCTGTGTCCCTGAGTAACGATTCTGTGTCCCTGAGTAACGATTATGTGTCCCTGAGTAACAAATCTGTGTCCCTGAGTAACAATTCTGTGTCCCTGAGTAATGATTCTGTGTCCCTGAGTAACGATTCTGTGTCCCTGAGTAACGATTCTGTGTCCCTGAGTAACGATTCTGTGTCCCTGAGTAACGATTCTGTGTCCCTGAGTAACGATTCTGTGTCCCTGAGTAACAATTCTGTGTCCCTGAGTAACGATTCTGTGGCCCTAAAGTCTCTGTGGCCCTAACTCTGTCCCTCAATACACAGAGGTCTGTCTCTCTTGAATGACCGGAGGCTAATGTAGAATTCTAAGATGGCCGCGATTTATAGCTCCACCATTACACAGTGCTGGCTGGCTGGCTGCTGATTGGCTAATGCGCTCACATGTCATGATTCATGACTCATGAATGCATTATGGGTCAGCGCGCCTTGTCTGCGCGCCTTCCCAGAGATCCCCGCCCCATCTTCTCTGTTCATTTTCTCCTGTCGCCACACATGTCGCCGCCATTTTTGGGAAAATTTGATTCGTGCATCCGAAGTTTGCTAATCTTCGGATTCGTCGCGAATAAAATTTTTCCAAATCTTCGGAACGAATTCCACTTCGTCATGTTCGATTCGCTCATCTCTAATGGTAACGTTAAAAGATCCATAACAAATGAACGCCATTCTCTGTAAGTCCTAGTAATGTTTGTCAGCAATAAAAACATTATGAATAGTAACAATATTAATAATGATTCTGGTCCTGTCTTGCCACTATAGACCAGAATAGACATAAATGTATATAAAACATAAAATGATGTAAAAATCATATAAAAATAATCCAATGTATATGCCTAACTTTACTAAAACCACATACTAAAAGTTGTCATACATAATATCCATATTAAATAATATTATATATAATATCCATAGTAGAAATAAGAAGATAATAATGATAATAATATAATAATAGTTATAATCCTATCTTGCCAAAATGGAGCAAAATAGGTGTAAATGTATCCAAAAAGTAACGGAGTGATCCAAGACAACATAATTTTTTGTCAAGAACCCCCAAACCTTTACAATATTCCATATAAATCACATAAATAACAGAGTAGTGTGCAAATGGAGATATAAAATGTACAGTATGTGTAAAATCATAAAAGTACCTGTGGTAAAAAGTCATAAAAATACCCGTGGTAAAAAGCCAAAAACAAGAGCTGTAACAGACTAAAATCATCATAAGATAATACTTCAGCTATTGTCAATAAAACAATTAAGGTCAACTTCTATATTATGACCCATGGGATATAAAATGCCCAATTCATAAACCCACTTGGTCTCCATTTGAGAGACAGCTCGTTTCTTGTGGCTCCCTCTACAATGTGGGGTCACTATGTCAATCCCTACAAATCTAAGTAGTGTGGGGTCTCTGTTATGGTGGAGTCTAAAATGCTTAGATAGGGAATGTTCCTTGAATCCCCATTTCACATTGTACACATGTTCACGGAGACAATCCCTCAGCCTTCTTGTTGTCCTACCAATATATTGTTTATTGCACGGACATGTAAGTATGTATACGACATACTTGCTATTGCAAGAAATACAATTTCTGATCTTGTAAGATTTGCCTGTAGTATTTGATGTGAATGTGTCTATTTTCTTTTTCCTACTTGTATTACATGTGCAGATCATGCACTTGTTGCAAGGATGGAAGCCACTTAGTTTGGAGTAAAATGACACCGTCTTCGGTGGGTCCACCACATTAGGCTCTAGGTGGTACCTTATGGCCGTAGCCTTCCGGAAAATGATTTTCTGGTAGAATGTTATTAACTACTGGGTCTGTTTTGGCTTTGGATTTGGTTTTGGCTTTGGATATATCAATGCGCATGATCTATGCGCTACCGGTAAGCGCATAAACTGTTCTTTTATCCTTTTACTTGGAGCACCGTAAAGAAGGATACGTTTACTGGCACCATAAATTGTACTAACTACATACTGAGTCTGATTATAACTTGAACTATATCTATTTAGCACTGCACTATATTACTGCTTATTATATACCAGAGGTTTTATGTGGTTACCTGAGTGTTTAAGCTGCTATTATAGAGAAGCGCTCACTACTGCTACTTTTATTTTGGTTTTATTTTTAGCCTTTTAAAATTGTTGCCCATGGGAATAAATTTGTAGTGTGTTCACATATAGTCTTTTTGAAGAACTTCCATTTCTGTGTTGCTTTCACTGATGCCAATATTCCCTCCCAGTTGAAGTCGGAGAGCAGCTTTCAGCTTTGGAAAATTAGTTATCTTATAGTTGAGTGTTTTTTTTCACTTATGTGCTTGTTGTTTACAGCTAACAATAAATTAAATGTTATGGTCACTGCTACCAGATGTACTTTTATATAGACATTAGTAATAAGTTCTGCATGGTTTGACATTACCAGGGCCAGAAGAGCATCATTCCTAGTTGGGGCCTCTATGAACTGTACCATAAAATTGTACTGTAGTAGGTTTATACATTTCTGCCGTTTAGCTGTTCCTGCAGTGCCATTACTTCAGTCAATTTCCGGGTAGGTAAAACCCCCCATTATTATCTCTGTCTCAGCCCTTTCAATCTGTGCAAGGAGCTGAGTCTTCACCTTCTCAATAACACTGGGTGGCCTATAACCAATTCCAAAGATGACCTTTGTAGTACACACCCCATGTGCAGTTCCACCCATAATTCTTCAGCCTCATCACACTCTACATCACTAGGTTCTCTTTCACCCTTGCTTTGAGATCACTTCTCACAGAGACAGACACTGTTACCTTTCCTTTTTACCCTGTCTCTCCGAAAGAGAACATAGCCAGCAATATTTATAGCCCAGTCATGTGAAGAATGAAGCCAAGATTCAGCAACTTATTCCAATTCAAAACTCTATACAGAGAACAATCAGTGCAAAGAGCAATCACCCAGCTTCTATATATATTATAAAGCATAAAAGTCCAAAAGTCCAACTAGGGGCTAAAAAGTCCATATAGCACTAGGGCAATCTTCATGTAGTAGTAGCAAGCTCTGTATAGAAATGAAAGAAAAAAGGACAACTGTATATTGAATCCCATTCTGATGGGCTGACTCCCCCAGAATTGGCCTCATTAGAATTATCATCACAACTCACTAATCCTTTATCCATCACACACACCACCATTAGACCCAGATCTGTTTTCTACCCAACACATTCTAAGGGGCGATATTTGGAAAGTTTTTATAGGGTAGTTTAATCAGAATTTGTTAAATTATGCAGTCTTAGTAGCAAACGCCCATCCTTGAATTTAAATTCTAAGGAGAGGAAGTCTTTAAAAATTATATCTGAAAATTCCCACATTGTAATTAAACCTGCTGATAAGGGTGGAGGCATTGTTCTTCTCTTAATACTTCTGATTACTTACAAGGAGCCTCCAGATTACTGACACATTCATTTATCGGAAATTAGTGAAAGAACCGTTACCAGAATTCAAACTTGAGGCCTTACAATTAGTAGATATGGCTCTACAAGATGGCATTATAGATACATTGGAAGCGTCCTTTCTGTCTATAGAATTCTACAGCACTCCATATTTTTATTTTTTACCTAAGGTACACAAGAACATAAACGAACTACCAGGGAGACCCATTGTGGCAGCCAATGATAGCATTACTAGTGGCTTTTCACAATACATTGACAAATTTTGCAACCCCTGGCTCAGGCGCAACAGTCTTACATTAAAGATAGCACCCATCTGTTAGAATTATTAACATCTTACACTTGGGAACCCAACTATTGTTGGGTCTTCCTCTATGTAAATTCCCTATACACGTCTATACCTCATGAAGTAGGCCTTACGGCCATACAACATTACCTATGGATTTATCCTTCAATCCAAAATATGCATCATTACTGATGCTACGGACTTCTGTAACACAATTATTTTACTTTTAATAATGATTTTTACTTACAGATTCACGGCACAGCGTTGGGAGCAAATTTTGCCTCGTCCTACGCAAATTTGACCATGAGTTTTTGGGAGGACAGTTTTATTTGGTGTAACAGCCCATTGGCAACACACATGGTCTTTTATGGCTGTTATATAGACAATACACTTGTTATCTGGGATGGTCCAACTACACAGGTTGATGAATTTATCACTCATTGTAACTCTAATCCTTCAGGTTTATCTTTCACAGTACATCACAAAGACACACTTTTTTTTGTATTTGGAATTGTACCATACTAACAACACCATACATGCTAAAAATCACTTTAAACCTGCCTCTGGAAACTCATATCTCCATTATACTAGTTGTCACCACCCCAGATGGATACAGAATATCCCGAAAGGACAGTTCTTCCGTCTGAGACAGAACTGTATGTCAGATTCGGATTATGTTTCCCAGAGTAACATACTCAAAAACATATTCTCTGACAAGGGCTACCCCCCTACACTAGTTGAGAAAGCTTGTTCTCTTTACTGATATGGTAAACCATCCACATCACATAACAATGACTCATCTACTCCTGTCAGATTTATTACAAACACTATCATAAAATGAAAAACATCATACAGAAACACTGGTCCATTTTGCTCCAGAACCCTCACCTACTTAACACTATAAAAAAACCAAACTCAAATTTACCTATAGAAAAGCTTCAAGCCTGAAGAACAAACTTGCTCCTAGCAAATACAATCCCCCCTCTTGTGTGAACACTTAGTTTACTCCCAATTAAAGGCATGTACCAATGCAAGAAATCCTTGTGCAAAATGTGTACATTTATTGATCACGGGCAAAAAACTTTTACTGCTAAAGGGAAAATGTATACTTTATGGGACTTCCACAACTGCTCCACTGATTATGTAGTTTATTGTTTGACTTGCCTCAGCGGCCTATTTTATATAGGCCACACCATTAGACCACTTTGAGCGAGATTTGGAGAACATCGTTGCCTTATAGAAGAAGGCAAAGACAAACACAGCGTTCCCCGTCATTTTGAGTTCCACCACAAATCTACAATAGGTTTGAAGGTTTGGGTTATAGAATCTATATCAAAGCATCTCTGCGAATCTGAACGTTTTTCTAAGTTATGCTCACAAGAAACCTGTTGGATTTTCATGCTTGATACATTGTCCACATGTGGTCTTAATGAAGAATTAGATGTTAACACCATCCTTTAAAGCCTATAGTGCTTTCTTATGAATAGCAATTTTACATGTGTTTAATTAAAATTAATAACTAATTCTCCAATTTTTAATTTTAAATTTAAAAGTAAAAAAATACATTTTTACTAATTATTATGACTGATAATTACATAATTTTTAAAAAACATTTCTCAAATTTTCTCAAGCAATTTTTCTCTTTATTATTTTTATTAATTATAATTCATTTTTATGATTACTTTGTATTTATTATTAATATTTTTTCTATATTCTTTCCTTATTTGTGTATCGCTAATATTGCTGTATTTTTCTGTAGTACTTATTTGTCATTATTCCCATATCTATTTATTGATTTCCATAGCTGTTTTATTTTTATTTTGCTTTCATTTTGCATTGTTTTTAATTGGTGCCCATTTGTTTGTGTTTTATATAGACTAGCCATTCCCCTTAGCCTTATTTTAATTGTCAGCTCAATTTTTTGCTAGTTACCAAACATATATATATGATTGGTTATGGCCTCTGCCCCTAGCTTGACAAGGGAGCACGTTTCTGCCCTTAGAGGTCTAGCTCATGCACCGAAGCGCATCGCTATGCATGCTGGTCTACACACATCATCACGCTGATGTCACGCCTCAAGGTTCGTTCCAGATGCCATCTTTAGAAGACAGTAAATGCCGGCCAGCTTTCTTGACACTTTCACGGTCTTCATAGTGCGGACGCGGCTGACACAGCAAGGACACAGCCGTGCTCCCACCCAGTTGAGCTTGCTTTTATAATACAAAATGTGAGTTGTTCTAGAGGCTCTTCTTTTTTCTTTCAACTTATTGCAACTCACCTATTTTGCTTTGCAGAATCCTGGCATTGGTGAACAAACACTTTAATTCATTGACCTCTTTTGCACACGTATTTTGCATATTTGTTATTGTCATAAAAATGGTACCAATTTCAATGGTTGTTTGTAACATGGAAACCTTCTTATCTGCCATAGCCCTCCCCCCATCTTTCCCCATTCCATCCACCAAAAAAGACTACACCTTGTCTGATCTGTCTGCCACATTATAATCTAATTCACCCTCCCCCCTTGATCCTAGTTTAAATACTCCTCCAGCTGTCCCATAAATCTCTCCCCCAGCACAGCAGACCCCTGTCCATTTAGGTGCAAACCATCACTAGCATATAGGTTGCAGCCCAATGAAAACTCAGCCCAGTGCTCTAGAAACCCAAATCCTTCCCTCTTACACCAAGTCTTTAGCCATGCATTCATTTCTCTTATCCCCCTCTATTCCTGTGTTGCGCATGGCACAGATAATATTTCAGAGAATATCACCTTGGAGGTCCTTCCTTTCAACTTGCAGCCTAGTTCTTTAAATTGATTTTTAAGGAGCTTCCACCTTCCATGTATTCTGTCATTGGTTACAACATGGACCAAGACAGCTGGGTCATGCCCAGCCCCTCCCAGTAATTTATCAACCCGGTCCACCACATGCTGTACCCTGGCACCAGGGAGACATCAAACCATTCAGTTGTGGAGATCCTGGTGACATATCATTCTATCAGTACCTCTGATTACAGAATCCCCTATTACCACCAACTGTCTAGGCCTTCCTGGACCCAAAGCAGCATGGCTTTATTGAGAACAGATCATGTCAGACTAATCTGAATGACTTTTTTGACTATATCTCTAATGTTTTGAACCAGAGCAAGGGTGGAAATAGCCTATATTAATTTCAGCAAGGCATTTGATACAGTTCCACATAATGATCTAGAACAAAAGTTGCACCAGCTAGGACTTAACCCTTGGGTGGTTCAGGGGATATGCAGTTGGCTAAGGTGCAGATACCAGAGTATGGTTTTTCATTCGGAACAGAGACTAATCACTATTGGTGTACAGATTTCTTTGGTAGTCTTCAGATTTCATAATACCATGCACACAGTCAAGACATCCAGTACCTGAAGCAGCAAAGCAACCCCAAAACATCAGTGAACCTCCATCATATTTGACTGTAGGGACTGCATTGCTTTCTTTAACTACTTGCCAACTGCAGATAGCCGAATGATGGCTACACTGCGGCCGGCTAGTTCTGGGAGGGCGTGATATGACGTCCTCCCAGAACGAGCTCTCCTGCGTGCCCCCGGGGGCACGCACCCGGCGATCTCTATGATTGCTGTGTCCTACGGACACAGCTGATCACATGATGTGGTAAAAGGCCAATCACAGCGGCCTTTTACCATGTGATCAGCCGTGTCCAATGACACGCTGATAACCGGGAAATGCAATTGCTGGTTCTCGGCTGCACTTTCTTCATGCTGTCAGAGCGTGAGGAAAGTACTGCTGAGAACCACCAGTTGTCAGAGCAGGGATCGGCACCGATCATCAGGGCACTGATGACTAGTGCCCTGATGATCGGTGTCCAGCAGCGCCACCCACCAGTTCTGCCCACCTGTGCCCAGCAGTGCTGCCCACTATCTCTGCCCACCTGTGCCCAGAAGTGCACCCACCTGTGCCCAGCAGTGCCACCTACCTGTGCCCAGAAGTGCCACCCACCTGTGCCCACCAGTGCCACCCACCTGTGCCCACCAGTGCCACCCACCAGTGCCCATCAATGCAGCCCAGCAGTGCTACCACCAGTCAGTGCCCAGCGGTTGTGCCAGTCAGTGCCCAGCAGTTGTGCCAGTCAATGCCTAGCAGTGGCACCAGTCAGTGCCCAGCAGTGATACCAGTCAGTGCTGTCTATCAGTACCCATCATCAGTGCCACCTATCAGTGCCACCTATCCGTGACACCTCATTAGTGCTGCCTATCAGTGCCGCCCATCCATGCCACCTCATTAGTGCTGCCTCATCAATGCACATCAGTGAAGGAGAAAAATTACCTGTTTGAAAAATTTTATAATAGAAACAAAGAAACCTTTTTTTTCAAATTTTTTGCACACTTTTGGTTTATAGTGCAAAAAGTAAAGCGCCCAGCAGCAATTAAATACCACCAAAAGAAAGCTCTATTTGTGAGAAAAAAATGATAAAAATTTCATATGGGTATAATCTTGCATGACCGCGTAATTGTCAATCAAAGTGCCACAGCGCTGAAAGCTGAAAATTGGCCTGGTAAGGAAGGACGTATAAGTGCCTGGTAGGCAAGTGGTTAAAGGCCTCATTTTTTTCCCCTGAAAACAGCAGAATGATGGGATGTACCAAAAAGCTGTAATTTTGTATCATCTGTCCACAACACATTCTTCCAAAAGGATTTTTGCTTCCTCAGGTAAGTTTTTGCAAACTCCAATCTGTATTTTTTTATGTTTCTGTGTCAGCAGTGATGTCCCCCTAGGTCTACTACCATAGTGTCCCTTTTCATTCAGATTGTGACATATAGTACGAGCTGACACAGTTGTACCCTGTGCCTGAAGATCATCTTGAATTTGTCTGGAAATTGATCAAGGTTCTTTAGCCATCATTTGAACAATCCCTCGTTGCAATCTTTGAGTAAGTTTTTCTCTTTCGTCCATGTCCAGTATCAAGGGATGTAAACGTCTTGACAATGTTGGATGCAGTGGACACAGGAACATTAAGATCTGTTAATTGATACAGGTGAGTCTAATGACAAATTACAGTAAAATCACAAACTTGGAATGCAATTATTTCTTTGAATTTTCAGAAGGTTCCAAGAATTTTGTCCAGTCCGTTTTTGGGGTTTTGTGTAATGTGTCAGATTTGGCTTTTTATTTCTACAAATACTCTTCTTTTTGTGTCATACCAATACAAATAAAAGAAATAAACATGAGAATACCAAAACATTTGTAACTGTAACAATTTTCTGGGTGAAGTGGGGCATTATCTGACAGAAATGCAGGGGTGCCAATATTTTTGGCCATGACTGTATCTAAGCCATTGTTTCTCATTTTTAGGGACTCTTTATTGACTGGCATGGAACCACTTGATTGGCGTAAGGCCAATGTGGTGCCTATATTTAAAAAGGGATCAAAGTCTTTAACAAGTAACTACAGACTGGTTAGTTTAACATCTATAGTCAGGAAGATACCAGAGAGTATAATAAAAGAATGCATAGAAGAGTTTTTGCTAGAAAATAATATTTTAAGCAATAGTCAGCTTGGATCATGAATAACCAAAGTTGTCAAACAAAACTGCTTTCTTTTTACGAGGAAGTAAGCAAACAGACAAAATGAGTGACTGTGGACATACTTGGATTTGCAAAAGCAATTTGAAACAGTTGTACACACATGGCTAATGTGTCATCTAAGGTAAGGTCTACAGGTCTGAAAAGTTCTATTTGTAAATGGATAGAAAACTGTCTGAAAGACTGTATTCAGAGAGCAGTGATTAATGCTTCATACTCTGAATGGGCTAAGATTGTCAGTGGTGTACCCCAAGGTTCAGTGTTGAGACCCTTATTTTTTATCATATTTATAAATGATATAAGGTCTTGGATTTAAAGTATCATTTCAGTGTTTGCAGTTGACACCAAACAATGCTGTGGAATTATGTCCTTACAAGAGGTCTCCAACTTGCAAGCCGTCCTTAATGCACTATTTAATTGGGCAACTATTTGGCAAATGAGGTTTAATGTTGATAAATGTAAAGTTATGCATCGGGGGCTTAAAATGTGCATGCATCAAACATAAAAGAAGAATAGCTGAGGGAGTCAATGGTGAAGAAATATCTGGGTGTTCTGGTAGATCATAGACCTAATAATGGCATACAATTCCAAACAATTCCAAGCTAGCATTTCTAAAGCTAGAAAAATCCTCTCTTGTATTAAGAGGTATAGACTCCAGAGAGAGAGACAAAATTCTGCCCCTGTACAAATCATTAGTAAGATCTCACCTGGAATATGCAGTTCAATTTTGGGCACCAGCACACAAAAAGGATATGGGAGAACTCTGCACTGAAGTGCAGAGAAGGGCAACCAAACGTATAATCTCCATGGAGCTCAGCTATGAGAAAAGATTAGCTGAACTGAATTTATTCTCTTTTGAGAAGAGGCGACTAAGGGCAATATGATCAACATGTACTGTATATATACATAAGTGGTCTATATAGGTGTAGAGTTATTCACTTTCAGGTCATTACAGAGGACAAAGGGACACTCTTTATGTCTGGAGGAAAAGAGACTTAACCTTAATATACGGAAAGGCTTTTTCACTGTAAGAGCTGTGAAAATGTGGAATAGACTCCCTCAAAACTAGTTCTAGCCAGCTCAATAGATTGTTTGAAAAAGAAGTTGGATGAATTAAAAAATGCACGAAATATAACTGGATACTAATTTTTAGAGGTAATAATTCCAGGGGTCCAGGCATTATCCTAAGGGATCAGAAGGGAATTTTTTCCCCCACTCGAGCGAACTGGATCATGCTTTATTGGGGTTTTTCTGTCTTCCTCTGGATCAGCTATGGGTACTAGGCACAGGGAAGGGTCTGTCTTCCCATAAGGCACATCTGCAGTTTCTTGGCATGTGGATGATGTAATTTATTGGCTCACAAAGCCTGCATAAATTTCCTCCTCACAGACACTGAGAAGTCAGTTTTTTTTATATGTGTATTTATTTCTTTATAGACAGGGCACTGGAGACACAGCTGCAGGGAGGGACTCCTTCTTCCAGCATCTGCCCACTGTTTAAGAATTCAGTGGAAAGGATAGGCAGCAGGTAATGAAGAGAGTAAACGGAGCACCACTCTCCCAGTGTAATGTACAGGGTTCATTTATTAATGACCACACTAGTATCCTTTATTCATAAATTAGTGGTCTATGTGAATTATAAAGAGCAAATAAATAAAAAAAATCAAAGTTTAACTCCCTTGTAAAATCTTAATGCTTATTCATTTTCATTTTCAAGTTTTACTTATCCGTATGTAAACTTAAACTGATTTTGTTTATTTATTTTGTAGTGCCTTATTAAAAATGGTTTGTACAGAAACATGTTTTTTCACTTTGTGTAAAGCAAACAGGTTTAACTGGTAGTGGCAGCAGTAAACCCAGAAACAGTCCAAGCAGCTTTGTCCTGCATTTTGTTGACAAGGCAGCAAAGAAGCACAATTCAATGCAAGAGGTATTTGTACACAAGTCTATCACATAAACCAAAGACAAAACATCTACTCTTCTGAGCCAGGAACTAAACTTATGTCAGCTCCTGACTAACAAAATACCTTTGTTAAGTTACCCAAAAAAAAAAGGCAGCAGAGGGGCTAAAGCTTTATTCCACCCAAAACCAAGATCTGAAAAAAACAAAAAGAAATATTTTCTCCATAAGGGAGGCAAATCATGGAGGCCCTCACCATGTGTAGGTGAGAAACTTAAGTGACTTGTGCATCATCCACACTACTGCCAGACAGTGTCTTAAAATAGGACAAAGCCCAGAATACAATTTGCACTAGTGTTGTAAGCTACATTTGTCCCTAGATAGAAAAACATAATGTTGATTAAAATCTTGGCTCTGGTTCACCAAACTTACTATGAATAAATCAAGCACGTTTAAGTCACAAGACTTTCCACTAGCCTCTTCAATTTTGCTCCTAAAGGTGGTAATCTTAGGATTGTTATTTCTGCCCCTGTATTGGTCCAGGCACTGTACATGTAGATTTGTAAGTTTGATTACCCTATCTTGGCACTTTGGCATCTTGGCCCTTGGGGTGTATTCTTCCTTATTCTCACTCCTTACACCAAACACTTACTGTGAAGTCTGTATTTACAGGTCAACAATACACCACTCATCTCAAATCCTGAAGTACTAGACTAACAATTCTCACAAGGTGGCTGAAAAAAAGGCTAATTTAAAGTATTTATAGCTCTATCTGATTTAAATAAAAATGTTCTTAGCCTAAAGCCAGCCATAGACAATTGGATTTTCTTTCCTGCAACCATGGATTGCTGGATAGAAATCCATTTGTTTCCCTCCCATGGAGCTATTGTGTTCTACCACTAGCAATAATCGCATGAAATATGTGACAGGCTTGTTGTACCCACGTCATAAAATAATCATCCTGCCCATAAATGGTTCGAATCTCGGCTGGTCTCTACTAAACCAGCCAAGATTTGCACTAACTGTGGCCGACTTAAAACATTTCTAAAGTTACAACAATGCTAGCTTGCAGATACAACTATCCATGATAGATTTTAATGGCATCTCAAGTTCTCTGTAGAGCTCTACAAAAGCCAGCAGACTCCTAGCTTCTTGAATAAGATGGAGCAATAATGTAGAGGAGAGACTGCTGACATTCATCTACCAAGGCATATCTGAACTACCTAAACAACTTTTATACTTAACTCAACAATTTAACTTTCAGCTTTTATTAAATCTATTGTATTTTGAGACCACCCAAGGGTCTGCGCATTTAGTACTTCAGACTCTAATTCTACTTTAAATAATGTTCCCCAATTGTAGCACTCATCTTTCTCCCTATATTTCACATACACCCATGTGCAAATATGGTTTAGTAGAAATTGGCTAGAATCAGCATTTTGTTTGCCATTTTTTACACCCTTCTGCATAAACAGTTATAGATATGAAAGTGTTATGTGTAAGGAAATCTTCAAAGAGAACCTTACTAAGTCAATAAGAAAAGACCTTTTAAGATTGTATAAACAAATGGACTGCTGTATTTTTTTAGCCACAAATGGATTGCAGGCAATGTCGATGCTGAAGAAGTGATTTTACATTATTTGCTCATTCGATAACATGCCCAAAGGAACAAGTTTAAAAGTACATAGTTTAAGTTGCTGCCTAGTTATGTTTTTTCTGTGTAGAACATTTAGGTGTATTTCAACATATACAGTACATTAAAATTTGAGAAAACTGCACTTATGTATGTTATGTGTTCCTATGCATACAGCAAATCTAAAAAATATTTCTTACCTTTTTAGATGTTTCAACATTTTTGGACGGTCTCACAGGGGTTTATTTACTAAAGCTGGAGAGTCCAAAATCAGACTCCCTTCTGCATAGAAACCAATCAGCTTCCAGGTTTCATTGCCAAAGCTTCATTGAACAAGCTGAGGTTAGAAGCTGATTGGTTTCAATGCAGAAGGGAGTCTGATTTTGGACTCTCCAGCTTTAGTAAATAAACCCCACAGTGTCTCTGTTCCCTCAAAGACTCCCACACAGACAGGGGACATAATGAGCTATCCCTCATTACCATACAATGCAAGAGGCCAGTTTATGCTGTACTCTTTTGCAGGCCATAGTCGGCCGATAAACGAAACATCGGTCGGTCCCATTGCCGATGCTGCCACCAATGCTCACGAAAGAAAGGGACGAGAAACCAGTTTGACAGAGACAGGGGAGCACACCATACAATGTGACAGCAATACAAATACATTATGTTTTTATTTGGATACAAATGGATACATTTGTTGCAACCGCAAGACTTTTTCATATAAAATATAATAGCGGACTTCTTCTTCTTATTATTATTCTTCCTTGCAGGTCATGGCTCATGCACAGATTTTTTATCAGTAAAATGATCGGCCGATTTGCCCAGCATTACTGGGAAAATCTGCCAAATCGGCCGCAAATTTTCCAACATGACCGATAAAAAACCCCAAAAAGGCCAACCAATTAACCCACTAAGAGTGTGAAAATCGAACGATTTTTTTTTTCGGCCGAGGAATCGGGTGATTATCAACCCGTATATGGCTGGCATTTGCTAGGACAGACAGTGTTCAAATCTAGTTTAAACATAAAATAAAGATCTGCCCGCACAGTACAGGTAAATTAGGGTATACATTAACTTCCCAACTTCCTTGTATTCCACAGGAAAATTTAGTTCAGAGGTATAATGTAAGAGCAAATTAAAAGCGAAGCAACAATTTCTAAATCTTTTCTTAAAATCATGCTATGTGAATGCAATATGTAACAAATATAAAGTTGGTGCTATGCCAATTTGGCTACAAAAGTGGAAATACACTTTAAGATGCTTCTCAATACAATATTGTCTTACCACAAAGACTTTACATAGGTAAATTGCAATACCTTTTGCAAGCTAAGCTAAGCTGAAATGTGAGCTACAATTCAGTTTACTGGCTTGAGACTTTTCTGCTATGAAAGGATGGATATTAGTACAAAATATGTTTTTATGAATACAAAGAACACTACAGTGTGATTAATGTTTTTGTTGTTGGAGCTACTGAGGAGTGTATGTAAAAGAAAGACAAAAAAATTAAACCAGAAACAGGTACTCTGATGTTGACGTGTTATATAAATTTTTTTTGTACAGTAGTCTTTATAGAGGTATATATAGATATATGACATACGGCGTGATATTCTTCCCTACTGATAGTGATTGCCTTTGTTTTATGCATTATAAATATATTCTCGCTTATCTTATTTGTTCTACTAGATTCCTTGAGCTTTTCTTTTCATATTGGTTGTAGCCATGATTTTTCAAATATATTTCTGTTCTTCAATTTAACATTCAGGCAAAGGACTACTAAAGTAGTGAAGAACAGTTTTCAGAACAGAAAAATCTAACTTGCATTGAATAAATTTGAGTATGTAAAAGACCGGTAGGACACAAACATAAAAACACTGACTTTTAAAGTGAAATTAAATGTATGCACATTACTTTCCTGAATGTAATATTTTGTCTTCCTATTGACTTTGTTCTAATTTGTATAGACTATAGAGAAACCTAACCAGGTTACCTGAGCTTTTAAAGCCTCAATTTAATAAAGAGATCTTGTCACTGGGGAAAAAATTGCATGCTGATGCAGGCATGATGTGAAGGCAGCTAAAGGCCTAGGCAGGCCATAGATGAGGCAATTGCTGAATTCCCCAGCAACAGTCAGTGTTGAAGAAGGAAGCCATCCTGCAGAGCATTGGTGTTCTCCAGACACGGGGAGCTGGCCCAGTTGGGAGAACACAGTGATTATGGCTAACGGCTATAAATACTAGCAATTATCACATGCTGGAAACCTGACATGTTGGTTGGTTACAATCAGCCCACCCACACATGCACTGAATCTCAGCCAGTCCCTGCTGAACCAGTCAACCTTGTCTAAAATAATAACCCAAACCATTCTCTTTGCTCTTCTCCCATTCTCTGGAACATATGTCCCATTCTCTGGAACCTCTGGAATCTCCTACCTATGTCTGCCTTTAAGCATTCCTTGAAAACTCATCTCTGCCTACACCTAATAAACTGAACTTTTATTTTCTCCATCAGCTTATACCTCACAGTTATTACCTTTTGTATCACTTGATCCCCCTTACAGATTGCAAGCTCTCACAAGCAGAATGGTTGCCACTATATAAATCTTCTATAGTAATAACAACAACAATAATAATACAATTATGATATAGAGATATATACCTGGGGGCTTTTCTTTGTATCCTGAAAATTTTTCTGGCAGTACTGGCTGAAATTTTTCTTGGTCTACCTGGCCTTGGCTTGGTATCAAGAAATCCCCAAACTTTTCACTTCTTAATAAGTGATTGAACAGTACTGACTGGCCTTTTAAAGGCTTTGGATATCTTTTTTAGCCTTTTCCATATTTATAAAGCCCCATTACCTTGTTACACAGGTCTTTCGATGTAGGAGCTAAAAAACTCATTGACTATTTATACACAGACACTAATTGCAATTTAAAAAGTCACAGATGTGGGAAATTAACCTTTATTTGCCATTTTAACCTGTGTGGGTCAACTTGTGTGGGTCACCTTGTGTGTCTGTACTAAGGCCAAACATTCCAGGGTATGTAAACTTATGATCAAGGCTATTTGGGTGATTTCTGTTATTATGATTTAAAAAGGAGTCAAACAACTATGTGATAATAAATGGTTTCATATGATCACTATCATTAAATAAAAGACAGCTTTTTGGCATGATCAGTCATATTTTCAATATCAATGTCAAAATGTCATGATTCCTGCCTGGGTATGCAAACTTTTGAGCACAATTGTATGTTGTCCATTTAGCATGTATATGTTATGCTTGTAACTTTTTATATCAAGTAGCTTTTATGTCAAATCTAGAAATACACACAAATTCCTACATAGAGATAGTAAATTATTAAGACTATCTTGATAATTTGGTTTCAGTGCTTTCAACGTAACATGATAGTAAAAAGTGTACACAAAATGTATTCAGTAATTAAATTTACTTTTCCTTGGATTGGGTGACTTAGAAGGGTAAAAGAAAAACATGTTGCAGCAACTTATTTTTAGTAGCAAAGGGCATCACTAGCTGTCATTTTGATCATAATAATAACATGTATTATTATTGTGTTTATTATTATATACAAGCAAATTGCATATTCACAAAATTGAATATGTGCTGGTTACACTGTGTATGTGGAAGTTATTAAGAAGTGTGGTTTGCTTTGGAATATAAACATATAAGATTCCATACACTGGTACTGGAGGAATACGAATTACATTTATAAATATCTCTACATATGATGTTTTTTAATGTGACAGCATGTGCTAGCCTTCAGTTAAAGTTTTTATTTTTTTACCAAAAGGCTAAAAGAATTTTGTGGTAAATGAGGCATGAACTATGTGATGAATAAACATTTTTTAGCCAATTACAAATCCCCAGCATTCCAGCATCTTTGATCACTTAAAAAACGCAAGTTAGAGAAATAGCATGGCAGTGGATTATCCGGGAATTTTTTCAACAACAGAAACATAAATGTATCCTTTTTCATAATTAGGGAAACCATACATTGAAATGATGTAACATTCTTTTGCTTCCTCCCTGTGATGAGACACCTAGCTGACAGGTGGGAAGCCTTACTTTCGTCATTCACTGCGTATGCTGCTAGTAATACAGTCATGTCAGAGCTTACTCAGCTTCAAAGATGGCAAATTGTTGGTGCCGTTTAGCTGGTGTCTCTGTGACTGAAGATGCCAATTTATTTGCCATGTCGCAAGGTACAGTATTAAAGGTTATGATGGCATTAAAGTTATTGGGAAAGCGTTCCTTAACCAAATCCTTACCGCGCTATAGCCAAATGATGGGAGGGAGTCATACGATGTCCTCCCAGAATGCACCCTCCCATGCACCCCCAGCAGCATGCACCCGGTGATCTCCGTGATTGCTGTGTCCTACGGACACAGCTGATTACATGATGAGGTAAAAGGCCAATTTCAGCAGCCTTTTACCACGTGATCAGCTGTGCCCAATGACAAAGCAAATCACCGAGCAAATACAGTTGCAGATTATCAGAAGCACTTTCCTCACGCTGTCACAGCATGAAGAAAGTACTGCCTATAACAAGCAGCTGTCACAGAGCAGATCGGCACTGATCATCAGGGCACTGCAGTGCCACCCACCAGTGTCCAGTAGTGCCACCCACCACTGCCCATTTGTGCCCATCAGTGCCACCCATCAGTGCCCATCAGTGCCACCCCGGTGTCCATGATGGTATAAAACAGAACCCATGGATACCATGAACTTTCTACAACATCTTCACTATTTCCTTGGAGTTACTAGAAACCCTGAATGCTGATATTATGGAAAATGATCAAGATCCAGAGAGAAGATGTTATTGATACATTAGAATCCTTATAGAAAACCATATAGGATAGGGGGGCTTAGGTACCTACTGGTAAGGAAGCACACATTAGGGTATTGCTAAAACAAAGTAAAATCCCCACATGCCCAGGCTCATACAGGCCTATTTCACTGTTAAATTTAGAAGCAAAAATTATATCCAAAATGACTGAGAATAGGTTAGTGAATATCATGCCAAGCCTTATCCACCATGCCCAAGCAGGCCTCACTAAAGAATGTTCAGCGATTAGTAATATTTCCTAGGACGTCACCAAATCCTGCCTTGACCATGATAATGATGCCATTGGACAATGAAAAAACGTTTGGTAATATTCACTTATAATGACTGTTCATGGTCATTACAAATTTGGATTTGGGGTTTGATCATTTCTTTTTTTTTGCAACAAATGTATGGTTCCCCAACAGCTAGGGTTTTCAGAGTGGGAATGCTGTCTCTCCTGTTCTTCAAAAAGACACCTTCATATATGCTTTTTTTCAGTCTACCTTTTCATTTGTCTTAACATTTATTTCAATACACTACTGTAATTTGAGCTCAGACCTACATGGGGTGTTAGTAGCAAACAAGGAACTGTGAACAGCATTGTTTGCTGACGATATTATTTTATTTAATGCACAATTCCCCCAAGATATCCCACCATTCAGAACATACACTATATTGCCAAAAGTATTGGGACACCTGCCTTTACACGCACATGAACTTTAATGGCATCCCAGTCTTAGTCCATAGGGTTCAATATTGAGTTGGCCCACCCATTGCAGCTATAACAGCTTCAACTCTTCTGGGAAGGCTGTCCACAAGGCTTAGGAGTGTGTCTATAGGAATGTTTGACCATTCTTCCAGAAGCGCATTTGTGATGTCAGGCACTGATGACAGACGAGAAGACCTGGCTCGCACTCTCTGCTCTTATTCATTCCAAAGGTGTTCTATTGAGTTGTCAGGTCTCTTTGCAGGCCAGTCAAGTTCCTCCACCCCAAACTCACTCATCCATGTCTTTATGGACCTTGCTTTGTGCACTAGTGAACAGTCATGTTGGAACAGGAAGGGTCCATCCCCAAACTGTCCCCACAAATTTGGGAGCATGAAAATGTCTTGGTATGCTGATGCCTTAAGAGTTCCCTTCACTGAAACTAAGGGGCCAAGCCCAACCCCTGAAAAGCAAACCCACATCATAATCCCCCCTCCACCAAACTTTACATTTGGCACAATGCAGTCAAGCAAGTACTGTTCTCCTGGCAACCGCCAAACCCAGACATGTCTATTGAATTGTCAGACAGAAAAGTGTGATTTGTCACTCCAGAGAACATGTCTCCACTGCTCTAGAGTCCAGGGGCAGCGTGCTTTACACCACTGCATCCGACGCTTTGCATTGCACTTGGTGATGTACGGCTTGGATGCAGCTGCTCAGCCATGGAAACCCATTCCATGAAGCTCTTTATGCACTGTTGTTGTGCTAATCTGAAGCCCACACAGAGTTTGGAGGTCTTTAGCTATTGACTCTGCAGACAGTTGGCAATTTCTGCACGCATGCACTTACCCTGCTCTGTCATTTTACCTGGTTGAGTTGCTGTTGTTCCCAGTTGCTTCCACTTTGTTATAATACCACTAACAGTTGACCATGAAATATTTAGTAGCAAGGAAATTTCACGGATAGACTTATTGCATGGGTGGCAACCTATCACGGTACCACGCTTGAATTCACTGAGCTTGTATAGTGTATTTGCTCACTATAGCATATTTTGAGTGTTGCATAATAATTTCTTATAAACGTTTATTTTTCTCCTTACAGCTCTCCTGGATTTACCAGACTGACTTTAAAGTAGAGCACTTGACATTACATATTTGGTATATTCTTATGTGTATTCTTAACTATTCTAGCTTAATAGATAAACTTAACCACTTGAAGACCAGATCTTTTTCTAACACATTTTGTTTACATGATAAATCAGTATTTTTGCTAGAAAATTACTTAAAACACCCGGACATTATTTTTTTTTTTTAAAGCAGAGGTCCCTATAGAATAAAATGGTGGGTGTTGCAATTTTTTATGTCATGTGGTATTTGAGCAGTAGTTTTTCAAATGCATTGTTTTGGAAAAAAAATACACTTTAATGAATTTTAATGATAAAAAACATAATATAATACCAAAATTGTTCAGTAAAATATAAAAATGTATGTTACGCTGCAATGCCAAACATGTTTCACTTCAAATTTGCGCATGCCCATGAAACGATGACAAACTATATATATTATATTATCCTTAGGCGATGCTTTAAAAGCCTTTACAGGTTACCATTTAGATCTACACAGGAGGTCTGGTGCAAGAAATATTGCTTTCGATCTGACATTCGTGGTGATACCTCACTTGTTTGGTACAATCGTTGTTTACACACCTATGCAAAACTGACCCTTGTGTTCGCCTTTGTGAACAAGCACAGGGAGAAAGGGGTGCTTTAAATTGTTTATTTGTTATTGTTTATTTTCACTTTACCTTTAAATTTAAGTTTTTTTGGTCACTTTTATTGTTATCACAAGGAATGTTAATATTCCTTGTGATAGCTATTGGCAGTGACAGGTCCTTTTTACTGAGAGATCTGGGATCTATTAGACCCCAGATGTTTCCTCTGCCCTTAAAAGCTTTGGATCATACCAAGATCGGTATGATCTGATGCTTTTTTCAAACCAGCAATGATTTTTTTTACAACCGGCGAAAACATAAATGATGAAATACTTGTCGCTTCTAGTTTCTTAGACCATAGAAATGATTGGGATCTTTCTGGTCCCTGAACATCTATGGTCAGCCGATGCAACTGCTGGCTGCATTCCCGGATTCCCCTGTGGGACAGGAGAGCCCGGGAAGGTAATTGGAGGAGGTGGGACTCCCTCCTACTGCTTGTAAAAGCAATCCAGTGACTATTTAGCCACTAGGATTTTTTTTACATGAAAGCAGATCATGCCAGGTCATACCAGGCATCATCCCTGTATAACCACTGAAAAACGGCAAGTGGTTAAAGGAGCATTGGTGATGTGATGAGACCTTTCTAGCTCGCACTTTTGGGAGAGATCATCTGATAAAAACGTCTAGTTTCTCTACATTTTTTTTCTCTAAAAACATCACCTATTCTTTTAAAACACAGAGATTTAAATTGTCTTAACCAGGTTATGATCCATTTTCTAAAAAAGCATTTATTTTTATATATTAAACGCCTGAGAGTTTATATAAATTTATTATGTAAAAATAAGAAAATGATGGCTCCCAAGGGACAAGGAGGGGACTTAGCTTTCCTAATCAGACTATACAATTTAGCCTGTTTGTTGAGACAGTCTGAATATTCTAAGCTTGTGTATGAAACTACTCTAGCCTTCCCCTAGACTATACCTGAGGGTCTTCATAGTTAGCTGGCAGCCCCCCTCCTTCAATTTGATACCATATTGTCTTTAGAGACATTATCATTGCCTGAGGAGTGTTCAGGAATTAACTGACATTTCCTTTACATGTTTTCAGATATAACTAACACTAAATAATCCCATGTTCCCACAGAGACTAAACTATGTAGCCTTTGCAGTGCAGCCATTTAGGGGGCTAAAGGGCCTGATAGGTCTGTTACATTCCCCCACCCTCTAGCAAGCCTGGACTGAGACAAAAAATAGGCATTTTAGACTGAGCAGCCAATTGTTCCGGGGGGAGGGGGTGGTTGCAAGGATGTTCACGGGGCAGTTGGTGATGGAATATTCACATAGTCGGTCCAACAAACAGACATCCCCATATAGCAAAGACATCCCAACCAGCAATGAGACAGCCCGTCCAGCAAGAGACAGCTCATGCAGCAGAGACATCCTGCCCAGCAAGGACACAGCTCATACAGCAAAGACACAGCTTTTCCAGCACAGAGACAGCCCATCTAGCAAAGAGACAGTCCATACAGCAGAGGCAGATCAACCAGTAAAGAGACAGCCCATCCAGCAAAAAGACAGCTCAACCAATAAAGAGACAGCCCATCCAGTAAAGAGACAACCCTTCCAGCAAAGAGACAGCACATTCAGCAAAGACATCCTGCCCAGCAAAGTGACAGCCCATTCAGCAAAGAGACAGCCCAACTAGCAAGAGACAGCTCATCCAGCAGAGACATCCTGCCCAGCAAGGACACAGCTCGTACAGCAAAGACACAGCTTTTCCAGCACAGAGACAGCCCATCTAGCAAAGAGACAGTCCATACAGTAGAGACAGATCAACCAGTAAAGAGACAGCCCATCCAGCAAAAAGACAGCTCAAGCAGTAAAGAGACAGCCCATCCAGTAAAGAGACAACCCTTCCAGCAAAGAGACATCATATCCAGCAAAGAGACAGCCCCGTCCAGCAAAGAGACAGCCCATCCAGCAAAGAGACAGTTCATCCAGCAAAGAGACATCCAGCCCAACAAAGACACAGCTTGTCCAACACAGAGACAGCCCTTCCGGCACAGACACAGCCGATCCAGCACAGAGACAGTCCATACAGCAGAGACAGCTCAACCAGTAAAGAGACAGCCCACCCAGCAAAGAGACAGCCCATTCAACAAAGACAACCCGTCCAACAAAGAGACAGTCCCATCCTCAAAGAGACAGCCCACCCAGCAAAGCGACAGCCCACCCAGCAAAGCAACATCCCACCCAGCAAAGAGACAGCCCACCCAGCAAAGAGACAGCTCACCCAGCAAAGAGACAGCTCACCCAGCAAAGAGACAGCTCACCCAGCAAAGGGACAGCTCACCCAGCAAAGGGACAGCTCATTCAGCAAAGAGTCAGCCCATCCAGCAAAGAGACAGCCCATCCAGCAAAGATCTCACCCAGCAAAGAGACAGCCCAATCCACCATCGAGCTGTAACAGTGTGCCGGCGGGTGAAGGAGAGAGGCCATCATTGTCCCTTTAGTACGGCTGTGTGCAGCGGCCGGTCGGGCCCTCAGTGGCGCTTCCTGCCTGTTGCTGGAGCCATCGCTGATGCTCCTCCTGTCAGCCCTGCTTTGGGCATAGCCGCCGTGGTTTGTTTTAGCTCTATTCAGGCTGCTGTTGCTGCTTACCTCCTGCTGTGTGGCCCGGTCATCAACAGGCTGCTCTTTTTCAGCCCAGTGACCCCGGCCCACCGGGCACATGCTGGTGTGCCTTATGGCCAGTCCAGGTCTGCCCTCCAGACTTAAATGCCTTAGGCTTCTCAAACTTTGATCACTGAATGCAATCTTTTCCAGAAACACTTTTTACATTACTATCAAATCTTTAGTTTCCTGAAAACTCATGTCAAAGACCCCTTTTCACCTCAACCTTTATTGACAATGTTTTGCAAGCCAAGAAGCTTGCATACATTTCTGAACTTTATCCACACTTACAAATCCTCTACAACTGACCTTGATGGAAACCATTGTTAAACAGTGGAACAGAAATTTGACTTATTCTGAACTTCCAGAAAAGCTCCTACAAGGACACAACAATAATAGAAGGACTCTTGTGAATTAAACCTGTTGAGAGACTCAATTGAATGTCCAACATATAGGGCATATATAGTTACATAGTTGGAAAGTTTGAATAAAGACACCAGTCCAGCCAGTTCATTCTAAGGCCATCCAATTTAACCTGATTCCTTACTTCAGGACAAAAAAAAATTCACCCTTCTGGAATTTTTCCCTACAGTTGTCTGAAATGTAGCATGTAATGTCCTACACTAGTGCATTGCCTTTGCACATGCCCAGTGATTGCTAATTTCTGTAAAAAGAAGCCTAAAGGGTATACCTGATTGGATAGAAGCCTTCTTGCGCAATAGTCCAAGTTTGCTCTAATAAAAAAAGAAAATATTTTTAAACCCATGTGCCAAAATCTTTCTGCCCTGTACTAAATGCAACCATGCCAGATCTTGCATGCTGAATCCAACTGTTTAGTTCAAATTGTAATACTTCCTACGGCTGTTTCTTTTTTTAATCTTTACTAGTCCCCCATATCAAATAGAACTATGCATATTTCAGCAGTAAATGTCTGGTTTCATATGGAAAAACAAATATTAATTAAATTACGTTCTAAAAGTGGATTTGTTGTTTAATCTATTGATTTTACACTGGTGGCATGTGTATGTTTCTATTATACATTGAGCTCAAGCTGAATACAAGTCAATAGTTCATATCAAATGGACTTATTTATTTTGGCTATAAGACACATCCAATATAAAACTCCTACTTCCCCCTATATTTTTCTTTATTTTAACACATTAACACATGCAGGCTCCACCTCCGCAATATCGCCAAAATACGTACGTTCCTTACCCCAGACACCACTAAACTACTCGTACACTCCCTGATTATCTCACGCCTGGACTACTGCAACTCCCTCCTTCACCGGCCTACCCCAGTGCAGGCTCTTCCCGCTTCAGACCATCCTGAACTCAGCGGCTAGACTCATCCACCTCACCAACCGCGCCACCTCTGCCACCCCCCTCTGCCTATCCCTCCACTGGCTCCCGATTGCCCAACGCATCAAATTCAAACTACTCACTCTGACCTACAAAGCCGTTCACAACACTGCCCCTAACTACCTAACCAACCTGATTCCCAAGTACCACCCTACCCGTACCCTTCGCTCTTCACAGGACCTCCTTCTATCTTGCTCCCTGGTCTCCTCCTCACACGCACGTCTGCAAGACTTCTCCAGGTCCTCCCCCATCCTCTGGAACTCACTACCCCAATCCATCAGACTGTCACCTTCCCTCCTCACCTTCAGGCGCTCCCTGAAAACCCACCTCTTCAGGGAAGCCTACCCCACCCTCACCTAACTGCTGCTCTCCTTCATTCCTCCTACCACTCCATCCCCCACAGCCACTTCCTCCTGTACCACTACCCCCTCCCTCCTAGAATGTAAGCTCGAAAGAGTAGGGCCCTATAACCCCTCGTGTGCTATTTGTAGTTGCTGTAATGTTTCATGTATTGTCCCCCCTCTATTGTACAGCACTGAGCAAACCCTTTGGCGCTATATAAACTCAATGTAATGTAATGTAATAAAATATTTTGTTGTATTGGAAACAGCTTTACCTAAACAGTCCTAAAAGTTCTTGTGACAATTATTCAGTAGTGTTTCGTTAACATGTGGTTAGTATACCAAATCTTACTGATTTTTTCAGTTTTTGCTTCCCTCCTTCAAAAAGGAGAGGAGGGAATGATACTGAAAAGAAAATCATGTCTTGCTAATCTCTTTCACTTACCCTACCAATTTAAAGCAGGACTTCAGTCAAAAATAACAGGATAAAAATGATTAGTCAATTAAACCATAAAATAAGGGATTTTATGAAGTAAAGATTTCCCCCTCAGTACTTTTTATGCCACTAAATATCATAAGTTTGATGGGCAGCATCATTCAACCCACTTCTCTGAGTCCAGGTCATCCTGAAACTTCCTAAGCCTGTGACACTAAGAGAAAAATTAGCACAGTGATGAGCTCATCTATCTGTCATTCTGTTTTCTCTTCCTATAAGCATGCTTCTTGTTAGCATGTAAACTGACTTCTTCCTCTCACATTTCAGCCCTGTGGTAGAGGGACTGCAAAAGGCTGATACCAGGGCAGAATCAGGTGCTTGCCCTGCTTACATTTTAAAAAACGCATTTAACTAACAATGTATTAATGATTACAAAACTGCATTAGAGTGTGTCTTTAATATGTGCCTAGAGTTCAAGTTTAAGCTACCATATACTATTTCACTTATTTCCTGAGAGTTTGACCTTCCCCTACACTTCCCTTTTTCTTATTATTCTTTTGCACATCTATGCTACAAGAAAGGATGGAGTAAAATATGATATTTTAAGGGGAGGGACTGGCTCTCATGTATTGTCCTTAATAGGAGTTGCTTACCCCCACATTATTCCTTTGTCCTATATCTGGGTATACTCTTTTTAGTTTGAGATAGGAGCATATTGCTTCTCACCTTTCTCGTAGTCTTTACTACTAAATGGAGTGCTGTTTGGCATTTTCCGTTATGATGTGTAGCATTTGAGGTCATGATGTATGACATACAATGAATTTCTGGTTTACCTTGGCATGTTTTCTGTACTAAAATTGGAGCCTGCAAAATCCTACTAGATCAGGAAACCAATCAGCTTCCAGGTTTTATTGTCAATGCTTAATTGAACAAACTGAAGTTAGAAGTTGATTGACTACCATGAACAGCTGCACCAGTTTCTGAGTGCTCGTTTTAGTAAATCTCCCCCTTTTTCTTAGTTTGTGTTGGCTTCAACATAAGAGCCTTGTGGCCATCCTTATGTGCAAAACCTGGGCTTAATATTGAATCTACAGGCTTTCTTCTGCATGTGTTTTGTTCTCATACTTCGTTATATCACTTTTATGTAAACAAAATTAATTTGCTTAATCGGATGTGTCCCCATCTATAAGAATGTTTATCCTTTATGAAAAGGAGTTTTCTGTTATCAGTTGATCTATTTATTCCCATGTTTTTAATTTTGTCACAATTGTTCCAAATAAGGTACTATATTTTGCTCATAAAAATCAGTCTCGTCTTTTCATTTTTTACTTCTAATAATTAAAATAGCATTTAGGTAGTATGCTGTATTCAAGCTTTCCAGGTAAGTATAATAGTCTTATTACATCATTTCAATATTTATACCAGACTTCTCCATTAAGATAAATGATGGTTATGAAAATCCTTAATTTAAACTGTGAGGTAATTGCATTCAGATCCAATTTTATTTCAGTAGCCATACATGCAGAAAGTTTGGAATTTAGGTGATACCTTTTATTGCCTAACTTAAGTGATCAAAGATGCAAGCCTTCAGAATGCGTCAGATATTTTCGTATTGTATAAACACTGAAAAAGGGATCCAAAGCATCCTAAGAGCTTGCATGTCCTTTTGATGGTGATACCACATGAACGTCCTGCCTAAGAATCTGTCATGAAAAAAGTGCAATTTTTTTGGCTGTTGTATCTGTCATCAAAGTGTGCAATTTTTGTTTTTTCATATACCTGTACCTATTCAGTGCTATTTGTGCACTTCCCACATGTAAGTGTGGGAATGCATGTTTTTCAATAATTTATTAAATGAAATTATGTTATGGTATTTTTTTCTTTCCCTTATACATGATACATTCTCAAGCATGTAAATAACATTGAGAAGTCATCACCTGGCCCATTGCTGCATTTTATTACATGTTGTATATCGCAAATGCATACGAAGAGAATCTGATGGGGTTTTTTGGCCCATTCATTTTGAAGTCAGAGGATTTGGTGATTCCTTTTCTAATATATTGAGGTAATTTTTCTCACTATTTGGAGAATGGCATCATGAAAGTGTTTTTTATTCATTTCACTTTGAATTTATGCACTTAAAGACTATCATTTATCATTTTATTCACATTTGACTTTTTGTTCTTTATTACAATTTTAGTAGCCTGCCACTTTATTTCATATGAGTAAATTTTTGCACTCTTTGGTTAAGTGAACACTCCTTTTTGTTTCACCTAAATATTTACTTATATATTTTGTTATAAAATATATTTATTTTGGCACAGTAGTTATTTAAAGATCCCCTTTGCCTCACCTTTCAAGAGGCATTTACCTAGTTCTACTTCTCTTGACCTTAGATCTATTTTTGCATACCTTAAAATTTTATATATACATCATACATTTAGGTGTCCGTTTATGACACAGAGAATAGCTGCGATTCAGAGGATCGCAGCCATTCTCTGGTCATTCACAGTTTATGACACTCAGGAGAACATGTTCAGCCCTTCACTGGAGATCTGTGTTCTCCCTTCAGATTCTCCAGCCCAGAGCTGGAGAATCGGAGGGACCGCAAACTAAGCAGAGATAATTTACCTCAGCTTAGTAAACTGATCTTTTACTGTAATCTCACGAGATTATAGTAAAATCAGCCATTTTCCAGCTTTTGGAGACCGTTCTCCAGCGTTTGGAGACCATTCTCCCTTCGTTCAGAGAACTGCTTCATAAAAGGCATTCACAGGAGAACTGTGTTCTCCGAGAATGCCGGAGACCTGAACAGCGATCTATTACTGCTGGTTCATAAACGGACACTTCAGTATTTTTTTTTAAATGTATATGTTCTTATGTACTCATTGGTACTCATGGTTTTACCCACATACAGTAGGGGATATGAGCATTGCTTGAAACACCACCGCTGTTGGTAAAGTCAAGATTTTGAACATATTTTCCATTGCTTGGGTTCTGAAAGTATTTAAAATTTACCCTACAGATAGATTACTTAAAGGCCCTGATTTACTAAGAATCGAGTCTACCAGCAGACGCTGAACATTCAGGCAGACTCAATTCAATCAATTAAGACCTTTCAGTGTTCAGAAAAGCATCTAGCAAGCTGATTGGAAAGAGTCTACTTTATAGACAATATTCTCTCCCTAAATACGAAAGCAGCTTGGGCACATTTCTAGGAGCAATGCCTGATAAGGCTAGGTGGTGCACAAGTGCGGGCTTTGTCCCATTCACTTTTATCGGTCTGCCATATGAGGATACTTATAGGCGTGCTTTTTATTTTAAATTTTGCTATAATTTTTATGTTATTTTTTGTTGCTGCTATTTATTACCTCTATTAATTTTCTTGCCTTACTATTCAGCTAGCTAAGTCAGCTAGCCAATCAGAGGAGAGAGGGGGTGGGGCTTAGTCGGGGCTCTGTGTCTGAATGGAAACACGGAGCTACGGATATGAGCATTGCTTGAAACAGCACCACTGTTGGTAAAGTCAAGATTTTGAACATATTTTCCATTGCTTGGGTTCTGAAAGTATTTAAAATTTATCCTACAGATAGATTACTTAAAGGCCCTGATTTACTAAGAATTGAGTCTACCAGCAGAAGCTGAACATTCAGGCAGACTCAATTCAATCAATTAAAAGACTCAATTCAATCAATCAATCAATCAATCAATTCACAGTTCTCCTGTGAATGCCTTTTATGAAGCAGTTCTCCGAACAAATTATTATTTTATGAGTTATTTTTTGTTGCTGCTATTTATTACCTCTATTAATTTTCTTGCCTTTTCTGTCTCCAAAAATGATCGGCCAACTACTGCATTTCTTAACCTCCCTAGCGGTATGATTATTTCTAGAGATGAGCGAATCGAACATGACGAAGTGGAATTCGTTCCGAAGATTTGGAAAAATTCTATTCGCGACGAATCCGAAGATTAGCAAACTTCGGATGCACGAATCGAATTCTCCCAAAAATGGCGGCGACATGTGTGGCCACGGAGAAAATGGACAGAGAAGATGGGGCGGGGATCTCTGGGAAGGCGCGCAGACAAGGCGCGCTGACCCATAATGCATTCATGACATGTGATCGCATTAGCCAATCAGCAGCCAGCCAGCACTATAAATCGTGGCCATCTTAGAATTCTCCATTAGCCTCCGGTCATTCAAGAGAGACAGACCTGTGTGTATTAAGGGACAGAGTTAGGGCCACAGAGACTTTAGGGCCACAGAATCGTTACTCAGGGACACAGAATCGTTACTCAGGGACACAGAATCGTTACTCAGGGACACAGAATCGTTATTTAAGGCCACAGCTATCAAAGAATCAAAAATTTAAAGTGACATACACCCTTTTTTTTTTTGGTGGCTGTCGTGCACAGTTGGTGCTGCAGTTTGCCGATTGTGCAAAATAAACTGACTTTCTGCTTCACAACCACTATTGTACGTTCAAAGAGTTAAATCCATTTACACGCCGGCTGGCGGTAATATTTTTTGGGTGATTAGTGCATTCCAGTGACACAAACGTACAGTTTCCAGCCAACGGCAAGCTGCAATTGACCGATTGTGCTAAATAAACTGACTTTCTGCTTCACAACCACTATTGTACGTTCAAAGAGTTAGATCCATTTACACGCCGGGTGGCGGTAATATTTTTTGGGTGATTAGTGCATTCCAGTGACATAAACGTACAGTTTCCAGCCAACGGCAAGCTGCAATTGACCGATTGTGCTAAATAAACTGACTTTCTGCTTCACAACCACTATTGTACGTTCAAAGAGTTAAATCCATTTACACGCCGGCTGGCGGTAATATTTTTTGGGTGATTAGTGCATTCCAGTGACAGAAACGTACAGTTTCCAGCCAACGGCAAGCTGCAATTGACCGATTGTGCTAAATAAACTGACTTTCTGCTTCACAACCACTATTGTACGTTCAAAGAGTTAGATCCATTTACACGCTGGGTGGCGGTAATATTTTTTGGGTGATTAGTGCATTCCAGTGACATAAACGTACAGTTTCCAGCCAACGGCAAGCTGCAATTGACCGATTGTGCTAAATAAACTGACTTTCTGCTTCACAACCACTATTGTACGTTCAAAGAGTTAAATCCATATACACGCCGGGTGGCGGTAATATTTTTTGGGTGATTAGTGCATTCCAGTGACATAAACGTACAGTTTCCAGCCAACGGCAAGCTGCAATTGACCGATTGTGCTAAATAAACTGACTTTCTGCTTCACAACCACTATTGTACGTTCAAAGAGTTAGATCCATTTACACGCCGGGTGGCAGTAATATTTTTTGGGTGATTAGTGCATTCCAGTGACCTAAACGTACAGTTTCCAGCCAACGGCAAGCTGCAATTGACCGATTGTGCTAAATAAACTGACTTTCTGCTTCACAACCACTATTGTACGTTCAAAGAGTTAAATCCATATACACGCCGGGTGGCGGTAATATTTTTTGGGTGATTAGTGCATTCCAGTGACATAAACGTACAGTTTCCAGCCAACGGCAAGCTGCAATTGACCGATTGTGCTAAATAAACTGAATTTCTGCTTCACAACCACTGTTGTACGTTCAAAGAGTTAAATCCATATACACGCCGGGTGGCGGTAATATTTTTTGGGTGATTAGTGCATTCCAGTGACATAAACGTACAGTTTCCAGCCAACGGCAAGCTGCAATTGACCGATTGTGCTAAATAAACTGACTTTCTGCTTCACAACCACTATTGTACGTTCAAAGAGTTAAATCCATATACACGCCGGGTGGCGGTAATATTTTTTGGGTGATTAGTGCATTCCAGTGACATAAACGTACAGTTTCCAGCCAACGGCAAGCTGCAATTGACCGATTGTGCTAAATAAACTGACTTTCTGCTTCACAACCACTATTGTACGTTCAAAGAGTTAGATCCATTTACACGCCGGGTGGCGGTAATATTTTTTGGGTGATTAGTGCATTCCAGTGACATAAACGTACAGTTTCCAGCCAACAGCAAGCTGCAATTGACCGATTGTGCTAAATAAACTGACTTTCTGCTTCACAACCACTATTGTACGTTCAAAGAGTTAAATCCATATACACGCCGGGTGGCGGTAATATTTTTTGGGTGATTAGTGCATTCCAGTGACATAAACGTACAGTTTCCAGCCAACGGCAAGCTGCAATTGACAGATTGTGTACAATAAACTGACTTTCTGCTTCACAACCACTATTGTACGTTCAAAGAGTTAGATCCATTTACACGCCGGGTGGCGGTAATATTTTTTGGGTGATTAGTGCATTCCAGTGACATAAACGTACAGTTTCCAGCCAACGGCAAGCTGCAATTGACCGATTGTGCTAAATAAACTGACTTTCTGCTTCACAACCACTATTGTACGTTCAAAGAGTTAGATCCATTTACACGCCGGCTGGCGGTAATATTTTTTGGGTGATTAGTGCATTCCAGTGACATAAACGTATAGTTTCCAGCCAACGGCAAGCTGCATTTGACGATTGTGTACAATAAACTGACTTTCTGCTTCACAACCACTACTGTACGTTCAAAGAGTTAATTCCATATACACGCCGGGTGGCGGTAATATTTTTTGGGTGATTAGTGCATTCCAGTGACATAAACGTACAGTTTCCAGCCAACGGCAAGTTGCAATTGACCGACTGTGCTAAATAAACTGACTTTCTGCTTCACAACCACTATTGTACGTTCAAAGAGTTAAATCCATTTACACGCCGGCTGGCGGTAATATTTTTTGGGTGATTAGTGCATTCCAGTGACATAAACGTACAGTTTCCAGCCAACGGCAAGCTGCAATTGACCGATTGTGCTAAATAAACTGACTTTCTGCTTCACAACCACTATTGTACGTTCAAAGAGTTAAATCCATTTACACGCCGGGTGGCGGTAATATTTTTTGGGTGATTAGTGCATTCCAGTGACAGAAACGTACAGTTTCCAGCCAACGGCAAGCTGCAATTGACCGATTGTGTACAATAAACTGACTTTCTGCTTCACAACCACTATTGTATGTTCAAAGAGTTAGATCCATTTACACGCCGGGTGGCGGTAATATTTTTTGGGTGATTAGTGCATTCCAGTGACATAAACGTACAGTTTCCAGCCAACGGCAAGCTGCAATTGACCGATTGTGCTAAATAAACTGACTTTCTGCTTCACAACCACTATTGTACGTTCAAAGAGTTAAATCCATATACACGCCGGGTGGCGGTAATATTTTTTGGGTGATTAGTGCATTCCAGTGACCTAAACGTACAGTTTCCAGCCAACGGCAAGCTGCAATTGACCGATTGTGCTAAATAAACTGACTTTCTGCTTCACAACCACTATTGTACGTTCAAAGAGTTAAATCCATATACACGCCGGGTGGCGGTAATATTTTTTGGGTGATTAGTGCATTCCAGTGACCTAAACGTACAGTTTACAGCCAACGGCAAGCTGCAATTGACCGATTTTGCTAAATAAACTGACTTTCTGCTTCACAACCACTATTGTACGTTCAAAGAGTTAAATCCGTTTTTATTTTTGGGGTGCTTATTGAATTAAAGAGTATGTCAGACAACACGCAGAGGAGTGGCAGAGGAGGCAATGTTTCAGGAGCGAGCAGACGTGGCAGCAGAGGAAGGGGTCGAGGCAGCACTAGTCGCAGCCAGAGGCCAGTGCTCCCGGTGTCATCCAGCGGTCGTGTCTCCACCGACAACCCTGCCGTCATCGATTGGTTGACTCGGTCGTCTTCCTCTTCCCAGGTCACCTCTGACACCTACAGCCAATGGTCGGTGGGTACGTCAGACACAACCGTTAGTTGGCATGGCCCGGGAGCAAGCCCACTGAAATCACGTGTCCTCGACCTGCCCCTGTCCTTTGGTGTTCCCTCACCAAGCGAAGTATCGCATGCTGTGGGCTCAGCCCCACTGTACAGTGAGGAAGAGCTAACAGAGGGCGGTCAGGAACGGGGGGAGACATCCGCCTCTTCAGCAGCCAGGCGAAGAAGTACTGGCGAGGAGAGTGGCTTGGTAGCCGGTCTAGAGACAGGTCTGTCTCCTGACCCACACGCAGCCGAGGGGGCTAGTAGTGACGCGGAGACCCTAATTGATGATGATGAGGCTGATCGCACTTGGCAGCCTCGTCGTCATCAGGCTATTGCTTCCGCATCATCAGGAGAAGAGGGTGCCAGCTTGCCAGCGAGCAAAACAGTCGGTGGGTTGCCCAGGAGGCAGCAGGGTCGCAGCAGTGTCAGTGGAGGCAAATGGCCACGGAGTACAGCACCAGCTCCACTGCAGCCTACCACCACGGCCAGTAGTGGTGCCGGTGTGCACGGAGGAAGTAGCAGTCAGCCAGTGAGGAGTAGCGGGGGCAAAGTTTCCTACTCGGCGGTGTGGCAATTTTTCGTCAAGCTGCCCGAGGAAGTAAACGTAGCCGTATGTCGACTATGTGGCCAGAAAGTCAAGCGTGGCCAGGGGGCCCATGTTGGGACTACAGCGTTGCGTCAGCATATGCAGCATTGCCATTCGGTGGCCTGGGAAAACCGTGATAAAGATACGGCGGTTCTGCCTGCCCCAGCCCCCGCTCCATCACCCGCTCCGTTACTTGCTCCGTCACCCGACGTCAATCGCCCTCTATCAGCCAGTCAAGGCTCCAACACCTCTGCTGAGGGGAGTTGTCGCTCGTTGGCATCTTCCGCTCGTTCAGATGCTCCTTCTCCTGCTACTCCTCTTCACGGATTCCGTCAGCAGTCTTTCTTGGAATCCGTTTCCAAGAGACAACAGTTTGCGAGCACGCACCCGACGGTGCAGAAGCTGAACGTCCTCCTGTCCAAGTTGCTGGTGCTGCAGTCCCTCCCTTTCCAAGTGGTGGACTCAGCACCTTTCCGAGAAATGATGGCTTGTGCCGAGCCGCGGTGGAGAGTGCCAAGCCGGCATTTCTTCGCCAAAAAGGCAGTGCCAGCCCTGCATTCACATGTAGAAGAGATGGTGGGCCAGTCTTTGAGCATGTCGGTCTCTGTCAAAGTGCACGGCAGCGCCGACGTGTGGAGCTGTAACTACGGTCAGGGACAGTACATGTCATTTACGGCCCACTGGGTGAACGTGGTGCCGGCACAGCCGCACCAGCAACTTGGACAGGTCACGCCGCTTTTGCCTCCACGTTTGCACGTCCTTGGTCCAGCAAAGATGTCCGCCTCTACCACCTCTTCTTCCGCCGTGTCCTCAGCCGCCACCCCCGTGCCAAGTCCCATTACCCGACCGGCATATCACATGTGCAGGGCGCAACGGTGTCACGCTGTGCTGCACCTGGTATGCCTTGGCGAACGTAGTCAAACAGGGGAGGAACTTCTGAGTGTAATGAACAGAGAAATCGACAGATGGCTGTCTCCGCGCAAACTGAAAATCGGAACCATGTTGACCGACAACGGAAAGAACATGGTGTCTGCTCTGCGTCAAGGAAGGTTGTGCCATGCGCCATGCATGGCTCACGTGTTCAATCTGGTTGTCAAGCGGTTCCTAAAATCCACCATCCCACTGCAAGACATCCTTAAAATGTCACGTAAACTTTGCATGCATTTCAGCCATTCCTACACCGCAAAGCACACCCTCCTTGAGCTGCAGCGGCAGAACGGAATTCCACAGCATCGCCTGATCTGCGACGTTGCAACAAGGTGGAATTCAACCCTACATATGTTAGACCGCCTTTACGAACAGCGAAAGGCCATCACCGATTTCCTGATGTTACAAGCGGATAAAGGTACTCCCCTGTGTAACTTAGATGTCAGCCATTGGCAGCTCATGCGTGACACCTGCGCTTGCTCAGGCCCTTTGAGGAGGCCACGCTATTCGTGAGTCGGCAGGACTATGGGATGAACGACGTCATTCCTCTGTTGCACGTCCTGGAACAAATGCTGTTAACAATGGCTGGTCAGGGTGCGGTAGACATGGCGCACAGATCTCAACGCCACATGACCCCTGTGGGGGCAGGACAGGAAGAAGAGGAGGAGGTAGAGGAGGACATTGGTGCTCAGGAATTATTGAGTGAAATGGGTGGTTTTTCCACTCAGCGGACAGGAGTGGAGGAGCAGGAGCATCTGGTAGAGGAGGAGGAGGAGACAGAGGACCCAGACGCACCGTGGCAGTATGCTGTGGAGATGGAGGCAGGGAGTCCCTCGCATTCCTTGGCACAAATGGCCCATAGCATGCTCGGTTGCTTGCGTAGCGACAGCCGAATAATAACCATCAGACAGAGGGATGGCTTTTGGCTGTCCACCTTGTTGGACCCTCGCTACCGTTCAAAAATGGTGGCCTTTTTCACACCTGCTGAGAGGGAGGCCAAAATAAAGTACTGTAAAAACCACCTATGTAGTCAGTTGGTCTCTGCCTTTCTGCGCCAACGTCCATCCTCAGACACTGTGGGCCCTGTGCGCTCGCGTCCGCTGCCATGGCAGCAGGGGAGGGGTGGGGTGGTAGGGGCAGTGGCAGCTCCACCAGCAGCGGCTGCCTCAGTCTGCAGTCGTTTATGAGTAGCTTTCTTCACCAGCGCAGTGAGGAAACTACTAACCAGCCGCAGCAGCAGCAGCATCAGGTGGACCTGGAGCAGGACCTCAAACAACAGGCTTGGGCCTACTTGGACAGCACCCTGCCAACCGAGGTAGACAATCCCCTTGACTACTGGGCAACGAAACTTGACCTTTGGCCCCAACTAGCTGAATTTGCCCTTGAAAGGCTGTCATGCCCGGCCAGTAGCGTGGCATCGGAGCGCGTGTTCAGTGCGGCAGGAGGTATTGTAACTCCGCGGAGGACACGACTGTCCACCCAAAGTGTGGAGAGACTCACGTTTGTGAAAATGAATCAGGCGTGGATTAGTCTGGATTTCAAACCACCAGTTCCTGACACAACTGACTATGGCCTCCCATTGCTGCTGCCTCCACCGCCACACTGTGGCTCCACACTCTGGTTTTGGCCCCGTGACTGCCCAAATGAGTGAAGTGTGCGGTGATTCTAAGATCGACGGCACTCATCTGCATGTCATACTGACTAACAGTATTATTTCTCTTCCCCAGCAGACTCCAAGGGCATTTAAATTAAAGGTACAGTGTTCTGCACTAATATAAAGGCTCTCTGAAGCCTAGAAACACCCTTTTTATAAGTTAAATTCGCAGCGAATATATTCGGCTCGAAGCGAATTTATTCGGCGATTTCGGCGAATCAGCCGAACCGAATTTTTGAATAATTCGCTCATCTCTAATAATAACCATTCATACCATGAAAGAACGTTGGCCTCACAGGGGGTTCCACAACATTCGAGGCTATACTCCCCTAAAGACAACCAATGGAACCTCAGGGAGCAAAGGGCCCAAAACCTTATCGTTCTTCAAAACACTCTATGAAGAATTCTTTTAACAGCATAATGTTGTGTGGAATAAGTCATAAAAAAAAGAAAAAAATTGGAAGGAGGATCCATTTGTACCACCTGTTTTGGTCTAAACATATCCTCCCTATCTTTACTATCAACCAGGAGGAAGGCCTCATCTAGATCCTTAGACTTATAACCCTTATCAAGAAACCTTTGTCTCAAAAAGCCAACTTCACGAAAAAAATCATTACGGAACGTACAATTCCTCTTAAGCCTAAAATATTGTCTGCATGATGGCAACTGTTTACATCAATGAACCCATTCCAGTCAGTCTTTTTAAAGAAAGTAGAGGTCACCAGCTGACCATTAATAACATGAATCCTGAGATCCAAATGAATCTCATTTTTGCACGCCTCATGCTGGAGAAAAACACCCTGGTCATTGATGTTCAAATGACCTATGAACTGATCCAAAGAATCAAAATCACCCTCCCAAAGGAGGAGAACGTCATCTATATATCTTTTTCAGACAACCAATTCGGGTCTCCACTCCTTATAGACCATGTCCTCCTCCCACTTGGCCATAAACAAATTGGCCATACTGGGCACAAACGTAGCCCCCATGGCCACACCCCTGTCCTAAATTAAATACGTGCCATTGTACCAAACGTAATTATGGATCGTCTCAAAATCTAACCGCAATAAACTCATGCTGTTGGTTCCGCAGTGTAACATCAGCTCAAAGATAATAGTCAACTGCCTCCCTCCCATGTTGATGCAAATTATAGTATAAAGGGAAGCCACATCAGCAGAGGCCAGAATATAATTATCACTCCATGTAATGAACCCTAATAGATGGATGACTTGAGTGGCATCCTTCAAAAAAAGGTGTGTCCATCACTAGCAAGTATAACATCTGGGGCGATCAAAGGGTTAACTGTGTGCTGTTTTACTAGGGGCTGTGTGTTTGTGCTTCACTGTAAGAATGAAGTTTGTATGTATTTACAAAATAAAAATTAACAATTGGTCTTTTAATAAATTCTTTCCTGAGCTTCAACAGTTGTCACCATCCTTAATGGATCTCAAACATTCCAAAAAGCCATTTCTGCCATCTATGGAGAAATTGTACAAGAAAAATAGACTACATTACTCAGAGCACTCAACTAAAACAGAAATTTATCGATAAAGGTTACCGAGAACCTCTCATCCATGATGCTTATTGTCACGTACCTGGTTGGGGAGCCTGACGTGGAGAGAAGGCGTCCTCTTACGACTCCTGCTCACAGCCCCTGATAGTGGGAACAGAGTGGCACGAGTGCCGGGTGGATCTGAAGCTGGCGGTAGGTAGCTGAAGACCCAGGAGATCCGGATGCAGGCCAGGTGCAGGAACGTAGGTGCAGCAGTAGGCAGGTATGGCGGCAAACAGGATGCAGACTGGGACTGGATACCAGAGCGTGGATGCAGTAGCAGGCAGGTATGGTGGTGACCAGGATGCAGGCCAGGTGCAGGACCATGAGTGCAGCGGCAGGTAAGTATGGCAGCCGTCAGGATGTAAGCCAGGTACAGGTTCAGGTAAGTGGATGCAGCAGAGTCAGACAAGCTGGGTCAGTATCAAGCGGGCAGATCAAGTACAAGGGAGCAGGCAAGTGGATGGTCAGAGGTAGCCGAGGTCGGTGCGGCGGTGTTCTTTCTTAGTCAGGAAATCAGAATACAGGCAACAGGATCAGGTAATATGTGCAGGAACGTTGTAGACCAGAAGGCATTGATTGTTCTGTATTGCAGGTTTAAATAGCCGCCTAGCGGTGACGTGGACTCTACTGCGCATACGCGCACTTCCGCACTTCTGCGCATGTGCACTCGCACCGCCGTGATCTGAAGGGACCTGTCGCCGTCGCACGGCTGCACGGCGACAGGGTCCCTGACACTTATTCTCACTACTTTACTCAGTATTATTCCTCGGATCACAGTGATCCACATCCTCCCAAGTCCACCACCCAACCAACCAGATTCACCACCAAATTGCATTCACAGTTCAAAAAAATGAAACACCTTTCAAAAACACTGGCCAATCTTCTTAGAGGATCCTCATCTAAAGACCTCTTTTACAAAAACCCCCCAATTTCTTACAGAAAAGCCTGCAATGTCAAAAGCCTAGTGGCCCCCAATAGATACAAATCCAAAACTAGCATTCAACATCCATCTTTGTCCTTTTTTTCTCTCAAACACATGCACCAGTAACGAAAATTGGCTTATTTAGCATGCAAGCACGTTCAACATGGCCAGAAAAACTTCACCATGAAAGGGATAACCTACCTTATTAACTTCTACAATTGTTCTTCTGGCCATGTAGTTTATTGTCTGACTTGTCCGTGTGGACTCTTCTATGTCGACAGAACCACACGCACCTTCTGAAAGAGATTTTGGGAGCACTGATGTCTTGTTGAAAAACATAGCATCTCCAGACATTTTTGGGAGTTTAATTGAAATTCTTCCGGACTCAAAGTATGGGTGATTGAGTCCATCTCTAGAACTTTCCCCGCAGCAGAGCATTTTAAACATGTCTGCCAAAGGGAAACATTCTGGATTTACACTTTGGATACCCTAACCCCAGAACCCCAGTGAGCCTTTTTTTTTTGCTACTAGCCAAACCATTAGCAGGTCCCACAGATTTTATATATATATATATATATATATATATATATATATATATATATATATATATATATATATATATATATATAGTCCTTATTTCTTTGTATTTGAACATCTTTGCATTTGCGTTTTCCATTCTTTCCATCCAGATCATCCTCTATATCTAATAGGACCCTTATGGTCTATCTGTCAGATCTTCTGTGTGTGAGTATTCCCCTAACAACATATATTATGTATTATATGATATTGTGTTCTGCCTGAGACACTGTGTTCTCCCCACCAGGACATATGTACTTGGTTTTATTTTTCATTCTGTATTCGTATTTTCTAAGGTATACAATATGTATATATATTCTTGGTGTTCATTTTTATTTTTTAATCTTTGCATGTGCATCTATGCCCAGTCATGTTTCATCACTTCCTCATATGCCAGCTATATGATATGGTTGGCTGGTTCTTATAGTCCCACAACCAGTAGTACCATTTTAATATGTCCCTTAGTTTGAGATGTCCATTTGATATATTTTATCTAATTCTGTATTTTTGTATATGATTTTTATTGATTATTATTCCTCATCCCATTCCAACTGAAGAGAGGCCACCAAACCGTATTTTTTTTTTGCTTGCCATCTTTTTACCCATAAATGCTGCTCTAAACATGGCACATCTAACCTGAAGAAGGAGCGCATCATCCGCAAGGCATCGCCATTATTGCTCGTCACACCTGATCGTGACGTCACTGTCGCCCACCGCTGCATTCCACACTCAAATCTTTTTTGTTTATAGCGCAAAAAAATAACACCAAAAGAAAGCTCTATTTGTGTGAAAAAAGATCATAAATTTAATTTATGTACAGTATTGCATGACTGCACAATTGTCAGTTAAACTAGCTCAGCTCCGTATAGCAAAAAATGGCGTAAATTCCAATATATATATACCGCCATATGTAGACGCTATAACTTTCACACAAATTATTATACACCTATTAGAATTTTTTTTTTACCAAAGAAATATAGCAAAATACATTTTGGCCTAAATTTATAATGAAATTTGAGGTTATTGGATATTTTTTATGACATAATTTAGAAAATATATTTTTCTTTACACCGGAGGTCTAGTACTAGAATTACTGCCCTCGATCTGACGTTTAATTTTTTTTTTTATCACTTTTATTGCTTTTATTGCTATCACAGGGAATGTAAATATCCCCTGTAGCTGCAATAGGCATTGACAGGTATTCTTTTTTGAGAAATCCGGAGTCTATTAGACATCTCCTCTGCCCTTACATCATCTGATCTCACCAAGATCTGTGTGATGAGATGATTTCCCAATTTAAAACTGGCACTGTTTATATCCTGCAAAACTGAAGTGATTAAATGCTCGTAGCTTTTGATTTTTTAGACTATAGAGATGCTTGGCACCATTCCGGTCTCCAATCAGCTCTATGGTCAGCTGGCAGAAACACAACAGCGGCTGCATTCTCAGGTTCCCCTGATGGCACGGGACTGTCCAAGAAAGCCGTGGAAAACAGCGGGGGTGGAGGGCATCTTCTCCCACTGCTTGTAAAAGCAATCCTGCATCTAATTAGCCACTAAGTTTTTACATGAAATCAGATTGCTGACTGAAAAAAACTATACCATGATGATGCCTGCAGCTGTGTGCATCATCCTGGTATAACCACTCAAGGTCCAGTGATGTACCAGTACGTCGCTGATCCTTGTTGGGTATATATGTTATGTTGTTTTGTTTTTATGCAGCCTGTGGGCTGGATGAAAAAAAGAAGACATCTCTGCCAGAAAAAGTGTGTTGTATGCCCACCATTAAAATACACCAACCTGCATCCACTCAATTCTAATGGTGGGCACACATGAAATGTTCTATTTTTGTTGTTCAGCCCGTGATTCCTCTATTCACATCGGCCAATGTAGATGAAGACATTTCTGACAAAAAATGTGTTAAAAATATATGCTGAACCATAGGGGCCATCCACCCATTGGCCACCCCTAGGCCACTATACTTGGACATATATGCTCTTTTTTTAACTGCGGATGAAAAAATCTCATCCAACAGCATTACCTGCAAAGAAAACAGCAATGGTTAACAATAAAACAGTGACAATAAAACAGTATCTCAACAAAATAACATTTCTATTGAAATATGTGCAAAAAAATATTATAAAATATGTGTGCCAAAGTATAGGGCCATCCACCCACTGGCCACCCTAGTCCCCCATGCTTGTTCATATATGCTCTTTTTTTAACTGTGGATGAAAAATCTCATCCAAGAGTGTTACACACACTTACATATATTCAGAGAGCAAGACCCTGTTGCTGTCAGAATAAACAGATCAGTGCTGCAGCTGAATGGCATTCCTGCAAAGAAAACAGCAATGGTAACAATAAAACAGTAACAGTAAAGGTTTTTTTAACTTTTTTTAACTTTTAATTAGATGGTAGGTCTCTCAAAATGTGATTGCCAGTTTCCTGACTACCTAACATCTTTCGAGACCCTGTGTATATACAGTATGTGCTCCTAAAGATAGACAGATGTTATGTTCCCATATCTCTATCAACAGCTCGCAGGAAAGAACTGTGCATTTTCTCAGACGCATCCACCATAGCGATAGGTGCAGTAGCTTACTTGAAAGTAATTTATGCAGAAAATGTGTGCCATGTTGGATTTGTTATAGGAAAGTCCAAATTAAGCCCTAAACCAGCTCACACGATCCCTCGTTTAGAGTTGTGTGCTGCTGTACTTGCAGTTGAAATGTCTGAGCTAATCATTTATTAACTAGACACTGACTTTGATGCTGTGAAATTCTTCACTGATAGCAAGACTGTCCTGGGGTACATTTGCAACACAACAAGGAGATTCTATCTGTATGTCTCCAACAGAGTGAATAGGATCCAGCAATCTACACACCCAGATCAGTGGTTCTATGTATCTACAGAGCAAAACCCTGCAGATTTTGCCACTAGACCTACTCAAGCAGCTTGCCTGCAGAACTCTATATGGTTCTCAGGCCCATCCTTTCTGTACCAACCACACTGTGAGGATATAGACACTGCTAATGTTTATCCGCTCAGAGCCTGAAGCTGACCCTGAAATCAGATCGGAAATTATAAGTTTCAGTACCAAAGTTTCTGAAGTACTTCATTCACATTGCTTTGAGAGATTTTCTTGCTGGAAGATATTAGTTAAAACCCTAGCCAGACTCATCCACGTCTCTAAAACCTTCCGGAGGGAAACCAATAGCTATCAGGTCAAAAGGTGGGAAAGTTTCCATGAACAGGTCAATCTAGAAGAACTTTCTCAGGAAAAGTCTGTTATAATTTCTTCTGTTCAAAACAAACATTTCCAGAAGGAAATTGACTGCATCACAAAACAAAAGACATTCCCAAAACAAAGCTGTCTTAGGAAGCTCAGCATCTTCGTAGACAAGAATGGGTTGTTGAGAGTGGGTGGACGTTTGTCTCTTGCCGAACTTCCAAAGGTTGAGAAATGCTGGTATACCATATATATACTCTGTTTTTGGTGGGATAATGGTTGAACTATGTCATTATAGTTTTAGTCTCAGATTAGCTAGGATTCCATTTTCCTGTTTGTGTTTTTTTTCTGCATAGCAGTTGTTACATAGGTAGTGGCATAATAAATTATGCCAGGCAGGGAGTGTTCTGCCCATTTTGTTGAATATATGTAATATACTGTAATGTTATGTGATGTTGCTGCCATCTAGTGGTTAGAGTTATTATGCCTAGTTATAGCAGGATTTATAGGAATTGGTAATTTTCACATGCAGTTACCTTTAACCTGGAAGTTCCTATCCTCCATTTCGTGACTGCTTCTGAAACTAGCAAGTAGCATACAGTGAAGCTCCAAGCTATTCCTGGACTTATGGTGGAATTGTCCGTGACTACACTCACTGATGGGATGAAGCTGTTGTATAATGTTTAATGTACTGACACATATGTTTTGTTTGTGCTAATGTTGTAGTTATTCAGAACAAAGAATGCATACAGATCTGAGGTCGTTTCTTGACGTTTCTTGACTTCTGAATTATTGTTAGACTGTCTGGCTAGTGTTATACAACAGTTCAATAATGCGAAGCAGAACAACTACCATGGGCAAGACCAAAGAGCTGTCAAAAAACACCAGAGACAAAATTGTGGACCTCCACAAGGCTGGAAAGGGCTGTGGGGCAATTGCCAAGCAGCTTGGTGAAAATAGATCAACTGTTGGAGCAATTGTTAGAAAATGGAAGAGGCTAAAGACGACTGTCAGTCTCCCTCGGACTGGGGCTCCATGCAAGATCTCACCTCATGGGGTATCACTGATGATAAGAAAGGTGAGGAATCAGCCCAGAACTACAAGGGAGGAGCTGGTCAATGACCTGAAGAGAGCTGGGACCACAGTTTCAAAGGTCCCTGTCAGTAGAACACTACGCTGTCATGGTTTCAAATCATGCATTGCACGGAAGGTTCCCCTGCTCAAGTCATCACATGTCCAGGCTGTCTGAAGTTTGGCAATGACCATCTGGATGAACCAGAGGAGGCATGGGAGAATGTCATGTGGTCAGATGAGACCAAAGTAGAACTTTTTGGTTTAAACTTCACTCGTCGTGTTTGGAGGAAAAAGAAGGATGAGTTGCATCCCAAGAACACCATCCCTACTGTGAAGCATGGGGGTGGTAACATCATACTTTGGGGGTGCTTTTCTGCAAAGGGGACAGGACGACTGCACTGTATTAAGGAGAGGATGAATGGGGCCATTTATTGTGAGATTTTGAGCAACAACCTCCTTCCCTCAGAGCATTGAAGATGGGTCGAGGCTGGGTCTTCCAATATGACAACGACCCGAAGCACACAGCCAGGATAACCAAGGAGTGGCTCCGTAAGAAGCATATCAAGGTTCTGGAGTGGCCTAGCCAGTCTCCAGACCTAAATACAATAGAACATCTTTGGAGGGAGCTGAAACTCCGTGTTGCTCAGCGACAGCCCCAAAACCTGACAGATCTAGAGGAGGTCTGTTTGGAGGAGTGGGCCAAAATCCCTGATGCAGTGTGTGCAAACCTGGTCAAGAACTACAGGAAACGTTTGACCTCTAATTGCAAACAAAGGCTTCTGTACCAAATATTAACACTGATTTTCTCAGGTGTTCAAATACTTATGTTCAGCAGTCCAAGACAAATAAATTCTTTACAAATCATACAATGTGATTTCCTGAATTTTTTTTTTTAATTCTGTCTCTGAGTGGGAATGCACCTACAATGTCAATTTCAGACCCCCTCCATGATTTCTAAGTGGGAGAACTTGCATAATCGCAGGGTGATCAAATACTTCTGTTCCTCACTGTATATTATTTTATTTATGTATTTATTTTTAGTTGAGTTATTTATTTATTTTTGGGTTATGAGTGTACACAGTTTGTCACATTTATTTATATTCATTTATTTATAGTGTACACAGCGTGATCTCACGATTCACGTGTTACTCAAGTTTTGAATCTTGGATTGTTTTTGCACGTATTTGTTATAAGTATATACTTATTGGTTGTTAAAGTATATACTGATGTTATTGAGGTAATACACTATCTTATTTCTTTTTTTTAGGTACTCACCTGATCTGGATTTATGGGAATATTGAAGTTGGACACAGAGGATTAATTTATTTTGGACTTTATTTATTTTTGATATATGTATTGACTGACACAAAAAAGGTTTTTTATAATATTAACTTTCAAGCGTGAAAGTGTGACTATTTTGGACTATTTTAATTTTACACAAGTTTGGTTTATATATTTTGCACAATATTTAATTTGGGATGCCGAATACTGACTAATTTACTGGACTACCCATGTGACCGCTCTAATAGCGGACAATAGGGTGCAACTTGGCATACGATTTGCAAGTCACATATCATGTCGCACTCAATGTGACCGCTATTAGAGCGTTCATATTGGTGTGGTTCAAACTTGGTCGGAGCCGCAATGATTTATAAAGTAATGAATACACTACTTTTGGTGTGATTTGCAGAGAGATCTATGTCAGATGTCTTGCAAATCACACTTTAAATCAGCATGTCCCCGACTTTGAAGTCAAGCGACTTCACTGTAAGTCACATGATGTAACCGTAGTGTAAGTCGCATCACTTCAAAATCCGCTTGATTTGACCAGGATGGCCTCCAGTCACATCGGGTGCGATTTGGCATGCGATTTGCATGACAGGTGACTTGCAAGTCATAGGCCAAGTCGCACCCTATTGTCCACTATAGGCTCTGTTTACATCCAATCCAATGTTGAAATAGTGCGACTTCACTGTAAGTTGACCAATTTCCATATCAGATTAGATGTGACTGTGGTGTTAGCCCCCCGTAACATCGGGTGCAATTTGCCATGCGATTTGCAAGTCGCTGGGCATGCAAATTGCATACCAAGTCGCATCCAGAGTGCGCAATTTCAGGTGCGATTTGGGAATTGAAATCATACCTGATATTGGATTTAATGAATGTGAGTGTCTTAACATACACGATTTGCTGCAGCACTATTTAAAAAGTAGTTCTTGTCTAACTATTCTGCATTTTGTAGCGATTTCACATATAGACTACAATAGAAATCGCAATGCAAAACACAATTGAAAACGCAATAACTCGCTGGGAAATCTACAGAAAACATGGTGAAATTGCAAACCAAAATCACAATTTTAAATTGCATCTATTGTGAACCAAGCAGGCAATTCAACAAAGAAAAAAAATCTTTGAAGGCATGCGGTATTTGCATGCTCAGATAAGGGTCTCCTCCAAATTCTCTCTCACTCTTCTCTCTCTCTTTCTCTCAGCTCTTGGCTTGACAAACCCTTCCCAAAAGAGGGTGGAGTGAAAACCGGCATTATCAAATCAATCATTAGTCCAGGGCCTTGTCTCATCCCATCGTTTGACATTCACATAAGGTGCAGCTTTGAAGGTGTTTGAACAGACAAGGCCTCATTCTAATTCACATTCTAGGGATCATTTAGACAGAAAGCAAAGATGCTGCCAGCACATCTATGTTGGGGCAGCTGCCCAGGGAGAACATGCAACTTCATTGCCATGGTTGGAATTCAAACCGATGACCCTAGTGCTGTGAGGCAGCAGTGCTAACCACTTATCCACTGAGCTGTGACACCAATCCAGCCTGTATTTCTGTGGTGTGAATCAACCCTAAGTCCCTGGGCAAGGTCAGTGTAACTAGTCAGATATCTCAAATGTGACACAAAAGTGACCCCACGCCGAGTTTTTTTTTATTTTTTAATTGCCAACCTTTTTTTTAGATTCAGCTGTCAAAATATATATTATCTAGACCTTATATGTACAACCATTACAAAAATAATTATAAAGGATAAGAAACAAAAACAGGATCAATAGAACTAAGGAAATCAAATTAGAATGCATAAAGATATGCCTAGCTACAAATAGTGCTGTTTGTTAAACACAGTAGACACGATCGATTGTCGTCTTGCAGAGGACTCCACACAGAGATATACTATTAAAAAGCATCTAAAAAGAAAGCACTCATGGCAGATGGCTAAATTGTGTCCTGCACATGCTCATTTCTATACCTGCACAGATGTTGGAAAAGCACCTAGTTCTTGACTGTCATGAATTCCCTAAAAAACTATTTTTTACCCATTGAAACATTTTTTTTAAATGTAATATATTGTTTAAAGTGAAGTCCAGATATTTGGAAAGCAAATTTCAATGTGAACATGTTTCTACAGTGATTTTTTGTTCTGTTAGATGTGCTTCTAGGACATCTGCTTTTTTAGACTGATTCCTGGATTGTGCCTAGTTAGTAAATTCACTTTCGAGTCTACTTGTTAGACTTTTTTTTAGTAAATGTCTTTGCCGTCTAAAAGTAGACGGACTCTATTGAAAAGTAGACTTTATCCCATGGAAATGTGTCTAGGCACATTAGTAAATCAGGGCCAATGAGTCTTTTGAACATGTAATTTTTTTCCACAAGGCCGTGAGAGATGTTGATCACTGGTACAGAAGTGGATGAGCACTGGTACATGTGACAGATGTGGATCACTGGTACAGATGTGGATGACCACTGGTACGCCGTGATGGATGTGGATCACTGATACTGTGACAGATGTTGATCAATGGTGCTGTGACAGATGTGGATCACTGGCACTGTGACAGATGTGAATCACAGGTGTGGGGATCACTCGCATTGTGACAGATGTGGATCACTGGTACTGTGACAGATGTGGGTCACCGGCACTGTGACAGATGTGGATCACTGGCACTGTGACAGATGTGAATCACAGATGTGGATCACTCACATTGTGACAGATGTGGATCACTGGTACTGTGACAGATGTGGATCACTGGCACTGTGACAGATGTGAATCACAGATATGGATCACTCACATTGTGATAGATGTGGATCACTGGTACTGTGACAGATATAGATCACTGGCACTGACAGATGTGGATCACTAGCACTGTGACAGATGTGGATCACTGGCACTGTGACAGATGTGGATCACTGGCACTGTGACAGATGTTGATCACTGGTACTGTGACAGGGTGATGTGTGGGGATGTGCGTGTTCGTAACTCGCTAATAGACTCTGTTTCTCCTCATTTACGGGCTCTGCGTGAGGAGAGGCAGAACCGTTCAACTGAATGGCGGCTTTGTTGACATCACATGATGGCTGTGATTGGACACAGCCGTCATGTGATCAGAAGGGCTAATCAGAGGGCCCTTTTGCCGAACAATGTTGCACTGTGTCCAAGGGACGCAGGCACACCGAGAGAGCTCAGCTGCGTGACCACGAGGCTGAGCTTGTGCGCATGTTCTGAAGGACGTTCCTGAATGTCCACTCAGAACGACAAAGCTCCCACCTGGCCGTTTATGTGCAGTGGCTGGGTGGGAAGTGGATAAATATAATTGACTTTCCTTTTTCTTATGTATAACCTAATTTAGATTCGACAACATTGCTAATTTCTTCCTTGTTTTACATTTTACAAGGCACGATTTGCCTTTGATCTCTGAATAGCACTGCCAAATTCAAGAATATTGTTTACACCAGAGCACAATTTTAACCCAAAGACAAGTATATATTTTTTGTTCTTGAGCTGCTTTGCGAGCACCATTTTCGATTTTCTACACTTGCCATTTTCTTTCTACATCTTTCATTAGACAGTTAACTATCTTAGAGCACCACCCATTTCTGTATCCTCTTGTGTCACCTATGTCCCTCTGTCCATCAGTAGCTGTTGAATTACTTTCATATTTCCAGTGTGTCCATCACTTCATCCCAAACACACACATACTGTAATTTGCTTTAGTCTTGCTTTTCTACCTAAAACTAAATTTACTCCGCCTAATGCCACTGCTGTTCGCTATCACAACAAACAAATTTTGTTTTACAATATGCTAAATAAAGATAGGTACTTGCTAAATTCCTAATACATGAAAAATACATGAACACAAATTTGTGCAGCGTAGAAAACAAAAACATAAAATAAAAGTAACACAACACCACACAATAATGTAAGTCCTTCAATGGATGTGGGATCAAACCAATGTCCCCAGCTCTTCACCACTTGTGTCCTAAAAAATATGTGCACTCACCAGAGGGTTTTGAACCCTTTTTACAGGTAGGTCAAACAGCATTTGATCTCCCGAGGGTGCTTTTGGTCAAGGTGTGGATACCACTTGCTTCTTCAAATGCTCAGCTTAACGTGACATGCTCCGTAATGAAGCTAGGAACATCCATTAAAAGCATCTAAGGGTAGAATTTATGTAAGATATTGCACATAAAAAAATAAAAAAAATGCACTCACATTGCAAGGTGCCTATATTACTGTACCAATGTATACAGCCTATATTGGATGTTAGTCACCGCACCACCTCCCTTGGCTGGCCTGCTTTCCAAGCCTCTGTTATGTGGGCCCGACGTGACATCATAAAGAACCCAGAAGTGACGGTCCCAGCGCTTCTACTTAAGTTTCACCAGAGCGGCGACTTCCTGAATTCATGGAAAAAGTCGCTTACGAGTGACAGTCCATGCAATCGCCAAAGGTCGGATACGACTGAATGGATAGATAGATAGATAGATAGATAGATAGATGTAAAATGAAAATGATAACAAAAAATAATATATATTAAAAAACATATATATAAAATAAATAAGACAAATATATATATATATATATATATATATAGTTGTGTAAGAAACAGATAACTAGTTGGATAGAGGATAAAAGCATGTATATGTTTATATACATACGTATGTATTTATATATATATATATATATATATATATATATATATATATATGTGCACATAGAAATTACAATAATATATAGTAAACATAAAAAAAAAACATATGATAGCAAGCATTAGGTAAAAACCGAAATAATAAACGCATTGTTACTAAACGCATGATTGGCAACTAGACAGATAACTATCGTGTAATACACAGGGCACAATTTAAGAAATTGATTGGCGGTAAATGGGTAGGGGTTATACATGAATGATGGAAAAATAATAAGACACATATGTAGAGACGTGCGCACACAAGCATATATACACACATACATACACATACATGTATACACAGGTGTATATATATTTAAAAATAAAAGAAAGTGCAGCGCTAAAATATTGCAAATTAATACTTCCAGTCCATAAACCAGTTGAACATATGATAAAAGTTAAAATCACAGTATGTTAAAATAAATGTGTAAAACGGTGACAATCTGTGGTAGGTGATGGTTACAGGAGACCTAAGTGACTTCAATGTTCCAGGTGGCGAGGTGATAAAATAGCTAAAATACGCACTCACCAGATGCGTATCTTATATACGCATATAATCAATAACCAGAGGTCCCCCTCAGGGATGGGATGGATGAGCTGAACCACTTATAAAGGACTCTCCCCCTCTTGGTATTGGTCTGGTCGGTAGTCTTTCTTGGGAAATCACTGAGTACCACCGTGGAAGCCTCTCAGATATAGAGCCGGGTGGGTCACCCTGGATCTGGCATTCTCCTCAGGTAGTGATAGGTTGGTGTCAGCAATATAAGGATATCTCCTGTGCCAAGGGGTGTGGGCTCTAGGAATGAATTGTTGGCTCTCAGGGTAGTCAACAAAAATAATAGGCCATAGTGTAGTATTTTGATAAAAGTAATTCATTAATCCACGTGGGTAAATAGTAAAATCAAGATATATAAATAGGTAAAAGTACACTGACCGTACAATATAATAAAGGGGGCCACAGGACCTATAACAGGAGCCTGGTGGCAGGACGTCACAGCGTTATGGCTCCTTGGACGCGTTTTGTGCAATTGCACTTCCTCAGCAAGGTATAGCCATTATGCCTGTGCCGTGCATCACTTCTTTATATAGCCTATGTGCCTGGATTGATTGAATAGATGCCGGCGCACTGCGCATATGCGAAACATGCGGGCCGATAGTATACCACGTGTGCACGGTTTGCCTGCTCCATCTTGCCCGCGCGCATGCGTGGGCGCCATTTTGTTATAGTCCAGTTCATAGTAAGTGCAAGCAAGCACCTTGTCACCATGAAGATTGTGACAAGCATTGCAGAAAAACGGGAAAGCGATTTAGCATTCCTTCTACGGATAAATGGGGCATTTTATTCAGCCAGAAAACTCAGGCAACACAATGCTTTAGAGGTGTATTTCTCCCTGTGGAGAAAATAATGAGAGAAAAAGCCAGATTATTTCAAAATATGGCATATAAATGGAATAATTAGCATGACGCTTTAGATATGAGGGATGGCCAGTAAATCACGTCATAATAAAAATAAAATATCAATATAAGCAGTGAAACACATCGAATATATATATATATATATATATATATATACAGAGCACATGAATTATAGTACATGAGGTAAAAATGAAAAAGAATTAATAGAAATAAAATTGTGGTCACCGTATTATATTATATGATGGAATTAGTAATAAAATTTGTAAAGTGATAATAAAAAGTCAGTTTGCACAATGATGAGAAATAAAATAATATATTATATATATATATAATAAATATAAAAATATTAATATAGGGCTAAAAATAAGTATCTGATTACATCAGTAAGTGAATAAAATGTCAATAAAATAAAATAGTCAAGGAGGAGGACATGATAAAAATTATTCAAAAATCAATGTATAAAAATATATAAAAATTGAATCATAAGATTGAATCATAAAAATGAATCATAAAAATGAGTAATAGAACGGCATATAATAGAATAATGTATAAAAAGGTATAAGAATTGGTATATTAAAATTGTATAGTGGAACAATATGTGCTAAAAGTGGTAAAAAATTGGTAAGAAATTGGATTCATCGATATCACTAAAATATATAGAAGTGGGATCAGGTCAACGTAAGGGCATATATGAAGAATTACTACAATCGCCTGGAACTGAAGGTCATCAACTATTATCGATAAAACAGTTTAGATCGATATCTTTGTTGTGACCTTTAGGGTACAAACAATCCAGTTCAAAGATCCATTTCGTATCAGCTTTAGAGACCGCCCACTTCTTATGGGTACCTCTCCAATGGGGTTTAATGATATCTATACCCACAAATTTCAGAGAGGAGGGGTCTCTGCTGTGGAATTGTCGATAATGTCTGGATAATGAGTGTTCCTTGAAGCTCTTTTTAATATTATACATGTGTTCCCTTAACCAATCTCTCCGTCTTCTCGTTGTACGTCCCATGTACTGTTTGTGGCAAGGACATTCTAATAAATAAACCACATAACGGCTGTTACATGATATGAAATCTGTTATGTTGTAAGTTTTACCTGTACTATGCGAGGTAAAAGATAAGGATTTTGTTTTCCGAGTATTGTTGCAACAACAGATCACACACCTGTTGCAAGGATAAAAGCCCTTAAGGTTAGAAAACAGTGTGGTGTATATAGGTGGGTCCGCAACATTTGGGGCGAGTTGATTCCTCAAAGTGTTAGCCTTCCTGAAGATAACTTCCAGTTTCTCTGGAATAATTTGGCCTAAAACCGGATCGGCCTGTAGGATGTTCCAATTTTTCTTAATAATGTTCCTAATGGCTCTATGCTGGATGGAAAACTTTGTAATAAAAAGGACAAAATAACTTATGTTCATTTTTGGACTTAGGTTCTAAGATTTGTTCTCTGTTCATGTTGGCCACCTCTAGTAAGGATGTAGTCAATGCCTCTTCTTTATAAACTTTTTCTGTAAAACACGATTTCAAGATATTAGCTTGAGTGTGAGAAGTGTCCAAGTCCGAGCAGTTTCTCCTGATGCGCAAGAACTGGCCTTTCGGTATATTTGAAAGCCACATAGGGTGGTGGCAACTGTCGACCTGAACGTAGCTATTCCGGTCCGTATCTTTGAAGAATGACTTAGTACAGATTTTACCATCCATATTCATCAATGTTAAGTCTAAAAATTAATTTCTGATGTTCTAAAAGTATATGAAAGTTCAATGTTTAGATTATTGTTATTTAATGTGCTAAAAAAAATAATAAGAGCCTGTTCTTCTCCCTGTCAGAGGAGAAGGATATCATCAATATACCTTCTATAAAAACATAATTCGGGCCATTCTCTAGCATAAATCATGTCCTCCTCCCATCTGGCCATAAAAAGGTTGGCAAGGCTGGGAGCAAATTTTGCTCCCATGGCTACGCCTTTTATCTGGAGGTAATATTTCTTATTGAACCAAAAATATTAAATTATGGCTCCTTGGATGCATTTCGTGCAATTGCACTTCCTCAGCAAGGTATAGCCATTACGCCTGTGCCATGCGTCACTTCTTTATATAGCCTATGTGCCTGGATTGATTGAATAGACGCCGGCACATGCGCAGTGCATTCGCACCATCTTCCAGCGCACTGCGCATGCGCGAAACATGCGGGCCGATGGTATACCGCGCGTGCGCGGTTTGCCTGCGACATCTTGCCGGAGTACGGAAATGCCTGCGCGCGCATGCATTGGCGCCATTTTGTTATAGTCCAGTTCATAGTAAGTGCAAGCAAGCACCTTGTCACCATGGAGATTGTGGCAAGCATTGCAGAACAACGGGAAAGCGATTTAGCATTCCTTCCACGGATAAACGGGGCATATTATTCAGCCAGAAAACTCAGGCAACACAATGCTTTAGAGGTGTATTTCTCCCTGTGGAGAAAATAATGAGAGGAAAAGCGTGATTTTTTCAAAATATGGCATATACATGGGATAATCAGCATGACGCTTTAGATAAGAGGGATGGGCAGTAAATCACATGTCACAATAAAAATAAAATATCATTATATGCAGTGAAACACATTATCGAATATATATATATATATATATATATATATAGCACATGAATTATAGTAAATGAGGTAAAAATTAAAAAGAATTAATAGAAATAATAGTCACCATATTATATTATTATATGATGGAATTAGTAATAAAATTCATAAAGTTATAATAAAAAGTCAGTTTGCACAATGATGAGAAATAAAATATATGTATATAAAAATTATGTATAAAATATATATATGAAAAAATTATATATATAAAAAGTTTATTAATATAGGGCTAAAAATAAGTATGTGATTACATCGGTATAAAAATTGAATCATAAGATTGAATCATAAAAATGAGTAATAGAACGGCATATAATAGAATAATGTATAAAAAGGTAAAAGAATTGGTATATTAAAATGGTATAGTGGAACAATATGTGCTAAAAGTGGTAAAAAATTGGATTCATCGATATCACTAAAATATATAGAAGTGGGATCAGGTCAACATAAGGGCATATATGAAGAATTACTACAATCGCCTGAAAATGAAGGTCATCAACTATTATCGATAAAACAGTTTAGATCGATATCTTTGTTGTGACCTTTAGGGCACAAACAATCCAGTTCAAAGATCCATTTCGTTTCAGCTTTAGAGACCGCCTGCTTCTTATGGGTACCTCTCCAATGGGGTTTAATGATATCTATACCCACAAATTTCAGAGAGGAGGGGACTCTGCTGTGGAATTGTTAATAATGTCTGGATAATGAGTGTTCCTTGAAGCCCTTTTTAATATTATACACGTGTTCTCTTAACCGATCTCTCAGTCTTCTCGTTGTACGTCCCACGTACTGTTTGTGGCAAGGACATTCTAATAAATAAACCACATAATGGCTGTTACATGATATGAAATCTGTTATGTTGTAAGTTTTACCTGTACTATGTGAGGTAAAAGATAAGGATTTTGGTCTACTGACCAGACCAATACCAAGAGGGGGAGAGTCCGTTATAAGCAGTTCAGCTCATCCATCCCATCCTTGAGGGGGATCTCTGGTTATTGATTATATGCGTATATAAGATACGTATCTGGTGAGTGCATATTTAAGCTATTTTATCACCTCGCCACCTGGAACATTGAAGTCACTTATATCTCCTGTAATCATCACCTACCATAGATTGTCACCGTTTTACACATTTATTTTAACATACTGTAATTTTAACTTTTATCATATGTTCAGCTGGTTTATGGACTGGAAGTATTAATTTGCAATATTTTAGCGCTGCACTTTCTTTTCTTTTTACGTATTCTATGAGGCTTTATTCTGGTTATTTTTTTTTGTGCTTTTAACTGCTATATTATTACCAAGCGTTCACTGATTTCATAGTTTTTTTCCTGTGTATGATCTACCTATTTTTAGTTTGAGCTGCTTTGTAACATTAATTCATTCCATTATTTATACATTTTAACATGGGGGACATTTTTGACCATAGGTCCTCAAGAACAGTCATCTCTGATGATATCTTTACGGCGGAACCTGAGCCGAATGATCTTAAAGGTCTCTGCCTTCACCTACAAAATCTGCTATCTGCAGAGGTTAGGAGCTTGTGGGATATATCCTTCTTAGAGAGATATATTAAAGACCGTATGTTTCCTAGGGCATTAAGATGGGATGTCACTCCAGAAATGGAGGATTCCAATAGCCAGTCGGACTGGTACCAATTTTTTAATAATGCGGGTCTAGACCTCCTTAAGTTCCTTGTGACCAGGAAGAAAAAGAAGTTGGTTCACCTGGATACAGAAATCAACATAGTGAAAGAAAAACGTATTCCATATAAAGGGAAGGAGGAATATATTAAGGAATCAGACAAACTTAAAGCCCACATAGAAAGGGGAGAGAGGGAGCAAAAAATCAAAAAAAGAAAAATTATTGTAGAGACTTAAAGGACTATCAAGACCAGAGTGTCTTTAAATGGCAATGCAAGAAAGATGACAACCTGACTGATCCTAATACTAATCAACAGGTCACTACCCATTTCTCTAAGGTCCCACATAAACGTAACAATAGTTATTGCAATTCCCCAGCCAGACCCCGCAAACAACCCTTTAAAAAGACCAGATTATGGTCTAATCATATGGGTATCCCAATGTACAACAGATTTGAACCACTGTACAACCTTACTGATGACAATGTAGGGCCAGAGATTTCAGAAGATTCCATGAACAACGTTCTTGGAGAGACCAACGTCCATCTAATTACTATACTAAACACAATCATTACAACCACACGGGGACTTCATCCCCTAGGAATTATAGGAGTAATGATTATGCACCTTATAGGTCACCTGCACCCAGATGGAACGGTGCTCAACAGCACTACAGAACCCACAGAAATGGACCCGATTTAAGACCTCAGAATGAGGCCCCCCCTACACCAATACGCAATACTTTCAAACACAATGTTCAACATACACAGGCCCATTTCTTAGGAGATGGAAGGATAAGAAAACGAAGCAAAACACCAGAGGAAAGAGAGCAGGAAAGAGGGTCAACAGACATGGCCAAAAAGAGGAGAACATAATAGGTGAAGGGATTTTTAATTTAAGTAAGGTGAACCTATCCAAACAGGAGCTTACTTTACTAGACAAAGACCTGAAATATGCTCCAAAAAATAAACTCAACAAATTTCAGGCCTATATAGATATCCTCAAGTTCATCAGGCAATTATGTATTAAAAGATACTTTGCCAATAACCCCATCACCTATACTAATAACCATGAAAGCTATTCTAACCTTAGGAACACTTCAACCTTCAATCCACCTCCCCAGACCAATTCACGTGTAAACGTGTTCAAGGATTTAGTTCTTAGAGACTTACAATCTCTATCAGTAAGACAGCCCTACAACAATACCAATGTTGATTTGGCTATTAAATGATTACTTGAACATAAGGACCTTGTCATCAGGCCGGCTGACAAAGGGGGAGGTGTGGTTATTTTAGATAAAAACGATTATATGGAGGAAGTATACAATATACTCAGTGACACCAACACCTATTTACCACTTAAAGATCCACTTATAGGATACAAACGGAATCTTAAAGCTATTATTAATAAAGGGTTTGATGCTCAAGTCATAAACAAGAAAGAAAAACAATTTTTATGTCCAGCAGCACCTAGACTACCTGTGTTCTACGGTTTGCCAAAAATCCACAAAAATCCTACCAAACCACCCGGGAGACCTATTGTGAGTAGGGTTGGGTCCCTGTGCTCCAGAGCTAGAGAGTATATTGATTATTTCTTACAACCTCTGGTTGCCCTCAACCCAGCATATCTAAAAGATACGAAACAGGTACTAAACCATATTAAGGACCTAAGAACCACACCCACGACTTTTTTGGTAACAGCAGATGTTTCTTCATTGTATAGTAACAATAACCATGCAGATGGCATGGAAGCTACGGAATTTTATTTAAGCCAAGCTACGAACATTTCTGAAACACACAAAAATTTCATTTTAGAGTTATTAGAGTTGGCAATGGTGAGTAACTATTTTTGGTTCAATAAGAAATATTACCTCCAGATAAAAGGCGTAGCCATGGGAGCAAAATTTGCTCCCATCCTTGCCAACCTTTTTATGGCCAGATGGGAGGAGGACATGATTTATGCTAGAGAATGGCCCGAATTATGTTTTTATAGAAGGTATATTGATGATATCCTTCTCCTCTGGCAGGGAGAAGTACAGGCTCTTATTAATTTTTTTAGCACATTAAATAACAATAATCTAAACATTGAACTTTCATATACTTTTAGTACATCAGAAATTCATTTTTTAGACTTAACATTGATGAATATGGGTGGTAAAATCTGTACTAAGTCATTCTTCAAAGATACGGACCAGAATAGCTACGTTCAGGTCGACAGTTGCCACCACCCTATGTGGCTGTCGAATATACCGAAAGGCCAGTTCTTGCGCATCAGGAGAAACTGCCCGGACTTGGACACTTCTCACACTTAAGCTAATATCTTGAAATCGTGTTTTACAGAAAAAGTTTATAAAGAAGAGGCATTGAATACATCCTTATTAGAGGTGGCCAACATGAACAGAGAACAAATCTTAGAACTTAAGTCCAAAAATGAGCATAAGTTATTTTGTCCTTTTATTACAACGTTTTTCATCTAGCATAGAGCCATTAGGTTCATTATTAAGAAAAATTGGAACGTCCTACAGGCCGATCCGGTTTTAGGCCAAATTATTCCAGAGAAACCGGACGTTGTCTTAAGGAAGGCTAACACTTTGAGGAATCAACTCGCCCCAAATGTTGCGGACCCACCTATACCCACCACACTGTTTTCTAACCTTAAGGGCTTTTATCCTTGCAACAGGTGTGTGATCTGTTGTTGCAACAATACTTGGAAAACAAAATCCTTATCTTTTACGTCGCATAGTACAGGTAAAACTTACAACATAACAGATTTCATATCATGTAACAGCCGTTATGTGGTTTATTTATTAGAATATCTTTGCCACAAACAGTACGTGGGATATACAACGAGAAGTATGAGAGATCGGTTAAGGGAACACGTGTATAATATTGAAAAGGGCTTCAAGGAACACTCATTATCCAGACATTATCAACAATTCCACAGCAGAGACCCCTCCTCTCTGAAATTTGTGGGTATAGATATCATTAAACCCCATTGGAGAGGTACCCATAAGAAGTGGGCGGTCTCTAAAGCTGATACGAAATGGATCTTTGAACTGGATTGTTTGTACCCTAAAGGTCACAACAAAGATATCAATCTAAACTGTTTTATTGATAATAGTTGATGACCTTCAGTTTCAGGCGATTGTAGTAATACTTCATATATGCCCTTACATTGACCTGATCCCACTTCTATATATTTTAGTGATATCGATGAATCCAATTTTTTATCAATTTTTTACCACTTTTAGCGCATATTGTTCCACTATACCATTTTAATATACCAATTCTTATACCTTTTTATACATTATTCTATTATATGCCGTTCTATTACTCATTTTTATGATTCATTTTTATGATTCAATTTTTATATATTTTTATACATTGATTTTTGAATAATTTTTATCATGTCCTCCTCCTTGACTATTTTATTTTATTGACATTTTATTCACTTACCGATGTAATCACATACTTATTTTTAGCCTTATATTAATATTTTTATATTTATTATATATATATATATATACTAATTCCATCATATAATATAATACGGTGACCACAATTTTATTTCTATTAATTCTTTTTCATTTTTACCTCATTTACTATAATTCATGTGCTGTATATATATATATATATATATATATATATATATATATTCGATGTGTTTCACTGCTTATATTGATATTGATATTTTTATACATTGATTTTTGAATAATTTTTATCATGTTCTCCTCCTTGACTATTTTATTTTATTGACATTTTATTCACTTACCGATGTAATCACATACTTATATTTAGCCCTATAATAATAACATTTATATATATATAATTTATATATATATATATATATATATATATATATATGTGTATATATATATATATTTTATACCAAATTTTTAGATACATATATTTATTTTAGTTCTCATCATTGTGCAAACTGACTTTTTATTATCACTTTACGAACTTTATTACTATTTCCATCATATAATAATATAATAAGGTGACCACAATTTTATTTCTATTAACTCTTTTTCATTTTTACCTCATTTACTATAATTCATGTGATATATATATATATATATATATATATATATATATACACATATATATTCGATAATGTGTTTCACTGCATATATTGATATTTTATTTTTATTATGACGTGATTTACTGGCCATCCCTCTTATCTAAAGGGTCATATTGATTATCCCATGTATATGCCATATTTTGAAATAGTCTGGCTTTTCCTCTCATTATTTTCTTCACAGGGAGAATACACCTCTAAAGCATTGTGTTGCCTGAGTTTTCTGGCTGAATAATATGCCCCGTTTATCCGTGGAAGGAATGCTAAATCGCTTTCCCGTTCTTCTGCAATGCTTGTCACAATCTCCATGGTGACAAGGTGCTTGCTTGCACTTACTATGAACCGGACTATAACAAAATGGCGCCCACGCATGCACATACAGGCATTTCCGCACTCCGGCAAGATAGCACTATCTATCGGCCCGCATATTTAGCGCATGCGCAGTGTGCTGGAAGACGGCGCAAACGCACTGCGCATGCGACGTCTATTCAATCAATCCAGGCACGTAGGCTATATAAAGAAGTGACGCATGGCACAGGCGTAATGGCTATATCTTGCTGAGGAAGTGCAATTGCACGAAACGCGTCCAAGGAGCCATAACGCCGTGATGTCCTGCCACCAGGCTCCTGTTATAGGTCCTGTGGCCCCCTTTATTACATTGTACAGTCAGTGTACTTTTACCTATTTACATATCTTGATTTTACTATTTACCCACGTGGATTAATGAATTACTTTTATCAAAATACTACACTATGGGCTAGTTTTTTTGTTGACTACCCTGAGAGCCAACAATTCATTCCTAGAGCCCACACCCCTTGGCACAGGAGATATCCTTATATTGCTGACACCAACCTATCACTACCTGAGGAGAATGCCAGATCCAGGGTGACCCACCCTGCTCTATATCTGAGAGGCTTCCACGGTGGTACTCGGTGATTTCCCAAGAGAGACAACTACTGATCAGACCAATACCAAGAGGGGGAGAGTCCGTTATAAGCGGTTCAGCTCATCCATCCCATCCCTGAGGGGGACCTCTGGTTATTGATTATATACATATACAAGATACACATCTGGTGAATGCGTATTTTAGCTATTTTATCACCTCGCCACCTGGAACATTGAAGTCACTTATATCTCCTGTAACCATCACCTACCACAGATTGTCACCGTTTTACACATTTATTTTAACATACTGTGATTTTAACTTTTATCATATGTTCAGCTGGTTTATGAACTGGACGTATTCATTTTCAATATTTCAGCGCTGCACTCTCTTTTCTTTTTAAGTATTCTATGAGGTTTTATTCTGGTTACCTTTTTTTTGCTTTTAGCTGCTATATTATTACCAAGCGCTCACTGATTTAATTGTTTTTTTCATGTGTATATATACAGTCAGATCCATAAATATTGGGACATCGACACAATTCTAACATTTTTGGCTCTATACACCACCACAATGGATTTGAAATGAAACGAACAAGATGTGCTTTAACTGCAGACTGTCAGCTTTAATTTGAGGGTATTTACATCCAAATCAGGTGAACGGTGTAGGAATTACAACAGTTTGCATATGTGCCTCCCACTTGTTAAGGGACCAAAAGTAATGGGACAGAATAATAATCATATTATTATATAATATTCAGTGACAGAGAGCACAGCTGCAGTAGCTGTGCTTTCTGTCACTTCCCTGACAGCTCGAGGACAAGCTGATCGGGACAGAAGAGTTTCACTCTCCCGATCAGCCGTGTCCCCTGCAGTACACACCCCCGCCCCCTCACACCCATAACCTTTCCCTGCAAAATAAACTTAACCCCTTCCTCCCCAGTGCCATTAGTACAGTGTCAGTGTTTTTTTTTTTTGTACTGGTCACTGTATTGGTGTCACTGGGGATGTCAGTGACCCCAAGTCAGTACCCCCCCAGTGTCAGAATGTCCGCCGCAGTCCCGCCACAAGTCGCTGATCGCCGCCATAAGTCCCTGATCGCCGCCATTATTAGTATAAAAAAAAAAAAAAATCCCAGTATCTTTCCCGCCATTTGTAAACGCTATAACTTTCATGTAAACCAATTAATTTACACGTATTGGAGTTTTTTTTAGCAAAGACATGTCGCAGAATGCATTTTGGCAGAAATTTATGACTAAATTTGATTTTTAAATTTTTTTTTTACTGGACATGTTTTATAGCAAAAAGTCCAAAATATTGTTTTTTTTCCTCAAAATTGTCAGCCTTTTTTTTTATAGCGCAAAAAATAAAAATCGCACAGGTGATCAAATACCACCAAAAGAAAGCTCAATTTGTGGGGAAAAATAGGACGTAAATTTCATTTATGTACCGTATTGCATGACTGCGCAATTGTCCGTTAAACTAGCGCAGTGCTGTATAGCAAAAAATGGCGTAAATTGCAGTATGTATACCATAGTTTGTAGATGCTATAACTTTCACACAAAGCAATCAATATACACTTATTGGGATTTTTTTTACCAAAAACATGTAGCAGAATACATTTTGGCCTAAATTTATAACCAACTTTGAGTTTACTATATATTTTTCATAGCTGAAAGTAAAAAATATTGTTTTTCTTCAAAATTTATGGCTTTTTTTGTTTATAGCGTGAAAAATAAAAAGCGCACAGGTGATCAAATACCACCGAAAGAAAGCTCTACTTGTGTGAAAAAAAGGACGTAAATTTCGTTTGGGTACAGCATTGCATGACCGCGCAATTATTGAATTAGTGCAGTGCAGAGTAGCAAAAAGAGGCCTGGTCATTAAGGGGGGTAAATCCTCTGGAGGTCAAGTGATTAAATGGCCTACCTCGGTGGCCAATTAGATCTGATGAAAAAGCTGATTGCTTTGAAACGCATCACCGCCCCCTACCTGCGGCTCCACGTTACGTTCTGACATCACTTTAGCCCGGCGGCCATCTTTGTTGCGTTCCAGGCTGGTTCCTATCTACGCGACACAGCCCATGCTGGCTGGAGAGGCACAACACCTGCCATGAGACCTGGCATTCTCACACACCGCGGCCCCCTGGATATCCACCTGCCCTCCCTGCTCTTCCCATGGGATCGGTAAAGGAGAACAAGCCATCACATTAGCTGTGGCCCCTGGAACCCATCCAAGCCTACCCATCATGCTTATGGTACTACGCCCAGATGACGTCCTTCCCATATATTTTGATGCCTGAATAATCTACCTCCTGTGAGTTACTTATATTTGTGTGCAATATACTGTTACTTTTATACTACACTTAGTCTGGCACACCTCTTTCTCCTCTAATTTCTGATGAAATGTATGTAGATTGGTTTGATCCCACATCCATTGAAGGACTTACATCATTGTGTGGTGTAGGGTTACACATTCTTCGGACTTTTACTTTTATTTCATTTCTCATTTTTTTGTTTTCTACTCTGCACAAATGTGTATTTATGTATTTTTGATGACGTCCCAGATGACGTCCTTCCCATATATTTTGATGCCTGAATAATCTACCTCCTGTTTGTTACTTATATTTGTGTGCAATATACTGTTACTTTTATACTACACTTAGTCTGGCACACCTCTTTCTCCTCTAATTTTTGATGAAACGTATGAGGATTGGTTTGATCCCACATCCATTGAAGGACTTACATCATTGTGTGGTGTTGGGTTACACATTCTTCGGACTTTTACTTTTATTTCATTTCTCTTTTTTTGTTTTCTACTCTGCACAAATGTGTATTTATGTATTTTTGATGTATTAATAGGTATTTAGCAAGCACCTATCTTTATTTAGCATATTATATCACTAGTGTTTCATACTTAAAGGGGCTGCTGCATAATTTGTAATCTGCATTTATTTAGTTTTCACTTGTATATCTGTTTTTTTGCACTGGCTAGGCACCACTGTATTAGTAACATAACTTTCATTTTTTGTTTTCACTAAAAAAACAGCCAACATGTTTCAGTGGTCAGAAAGACGTCCCCACTTCATTAGGGCTTCAGTAAAAATTAGAACCTAAAGTGGACTTAAAAAAGGAACCTTGAGTAGGCTCAAGAATATTTTTAACTGAAGTCCTGATGAAGGGGGAGTTTTTTCTGGTTCCTGAAACACTATGTTTCCTTTGGTATGGTGCTTCTGCCATTACATGAATGTCCCAGCACCTCTTGGATGTTTTTTTTTCATTGGAGACAACATAAACTGACCAGTCTACTACCTTACAATCTATTCTCCTAATCTTGCTGCCCAAGACATGACAAATTGTCGGAAGACTGGTTTGCTCTGACGTTTCCCATTTACTTTCCTTCCACTCTCAGTGACCCTACCTATCCACTGGAAATAAACATTAAAATCTATTTTTCTACATGCACCATTCTAGCACTGAAAAACTCATCTGTCATTTAGCTAGTCTGGAGTTGTTACCACAACAAAAATGCATCTTATCTGACATCAAAGCACACTGTTCTAATTTCTTATTACATTACAAAGTTAATCCTTTACAGACCAGGGGTAATTGATACCTACATGCCCATGCTAAATTTCAGCATGTGTTGGTTAATTGTACAGAAGCTGTAGGAATAACTTGCATAAATACATTTCTATACATATTTTTAAAAACAAGGAATGTTTTTATTTGAGACACTGTTTAAAAAAATGCTCTATTTTATTATAGGCTGGCAAATGTGCAAAAGTGTGAAAAAAAAGTTCTTTCCAGATTAATCAGTTGATGAAAATGTAATCATAAATTGTGCAATAATCTGTATTTGGCATTTGAATAGATGACTATGCAGATGATTGGAAACCAATCTGATTGGTTTGAAATCGTCAACAAGAGCCCTGATTGTCATTGGCAGTCAGGATTGAGAGCTTGCAGCCATGCACAGTGTCTCAAATTGATATTAACTCATCCTTGAAGCATTGTGTTGGGAAACATAAATGTATATATTGTGGGTAGCAAAAGGTTAAAAACCACCATTGATCACAAAAAAAAAATTTCTTAATGAGCTATGCATCTAACAAAGATCATTTCTTCAATTTTATTTGGTAAAAGTAAAAAAAGTAAATATATTAATATGAATTTTTCAAGATTAAAAAGCATTTATTTTATAGCACAGATTATTGATTTCTTAAACTATACACAAAAGTAATTTGAATTTTTCTGCAGACTAACATTCTCTATATTACTGTGGCAAGTGATATGCATCAACCTCAGTACAGTAATGATATGAGGAGTTCTATTTGCAGTAATGATTGTGTGGGTACATGAAAAAATGCTGACACTTAGAGAAGATATTTTCCCGTAAAAGGTTGAAGTCCTTAAGTAGCAAAAAAAATAAATAAATAAATAAAATAAAACAAAAAACTACCGTCCATCATCTTTAAACCATATTGATTTCTGGTGAGGATTTAAAAGGCTGTTTACTTATTTCCCATCATTTCTGTCAGAGAGTAACAGTTCTCTTCCCACTGAATAAACCTCTCATGGTCCTCTTGGTGATTAAGGTCAGACAAAATGTCAAACTCCTAATGCTAAGTGCTTTTGCATTAAATATTAATACCAATTCACCAAATAAAATCCAAACACGAAGTCAGACATGTTAGCAGTACAAAAGACCATTATGGAAAATAGCTATAATATATACACACAAAATGGCAGCAAGTTCTGGATAAACAGAGCACAGGCTTTTTAAACTCTAACTTTATATGTCATGTTTATAACACAATACATTCATTGGTTAAATTGAAGGTATGGAATGTTATCTTCATATTAAAAGACAGAAAATGTACAGTGGAGGAGAAAATGCTTAATGCATTTAAACCTGTTTCACGGCATATTTTAGAGAGAGAAATATCTCTGACTTGCTGAAAGACTCACTTACACATGGAGAAAAGCCATTTTAAAATGGTAAAGAAGATCATTATGACTGTAGTATAAAGAAGGTTTAAGTACTTTGCAACAAAAACACTTTGTACTAATATGTAAGGGTGACCTTCTGTACTTATTCTTTTAAATGTGCAGGTCAGCTCTTTTAATCGAATTTTACCCATACAGGCACGTCTAGCCAAAGTCAACAAATGCTCCATGGGCCCTAATATTTTTGGGCTTGGCTATAGAACAAACCTACACGGTTTCACTGTTACACGGGTTACACTTCTACAACCCCTCCCACACTCAAATTTTCAATTGTGAAACAAATCGCATCTTCTTCCCTGAAGCTGTCTGGTTATATCTATTGCCAGGGATACTTAAAAGGTGCATCCACAAAAAAGCCTTTTTTAGAGTTTTTAGTAGATTGAGGAAAAATCAGTAGCCTTGTTAAGTTATTACTATTATCCAGAGCTCTATTAGAGAACCCATGATACGGAAGGGCTCTGCATAGTGCTGTCAGCCTAAAACTGGCCATACATGAAATTGAGCAGGGATCAGTGAGTGGCTGAACAGAAGACAATCATTAGATTAATTTCTGTCAAACAAACAAGTTTGAAAATTTTTGTCAATCAGTAGCTGCAGCCAATCAGCTGCAGCCACTGATCAGTGTATTCTGACAGCACTGGGTTCCAGAATACAATATACAGAGAGTGGGGATTCCTCTATTCACCTTGTTTGTTCGGATGAAAGATTCTCTTAATTTTTTCATTCACTACACTGGTTAAAAAAAAAAAATCTGTCTATGACCAGCTTAAAACTATGAACATACTTAAGCTCACCATATGGTACAATCTGATTGTACATTCTCCATTAGGGTGGCTTCACACAGATCCACTGTGCTTTCACATAGACTATTATGTCCGTTGATCTTGGTGCGTTTTCTGAAAGTGCACCAAAATTCCACAGTGGGCTCAGTGTGACAGCACCCTTAGGTCTATCAATAAATGTGTAGTGCAAGTGACTGACAACTGAAAATTTTTGGATATTTTGGGCAGATTAGCATATTACATAATGTTTGGTAAATCTAAGATTAAAGTGATAGCAAATCTTTTTTTTTTAAATATTAAACAAGTCATACTCACCTGCTCTGGTTTTGCAAAGATCAGCCCAATATTCTTCTGAGGTCTTCTGCCTGCTCTCCTGGCTTTGCCTCTTCAGGGACTGCCCCCATAGGTAACCGATCCCCAGTAGCACTGCCTGCATCTATAGACACAGACAGCGTGGCTTGACCCCACCCCTCACTTGCTTATCACAGGATTTAATTGAGAGCAGCAGGAGCCTATAGCTTTTTCTGCTATCTATCTGCCAGAGACCCACTGCTCTCAAGTACAGCATTGATTTGAGATTGGGCTTATATAAGTATAAGGGGGGCTGAGGGTGTGCTTTGGCACAGACTTTACTTTAATGCAGAGTGCATCAAGGGAAAAATACCTTAAGCCTTTAGAATTACTTTAACTGTTCAGAGATTACATGGTCAGATTGTAACATGTATGGTGACCCTTATGGATAGAATAGAGACATAACATTAAAGTTAAAAATCTGCGACAGGATCACAGGAAGAAATAAAATGTGATCCAGAGGAGGAAGCCAATAGGCATTATGGATCCTTTACCTCCCTCTAGTGCCTGATGGATAGAAGCACCGTCCAGAGGGGGATTAACAGGGTAAATGTCTATAACCTCCCTCACACACCCATGCACTGTTAAACTCCAAGCTGTAAGGTTCATAGGTAATTGCAGTCCCATGGAGGAAAAGACAGTCCATATGTGTACGATATATTCTTCAGGAGTAATACAAGTTAGAGCAGTGAGGTGGCACTGTAAAAGAGTCATCGAATTCAATTATTGTGTCGTTGGCATTAAGGCAGTTATCGCTATTGGAGGTCACGGAGAAAGAAGCCACCCTGACCAGTCAGGATGACTTTTCTTTCTCCGTGACCTCCAATAGGCCTTTTATGAAAAAATAAACTACAAATAAACGACTGTTAATCCTCTATAGCTTCCCTGTTTTCACATGAACAATTGCTTGGTGATTAAAAAAATAATAGCAAAAACCAATAAAGATGAAAATGCTCACCTTAGTCACAGACTTCTGTTCCACCCCTGTAAGTTGAGGATGCAAAATCTTGTAAGACTGTGCTACAGTACTGTGCGCGACCACATTCATGGGATTTGGGATTCTGAATTTTCCCAGGAGGCTACTATTCATTAGTTGCAGTTTAAAATATAAAGAGATACACAGTCAACCTCCTTTGAATATTATGCAGAGGACTTTACTATTAACAATGGAGGCTGCCAGGAAGTGTGTTTTAATTCTCTGGAGGTAGCTTCTTCATTAAATACATGTAAACAGATCTATTATGAAAATATATGGAAGACTCTCTACAGCAGAATTAGGTAATCCTGGAGAGGTGGAGATTTTCCTGAACTACATGGAAGAAATCAAAGATTACCAGGGTGCAGGACACTATAAGCAGATAACCTAGTAAGGCCTGATTACGAATATTTAAGGTTCGAAGAGTTCAGGGTCAGTGGTAATAAAGCAAAGTTCATGGATCAGTAGTGAAAAATGCAGTGCCCAGGGACAGTAAGAACCAATGCAAAGTTTAGAGGTTGGGAGGAAGTAACAGAGTACAGGGGTTAGTAACACAGAGTTTAGAGGTCAGTAGCATTTCGGGAGAGTGCAGGTGCAAAGAGTAAGTAATTGCAGGGTGCAGGGGTCAGGAGTAAGTAACACCGAGTGTAGGGGTCAGGGTTCGGGAACAAGTAACACAAAGTGCACAGGTATGTAACATACAGTGCAGGGACCAGAAGTAACAGAGTGCATGGGTCGGTAGTATGTAGTGCAATAGTGCAGGGGTCAGGAGTAAGTAACAGTGCAGGGTAAGCTGTGAGTAACACACAGCTATACACAGTTCAGAGATCAGGAGTATGTAATGCAGAGTGAAGGGGTCAGTAGTAGGTATATAGTGTGCAAAGGTCAGTAGTATGTAACACACAGTTATATATACAGATGTCAGGAATAAATAACACTCATCTCCCCCACAATCAAAAATACCCTCCTTCCAGTACTAGCATCTACCCTCTAGGATAAAATAAGTAGTGTAGGACTTCACTCAGCTCTCCAATGGTTATTACTGCTCTGATCTGAGAGAAGGTGGGTTAAGCAAGGAGCTGACAGCACAGTGGGTTTACAAAGTATCCATTACAGGGCTGTGACTAATGGGTAGATAGTGATCAACCATTTGTCAACTACTACTCGATAGCAAGAAGCAAAATTTCTGCATATAACAAGGCACTTTTTGTTAAGATTACAGTAGCACAGCAAAAACCCTTATTGAGCTTATTATTTAAGTCCCCAAACTTCACTTTATACTCTCCAAAGAGACTGACCCAAGGCATTGTGCAACAGAGGACTACAGATGACACAGCATGTCCCCATGCAGGCAGAGTTAATTTTGGAGATGAGATTCAAATTTGTCCATTAATAAATTGGCAGTGACTTCCCAGGTTTTGAATGAATGCAAGCTGGTACATTTATGCCAAATAATTTGACCACCCATAACACCCTGTAGCCCTTTTCAGCAGACTCAAATGAGCTAATAATAAGGAGCAATGTATAACCTAACCCCTTTACTGTAAATGGGGGATCTTAGAGCAGCCATGGTGATTTGAAGCTGCTGTAAGGAGAGGACAAGAATAAGTGACAAACTGCATAGGGAGAGAATAGGTTTAGTTAGCAAACTGTACTTTAACTCTTTGAGTAGCAGTGCTGTTGTTTTCTGTTATCTATTATGTTAACAGTTCTTCACTTAATCTAAAAGCCTTTATTAGCATATGATTACAATCTGTCAGTTTGATTACCAGCCTGGGAGGTAAGCATAGACATGTTTGTTATTTAAAAAAAAAATAATAAGCCTTTAGAATCACTTAAATAAGGTCAAGGACCTCTGCCCCCAAATGGTTTTGGGGTGTCTGCAGGTGAAGGCTTGTCAAAATATGAATGTTTTCTTTAAAAATAAAGCGGGGGCATGGATACTGTCTTCTTTATGGGAATGATAAGAAGTACATAGTACCCCTACACATTTATTTAAAAAAAAAGTAAATAAACACACTATACACTTTGACAAGTCCTTGAATGAAAAAAGGAAAAAAATGCCTCACATTGTGAACCCACTGTCAGTCATGTTGTCCAAAGATGCAGATCCCCATTAATAACTACACCTGTCAAAAAAAAAAATATAACACCAGCCTAGTGACATATCTCCCAATAGAGACTTGATGACAGATCCCAAGCTGCAAGCAGAATTGTAAACAGGAGTTGCAGGAATGGTGGTTGATGACAATGACCAGATATGATTATGGCCATATTTGCTGAATAATCTCAGCCATCAATTCCCTTTCTCTAAATTTAACTGTCGATCTGGAATCCCTAGCAGGCTTGGTGAGGACACGTTACTGGTTGCTGGGAGGCTGTCATGTTTAACAGTGCTAGTAGTATGTTTAACAGGTAAAGTTTGAACCAAATTCAACTGTGGTCTGATTGTGAAGCTCATCCCTTAAAGTTCAAAAAAAGTCCCTAAAAATAAAACTAATTTTACTTCAAGTATGACGGAATTTTTAATAAAAACCTTCTCACCTAAATCTCTTTAAATGTAGTTCATCCTATCCCTACATGATAAACATTGTCTATAAACATCTTATAACCTCCACAACCAATTCTGCTAAATATACTGTATCTCTCCTAGAAAGTCACATACAGGTTTGCAAAACTTAGAGTAAACTTAGCTTCCATCAATACCTCTACTTGTTGTAATATAATTGGCTGTTACACCAAAAATATATATATATTACTGCAAACAGAAGGCATTCTAGTAAGAACTTGAAAAAAAAAATGAATAAATAGAATAATAAAATAGAAATACTCCATATACACGATTCTATACCCATAGTTGAGCCAAAGCATTTCAAACCTTATAAGGCATGGTGCAATTTTGTCTAGCAGGAGAGAAATACATTTCTTCCTGATCCCCCTGAAGACATTTGAATATTCCCTGGATCAACAATCTCTGGCGGTAATACCTATTTATGTTATTATACTGCTATATGTTGTACATTGATTGCATTCAGCTCTTTTTTAAAACAATCTACTAAGCTGACCAGAACTAATTCCACTTCACCACAGCTCTTACTGTGAAGTATTTCTTTATGTGGAGGTTAAATATATTTTTCTCAAGATGTAAAGAGTGTGCCCTTATCCTTTGTAATCACTTTCAAGACAATAACTCTACACCAAGTTTACTATATGGACCACTTAAAGTGAAGCTCCACCCAAAAGGAGAAGTTCCGCTTTAAGGACTGCTCCCCTGCTCCCCATTAAGGATTGGCATCTTTGGGGAGCGGGGGGAGTGGGTACCCAAATTTGACAGGTACCTGCTCCCACTTCCAGTCCGATCGCCTAGGCAATCGGAAACGGAAGGTGTCCTCCCTCCCTGTAGTCTTTTGGGACATGTGACAGGTCCCAGAAGACTACAGGACCATTCACGAAGCGCAGTGCTACTCGTGTATGCGCAGTGGGTACCCGGCCATGACGCCGCAAGCTATCACAGCCAGGTGCACACACTGAAGATGCCGGCATCCTGGAATACAGGACAGCAGGGTACACACCACGGGGCCGAGGGACAGGTAAGTGGCTGTTTTTGTAGCTGCTGACTTTTATTTTTTGATAGGTAGAGTGGAACTCCGCTTTGAGCATTTATACATGGTGATCATATCCCCTATTAATCACTTCTTCTAAAGAAAGAATACATTCATTCCATTAAGTCGAAAAAAATACATTCCTCATAGCTGAGATCCTCCATACCTTTTTTCAGTGTGGTTGCCCTTCTCTGCACTCTCTATTTCCCCAATATCCTTTTTGTAAACTATTGCCCAAAACTGAACTGCATATTCATTCATTATGCATGGATTATATCTCTCCCTCTGGAGTCTATATCTCTTAATATAGGAAAGTAATTTGCTTATTTTAAAAACTGCATCTTGGCATTGCATGCTATTATTAAGTCTATGATCTACTGCAGTGGTTCTCAACCTTTCTAATGCCGCGACCCCTTAATACAGTTCCTCATGTTGTGGTGACCCCCAACCATAAAATTATTTTCGTTGCTACTTCATAACTGTAATTTTGCAGTGGGAGGACTAGCGCCCCATCACTGATGTCAGTGGGATGAATAGTGTCCCATCGTTGGTATCATTGGGAGGAATAGTGCCCCATCATTGGTGTCAGTGGGAGGAATAGTGCCCCATCATTGTTGTCAGTGTGGGAGGAATAGTGCCTCATTGTTGGTGTCAGTGGGGGGAGGAATAGTGCCCCATCGTTGGTGTCAGTGGGGGGAGGAATAGTGCCCCATCATTGGTGTCAGTGTGGGAGGAATAGTGCCCCATCATTGGTATCAGTGGGGGAGGAATAGTGCCCCATCGTTGGTGTTAGTGGGGGGGAGGAATACTGCCCCATCGTTGGTGTCAGTGGGGGGAGGAATAGTGCCCCATCATTGGTGTCAGTGTGGGAGGAATAGTGTCCCATCGTTGGTATCAGTGGAAGGAATAGTGCCCCATCATTGGTATCAGTGGGAGGAATAGTGCTCCATCATTGGTGTCAGTGGGAGGAATAGTGCTCCATCATTGGTGTCAGTGGGGGGAATAGTGCCCCATCATTGGTGTCAGTGGGGGGAATAGTGCCCCATCATTGGTGTCAGTGGGGGGAATAGTGCCCCATCATTGGTGTCAGTGGGAGGAATAGTGCCCCATCAATGGTGTCAGTGGGAGGAATAGTGCCCCATCATTGGTGTCAGTGGGAGGAATAGTGCCCCATCATTGGCGTCAGTGGGGGGAATAGTGCCCCATAATTGGCGTCAGTGGGATGAATAGTGCTCAATCATTGGCGTCAGTGGGAGGAATAGTGCCCAATCATTGGCGTCAGTGGGAGGAATAGTGCCCCATCATTGGCGTCAGTGGGAGGAATAGTGCCCCATCATTGGCGTCAGTGGGAGGAATAGTGCCCCATCATTGGTATATATAATTGGTCTTATATTAATATAAGAAAGTAATTTGCTTATTTTAAAAACTGCATCTTGGCATTGCATGCTATTATTAAGTCTATGATCTACTGCAGTGGTTCTCAACCTTTCTAATGCCGCGACCCCTTAATACAGTTCCTCATGTTGTGGTGACCCCCAACCATAAAATTATTTTCGTTGCTACTTCATAACTGTAATTTTGCAGTGGGAGGACTAGCGCCCCATCACTGATGTCAGTGGGATGAATAGTGTCCCATCGTTGGTATCAGTGGGAGGAATAGTGCCCCATCATTGGTGTCAGTGGGAGGAATAGTGCCCCATTGTTGGTGTCAGTGTGGGAGGAATAGTGCCCCATCGTTGGTGTCAGTGGGGGGAGGAATAGTGCCCCATCATTGGTGTTAGTGGGGGGGAGGAATACTGCCCCATCGTTGGTGTCAGTGGGGGGAGGAATAGTGCCTCATCATTGGTGTCAGTGTGGGAGGAATAGTGTCCCATCGTTGGTATCAGTGGAAGGAATAGTGCCCCATCATTGGTATCAGTGGGAGGAATAGTGCTCCATCATTGGTGTCAGTGGGAGGAATAGTGCTCCATCATTGGTGTCAGTGGGGGGAATAGTGCCCCATCATTGGTGTCAGTGGGGGGAATAGTGCCCCATCATTGGTGTCAGTGGGGGGAATAGTGCCCCATCATTGATGTCAGTGTGGTGGAGGGGGGAATAGTGCCCCATCATTGGGGTCAGGGGGGGAATAGTGACCCATCATTGGTGTCAGTGGGGGGGGGGAAATAGTGTCCCATCGTTGGTGTCGGTGGGGGGAGGAATAGTGCCCCATTCTTGGTGTCAGTGGGGGGAGGAATAGTGCCCCATCGTTGGTGTCAGTGGGGGGAGGAATAGTGCCCCATCGTTGGTGTCAGTGGGGGGAGGAATAGTGCCCCATCGTTGGTGTCAGTGGGGGGAGGAATAGTGCCCCATCGTTGGTATTAGTGACACAAATGATGGGGCACTATCCCTCCCACTGACATCAATGATACTTACCTTGCTGACTCCTGCTCCAGCCTGGGCTCGCTCTCTCCCTCTCTCATCTACAGCCAGCATACCTGGCTGCAGCAGCAAAATTTCCACTTACCTGTCAGCTGTCTTCCTTCTCTGGCCTCTCTCTTCACTCGCTCCTGCAGCTCCCTCGATCTTCTTTGATCTACGCACGCTGCCCCTCGGCTCCTCCTCTCCAAGCTCCACCTCCTCGCCGGTGATTGGCCGCCTGTGTGCCTCTCCTGAGCTACAGTTCCGGTGGCCAATCAGCGGCGAGGAGGCGGAGCTGTTGAGTGATCCCGGAGGTGTGGCCAGGTGACGGGCAGCATATCATCCCGCCCACACATCGCCTGAGACAGGAGCGGTGTCTCGGTTCCTAAGACCATCGGAAGTATGTGTCTTAGGAACGACCCCTGTGTCTTGGTCTTAGACGACCCCTGTGAAATGGTCGTTCGACCCCCAAAGGGGTCGCGACCCCCAGGTTGAGAACCGCTGATCTACTGGAACACCCAGATCCTCTTCAACCATTCCCTGGTTGTTCTCCTCCTAGAATGTATGATATGTGCAAGTTTAAGTCCCAAAATGCATAACTTCACACTTAACAATAAACTGCATTTGCCACATAGTTTCCCAATTAAACAGTGCAGTAAGGTTTGCATGTTAGTTGGAGACTCCTGTAAGTAAGTTACGTAAGTAAATAGTTTGGTGTCATCTACAAACACAGACATGGTACCTTTAGCCACAAACGCTATTTCAAATAGGTATGCCTGGTCTTTCTCAAGTGCCATCTTGACTGCTTTTAATTCTGTCTTATTCAGTAAAATTGCATAGCATGACATGACATACCTTCTTGGTCCTGGATCTCTCCTAAGCATTTGTTGCCTACAATAATGCTGCCATAGAAGATATTATTGGTTGGAGAGAAAAAATAGATATTCCCCTTGTCACATGTTAGACTGCAGTTTCGTTTGTGTTCTTACCTTTCTTGCTGCAGTCCTGTTTCTGATCCCTTCTCATGTTAGTCTCTACTCCTCTATGGGCTTCGTCTGCTGTCCTCTGGGTTTTATTTCCTTCCCTTCCATCACTTCCTGTCCCGCCTCCTTGTCTGCCTGTCTATATAAGATGTGCTCAGACTAGGACACTTTGCCTGAGCAACGGCTTAGTTGTTGGAGCGCCCTTGTGGGTCTGCTGTGAATCCTATATTGGCTATCTGTGTACCGACCCCAGCTTCGTTCCTGACCTTGCTTGTTTTCCACCTGTCCTGACCTCAGCTTGCCTATTGGATTCCCTGTGTCTTCTCCCATTGTACCCTGCTCCCGCTATCGGTCACCTCCACCTCAGCTGGGTGTACCTGGGGGCCGTGACCTGGTCCCAGCCTGCTGCAAGTCCATCACCACCATCAGGGGCCCTGGTGAACAAGCAGTCTGGGGCTTAAACTCCATGCCCTGAGGAACCCCAAGTTGTGGATCAATAGAGCTCACTACCACAGGTGTTGACACCCCTAATGTAGCTACTTTTAGAAAAGCATGATGACTTTTTTTAACACTTGGTTAAGTTTATGTACACTGCAGCTGTAGGTAATGGATGCATTTGAATATATTAATAATAATTTCCAGGAAAATAATTCAATTACAAGATTTAAATATTTGATACATCAAATAGACAAACATATTAATATATGGTGAGCAGAAAGTTTCATGTTTATGTGATACCCTTTATTGGCTTACTTAAAGTGGTTGTAAACCCTTATGTAGCCCTATCTTCTTAGGAGTCGCTGAGCTTTGGGTCTTCCCACTAGAAAGCAGTCAATAGCCAGGGGACAAAAAAAAGGAACAGGGCATCCCATACAGAAAAAGGGAGGAGAAAAGGGAATAAACTGGGAAAGGGTTATATACAAATCAATTAAGCAGTAGAAAAATATATACCTAAGATATGTAGACTTTACATATGTACAGCACCAGCATAAACTTATATACAACCTGAATTACAGCGCCCTGTAGCTAATAGCGGAAGAGCAAAGTGGAAACATATTAAAACAAATGCAAATAACTATGGAGTGCCTCCCCCATAAGGGAAACCCTCCATAATAACAGTAGAGTCTTCTTGTTCCCGAGCAGGCAGAACAGCTGTCCTGGAGCACCCTCTGACTCTGGCTAACTAAATAAAAGTATAAGGCACTTCAGCAGATTTTTGAAAAAAAAGTCCTTTTTTTTTTTCAAAAGAGTCCTCGATAAGAACTTAAGGAGAAGCCCCTCCTAGTGAAATGGGGAGACTAGGCAGTCTCCTTCCAAGTTCCCCAGACCAGCACATCTGTGAATTACCAAAGGGCTAGAGTCCGGCCTAGTCTGCAAACAGTGTCCATAGACAGCAAGACCTGCTGGGCTGGAATCCTGCATCAGCCATTTCAGCAGCATTTCCAGGGACTGGGCAGTCTAAAAATGGTGCCATCAGATCTCCAGGCAGCTACAGAATAGCTCAACTTTGGCTGTCCAGCCTTGACGACCACACCCAGTCCTTGTAGATGGCTCGGCCCTTGCTCCATGTTACAACCAAAAACGTAAATGAATTTTATTGGGATTTTATGTGATAGACCAACACAAAGTGGCACATAATTGTGAAGTGGAAAGAATATGATAAATGATTTTCATTTTTTTTTACAAATAAATATCTGAACAGTGTAGTTTGCAAAGTTAATACTTTGTTGAACCACCTTTCACTGCAATTACAGCTGCAAGTCTTTTTGGGTATGTATCTACCAGCTTTGCCTAGTAGAAAGTGAAATTTTTGCCCATTTCTTCTTTGAAAATGGCTCAAGCTCTGTCAGATTGGATGGAGAGCGTCTGTGAACAGCAATTTTCAAGTCTTGCCACAGATTGGATTTAGTTTGGGCCATTCTAACACATGAATATGCATTAATCTAAAGCATTCTATTGTAGCTCTGGCTGTATGTTTATGGCTGGAAGGTGAACCTCTGCCCCAGTCTCAAGTCTTTTGCAGACTCTAAACTTCTAAGATTGCCCTGTGTTTGGCTCCATCCATCTTCCCATGAACTCTGACCAGCTTCCCTGTCCATGCTGAAGAAAAGCATCCCCACAACATGATGCTGCCACCGCCATGTTTCATAGTGGCTATGATGTATTGAGGGTGATGTGCAATGTTAGTTTTCCGCCACACATAGCTCAGGGGCAGACTGACAACTCATGGGGCCCCCGGGCAATAGGGGATCATGGGGCCCCTGTGTCCTTGCCCAAACTCAAAAAAGCCTATGAAAAAGGTACCAGGGACACCTCATGAGGCCCCCTACTGACCCCGGCCCTTGGGCAGTGCCCGAGTTTCCAAATGGTCAGTCCGCCCCTGACATAGCATTTTGCTTTTAGGCCAAAAGGTTCAATTTTGATCTCACCTGACCAAAGCACCTTCTTCCACAGTTTTGCAGTTTGCTAGAAGCCATGTAGGGGACACAACAAATGGGACTTCTTATGAATTTCTTTCAACAATGGTTTTCTTCTTGGCACTCTTCCATATAGGCCAGATTTGTGGCGCGCATGACTAATAGTTGTTCTGTGGATAGATTCTCCCCCCTCATCTACCGATCTCTGCAACTCCTCCAGAGTTACCATGTGCCTCTTGGCTTCTTCTCTGTTTAATGCTCTCCTTGCTTGGCCTGTCAGTTTAGATGTTCAGCCATGTCTTGGTAGGTTTGCAGTTGTGCCATACTCCTTTTTATTTTTGGATGATGGATTAAACAGTGTTCAAAGCTTGGGATTTCTTTTTATAACTTAACCCTGCTTTAAACTACCCCACAACTTTATCCCTGACCTGTCTAGTGTGTTACTTGGCCTTCATGATGCTATTTGTTCACTAATGTTCTCTAACAAACCTCTGAGGGCTAAGATTAAATTACACACAGGTGGACTCAATTTTCTAATTAGTTGACTTCTGAAGGCAATTGGTTCCAGTAGATTTTAGTTATGGGTATCAGAGTAAAGGGGGCTGAATACAAATGCATGCCACACTTTTCAGATATTTATTTGTAATAAAAAATTGAAAACCATTTATAATTTTCCTTCCACTTTACAATTATGTGCCACTTTGTTTTGGTCTATCACATAAGAAAATGTTGAAAATTTCAAGGGGTATGAATACTTTTTCAAGGAACTGTAAATAGTCCCAGTCTGAATCATTTTTGCATTGTTGTCTGGAGTCTTCTATAATGTCCATAATGTCCTGGGGACATAGGGATAGTCCAGTCCCTACTCTAAGGCCCTACTCTTTTGCACCTCCCTCTGGAAACAGAAGAACCGGGGAAGCCTTTCCTTGTCCGGGGACAGGTGGATCCATTCTTTTAAGACTGAATTGGTGGCCCTGGTCCTAGGCCAAGGTGCAGAAAATCTAGGCTGGGCCGAAGGTGGCACCTGGATAGGCTATGTCCTGCGAGAAAGTCCAGCTGAGTCTGGGTGGGAACTTTCAGACGGGCCTGTCAGTGAGTCTAGGTCCTCCGTAGTGTTCCCCCAGTCTAATTATTCCTCTGTGTCATCTGAGGACCAGTCTTCCTGCTCAATTTCCAAGGACCCAAACTTAGCCTGTAGCCTGGGTGACTCCCAATCCATCCTCGTCACCACTGACACTCTTCGCTAGCTCAGCTGAGGACTGGTTATCCTTGCAGACTGGCTCCTTCCAGGTGGAATGGTGAGGGCTGGTGGCTGAGGCCAGCTGTTTCAAGACTTCTGCTGTTTCCATCTGGGCAGTACTTGTAAGTACTGGCCCTCCAGCAGCATCTCCAGGCAAGTGATAAGTGACAGCAGGCAGCCATCCTCCACTGCAAGGGTCTGCCATCAGTGCAGGGGGATTACTGTCCCAGGAATCAACTCCACTCTGTATTTCAATCTCCAACCACTTTCTGGATTTTCAATTTGATGTCTCTGGCTTCTCTATGCATAGTGCAGGTCCATGGTGTATGTGCGAGGTGCCAGGTCACTGGGCATCAGCTTGTTTAGCTGCTCTCCACAATGCCCACACTAGATCCAAGCACTGATCAAGGTGGTCAGTCTTCTGCAGTCAGGGCAAATCAGACATAACCTCTCAGCTCCTTTAATCAGTCCCAGGGCAAAGCCTCCACTATGCTCCAGACGGAACCTGGTGTTCACCATGGTAATCTCCAGCCAGGAAACTTTCGGTGACATCTGCAGTGCAGTCTCCATCTTTCCCCTCTCTCTCACTCTCAGCATGCTGGGTGTACTGGGTGGTCTTGAGGACATGGTCACACCCCTCTCTCGGACATGTTGGCACCAGTTATACAGGAATTTTCCTGCGAGTGTGTTAACCCTGCTTTGCCAAGTGGGAGCATCCTGACTGGTTTTCAGGCCTGTATGGCATTGAATCCAAGCAGTAATACAAAGACAGTTCACTGGTAGCAAGAAAACATTTGGCCCTAGCCATTGTTGGGTGACTGAGTGTTGGTAGTTTTGGTAGCAATGGCCTGCACTGGTTGCTATGGGCAACAGCGAGGAACAGGACATATATACCGCTAGAAGCAATGAACCACATAAGCACATTGTCAATGGCTCCAGCAACTGTAGGATAACTGAACACTTGCAATCCACTGGGAAGTAGGCCATTCTGGTTGCTCTGGACAATGACACACAGGATGACAGCGGACATTTTTCTGGTTTTAGCAGATGAATCATGAGCATAGTCTCTCATACCAGCCACCTTTAGAGCAACAGGAAGACTTTTGGATGGGCCTGGCATGGTTACCATGGGCAACAGCATCAGAAATGGCACTTGGAAAACAGAGACAGTCACAATTCCAGCAGTACAGTACACCTCCACCTTCCTGCTTGGCTCCGTGACACTTTATAGCAGACAGAAATTTCCTGACTCATTGATTGCTAAGGGCCGTGCAGGTTGCTATAGGGACATCCTGGAATTGAAAGCCCCCACATGTGGCACTACCTTCTTAGGAGTCGCTGAGTTTGGGTCCCCCTACAGCTCTGCACAGCCAAGCAACACGCATTTTCTTCCACACCTGCACACTGGAGACAGTCATCGGGCTTGGTTTTGTGATTTTTTTTAAAAAGGGTTTAGAACTTGGATGGGGTTGAGGGATGTATGGGATGGGAAGTCAATGGACAAAAAGTCTCTTCTTTAAAGAGCTCTACAGCTTTCTGGTGTACATCATCCAGGATTCTGTGGTATCAAGTTAGACTGTGAGAAGTGAGTCATGCAGATAGAAGAGAAAGCATAGATCATAGAGGAGTAACACTAGGTGATTTGGATTGAGGCTAGTGAACACTATAGAAGGATGTGCTTTGCTCATTTTTCATTTTCTTACCAAAATCCATAAAGAAGGAAACCCAGACAGACACATAAGTTTAGGTATTGGAACACTTACAGAAAATATCTTAGGTTGGGTAGAACATATCTTAAAAATACCCCAGTCCATTAAAGGCTTAAGATTTTTTTACTTTTCTGCATTCTATGCATGAAGGTAAAACAAACTGTGTGCAGCAGTCTCCCCAGCCCCCCAATACTTACCTGAACCTCATCACAATCCAGCAGTTCTCTAAGGATTCTCCCTCCTCATTGGATGAGACAGTAGTGGGATTCATTGGCCATACGGAGAGAGAGGGTGCAGAGCCAATCCATGGCTCTCTGTGTAAATGGACATGCACAGCAGCGGATCAGGAGATACTTGCTCTCGGGGCATTCGGCAGGAGAGAGGGGCTACGACACCGGCAGGGGAACCGAGAAGAAGAGGACCGGGGCTGCTCTGTGCAAAACCACTTCACAGATAAGGTAAGTATAACATTTGTTATTTTTTTATGCCTTTAATATCCCTTTAAACACTCAGTTATACACACACCACAACCAATCTCCTAAAAAAACTAGCTACTATCATGCACTGTGGTTGACCAAAGCATTGCACCTGACCTGTGCTCAGATGCATTCTTTTTGCCAATCACAATGCCAATCACAATGCATTGTCATGACACCCTTACCATTCATGTGTTCAGCGAACACACGAATGGCCAATGTTCGAGTCAAACCGACATTCGACTCGAAGATAAAGCCCATCACTATTGACCAGCCTGCTGAAAAATTACCTAACTTATACAATTTATACTCACAACTACTTTCTCTTTGGCCAGGAATTCTACTTGCAGCAGAAAAAAGTAGCAATGGGATTACAGTTTGCATCCAATAAACAAATCTTTTTATGACTAAAATTGAGGAGGAATGTGTGTCTACATGCCCCATTAAACCCATAGCCCACTTTCATTCATTGATGGGCTGATCTCCAAAATTTACACTAGGAGGGAATGTTGTCATTAAAGAACACAGAACAGAAATGGGAATGCTTCAAATCAACTGTATGCAAACACACTGCAATATATATTCCTATAGACAATACATTTAAAAGGCAAAAAATAAAACTTATGTGGCTCACGTCCAAAGTTAAAATAGCTCTAAATAATAAGAAAAGAGCAAGAAAATGAAGAAAAAAGCAATTAAAAATATATAAAAAAAGAATGCTATCATTATTTAAAAGTTAAAAAGAATATCACAGAAGATGTAAAAAGGAAGTTGAGTTAAAAAAAAATTGAAATGAACAACAGGTTGCAAAAGAGAGTAGGAACCCCCCCCCCCAAAAAAAAATTCTTCAAATATAGTAACAGTAAAAATGTCAGGTCTACATGTAGGCCATTTAGTAGCTCATTTTGAGTTGGTTACTGGGGACAAATTTATTATTTTCTTCAGCTCTGTATATACAAAGGAAAGTGGGGAAGCTTAAGTCCTTAATGGGGATAATACAAACATAGCCCCAAATGATCCACAATGGCACAAAATTGACATGGTCCAGGAACATTTAGACAAAATAAAGATGAATAAAGCACCTAAATCATTAAGATTCAAAGCAAAAAAAAACAAAACATTTTAATAATATTTGTTTGCATAATGTGCAGTCTGATAAATACATTTATTTATGTGACACTGTAAGGACACTAATCCTAATTAAAAGGTATGCGCTAATAACAAACTTATACAAAGGTGTATATCATCATCCAAATAAACATTTAGTGTTTTAAATAAATAATTATAGTGTCCAAACATAAATTAGTGTCCAAAAAAAATATATATATTAGTGTCCAAAAAAAAAAATATATATCTTCAGTGACTTGAACCAATTGTGAAAAATCCACCACCAAAGGAGATTAAATGAACTCACCAGAGCTAATGGCTGGTCAGATTATAAACCAGCAACAGTGCTTGTGCTCTGGGAGCAATGAACCCGATGTCCAAATAGATATGGTGATGTTTCAGACACTTCTGGATAATAATAATCACAGATAAACAACTTTGCAGCCCAAGCTCTTATGATGAACTTCTCCACCCTTTCTCATATCTCCATGAGAGCATACAGTACACTCAGGGACAAAAAAGAGAACATAATGGTGCAATATGTTTTTTTCATTTATCTTTTTAATAAAAAAGGTATAAGGAAACTCACAAACAAGGTGTCCAACAGACACCAGCTTCAATCGCAAAAAAAAGGTCAGATACAATTACCGCTCATCTCTCCCATACAGCACAGAACAGCAAGGCTCTCTACGTCCACATCAAGTAGGCCACGCCCAACCGGTTTCGTCACACAGACGTCATCAAGGGGCGGTACAAATGGGAACGTCAGACAGCTCTCATAAATACCACCCTTCATCTACATAATTTTAACACCCAGCCAATCACTGCGTTCCTAGTCTCCTTAATCACGCCGGCTTGAACAGGTGTTTCCCAATTTAATTATACCTATACACTCTACTACATAAAAAAAGTTAAATATATATACCCTGCAGGTTTGAGTCAGCACAATACCGCACTACTTCAAAAATACCCACAAAAAAATATATAAAATTATAGAAACATAAATATATGCAGAAAAGCAATATATACTCCTCCATGCATAGTAATCTGAAGAACTCTTCTACGTTTAATCCTAAAAATATAGGGAATGTATATCTAGATGGTTTTAAAAAAATGGTTGAGACTGAAATTAAAGATGTGAATCTTAAAAAAAAAAAAAAAAAAAAAATTTTTATGGAATTGAGAGAGTAAAAAGTCATTGGAGTTGTTTAGATCTGATTAATGAAATATCAAAAAAGGAGACATTTTGGATATATTAATTGGAGTCTTTAGTATCAAGAGGTTTAAACATAGATATTTATTATCTGCTTTAAATATTGATATACATATAGTGTTTGTTATATATAATGTATTTTAATTTGGTTTATATTTTTTATAAATATAAATATATTTTGTAATCTGATTTGATTTTGAGAGGAGTTGTGCTTTAAGTTCTGAACATGGCCCTTTAAGGGTTTTCTGTGGTTTGAAGAGCCATGCATAGGATGGAGTATATATTGCTTTTCTGCATATATTTATGTTTCTATAATTTTATATATTTTTTTGTGGGTATTTTTGAAGGAGAGCGGTATTGCGCTCACTCAAACCTGCAGGGTATATATATTTAGCTTTTTTTATGTAGTAGAGTGTATATGTATAATTAAATTGGGAAACACCTGTTCAAGCCGGCGTGATTAAGGAGACTAGGAACGCAGTGATTGGCTGGGTGTTAAAATTATGTAGATGAAGGGTGGTATTTATGAGAGCTGTCTGACGTTCCCATTTGTACCGCCCCTGGATGACGTCTGTGTGACGAAACCGGTTGGGTGTGGCCTACTTGATGTGGACGTTAGAGAGCCTTGCTGTTCTGTGCTGTATGGGAGAGATGAGCGGTAATTGTATCTGACCTTTTTTGCGATTGAAGCTGGTGTCTGTTGGACACCTTGTTTGTGAGTTTCCTTATACCTTTTTTATTAAAGAGATAAATGAAAAAAACATATTGCACCATTATGTTCTCTTTGTTGTCCCTGAGTGTACTGTATGCTCTCATGGAGATATGAGAAAGAGTGGAGAAGTTCATTATAAGAGCTTGGGCTGCAAAGTTGTTTGTCTGTGATAATTATTATCCGGAAGTGTCTGAAACATCACCATATCTATTTGGACATCGGGTTCATTGCTCCCAGAGCACAAGCGCTGTTGCTGGTTTATAATCTGACCAGCCATTAGCTCTGGTGAGTTCATTTAATCTCCTTTGGTGGTGGATTTTTCACAATTGGTTCAAGTCACTGAAGATATATATATATTTTTTTGGACACTAATATATATTTTGTTTTTGGACACTAATTTAGGTTTGGACACTATAATTTTTTATTTAAAACACAAATTTTTTTTTGGATGATGTTATACACCTTTGTATAAGTTTGTTATTAGCGCATACCTTTTAATTAGGATTATTGTTGCCAAAATTTATTTTGGGTGGGATATGCTGCTGACACTTTGGTGTTTTTTGTAAATGGTGCTTTTTTCTTTTTTAATTTGATACTGTAAGGACACTGTTTGATGCAAAAGTTTTTTGTATTTATTTAATTTATTGCTTTCACATTGTCACATAGTCATCAATCATTTGATTTTTTTATTTGATTTTTGTATGATTTTTGCACTGTAGACTTGTGGGCAGGGGCGGACTGACAACTCATGGGGCCCCCGGGCATTAAAGGATCATGGGGCCCCTGTGTCCTTGCCCAAACCTATGAAAAAGGTACCAGGGGCATCTCATGGGGCCCCCTACTGACCCCGGCCCTCAGGCAGTGCCCGAATTTCCAAATGGTCAGTCCGCCCCTGCTTGTGGGTAGGGCAGCACCTGATTTTAGTTTTACACATCTTATTTCTCTCTTTTTATCATACACACTGTATGTGTGTGTATATATATATATATATATATATATATATATATATATATTCTTTTTTAATGTGCCATAGAGCATTTATAATACCAGGACCATTGAAAAAAAAGTATCCTGCAGTCTTGTTTCAGAAGTGGATATTGGAGCTGAGTGGGGGATCCCTCATCTGCATGTACTCCAAAGAGAAATTTTCTTTCAAACTGGTTCTGAGCCCACAACACTCAGCTTACAATTGTTTGACAGTCAAACCATGACAAAAACAGACATGCAAAAAAGATGTATTATGTAAAATGCAAGGCATTTTCAGCTCCAGACTAATTTTCCTGGTGAGGAAAAAATGTTCTTCACTTTTTGTTAGAGGGATGCATAAATGTCACAATTTATACATCTATTGATAGCTTTTCTAACAATTCAGAGTTTTGCTGTTTGATGAAATAGTGTATTGCTGTGTACTGAATGATAACAATGCTTGAAATCACACCTAATGTGTGATGTTAGTTATTATTACTTTTTAATGCATCAAGCCTTACATGGCAGGGTTTACAGGGGTTAACAATAGCTTTATAAAAACAAATATAATTTCAAGTAAATGCATGCATACATTTGGGGTGGTGGTAATACCCTTTTACAAAATGTATCAAATCAGAGCTATGCAAAAGCAAACCCTAATCTGAAATAACTTCACTTGATCTAAGCCTGTAAAAAATTCACGTGCAGTATTATCTGTGAATATGCTTAACTTTGCAATTTGTGTTTTATTACTCCATCATTTATTTTACACTGACATTATGCCAACTGAACCTGATATGACAAAATATCTATTAATTTATGCGTCTTCTAACAGTTCATTATCTTGTTTACCACATCCACATTTTTTCACTGCTTTACTGCTGATATTTTAATATGTTAATGCAATAGTCAACATTGCTGTCAAGGAGCAATTATTTCTGAAGTTTAAACTTTACTTGATTTTTGTGTTTTCCCATTTTGTTTGACTTTTCTCCTAATTTCTTACAATACCTCAAAGAGGAACAGGAAGGTAACTGGCCTTGGAGTGCAGGTGAATGGAGTTTTCAGTTTTAATAAGGATATTATGCTGTAGGCATCACTGGGCCGAAGAATAATGTTTGAATGTACTCTGTAAAATGTTGTGCAATATGTTGATATACACTCACAAAACATAAAATGTTTTTTGACATATTTCATGTACTTTAAAATTTCATGGTAGTACCCTATGTCCCCATTTAAATTAATTACAATTCCAAAATAATTATTTCCTGTCAATATTATTCTCTAAAAAGTCAATTGAAGTCTATAAAGTATTGGTAAATGACACTGTATGTTCTAATTAGTTTAGCAATGCTTGTACAAATCACTTTTACAGTCTAACAATAATAACACTGAAGTACCAGCTAAATATCGAGAATAATTAAAGGAATCATTTTTACTCTAGTATAATTAGATAATTCACTTCACAAACATTTATTAAAATGAATTCACATTTTATTATTCCATAGGTAGTTAAACAATAGTGTTAAGAAAAAAAGAAATAATGAAGAAAACCCCTAGTATCTAACTCTTCACAATTAGGACAAAGACTCCCCAAGTAATATCATTCTTGAATAGCCTAATTAGGTTTGGTTTGATATCCATTCATTTCTTCTACTGCCTTTGAGCAAATTGTTTATTAGAGAAAGTTATTTCACATAAATCAAATCAAACTGAGTAAAGCATTATATCTGAAATTTTAACCCTCAGTCAATTAATCCATCATTTTCTCAAGACACTTTTTTAACAGGCCAATTACATTATCTACAATTTAGATATCAACAGATTAAATTAGAAAGAAACATTTATTGACAGCTTCTTTAATACTTGTAATGAGCAAAAATGAATTTTACTAAATGTTATGAGTGTAAAATAAAACCAATGAATAGGGTTTTTTTTAGATTTTAGGCATGTTAGGAAATCATACCATAAATGTACAAAACAAGTACACTAAAAGTTAAAACATCGGGGGTTAAGTTATTATATATTCTGTATATATATGACAAGTTCTATCTAACCATTTAGAAAAGTTCTGTCACTGCGCCCATTCAAAGCCCATTTAGGATCACTTCCCATTTTTGCAGTTTTCCCTGCCACTCAGTTTCTCCTCAGTCCTAAACCTATGTCAGCTCTATTTATGATGGAGCTAACACAGGGTTGACTAGGGATTGATTACGGCTTACGGATTGGCAACTTAGGCAGAGCATCATGTATACAGGTTCCCTGTTACACCATATACAGATGTGCCAAGGATTATGCAATGGAGGAAGGAGAATAGAGAGTGCACTGAGTATAAGTGAACATACTCATAAGTATACAGTTTATCCCTTTAAAACATTACTTTAAAAAATTGATTTAAAATTGACTTGCAGCAGCTTAGAGGCATTGCAAATAGCTAGATATTACAGTGAAGTTAGTAGAGGTGTTTTCTACTTAATAGGTCACAAGTACAAAATACCTTTAAAAATAAGGACTTCGTTTTTTTTTTTTAAACTACTATCGTGTTATTTTAAAGAGGCATTGCGTTTGCTTGCCCCAGACCTATTTTAGTTTCAGTTTCCTTGTTAGTACTGGCCATCTGTAAGGACTAAAACTGAAACTGTAACACTATGGGTAACTGAATGAATGATTAGAGAGATAGTAACATTAACCTGCAGTTTACCAAAAGTTAGAATCAGTAATGAAAAAATAATGGCAAAGGGCATGCATATACTGCAGAATAACACAAAACACATGATGAAAGCTGCATAAACATGGACTCTTCACAGCAATGTTGCTATGGATCAATATGGATAACATGGGACTGCATAGCATAATCTCTAAATCCCAGGTCGGCAAACCCTGGACTGCGATCCACTAGTCAGTCGCAAAGTGACTGATAGATCACCTGCGCTTGCCGACCTGCTGCCACAGAGCATGGATGAACATCCAGGAGTGCAAAGGAGAGGAACAAAGGAAGCACTGGGGCTACTTCCAGTCATGTAGCTCACCTGGCACCGGCTACAGAGGGAGCGGGCAGCTGCGGATGTATCATCCAGCTGCACAAGCTGATACCTTGTCTATAGTACTGGCTTAGCTGTCAGGAGGAGTTTTCTATTTTTCAGACCATTTTCTGTAAACCCTAGAGATGATTGTTTATGAAAATGCCAGTAGATCAGCAATTATTTAAATACTCAGGCCAGCTCGTCTGGCACCAATAACCATGCTACGTTCAAAGTCACTTTATTCCCCATTCTGAAGCTTGGTTTGAGCTTCAGCAAGTTGTCTTCACCACGTCTAGATGAATAAATGAATTGAGTTGCTGCCATGTGATTGGCTAATCAGCAAGTTGTGTTACCAAGCAATTGAACAGGTGTATCTAATAAAGTGGCCAGTGTAAGGAGATATATCTTTAAACTGGCATCCATTTTGTATAATGCCTTCATTCAGAGATGTAACATCTTTAGTTGCATTTCTAAGGAATTGCTTTAATTTCTCTGTAAATGGATGCACCTTATATGGTGCCCCTCTGCTATTGCAGTTTCTGCTTCTCACGTAACTATCTTGATAAGAGTGTAATGTTTCTTTGGTTAGCCTGAATTAAGCAGCACCTGTTGAGTTCTGTATATCATTTCTTGCTTTGTATTAAACTTTCAGAGATACAGCTTTTACACTTCGGTGTCTGGAGCTTTATTTCTCCTGGATCCAGAGGTAAAGATAATCGAGGACAGGTTGGGCTACAGACAGAAATTGATCCTATCAATATGGTGTCAGACATGGGATAAAGGCGCTGCTGATCAGGTAAGCTGAGCAATAACTCTTAGACTTTACCTTGATCGTACTCTTTTGAAACCCAGGTATATAGTAGCCAAATTGAAAGTGCTGGGTCTCGCTGGGTTCTTTGAGGTTTGGAACCTCAAAGGGAATTGTCATAGGTGTGGAACTTCTGGGGGAAAATTGCCTAGGCAGGAATAATATTGTGTATTCACAGGAGTCCTCATTTATCTTTGCCATTTTAGAAGTATAAGTGCTTATTTGCTGCATGTTAAGAAATTGTTATGTAGAATATTTGTGTTGCTGAAAAGTAACAGAATAGGGTATTGCAGTGTCTGTGCTTTTAAGTGTTAAACTCCCGAACTGTTGAGAGATTTTGCCGGCACTACAGCCTCTCTGATACAGAGAATAAGCACTGACACTGTAATAATTAGTGCTTTGCTTAACAGCTGTTTGCTTCAAGATGGGTATAGTCCACGGTAAGGGACCTCTACCCAACATTCCTAAGCTTCCGAGGAAAGTATTAAGTGATAATGCTAAAATATAGAAAGAAAAACCTGAATTGTCTACATTACTTTTGTAAAGAATAAATGATAAGGGCATCACCATGGGATTATGATTATTATTACTTATCCACTCACTTGTTATATCTCGCCTTGACTATTGTAACTCCCTCCTCATTGGCCTACCTCATTGCAGGCTATCCCCTCTTCAGTCTATCATGAATGCTGCTGCCAGAATCATCCACCTTACTAATCGTTCTGTATCTGACATCCCTCTCTGCCATTCCCTCCACTGGCTTCCCGTTGCCCAACGGATAAAATTCAAAACACTAACAATAACGTATAAAGCCATTTATAACTCTGCCCCAAATTAAATCACCGATCTTTTCTCTAAATATCACCCAAACCGTACTCTCCGCTCCTCGCAAGACCTCCTACTCTCTAGCTCCCTTGTGTCCTCTTCCCAAGCTCGTCTCCAGGACTTCTCTAGAGCTTCCCCCATCCTCTGGAACTCTACCCTAATTTATCAGACTATTGCCTACTCTGCTCACTTTTAGGCGATCTCTGAAAACCTATCTCTTCAGGGAAGCCTATCCTGCCCTCAACTAATACTGGAATCTTCTACTCTTCCAACCAGTCCATCCCCCACAGTTACTACCTTTTGTACCACTAGCCCCTCCCTCCTAGATTGTAAGCTCCAAGGAGCAGGGCCCTCAAATCCCTCTTGTATTGAACTGTATTGTTGTTGTATTGTCTCCCGTTATATTGTAAAGCGCTGAGCAAACTGTTGGCACTATATAAATCCTGTATAATAATAATCATAATGTGGTCCCTTTCATAGAGAATATTGCCAAGTGGTCCCTGGGTATGAAAAGCAATAGTCCCTTTCCTAGAGATAGGTCTAATGGTAAGTTTCATATGGATATGATAAGGGGACTGTGTTTGGGAGATAAGGAAGCTTTCCCGTGGTTTTCCGGGGGCCCTAAATGGGATATAGTCCACATCCCAGAAAGAATCCAACTGCCTGCAAAAATTATTTAAAGAGAGCCACACGAGGCAGACAGTGCTCACAGCAGGATATGAAATTGATAATTGACAGAATTTTGGGATATGACATGGACTCATGTTTTGAGTGGACAAAGGTGCCTACCATAAATATTTTAGTTGATCCTGGAACCATGGAATCCACTTATGCATGGTTGAAGGATGACAAGGTGTGGGAGGAGGTGACAGCCGAGATGGAGCGAATATGAAAAAGTAGAAAATCTTTAGCAACTGCTGTAGCTTGTAAGCAAGGAATAAAGGAGACAGTGACAGAGTATGTAAAAAGATTTAGAAAAATCTGGAAAGAAGAGGCTGGGATGGATATGTCTAGTGCAGAAATGAGCACTATATATATTCAAACATTGATGGCAGGATTCAGACCTGAAATTTCGGTGTTAATAAGACAGGTTATTTCAAACTGGAGTGATGGAGAAGGACGCTGCTGGATGTTTTGAGATCCCCAAATCTACCAACAAAAGCACACTTTCAGGGGTTACAACATAGTTGTAATCCTAGAGAAAAAGGTAGCAACAGAAATAGGGGAAGAGGAGGATAGCACCCATTGTCCCAGATGTGCCCTCATTGATTACCTCCATTCCACACAAAGAGACACAACTACTGTTAAGTTTCACTCTAGCTGACAAACAGTTAACCTGGGCCAGATCGCCCCAAGGCTATGTGGATTCCCCAGCTGTATATTCCATGGCCCCGCTGAGAATCCTTAAAGGGTTGGACACCCTGCCATGGTTCCACTTTGCTCCAGTACATGGATGACTTATTATTTTGTTCACCCAACAGGGAGACTTGTAGGCAGGACAATATATCTCTGTTAGACTTTCTGGGTACAGAGGGACACAAGGTGGCAAGGAATACCTCATTAAGTGAGACCAAGATTCCACCAATGCCTACCAAACCTTGAAGTCCTCACTAGTTTCCTCTCCTGCTCTGGTTTTAGTAAATTACAATGTTGATTTTCATGTACAGTATATGCTTGTGATAATTTTCAAACCATAGTGGCTGTGGTCACTCTGGATTATGAGGCCAGTAGCCTATTTTTAAATAGTACCAAGTCCAGTACAGGGCATGCCGGCATGTCTGAGAGCCCTGGCCATCTGTGCCATGGCAGTGGAGGACTCAATGAGTGTGACTCTGGGACATACAACCATCCTTCACACTACCCATCATGTACTGCATGTACTCAAGAATCTTACTACGCAGCACATGACAGCAGAAAGAGCAAGTGATTATGAAGTAATTTTGACATCAACTGCTAATTTGGAAGTGAAATATGCAAGTACCAACTCGGGTCCCTTAGCTATGCTAAATTGTTTGTTAGGGATAAAGATGAAACTAATAATCCCACGGAGGAGCATGACTGTGTTCAGGTAATACATGAGGACACTATTCCCAGAATAGATATGCAACAAACCCCCATTCTGGAGGCTCTGGATATATTTGTAGATGGTTCTTGTTCCAGACCTTCAGATGATACATTTTTAACAGTGTATGCAGCAGTTCATTACCTGATAATGTTCATGAGGCACTACCCCTTCATCACAAGCAAGGGTGGACTGACCATTTGGAAACTCAGGCACTAGGGGGCTCCATGAGATGCCCCTGGTACCTTTTTCATAGGCTTTTTTGAGTTTGGGCAAGGACACAGGGGCCCCATGATCCCCTATTGCCCGGGGGCCCCATGAAATGTCAGTCCGCCCCTGCTCACAAGTCAGCACAAGCAGCAGAGCTAATAGCTTTAACCAGAGCTTGTGAACTTTTTCAAAAATCAGGATGTACATGTTGACACAGATTCTAGGTATGCTTTTGGGATTGTTCATGATTTTGGAAAAATATTGCAGAGGTGGGGATTCACTACTGCAGATGGAAAAGGAATATCACATGCAGACATAATAAATAATCTTTTAGATGCCAATCATAAACCTAGGTCCATAGCTGTAATCAGATGTAAGGCACACACATCTTCCTCTGATTTTGTAGACAAAGGCAATGCACTTTCTGACTGCACTGCTAAGAATGACACCTTAAAGCAACAATTTTTACAAAATTTCCAAATGTCTCTGGCCATTTTAGACCCACATATGCTACCGGAACATTTTTCTCTTAAGGAACTGCAATATACAGCAACTGAGTATGTAAAATACTGGCAAGAAAAGGGTTCACATTAGATGCAAATGGTCTAATGTCAAAGGGAGGTATATTAGGTCTCACACGTCACAGTGTTTCTTTTATCATAGCAGTTTCATGACATAGGACATCGGGGTTAGTAGGTAGTGAGAGATGAAATAAAGAAAAGATTTTTTGCAAAGCAAGTCATCCCTCGATGGGGATGTCTGGTAAGTATAGACTTGGAGATAGGACCAGAATTTACCTCAAAGGTTACACAACAGGTTGCCAAACTGATGAGCATTGACTGGAAGTCATATACACTACCACCCACAGAGTTCTGCTCAGGTAGAAAGGGCAAATAGGACCCTGAAGAAAAAATTAAGGAAGGTAACAGGTAGGACTTTTAAGGGATGGGTGGTGTACTTACCAGCTGTTTTGGTTGAGATGAGGATGACACCTAATAAAGTCACTAAACTTTCCCCTTTTGAAATTCTTATGGGCAGACCATTCCCCACCCCTTGGACAAGAGACCCTTTGGTAGTTATGCCGGGTGATTTAGAATTAATCCAGGAAAGATATGTCCAGGAATTGATTAGGGTGTTGAATGGTGTATACAGTGATGTCTCTCTATCATTTCCTATTCCCACAGATGATCCAACCCACCTGTACAAGCCAGGAGATTGGGTAGTGGTTAAAGAACTTCATAGACACAAGACTATAGATGCACCATACGGGGCACTCACCATAGTGATGGCTGAGACAAGAACCGCTGTTCTGACTGCTGACTCCAAAGTCTGGATACATGTTTACAGAGTAAAGAGGATCCCAGAACCACCACAGAACCAGGAGCAACAGACAGAACAAGAAAAAGAGATAGACCTGCCAATGCCCTCAAATTTTCAGGATGCTGCTTCATCCAGAGATGGTCTGGAAGGACTTTCTTGTGATCGGTTGTCTCTCAGTGATAACATTTTCAGTGACTTACTGGGCTAGCCACTGCTATTATCACTCAGAAGAATGGACACCAATTTGAGGCCATAACAGTAAGACTGTGAATGACACTGCACTAATAAAAAAGAGCAGAAAAAAAAATTTACTGAAAATATGTCACTGTTGAAATTTAAGTACAGGTATTCCAAGCTCTCGGGATTCGAAAGCTGTTGGGCTTGCAGTATGCTTCACCCTGAAACCATAAACATTCTTTTGTATGCTGCTCCTAAAAAACGTTTATTGGTAATCTGAGTATTATCCTTACAAATGTTACTACAAGACCTAAATTTAAAATGTTGAGAGTTATAATAGAACTTGAATGGTGTTTTCATTTAGGCAATAAATCAAATGAAGAGAAGAAGTTTACAGCAAGTCTAAACTTAATGTTACTGGGAAGATAGTTGAGGATGGTAACTTTGTACAAGCAATACCACTAAGAATAGATGATGAAGAAGAAGAAAAAAAAAAAAAAAAAATATATATATATATATATATATATATATATATATAAATACAGTTGTGTTCAAAATAATAGCAGTTAGACATCACTAACCTGATAAATCACTGTTTTTGGTAGAAATGATATTTCTACATGGCAAATAATTTACTAGCAGGTGTAGTAGAGTAATAGAAATCCAACAGACCCAACAGTCATGACATGCATGCTGCTGATTCGGTGTAATTGAATCACTAATTGAAAGGGGCATGTTCAAAATAATAGCAGTGTGGAGTTCTAATAGTGAGGTCATTACAGTGCATTTCTCTCTGAAATTCTGAGGAAAATGGGTCGTTCCAGACATTGTTCAGAAGAACAACGTACCTTGATTAAAAAGTTGATTGGAGAGGGGAAAACATATAAAGAAGTGCAGAAAATGATAGGCTGCTCAGCTAAAATGATCGCAAATGCTTTAAAATGGCAACCAAAACCTGAAGGATGTGGAAGAAAGCGAAAAACTACCATTCGAATGGATAGAAGAATAGCCAAAATGGCAAGGAATCAGCCAACAATCAGCTCCAGGAAGATCAAAGAAGGTCTAAAGTTACCTGTGAGTACTGTTACAACTAGAAGACGCCTATGTGAAGCCAAGCTATCTGCAAGAAGCCCCTGCAAAGTCCTACTGTTGAAAAAAAGACATGTGCTGAAGGTTACAATTTGCCAAAGAGCACACTGACTGGCCTAAAGAGAAATGGTGCAACATTTTGTGTACTGATGAAATTAAGATTGGGTCTAGTGGCCGGAGACAGTTTGTCAGACGACCCCCAAACACTGAATTCAAGCCACAGTACACTGTGAAGACAGTGAAGCATGGCTGCGCAAGCATCATGATATGAGGATGTTTCTCATACTACGGTGTTGGGCATATTTATCGCATACCAGGGATCATAGATCAGTTTGAATACATCAGAATACTTGAAGAGGTCATGCTGCCTTATGCTGAAGAGAAAATGCCCTTGAAATGGGTGTTCCAACAAGACAAGGACCCCAAACACACCAGCAAACCTGCAACATCTTGGTTCCAGACCAACAAGATTGACGTTATGGAGTGGCCAGCCCGATCCCCGGATCTTAATCCAATAGAAACCTTGTGGGGTGACATCAAAAATGCAGTTTCTGAGGCAAAACCAAGAAATAGAGCAGAACTGTGAAATGTAGTCCAATCATCCTGGGCTGGAATACCTGTTCACAGGTGCCAGAAGTTGGTTGACTCCATGCAACACAGATGTACAGCAGTTCTCAGAAACAGTGCTTATACAACTAAATATTAATTAAGTGATTCAAAGGAAAGCAAAATCTTCAAACATTTTTCAGTTTATATAGTGAATATTTGAGTTTGTAAAGAAGAATACAAACACTGCTATTTTTTGAACAGTCTAATATTCACTTTTCTTCAATTTTTGTAGAGGAACAACACAAATTTGATATATTTTTCTTCATGTTTTGATTTGGAATAGAATATGTAGTGTTCCCAATGCATTTGTGTGTATGGAAATAAAAGCTATTAGAATGATTTTGAGCTTTATTCACTTTTATCAACACACTGCTTTTACTTTGAACACAACTGTATATATATAAAACATAATTAGAGGTGTTTTTTTAAAAGTTGAACTTGAATGCCTTTTGAAAGTTGCATTGCTTATAAATGAAATGAAAGTAGAAGAAATGAATGCAGCATTGACCGGGCTATGTGAGTCTACTACTGACTATGACTGTTGTACATGGATACATAACACATCAGCTGAGATTCCAGATTACTATGAAGTCATTAAGCATCATAGAGCCCAGGTAAATGCTTTACAAGCTCGAGCCATAGCCGAGGATGTCTGGAACCCTCTTAAATGGTTGGGAAGTTTTGGAGATTTTTTTGGATGGTTTAAGAAAGTAGGCATGCTGATTTTGTTATATCTTTTACTAATATTTGTGCTCTATGCTGTTGCTAAACTTTGCATGTGCATTTTTGACAAGAACCTGGATGCATATTGGAAACAATTGGTGTGTTGTCACATTGTGACAAAAGAGAGCAATTGTAAGGAGATATATCTTTAAACTGGCATCCAGTTTGCATAATGCCTTCATATAACAGGTTTTGTTTAGTTTCTCAGGAATTGCTTTAAATTTCTCTGTAAACACATGCATTTTTATGGTGCCCCTCTGCTATTGCAGTTTCTGCTTCTCACGTAACTATCTTGATAAGAGTGTAATGTTACATTGGTTATCCTGAATTAAGCAATGCCTGTTGAGTTCTGTATATCATTTCTTGCTTTGTATGAAACTTTCAGAGATACAGCTTTTACACGTCGGTGTCTGGAGCTTTATTTCTCCTAGATCCAGAGGTAAAGATAATCGAGGACAAGTCGGAAATTGATCCTATCAGCCAGTGAGTGTAAATGCACAGTATCAACTATATGGACACATCAGCATCTATATGAGCACAATAGCATTTCATGCTGCTGTGCCTGTATAGGCTCAATAGCAACTATATGGACGCAGCAGCATGAAATGCTATTGTGCTCATATAGCTGCTATTGTGCCCACATAGATGCTGATGGGCACAGCAGCATCTATATGGGCACAATAACATCTATATGAGCACAATAGCATCTCTATGTTATTGTGCCCACTTGCCAGCCATATAACAACCAACCGGGCCAGAATGCAGACCATCCTATCATGCTAGAACACAGACTAGCCAGCTAAGCCATAGAAAAGACCAGCCAGTCAGCAAACAGTGGCAGTTCAGGCTCCAATACAGTGGCAACAAAAAGCAAAAAAAACGATCATCATATTCATCATGAATGGTGACAACATGATTGCTTTTTTACTAAATGTAATGGGACGTGTGTGTGTGTGTGTGTGTTTGTTGTGCAAAGCTTCTGTTGCTTTAGCCAAGACAGGACATGTTGAGAGACACTTCAGAATGCTCCATTCTAAAATTGAGAATGACTTTCCACCTAGGTCTGAATTAAGAAAACAGAAAGTGCAACGTTTAAAAACCTTGCTTACTACACAGCAAATGATGTTCACTAGACCTGAACAGAAAAGCATAGCCTCAACTATAGCCTCCTATCATGTGTCTCAGCTAATAGCAAAGAGTACAAAAACATTTGAGGATGGTGAGATGATTAATGAGGATTTTTGAAAGCTGCTGATTCTAATCTTTGATAGCTTTAAAAACCAAACCAAAATAATATATGCAATCAATTCTCTTCAACAAGCAGACTGACATATGACCATCTGGACTCCTGAATCAGACTTGGAATGACAATTACTCTCCAGACATAAAAAAAATTGTTCATCAAAGTGAATTCCAAGTTTCACACTGAAACTATAAAGCTAGTATAAGTTCATATTTTTACGTCATTTGTATTATATTTCTTTATGTTTTTTTCAAAACTTCCTTACTTTTGACTGCTACTGTTGGCAAGAGATCTGGACCATTAGAGAAGAGAGACAATTACTGCATTTAGTTCCACTTTAAATTTGTTGTGTGAAAGTCAAACACTTAATCCCATTAACTCTCAAAACTTCTTTCAAACTTGTAATGATTTAAATCATGAAAAATGTCTCTGTGTGCAAACTTAATGTATCTAAGGGCCTATTTCCCATGTAATGTGTGGCAAAACACAGCAACATGCAAAAAAATCAAATGGCAAAATTTCACTTTTGCCTTTACCATTTTGTAGTAAGTATATTACCTAAAACAAAATCACACTTACTTTAATTATTTTAGATAACCAACTTCAATACTATTTTGATACAGAACACATATGCAAATCTGAATGCAATTATGTTGAAATGAGTCAGAGATTCTGTATATATCCCTACAGATAGAACTTTTTAAGAGAAAAAACACAACCATAGTTGCAGCTACAAACCTATAAGCACTGGCATCTACTGGTTGAAGAATACTATATATCTACTGAATACTGAAACTGAAGTAATTGTTGAACAAAAATAAATGAACATTGTATTCCAACATAACTTAATTCTGATTTCACTGACTTTATAGTAATCCCAGGGCAGTTACTAAAAGATCATTAAAACTTAGATACATAAAGGACACATCCAAGGAATCTATAATCCTGTCCTTCTCTAGCCCTACCCCCCCCCCCTTTCTAATTGCACTAAGCAAAACCATCAGGTACATTCTTACCTTTCCCATAAACCATTCAATCTATGGTACTTAAAGGATAAGTTCACCTTTTGGACAAATACCTTGGGAGTGAGTAGTGAATAATGTTGTGTGGGAGGGAAAAAAAGTGTGTGAATTGTATTAAATACTTTCACCTGCAAATGAGATTTACTGCTGCCTGAAGGTGGTATTCTATATATCAGTGCATGTGAGGTTCTAAGCTTTACAAGGTTTGCGTACATTACTGTTTTAAGTGTATAGTTTAATACAAGGAGATAGTTTAAAGGATAAGTTCACCTTTAGTAACATGGTACATATTACGATCATACTTAGATCCTGTCCTTGCACCTGCTGTCACAATTCCAAAACAGCATGGTCATGCAGGGCTCCACCCACATGGCTGTGTCATCCATTAACAGAGTTCTGTGAATGAATGAACTACAGCTACCATTAGCCATTGCGGCAGATGACTTGTAGTTCTCAGTAAACTGTAAGGGCACTCTCATAATTCATTGATCTTCCTAGACTTTAGTAGCCACCATATTGGAGGTATAAGCAGACAGCAGACAGTTTGCTGTTTACCAGAAGCTCAGGTTTCAAGTATTGCAAGTAGGGATGACAGATTTGTCTGTGGAAGACCCAAATGCCAAATGACAAAGTAGAGGAAGAAGGAGTATCCCAATAAAACATTTCAGAGACTTAGGTTCAGGTTAAGTTCAGGAAAATGACCTAAAAGATAGTATTTTCAGAAATACTAAAATAGCCTCTGCATCCAGGCGCTAACAAACTCCACCTGTGGGAATACAAAGTTCATCCAATACTTTATAACCAACAATTAAGTCTGGATTTATCAGTTAGGAACTATGGCACCAAATGGGGTTAATAAAGATTTGTATATACATACTGTGATATATAGTCTAGTCCTCCCTATTTTTGCCTGATTTGTTATAATTACACTTAGTGTACATGTGGTAGGCAACTTTACATACTTTTTATTCATCCCCTTATCCTCCCCTTTTTTCCAGCTCCCACTTTACATAAATGTTCTATTTGTCTCCTTACCAGGACTTGACAAACAGGCCGCAGCCTTGAAATGCATTGCCCTGCAGACTGTTGAATGCTTTTTTACCTGGAAGAGACCTATATCATTGGCAGTTACATCACTTCTTATGATGCCATTTCTGGACCCTCCATTGAACAGATTGCCACATTAGCTTGGTAGGCACCTGTACTGCAGTGAAGTTTTGCATTGCCCTATTTGGCTGTTATGGGCTGTCTTGCACCACACCATCCCCTTCTTGACTGGCCATAGGAATTGGGAGCACTTGGCTTTACATAACATCAGAGTGCCGCTGAGTGGCAATGCAGGATTATGTGAGTGTTTTTTTATTTGGATCTATGCTAACCTTTAATAAAGTGGACACATTTTATTCCTTTATATGAACCTGTGTCTTTTCTGGATTGGGATATACAGTAACTCCCTTGACTGCCTTCACACATTGGGTGTAGTGCAGCTTGCTATTCTTTACTGATGGAAACAATATCCTTGGTAGTATAAACTTTACCCAAGCTGGGATTTCAGAGTATTTAGCCTGAGTTTTTACAATCTCATATATCCCTGAACTATTGTGCAATGTTCCCTTTTTCCAAAATACTACCTGTGCAATAAGCCACACCAAAGAGGTAAAGGGATCTTATGGAGTTGAACAAGTAGATGAGATACTGCTATGTGAAGGAGGGTTTGGGGCTCTTGAGAACAGAGCTGACTTTTCTGTTTCAATATTTTTATTAAGAAAGTTTTGTTTTAAAAATACAACAAGCTCAAGATACACCCAAGCAGGGGCAGAGCAAAACAAAAACACATAAACAGATACATCCAGCTGACTTGTATGAGTCAAATAACGAAGGAGGGATGGCAAAAAGACGAACCGGATATTAGCAGCAGTAATCCAACATATTACCGGAAAAAGAAGAGGGAAAAAAAAAAAAGGTTAGAAGAAAGGAAAAGAAAATAAAACAACAAAAAAAAAGGAGAAATCAGAAAGAAAACATGGAGGAAAGGGAAACTAGAAGAATCACGGATCCAGGGCTAGCACAGGCAGTGACTATGAGGCCATAACTAGTAGGAGGCAGGGATGGCAAGGAATAACGTATCCAAGGTTCCCAAACCTTAAGGAATCTCAAATGAAGATCATGAAGAATGCTAGACATTTGTTCAATGATCAACATAGCATTCATCCAGGTCTTCACCCCCTGGAAGACAACTGAAGGGGTTCTCCAAGTTTGAGCTATAGCACGTTTAGTCGAAATGAATAGGTAGGATGCCAATTTCTGCTGAGACCTAGACAGGCCCAAAATTGGGCAATGCAGGAGGGCCACCCTTGCATCTCTACGGACCGTAATATGAAATAGCGTTTGTAACAAACCAAAAACCCTAGAATAGAAGCCTATCAATCGTGGGCATGACCACCAGATGTGCAAGACGACCCCGCGTAGACTACAGTTCCCGAAACACTTATCTCCGCCAGTCGGATTAAAGTGAGCAGTCCGAGCCGGAACCCAGTACCACCGCAGGAGAACTTTGTAGGCTGCCTCAAGAGTTACTGCATGGAATGAACATTTCACCACCATCCCCCAGGCCCTACGCCAATCCTCCGCCGCAATCGAGACACCCAGATCTCGCTCCCATTGAGATACATAAGGGGTGGTGGGGAGGACCTACTGTTAAGGGAGGCATAACTTACAGAAATGAGACCAGGGGACCCTGGGGAATGCTGACAAATGTGTTCAAAGGGCGTTTTGCGGTAAGGGTTTGTAGAGGTACGACGGAGGGATAGGACCCAGTGGCGCAATTGCAAATACCGATAATATTCCCATGGCAGGACCCCCCTTGATTCTCGAAGAGACTCCCATGATGGAAACGTACGAGCACTCAGAAAGTCATGTACAATAACAAAGCCATGGGAGGTCCACCAAGAGAAAGAAGGGGGATGTTCTAGGCCCGGCGGAAATAAAGGATTATGCATAATCGGCAAAAGAGGTAGAAATGATGAAATCAAATTACCCGAATATTTTACGGAATCCCAGGTTCGTAAACTGTGAAGCATGATAGGGCTCAAATCCGGAGGGATCAACTTAGGCGGGAGACAAAGCAATGTAATTAAGGAAAGCGGAGCACAGTTGGGTAATTCCAAGAGTACCCATACCGGGATATCTGTCGTGGCATGAAGCATAGACAACTGGGAAATCTGAGCCGTCAAGTAGTATCTAGAAACATGTGGAACTCCCAAACCTCCCTGCAATCTATGAGTATACAGAGTGGCTCTAGGCACTCTGGGATGTTTATGACCCCAAATAAAACTGAGAATCCGGCTTTGCAGTACACGAAGAAAAGACCCAGTGACCTGAATAGGGAGAGTGCAGAAAAAGTACAGGATCTTCGGCAAGATAGTCATCTTGACAGCATGTATTCGGCCAATCCATGATAAAGAAGGAAACTGCCAAGAATGAAGCAGGGAAGTAACAGAGCGCATTAAGGGGTAATAATTAGCTGAAAATAAGGCAGAGTAGGAGGAAGTAAGTATAACGCCAAGATAAGCCAGAGAATGGGATGCCCAACGGTAGGGAAGGTCGGAAGGTCAGAAGGAAGCGTACTATTCAATGCCGTGGTTCTGGACAAATTGATGTGAAGGCCAGATATAGTCGAAAACGGTCCAATATGACTTGGAGTTTGGGGAGAGTGATGAGAGGATTGGTTAAAACCAAAAGGGCATCATCCGCATAAAAGTTGGCCTTGTAATGAGTGCCGGCATAGGGGACACCAAAAATATCCGGGTGATTTTGAATGGCTGCAGCTAAAGGTTCAAGAGTGAGAACAAAAAGAGCAGGAGATAATGGGCATCCCTGTCTCGTGCCCCTGAAAATAGGGAAGGATGAGGAAAAAAAACCTGCATATTTAACAGAGGTAGAGGGAGACGAATATAAAGCTAAGATCCAAGCCAGAAATGCGTCACCAAACCTCCATCTAGACAGCGTATATGTCAAATATTCCCAAGAAAGTGAATCAAATGCTTTATAAATGTCCAGGGATAAAAGGAACCCTGGTATCCTGCGGTGATGTAAAATATGAATGAGATGGATGACTTTACGGATGTTATCAGCAGCTTGTCGCCCCGGAAAGAAGCCAACCTGATCTCGATGAATAAGTGAGAGTAGATACTTATTAATTCGGGTGCTCAGAACCTTTCCCAAAATCTTCAAGTCCACATTTAGCAGCGAGATTGGCCTGAAAGCTTGCGGTTCAAAGGCATCTTCAGTTTTCTTAGGGATCATAGTAATATGCCTTGCTTCATAAGCCAGTTATAGACTTGGGCGGGTGGCCACTTTTATGCACGTTTGAGTTTTTGGTACGTGGGTGCACTAGGGCCCTGGTTGCCATTGTGCTACATGCTGGGGTCCAGTGCACTCCTTTGCCTTTAAGAGGGGTGGCTCCCTCAGGTCCACCTGCCCATGATCTATCCATTAAATGCATGTACCTCTACTATGGGGACTCACAAATTTTAGAGTTAGGACCACAGATTACCAGGGTGCCGTGTCGTGGCTCTGTGGCTTACGTATGTATTTGCAAATGTGTGCTAACTAAACCCCTGTTATAAACGCATACTGTTAGACAGGTTAATTCGGTTGTTAGCAAGCTGGCTGGCAAGTTGTCCAAGAACATTGTTCTCTCCCCTTTATTCACTATGTGATGCCTGTTTATGTGTCCTTGCTTCATAAGCCAGTTATAGACTTGGGCGGGTGGCCACTTTTATGCATGTTTGAGTTTTTGGTACGTGGGTGCACTAGGGCCCTGGTTGCCATTGTGCTACATGCTGGGGTCCAGTGCACTCCTTTGCCTTTAAGAGGGGTGGCTCCCTCAGGTCCACCTGCCCATGATCTATCCATTAAATGCATGTGCCTCTACTATGGGGACTCACAAATTTTAGAGTTAGGACCACAGATTACCAGGGTGCCGTGTCGTGGCTCTGTGGCTTACGTATGTATTTGCAAATGTGTGCTAACTAAACCCCTGTTATAAACGCATACTGTTAGACAGGTTAATTCGGTTGTTAGCAAGCTGGCTGGCAAGTTGTCCAAGAACATTGTTCTCTCCCCTTTATTCACTATGTGATGCCTGTTTATGTGTCCTTGCTTCATAAGCCAGTTATAGACTTGGGCGGGTGGCCACTTTTATGCATCATAGTAATATGCGCCTGAAGAGGCTCCAAAGAAAGCTGGGAACCCTGCTTCAAAGAATTGAAAAAGAACGTCAAATGAGGAACCAGAACAGTGGCAAATTTTTTATAGTAGGGCCCAGAAAACCCATCTGGGCCTGGAGCCTTGGAGGCCTTCAAAGATTTGATGGCTTGGTAGAGTTCAGATTCAGAGATATCCGCATTCAGGGCATCTCGGGCTGCATCGGATAAAGAGCTGCAGCTCAGCGAAAAAACTATCAGTATGTTCAGCGACAAAGGTGTTCGGTTTTTGGTAAAGAGAGGACAAAAAATCTGCAAATCTATGAGTAATCTTCACAGGGTCCGAGGTAAGGCCACCGCCCCTCATTCGGAGTTGGACAGGTTTATGTATGCGACCAAGCGAATTAAGTTTCTTGGCCAACACGGGCCCTGGTTTATTGGCGCATGTATAAAACCTATGTCCGGCCCAACGTAAGGCCTTCTCAGCTCGTGTAGTGGAGAGAAGATCAAGTTCAGCAGCCACCACATCTCCAGTTTTCCTATTGGCCTTAGTCGGGCAGGCTTTCCAAGTAGCGTCCGCCACGGTCAATCTCGAGGTCAATTCCAACATTTTCTTCACTCTGGCCCATTTCCTAGACGAGGTGATCTGAATCAAATGACCCCTAATGGTGGCTTTGCGAGCCTCCCACAGAGAGACGGCCGAGGATACAGAACCCACATTGTCCATAAAATAGGATTGAATGTGCGAAAGAACCTGGGAGCAAGAAGCCTGAGTGGTGAGCAGGGATTCATTGAGTCTCCACAGAAAAGAGGGCCAAGCCATACCAGAAAGACACAGTGAAAAGACCAATGGGTCATGATCAGACCAGGGTGAGGTAAGTGTTGGAAGGAGATGAAAACGTGATCTATTCTATAAAAGCTCAAGTGTGGGGCTGAATAAAAAGTGTATTCCCGTGACGTAGGATGCATTTCCCGCCAGACATCAACCAAACCATAAGCTTGCAGCGTATCACGCAATTTAGATTCCTGAGAAAGGTCATGGCTAGGGGTCCCTTCCGTCGGGTAATGGTGATCGACAGAGGAATTGAGAGCAACATTCGAATTGCCCAGCAATAAGAAAATACCACGTTGTTGGTGCGAAATCACCTTCAAGAAGTGAGAAAAAAATTTGTGTTTTAATCTATTTGGCGCGTAATAAGTCACCAGGGTCACCTCCTGGTCCCAAAGGGTACCCCGGAGAAGCAAATACCTACCGGTGGGATCAGCTATTTCCAGGTTGCTAGTAAACAGCAGATTGCATCTAAAAGCAATCACCACGCCCGTATCCTTTTCAAGGGTGGAAGCAGAGAAAAAGGTCAGATAATGGTGAGAGAGGTAGGCAGGCGCGGAGGATTGAGAAATCCTTGTCTCCTGCAGACAGACTATGTCCACGTCTTGGGACTTAAGATGATGGAACACTTTAGAACGCTAGGTCGGAGAATTAAATCCATGGATATTTTGAGAAAAAATCTTACGTTTTAAAGCCATACTGAGTCAAGGGAATTCAGCTGCCAAAGTATGCTAGGAATAACGGTCCAACCCTCAAATGCAACCTTACCTTGGGCTGCCCTGGATCCTTGAGAAAAGAGAAAAAAAAAAACAGACAAAAAACAAGAGACAGAAGAAGAAACTGTACACTCTAAGGTAGTGTAACGAAACCACAATCAGTGGAAATTGCATCCCAACTGCAAGGACACACATAGTGGGTGGCTCTACCTCCGGGCATATGGATGCATCATAAACAACATCATACAAAAAGAACCTTCATGGGGAGGGGAAGAAAGGGGGAAGGGGAAGGAAAAGGAGGGAAAAAAGGAGAAGGGAAGGGAGAAGGAAGAAAAAAAAGAAAGGGGGGGGGGAACATAACAGGCAAAAAGACAACGTCAAGTATATTACCTTAAGAAATGGATGATATGACACCATAATATATAGAAAAAATGTAAACAGGTACACAGATATATCAGTATAATAGAAATGAGGCATTCCCGAGTCATGGCCCCGTTAGATCAGAAGTCTGCACAAATCATATAAGGCATAGAACCATGAGCCAGGACGGCCCCCAGTATATATAAAGAGGTACAATAACACCTGCCCCCCCCAAAAAAATAACCAAAACAAAAAAAAAACCACAAGGGCATAGGACACAAAGCTTACAGACATATCGCCTACCCCCCCCCCCAAAAAAAAAATTAAAAATTAAACTCAAAATTGAACCGCGAGGAGTCGGCGGGGAACGAGGATCACCACCAGTACTGACCAGTATTGCATAGAAGACTACTAAAAAGAAGCAACATACAAAAACATACGAAAAGTTTGCCAAACAAGGGCCAGTCAAGGTCTCCGCCCCATCAGAAATGTGGAGAGTCACGGCAGTGGATCAAGCCATCTGAGAAGTGAAAAATCTTACCCATCCAACCGTACTCAACCTGGATCAGTTCGGAAGGATCTGGACAACGTAGGGGTACTCGGGAGGGAGTGTTTACAGCTGCCAACTTTCTCCCATATATGCCCCAGCTGAGATGAAGGAGGATGGTAACCGGAGGACCGCACTGGGCTGTCAGAGGTATCCCGTGAGGGCAGAAGGTGTAGTGCCTCCAGGGTCGACTTAGCATCTTCCGGATTGTGGACAACATGGCTCCGACCTTGGTACGGGAACGCAAGCTTAAATGGAAAGCCCCATTGATACTTGATGTAATGGTTCAAGAGGACCGACGTGAAGGGTTTCATCTGTCGACGTTTCTGTATGGTGAATGGTGCCAGATCCGCGAACAGTTGGTATGGATGACCTTGAAAGCAAAGATCCTGCTTGTCTTGTGCAGAGCGAAGGAGCGATTCTTTCGTATGGTAATAGGTGAATTTAATTATGATGTCCCTGGGAGGACCCTCAGACCTCCTCGGACCCAGGGCCTGATGGATGCGATCGAACTCTAAGCGGTCTATCGGTATCGCATACCCTTTCATACAACTAGTTTTTCTTTTTAGTTAAGTTCTACATTCAGACAAGAGTGATGGAGATGGGGATGTGCTACGCAAACCTGTATATGGGAGCCTTCGAGCAGGAGTTCATTTATACCAACAATTCTTTCTGTGAACACATCATATTATATAGGCATTATATTGATTACCTAATCTTCATCTTGAACAGAGACACTAGTAAAATGGGTGCATTTATACGACATTTAAATGACAATGAGTGGGGTCTGTCTTTTACTAGCTAGAGCTCATTAGCTTAGGATCATTTTGTTTGGGCAATTCAAACATTTAAGAAGGAAATGCGCTGCACAAAAAGACTTTTAAAAACAAGCTTCATTTCATGCAAAAGGATACCAAAACGTTTATTGAACGCTCTTATCTGAGAGCAAGGATGTTACCACAACCCTATTGCCCCAACACAACCAGCTGAGAAACAAAATAAGTCATTGGCATTCATCACATGGTACAACAAGAACTGTACAGACATCTGTAGCACACTAAAGAAACACTGGCACATACTGCTGGTGGTTCCATTATTTAAAAAAAGAGCTTCCCACTAGAACCAGGCTAATCTTTCATAGAGCAATGGCCCTCAAGAACCCGATAGCCCCAAAATACATTCAACAAAGGACCTCTCTGGTCACCAAAACAAAAATATCAGGATGTTATAGATGCAACCATACCATATGTCTCTGCTGTAAAACAATCTCGGACAAAACAAATTCAATAATGTCCAACAGCAATGGAATGTCATTGCCTATCAAATCCAAGGTGGACTGCTCCTCTGAATATGTAACCCACATGATCACTTGCCCTTTTAAATTACATTATGTAGGTAGAATCATACAAACTTTTAGGAACAGACTTAACAAACACAGCTGAAATATCAAAATTGAATACACAAACCACAGGTTATCTCACCATTTTCCAAGCATACATAATAGAGGCTTTGATCCATGTACAGCAACTATCATTACACAAGTGCTTTCATCCATTCAGTATGGCCGATTCAAGAAACTATGCCATGGAGAAACTTTTTGGATTTTCCAACTCAATACTCTTACATCTGATGGCTTAAATGAAAGTATGAATGAAAGCATGGAAACTCTCTGTTGAACAAGTTCAATTCCTTTTTTTTTCTTTTACCCTGCCTCCAATTCCCAATTTGCCCTGCCTTCCTCATATCTACCACTTTCCTCCTCACAGTAATGCTGGGATAGCATTGTCCTTGACCGTATATATATATATATATATATATATATATACAGGGCTTTTTTTCTCAGAGGAAAGGTGGTGGAACTCCCCCACCCAAACCTGGCCACGCCCCCATCAAACCCTAGGACCACCCCTTTAGAGAACAGGAATGCAAGTAAAATTTGGGAGGGGCTATAAAAGTAAATGTATGGAATTAACACCGCCCCCCCCCCACATTAGTAAGAATAGCGAGTAACACTGCCCCCCCCCACATTAGCAAGAAAAGCGAGAAAAATTGTATCGCCGCTCCTTACCTGATGCTGACGATCCGCGCTATGGTAGGATCGACGAGCAGAGGGCGTGATGACGTCAGCGCGCACCGCCGGGTGTACTAAGATACACCTTTCCTATGGGGGTGGCCGCGCGCCCCCGATGTTTACACGCTGGCGGTAGAGGGGGGGGGTGAAGCGTGCATGTCCCCGCTCACCGGCTGTGAGCAGCGGCAGTGACAGGTGCCGGGCACGCGCAAGCATGACATAAACAAGCCGCGTCCGGCACCTGTCACTTTCGCTGCTCTGCATAGCTTGTCAGCTCTGCAGAGGCAGTCGGTGAGCGGGGACAAGAAGAAAAAGGTGGCGGAACGCAGTACCGCCGCGTTCCGGCAGAAAGAAAGCCCTGTATATATATACACACACCCGCACAGTTGTGTTCAAAATAATAGCAGTGTGTTTAAAAAAGTGAATAAAGCTCAAAATCCTTCTAATAGCTTTTATTTCCATACACTCAAATGCATTGGGAACACTACACATTCTATTCCAAATCCAAACATGAAGAAAAATATATCAAATTTGTGTTGTTCCTCTAAAAAATAATTGAAGAAAAGTGAATATTAGACTGTTAAAAAAAATAGCAGTGTTTGTATTCTTCTTTACAAACTCAAACATTCACTATATAAACTGAAACATTTTTTAAGTTTTTGCTTTCCTTTGAATCACTTAATATTTATAAGCACTGTTTCTGAGAACTGCTGTACATCTGTGTTGCATGGAGTCAACCAACTTCAGGCCCAGGATGATTGGACTACATTCCACAGTTCTTCTCAATTTCTTGTTTTTGCCTCAGAAACTGTATTTTTGATGTCCCCACACAAGTTTTCTATTGGATTAAGATCCGGGATTTGGGCTGGCCACTCCATAATGTCAATCTTGTTGGTCTGGAACCAAGATGTTGCACGTTTACTGGTGTGTTTGGGGTCGTTGTCCTGTTGGAACACCCATTTCAAGGGCATTTCCTCTTCAGCATAAGGCAGCATGACCTCTTCAAGTATTCTGATGTATTCAAACTGATCCATGATTCCTGGTATGCAATAAATAGGCCCAACACCATAGTATGAGAAACATCCCCATATCTGTCAGGGCTCCAGGTATGACCAGAGGTGTGTGGACCGACACAGGGAAACACAGACTTCAGGTATAGCGTGTAACACAATATAATTTATTAAAGACTACACAAACATAAACGCAGTGCAAACAATCAAACTCAACACTTACATAAATATGTACAACCAGGTGCAATAAACCTTAAACGAATAGGTACCAGTGCAGTCAGGGCTAGAGAGGTGGAGCGGTCAGGCAGACCGAGCCCACAGCACGGATTTCCTCAGGGCGCGGGGTCTAAGTCCCAGCCTGCTATTCAACAGGGCCCCTGATGGTGGGGATGGACTTGGTGCAGACTGAAACCAGATTGCGACCCCTGAGTGCGTCCGGCTGTGGTAGCGAGTACTGGCAGGGGAGTGCAGGAACGGAGTCTGATGGGAAGAGGCAGGCAGACTTACTAGAGGTGATCCGTGCGGGATGGATGGATCATCGGGTGAAGAAAGCGTAGTCAGACAGGCCGGGTCGGTATTGTGCGGGCAGCGTGGTACAGGAGGAGCAAGCAGAGAATGGTCGGGGTCACAAGCCAGGTTCAGCAGGTAGTGGGCAGCGCGGTACCAAGGATCAGGCAGAAGGATGGTCAGGCAAGCCAGGGGTTCAACAGGAGACGGTCAGCAGAGGTCAGGATCAAGCAGGGTCAGCAACGAGGCAGGAACACAGGATACCAGGTACAGGGGCTCATGGGAAACAACACCAAGGCCCAGATCACAGGCCTGGTCATTCCTTAAATACACCTCCTGCAATCAGCCCAGGTGTTGGCTGACTACAGGAGTGAGCTTCTGGCTGCTGAGAGCACCCGCTGTTCAGCCCTGGTACTGCAGCCCACACGGCAGGTGAGTCCCACCACCAGTGCTGAGTCCATTCCTGACAATATCATAATGCTTGCGCAACCATGCTTCACTGTCTTCACAGTGTACTGTGGCTTGAATTAAGTGTTTGGGGGTCGTCTGACAAACTGTCTCCGGCCACTAGACCCAAAAAAGAACAATCTTACTTTCATCAGTTCACAAAATGTTGCGCCATTTCTCTTTAGGCAGTCAATGTGCTCTTTGGCAAATTGTAATCTCTTCAGCACATCTTTTTTTCAACAGTGGGACTTTGCGGGGGCTTCTTGCAGATAGCTTGGCTTCACATAGGCGTCTTCTAATTGTAATAGTACTCACAGGTAACTTTAGACCTTCTTTGATTTTCCTGGAGCTGATTGTTGGCTGAGTTCTTGCCATTTTGGCTATTCTTCTATACATTCGAATGTAATAATGGTAGTTTTTCACTTTTTTCCACATCTTTCAGGTTTTGGTTGGCATTTTAAAGCATTTGCGATCATTTTAGCTGAGCAGCCTATCATTTTCTGTACTTCTTTATATGTTTTCCCCTCTCCAATCAACTTTTTAATCAAGGCTGAACAATGTCTGGAATTACCCATTTTCTTCAGAATTTCGGAGACAAATGCACTGTAACCAGCATGTACACCATTTGCTGCCTTCCTTCCTTAAATAAGGGCAATAATTGCCACCTGTTTTTCAAAGAATGAATGACCTCACTAATAGAACTCCACACTGCTATTATTTTGAACATGCCCCTTTCAATTAGTGATTCAATTACACCGAATCAGCAGCATTCATGTAATGACTGTTGGGTCTGTTGGATTTCTATTACTCTATTACACCTGCTAGTAAATTATTTGCCATGTAGAAATATAATTTCTACCAAAAACAGTGGTTGATCAGGTTAGTGATGTCTGACTGCTATTATTTTGAACACAACTGTAGATACATACACACACACACAAGGGGCGTTCAAGTCAAACTGGGATTTTTAAGTTTATATAATACAAGAACAAATTTCAAGGAGTGGAAACTGCATTTATTTTTCAACATACTCCCCTGCTACATTTATACACTTATCCCAGCATTTAACTAATACCTGGAAAGCTTTGGCATAGAAAGATGTGTCAGTATGCCTGAACCATTCTAGGACAGTGTGCTTCAATTCATGATCATTGTGTTCTCAGTTCCCACAGAAAGATTTGTCTGTTGTGCAATTTCACCACAGGTTATAAGTCAGTTATCCAGTATCAGGCGTGCTGAATGTTCACAGGAATGACTGCTGTGGGCTGGGAACCACCACGGCCGGGATCATCACTCATATTCAGACGGCCATCTTTGAAACATTTACACCATTCAAATGCTTACTGCTTCTGAGAGTCTCATCACCGTACTGTGCTTGAAGTCTTCTGTTAGCCACATGTTTTACTCCTTCATTCACAAGAAATGTCATCACCACGCGCTGTTCCATGCACGCATTAGCACTGTTGTCTGCCATCTTGATTAACAGTCTCTGGACTGGCCCATAACATGTGCGCCATCTATCAGTAATAGGACACACTTGTCACTTTACTATTGTGTGTAGTACTACCACACTAGCATCCCTTTTTATACCTTTTATACCTGTTTTACAAAATTAAAAATTTGACGTAAACGTTGAAGCATGCTAAAAGATATATACTGTATATATATATATATATATATATATATATATATACATACACACACATATACAGTATATATCTTTTAGCATGCTTCAAGGATGTCTAGTTTTTAGCTCTGATGAATGGGAAGTGCTGAGCCCCAAAACGTATGGGCTGCTGCAAAAAAAATCTTTTAAGGACTATACAAGCTGGTGTGGCACTCCCATCCTTTCAAAACTTTAGTACACTGATCTGGGGGTCCAGCAAGACCCCATAGTTGCTGGTGATCAGCCTCTAGGACTGTAAACCACCCATTAAGTTATAGCACATCTTCATAAGGTTCAACACTCCTACATTATAAAGATTGCATGAACTTCAGCAGCAAAAATTTGCCAAAAACGTGCAAATCTGCCCAATTTGAGCTACAAAAGTAGCTCCAGAACATTTTTGAGCTTCAGGCGTCCTGCTTCAGGCGACTTGGAGTGGAGATGTGAACCATTTCAACAGAATAATATTAATTTTTATTTCCCCCTGAGTGTTTTGGAGCTCAGGTGTGAATGCAGTATAACACACTGTAATGCACTGTACTCTGTAACACACTGTACACTAATACACTGTACTCTGGTACACTATACAGTGTAACGCACTGTTAAATGTAACACACTGTACTCTGTAATGGACTGTACTCTAACACACTAGACATTGTAATCAGGGTCGTTGTTAGATATCACAGGGCCTCATACAGCCTACCTGACAAGGTCCCCCTCACTGTCAGAGAAAATATCAAAATTATATTTATGGTAAAAATACTCTAAAAACTTTATTAATGTACACAATCCCAACAAAATTCCTGTTATATCTAAATGATAAAACTGTACTGAGCTAATAAATAAAGCTCTGTGTGTAATTGAGGTCTTGGGGCTCATTCACATGGGTGCTGTGGCCTGTAGAGTGTGAATCAGTGGTTTGTTTATGTGGCTGGAGCCGCTTGGAGCGGTTTTCAAGCAACCTATGTTACACTATGGAAATTCTGCAGGTCCTAATTTGACAGGGATCTAGGTGCAGGTGTACAACCCTGAACTCAGACAGTGAGCATTCAGGGCCACTTCCCCACGCCTCCATACCTGTCAGATTAAAACCTGTGTTCATACAGCTGCTGTGTCCTCATAGCATACCAGGTGGCTCCAGCCACATGAACAACCCACTCATTCATGCTGTACAGGCCAGAGGACCTGTGTGAATGTGGCATTTGACAATTTTTTTCCTCAGCTTATTAATTTCAATGGGCTGCCTAATGTGTGGGAACATGCAAAAATACTGCAGGCATATTATTTAAAAGTGTTTTGCACAGTAGTGTGCTGCCATGCGTTTTGGTGGCTGTGAATGCATCTGTGTTTACTAGACATGTGGAGGTGCAATTAAGTATTCATGGTGCCTGCTCACATCTGCAAAGGGCACTGCGTTTCTTTGTAGTGCAGGAAAATGCATGCTCTTGCATGAGTTTCTACACCACAAATGGTGTGAACAAGTCCTAAGGGCTCGTTCACACTATAGAAACGCAGTCTAGATGCGTTCCAGTGCGTTTTTTATGCATTCAAGTTAATTTTTTCCCCTCTCTTTTTCTTCAATTTAATTAGGGACATGTATGTTCCAGTGCATTCCAGTGCGTTTTTTTATGTGTTTTAACGCGTTACAGTACAGTTCTGTGCAGGAAAAATGCAGACTGTTCTACTTTTTTTCTGCAACCAGAACGCACTGGAACTGCAAGCGCTGATGTGAACTATGACATTGACAACCCTATAACCTACTTTCTGTGCATTTTGGATGCAGAAAAAAGAGCAACTGAAACTCATGTAATGTGAACTGGCCCTAAAGGTTATTATAGGTAAGGGAACGGGACTGACCAGGAATTGTGAAGGCAAAAAGATTAGTGGTGAGATACAATTAGGAATCATATAATAATACTAGATTTGAGCTGTAAGCGATAGGAAATGAGACCCATTAACTTGATCAGTAAATAAATATGTTAAATAAAAAGAGCTGAGCAGTGAACAGATAGGGATCAGCAGCCTGGGGGAGAGAAGCAAAGTTGCAATCAACTATAAACAGAAGGAAACTTGAAAGCCTCAAACTTGTGGAGCAGAGCAGGAGCACCTCTAACATCACAACACTGAGCTGCTGTGTGATAGAATGACAGGAGGCTAACAATGGAATTTAGCAGCTGTAGATGGGATTGTCAGCTGTCCTGGCCCCCTCTGCAGCTGATGGGGCCAGGACCCCTAAAGGAGGGCCTGGGGTACCCCCTTAACTGCGGCCCTGACTGTAATGCTCTGTACACTGTAATGCAGTGTCTCCTGTTGCTCCTCTGTCTGCATAGAAATCAGCCTGAAGTCACGTGGTGATTCCTCACCAGGCTGCCGCTCGCTGGCTCCTCCCCACCAAGGTGACTGTGAGCAGCCTAGCTATTTCCCGGAGCAGTTTTTGGTAATCTTTTTTTGGAAGGTCTGGGGAAATAACTTTTGCGGACAGGATCCAGCATAAAGATCATATTTAGAGGACCCCTGTATTACACCATGACATATTCACATGATGGTGCATGCATGTGTTAGGCATGCACAGTACATGGCAGGACAGCATGCTTATATTTTATATATATATATATATATATATATATATATATATATACACAGAGTATATAAAAAAAAAAGTTTGTTGGGGACTTTTAAAGTAATCTCCATGATTTGTGGAACATCAGCGTGTGCTGTGCTTTACCAAATGAAGATATATACACACATAACATCCACACTGTATTTACATGAGCACTTTGGATGCTAGCAGAGTTTCATGTCATGTGCCCACTGTGATTGGCTGTCAAAGCAGTCACATGATCAGAAACTGCCAATTTGCACTAAATGCTTGGGAGTTTTGGCTGAGGCCCTGGGAAATGTGGCTGGAGCATGCAGAAAAAGTACTCTTGGCACAAATGCATACATTATGCACATATATATGCCAAGTCTAAACATGAAGGCCCAGGTGCTGGGATGCTTAAGATCTGTGACCAATAAATACCAGATAGCTAATGTGCAGATAAACAGGAAGTAACGTGAGCGCTACGTGATGGGCAGCTAGCCTCTGCAAATCTACACATTGGCCTGTAAAAAAAAACAAAAAAAACAGCATCTACACATCACATCACCGCCAGATGCTATGAACATTAGAGCAATGGCCACACTGAGGTTAACCACTTCCCGACCGGCCGTTGTATATAAATGGCTGGACGGTGGCACTGCAGGGTCAGGTGGCCGTTTATAAACCGCGATCCGGTGCCCGCTGTGTCCTCCGGACACAGTGAAACACTGATCGTCAGACGGGACCTCTGTCCGAGGTCCGGATCATTGGCCAATCAGTGATCACATGCAAAGTAGTAAGCAAGATGTCACTTGTGACATCATTGCTTACTGCATGTGAAATCTGTGAATGATCACAGAGGTCACATGGTACAAGACTATTCACAACAGCCTTGTATCATGTGACAAGCTGTGACCAATCACAGCTCACTCAGTAGTTCTCAATGGCTGCAAGAATGCAGACAGAGAGAAAGAGAAATGATTGCTTTTACATCCTATATGGCTGTAAAAGCAATCAGTGTAAAAAAAAAAAAAATCTTCATCACCCCCCAAAAGTAGAACAGTGTCACCATGGTGACACTGTACTGCTAGGGTGACAGTATGCAAAAAAAAAAATAATAATAATAAAATAAATAATATAAAAAAAATTTAAAGATTTAAAAATTATAATTTTTGGTTATAAACTAATTTGGCTTTTTTTTTTTTTTTTTTTACTAAAAAGATAACAGAATACATTTTGGCCAAGATTTATGATGAAATATTATTTATTTGCAAAATTTTATAAGAAAAACACTTTTTTTCAAAATTTTTGTACATTTTCATTTACATAGCAAAAAAAATTAAAATCCCAGCGGTGAATAAATACCACCAAAATAAAGTTTAATCTGTCTCAAAAAAATGGTAAAAAATTCATAGGGGTACAGTGTTGCATGACCGCACAATTGTCATTCAAAGTGTGATAGCGCTGAAAGCTGAAAATTGCCCTGGTCAGGAAGGGGGTAAAAGTGTCTGGACTGGAAGTGGTTAAGAAACAGATAAAAGCTGAGATCCTAATGATCACAGCTGATCTCTCAGGTGGGCTAGATTAGGAAGCTGAGGCGAGCAGCAGAGAACATTTTCTTCACTTCTCATCACAGGACACACCCTTCTGTCATTCACTTTTGCAGAGATGGCCAGATTTATGAAGGAGAAATCTGAAGATCTCACTGTAAATCTCTTTATAATATCTCCATCCTAGATTCTCCAGCCTAGAGCTGGAGAATCTTGGTGAGATGCTGCTGTGATGTGAGGAAGAAGGCTTCTTTCTTCCTAATATCAGCACCAGCAGGGCTAAGCTTTGATATAAATTATAACTTTATATGTTAATGTATGTGTTTATATAGTGTACTATATATACACACATACAGTATAGTTATAGTGTATTGTAGTTTAGAATGCATTCACATCTGATCAATGCAGAATTGTTGGAAAAATTGTACAAATTCTTGCCGCAATTCCAAATTGTTCTAAAATTGTGTTAAAATGGCATTGGGTGCCATTCATTGTTAATTACACCCCAATGGTATTAGCAAACATGCATTTTGCCACATATTTTGGCAAATACGCTATCAATGCACCAAAATGCATATTGAAAAAACACACAACACTCTATACCCAAAAAAGGTTCAGTTTGGCATTTTTTGGCCTTTTTATTGCACATTTGGTGCAGTTTTTAACAAATAAAAGTGCACTTTAAAAAAGTACCAAACTATGTGATAAGAAAATTGATACAATGTGCATTACTTACCACACCAAAATGCATTTTAAAATAACCTGTGCCAAAATGTGCATTAAAGCACCTAAATGTGTGTTTAGAAAAGTGCCAAAATGCACATTAAAAAAACCCACATCAAAACGCATGTTAAAAAAATACAGCATGTTAAAAGGCAGCAAAATGAACGTAAATAATGCTAAAATGTGCAATAAAAATTTGTAGCAAATCTGTCCTTCCAGCTCCCACTACTACTTCTGAGTGCACGCGAATGTCCTTCCGCAAACGTGATGACGTATTTCCTGTCTGGCAGTTGCTCTGGTGCTCTGTTGTACACCGTAGCGGTTTTCCCTGTATGTGAGATTGCCGCTATGACATTGACGAATATATGTTCTTTTGCGGCACAGGGCCAAAGGCAAAACACATTTAACCACTTGCCTACAGGGCACTTATACCCCCTTCCTGTCCAGGCCAATTTTCAGCTTTCAGCGCTGTCACACATATGCACCACTGTACCCATATGAAATTTTTATCATTTTTTTGAGACAGATAGAGCTTTATTTTGGTGGTATTTAATCACATCCTGGGTTTTTTATTTTTGCTAAATAAACCAAAAACCACTGAAAATTTTGAAAAAAAACACTTTTTTGTTTTTGTTATAAAATTTTGTAAATAAGTGATTTTTCTCCTTCACTGATGTGCACTGCAGTGATGGGCACTGATAGATGGCACTGCTGGGCACTGATGGGCATTGACAGGCATCATTAATGGGCACTGAAAGGCAGCACTCATATATCACACTTATAGGCGGCACTGACAGGTGACACTGAAAGGCAGCTCAGATGGGCACTGATGGACACTGACAGGTGGCACTGCTGGGGCTACACTGATCATCAATGCCCTGATGATCAGTGTACATGTCCCCTCTGAGGGATGCCGATTACTGGCTCTCCTCTGCTCTCGAGCTGTCAGCGTGACAGCTCGTGAGGAGAGAAATGCTGATAACTGGCATTTCCCTATTTACATGCGATCAGACACAGCTGATCACATGACCGAGCCGACATCTTCGGCTCTTTCTGTTGATCGCTCCCGGAGCCGCGCATGCGCGGTTAGAATGGGAGGACGTCATATGATGTCCTCCCAGAACGAGAGAACCGCCTTGCGCCCGTCATTACCTTATATGGTGAGAGGCGGTTAAGTCACAAATTATTACTGTTAGGATTGTTTTAAAATAATGGCTAGCTGCGCATTTGAACAATATTTATCCATCGGCTGCATTTATTGGTACATAACATTCAGTCTTGTGGTGCAATACGGTGCTTTTCGTTGGGTATTTTTCAAATCCTTGCATACGTGCAATCTATATATTTGTGCATACTAATATATAGGTAAAAAAAGTGGTGTGAGAGAATACATTCAACTAGAACATGCAATTAACAAAATTCAAACAATAAATAGTGCAAAGATTTATTGATGCAATACATAGTCAACATTTATCTTGACAGCAGCAACAAGTAGGTACATTCAATTTCTTGGGGAAAAGAAACCAGTAGGATTTAGGTTGCTAAAAGATAATGGCTCTGCTCATAAGAGCTTACAATCTAAAAGATATATAATGAACAGAGCTTTAACAGGGTACAGCGGCAAACGGGTAATATAAACCGGGCAACATCTTCAGGGCAATAAACTTAGCACACACCATCAGTTGGTTAGATACAGGATTATCTATCCACCTCCCCAAGTCCCCCACACATACATTTCGGATTATGTTTGGCATAAAGCTGCATTTCAGTCCAAATAAGCAAGCAAATTATATCCAAGTTAGGAGTTGTAAGAGCAGAGCAATTAAACAAGGTAAGTATCAGCAGATACTCCCAAACCATAAACACACGACCATTGTAGACAGGGGCGGACTGACAACTCATGGGGCCCCCAGGCAATAGAGGATCCTGGGGCCCCTGTGTCCTCACCCACACTCAAACCACACCCAAAAAAGCCGATGAAAGGTACCAGGGGCATCTCATGGAGCCCCCTACTGACCCCTCAGGCAGTGCCCGAGTTGCCAAATGGTCAGTCCCCCCCGATTGTAGAATAATACACAACAAAACACACTTTAGAAGGACAAAATGCAAAACATTTACAGCCCACATCAAAACACAGCCTTAGTGAAGTGTGGGGTCTGGGGCAATTTGGGGCAATTCGGCACAATCCCCCCCCCAAAAAAAAGAAACCCCACCACAGGCAAGGACTTGTTGAAAATAACCTGGCCTAATATCAGACCAAGCCACCTTGGCTGCTGCAGTCCTTTATATAGCATAGGTTGGATTTGGAGCATGCCAAACAAGGCTCCACGCCCAAAGAAGGCCACACCCACCACTGTCATTCATTTGGTCTGAGAAAGTGATTGCACCTGATTAGCAGGCACAAATCCTGCATCAAGTCTACTCTACAGGCCCCACAAATCCATTAGCATGGTCAGAAATAAAGCAACAGTAAAACAAGTGTACCTGTGCAGCATACAACAGAAAATTGAACAGGGATTTGAAGGGGAACCCCATGGCAAAATTTATTGGCACTATGGGCAATTCATAAGTCAGTCACATGACCACATCTCGCATGCGATACTGAAAATGTCAATTCACTATTGCTAGTATGCGGTATTTTACGAAAATTGGAAAAACACTCGGGAAATCAAACATAAAAAGACCTTACATCCTGGTCACATCAAAGCCGATTTTGAAATTGTGCAACTTACAGTGAAGTCGCACAATTTCAAAATTGGGTGACCTGCCGATTTCATTGCGATTTGCAAGACATCTGACACAGATGTCTATGCAAATCGCAACAAAAGTAGTGCATACAAAAGTAAGGTGAAGGCTAAAAGAAGATCAGAAAAGCTTTAGTTATCAGTCAGAATACTGTCGCAGAAGTGATACAGAAATTTAACAAAGATGGAACTGCAACCATCTCACAGAGACATCCAGGCTGTACATGGAAGTTAACACCTCAACAGGGGAGTCTTCTGATGAGAAGGGTTGAAAAAAATCACCATGCAAATTCACTGCAGTTAGCTAAAGAAATAGAAAGCCAAACTGGTGTGATCGTTTCCCATGACACAATATGGCGTACACTGCAGAGGAATGGCATGTATGGGTGTCGTCCACAAAGGAAGCCTCTCCTAAAGTCCATACACAAAAAAACCCACCTAGAATTTGCCAGGGCCCATACTGAAAAACAAGACAACTACTGGGACTCTGTACTCTGTAGTGATGAGACCAAGATAAATGTTTTTTGGAACGGATGGCTTCAAAACTGTATTGTGTCACAAAGGTGAGGAGTTAAAAGAAAAATGCATGGTGCCTACAGTGAAACATGGTGGTGGCAGTGTCCTTCTGTGTGGCTGCATGAGTGCTGCTGATGTTGGGGAGCTGCATTTCATTGATGGTATCATGAATTCACAGATGTACTGCTCTATATTGAAAGAGAAGATGCTACCACTACACCCTGCCCTTGGTCGTCGTGCACTTTTCCAACTTCACAATGATCCAAAATGCACATCTAAGGCCACTGTTGCATTTCTGAAGAAGAACAGTGGTTCAGTGGCCAAATATGTCTTCTGATCTGAACCCAATCAAACACCTTTGGGGAATTCTGAAGAGACAAGTTGAGCATCACTCTCCACCCAGCATCCATGCTCTAACAGAAGTCATTTTTGAAGAATGGAAAAAGATAGATGTTGCAATATGTCGCCAACTTGTTCATTCCATGCCTAGAAGACTTGGTGCTGTCCTTACAAATCATGGAGGTCTTACAAAATACTAGTTCTATTCTGTTTCTGTTCTATAAAACTCAGTTTTGTTGAAATTTTGGAAATTGTTCTTGTGTTCACTGAGATATTGATTAAAAGCTTACTTTTCAAAAGGGGTGTACTCATTTATGCTGAGCACTGTAATTTGAGATCAAACCTAAACATTTTCAATTTGTATGCAATCAGACAGGCCCCTGCACTACATAGTTGAAGGTAAATCTAAAGAAAATTAAATAAGAACATTGCATAACGTATGGCCAGCCTAAGATTAGTCACTGATTAAACTCTGATTTAAGCTTTTACCAATTAAACCTCTTATAAATGGCCTGCAGTGTATAAGCACAATCATTCATTATACACAGAAAATGATACAATAGGGTCATCATGTGATCATTTTACACTAGATTGAATTAATGAATGGATTTGTTTACATAATAAAGTTATTTGTGAAAGGTTAGCTTAGAGCAAGAAACATTTTCCTTGCATGAGAAGATGAGCTGGTTAGGGGTCCAAGGGCATATAAATCTACTTTTTAAAGTACCTTTTTTAAGCTCTAAAAGCCTAGTGTCAGCCATCATAAGGCACAAATTATTTGCAGCAAGATGGAGATCACCTCTAAAGGCACCCCCAATTGCTAAAAGGCATAGGAGTTAGTATTTATATGGCAGGTGAATACATAGCTGCATACCATAGGGACCCCAGCCTGCATACCTAGCATGCTCTGCTGGTTAAGTTTGAAGAGGGGTCACATTTGTTTTTAATAAAAAGCTCAAGAAGCGATAAATACTGGTTAAAATCACAAGTTCAGTACTCTCCATAGCTAAAAAAGTTTAGGAAATACCAAGGATTCCCTATCTCAGCCCTAGAAAATGATATTCCCAAATGCATTCAGTAAATGTCAGGTGAGGCTGCGTTCATGACTGGGCAGGTGCTAATGACAGCAACAGGGATCAGCCAATTCCTGCAGCTGTGTTTGCCACCTGTGAGTGGCTATCTGTGACCATCGAGACGGTACACTTTAATGACAGCTATCCATGGCTATTCGTACAGCCAGTGATTTTCAGCAGTCAACCACTCACAGGTGGCAAAAACAGCTGTAGGAATCAGCAAATTCCTGCCACTGTCAATTGCACAGGGCCAAATTTCCTATATAAATATAGTCTAAATGAGAAGGAAATACAATGTATACCCTTTTACAGAATAAACGGTACAATAAATACTTTTTCCACTGTAGAACAAAAGTAAATTAAACCCCATTTTACAATGCACAACCAGTGAAAAGTGCAAAAGCATAGTTATATAGTTACATATAGAGATGAGCGAAGTATTCAAAAATTCGATTCGGCTGATTCGGCGAATTCGAGGAATAAATTAGATTCGAGGCGAATATATTCGCTGCGAATTTAACTTATAAAAGGGTGTTTCTAGGCTTCAGAGAGCCTTTATATTAGTGCAGAACACTGTACCTTTAATTTAAATGCCCTTGGAGTCTGCTGGGGAAGAGAAATAATACTGTCAGTCAGTATGACATGCAGATGAGTGCCGTCGATCTTAGAATCACCGCACACTTCACTCATTTGGGCAGTCACGGGCCAAAACCAGAGTGTGGAGCCACAGTGTGGCGGTGGAGGAAGCAGCAATGGGAGGCCATACAGCACCCTATGACAAAAATGGAACCCACCAGCAGTGTGAGGAGACCTGAAAGTGGCACATGGCAGAGTGTGGCGATGGAGACAGCAGCAATGGGAAGCCGTACAGGGACCCATGACACACTCTGGACCTGGCAGCAGCATGAGGAGGCGGTACAGGGGCCCATGACAGATTACGGGCCTGGCAGCAGCATGGGGAGTCGGTACGGGGGCCCATGGCAGATTACGGGCCTGGCAGCAGCAATGGGAGGCCATACAGCACCCTATGACAAAATGGAACCCACCAGCAGTGTGAGGAGACCTGAAAGTGGCACATGGCAGAGTGTGGCGATGGAGACAGCAGCAATGGGAGGCCGTACAGGGACCCATGACACACTCTGGACCTGGCAGCAGCATGAGGAGGCGGTACGGGGGCCCATGGCAGATTACAGGCCTGGCAGCAGCAATGGGAGGCCTGTAATCTGCCAGCACCCTATGACAAAATGGAACACACCAGCAGTGTGAGGAGACCTGAAAGTGGCACATGGCAGAGTGTGGCGATGGAGACAGCAGCAATGGGAGGCCGTACAGGGACCCATGAGACACTCTGGACCTGGCAGCAGCATGAGGAGGCGGTACACGGCCCATGGCACATTACAGGCCTTGCAGCAGCAATGGGAGGCCCGTAATCTGCCAGCACCCTATGACAAAATGGAACCCACCAGCAGTGTGAGGAGACCTGAAAGTGGCACATGGCAGAGTGTGGCGATGGAGACAGCAGCAATGGGAGGCCGTACAGGGACCCATGACACACTCTGGACCTGGCAGCAGCATGAGGAGGCGGTACAGGGGCCCATGGCAGATTACGGGCCTGGCAGCAGCAATGGGAGGCCCGTAATCTGCCAGCACCCTATGACAAAATGGAACCCACCAGCAGTGTGAAGAGACCTGAAAGTGGCACATGGCAGAGTGTGGCTATGGAGACAGCAGCAATGGGAGGCCGTACAGGGACCCATGACAGATTACGGGCCTGGCAGCAGCATGAGGAGGCGGTACAGGGGCCCATGACAGATTACGGGACTGGCAGCAGCAATGGGAGGCCCGTAATCTGCCAGCACCCTATGACAAAATGGAAACCACCAACAGTGTAAGGAGACCTGAAAGTGGCACATGGCAGAGTCTGGCGATGAAGTCAGCAGCAATGGGAGGCCGTACAGGGACCCATGACACACTCTGGACCTGGCAGCAGCATGAGGAGGCGGTACAGGGGCCCATGGCACATTACGGGCCTGGCAGCAGCAATGGGAGGCCCGTAATCTGCCAGCACCCTATGACAAAATGGAACACACCAGCAGTGTGAGGAGACCTGAAAGTGGCACATGGCAGAGTGTGGCGATGGAGACAGCAGCAATGGGAGGCCGTACAGGGACCCATGAGACACTCTGGACCTGGCAGCAGCATGAGGAGGCGGTACAGGGGCCCATGGCAGATTACAGGCCTGGCAGCAGCAATGGGAGGCCCATAATCTGCCAGCACCCTATGACAAAATGGAAAACACCAGCAGTGTTAGGAGACCTGAAAGTGGCACATGGCAGAGTGTGGCGATAGAGACAGCAGCAATGGGAGGCCGTACAGGGACCCATGAGAGACTCTGGACCTGGCAGCAGCATGAGGAGGCGGTACGGGGGCCCATGGCAGATTACGGGCCTGGCAGCAGCAATGGGAGGCCCGTAATCTGCCAGCACCCTATGACAAAATGGAACACACCAGCAGTGTGAGGAGACCTGAAAGTGGCACATGGCAGAGTGTGGCGATGGAGACAGCAGCAATGGGAGGCCGTACAGGGACCCATGAAAGACTCTGGACCTGGCAGCAGCATGAGGAGGCGGTACGGGGCCCCATGGCAGATTACGGGCCTGGCAGCAGCAATGGGAGGCCCGTAATCTGCCAGCACCCTATGACAAAATGGAACACACCAGCAGTGTGAGGAGACCTGAAAGTGGCACATGGTAGAGTGTGGCGATAGAGACAGCAGCAATGGGAGGCCGTACAGGGACCCATGAGACACTCTGGACCTGGCAGCAGCATGAGGAGGCGGTACAGGGGCCCATGGCAGATTACGGGCCTGGCAGCAGCAATGGGAGGCCCGTAATCTGCCAGCAACCTATGACAAAATGGAACACACCAGCAGTGTGAGGAGACCTGAAAGTGGCACATGGCAGAGTGTGGCGATGGAGACAGCAGCAATGGGAGGCCGTACAGGGACCCATGAAAGACTCTGGACCTGGCAGCAGCATGAGGAGGCGGTACGGGGCCCCATGGCAGATTACGGGCCTGGCAGCAGCAATGGGAGGCCCGTAATCTGCCAGCACCCTATGACAAAATGGAACACACCAGCAGTGTGAGGAGACCTGAAAGTGGCACATGGCAGAGTGTGGCGATGGAGACAGCAGCAATGGGAGGCCGTACAGGGACCCATGAGACACTCTGGACCTGGCAGCAGCATGAGGAGGCGGTACACGGGCCCATGGCACATTACAGGCCTGGCAGCAGCAATGGGAGGCCCGTAATCTGCCAGCACCCTATGACAAAATGGAACACACCAGCAGTGTGAGGAGACCTGAAAGTGGCACATGGCAGAGTGTGGCGATGGAGACAGCAGCAATGGGAGGCCGTACAGGGACCCATGAGACACTCTGGACCTGGCGGCAGCATGAGGAGGCGGTACAGGGGCCCATGGCACATTACGGGCCTGGCAGCAGCAATGGGAGGCCCGTAATCTGCCAGCACCCTATGACAAAATGAAACACACCAGCAGTGTGAGGAGACCTGAAAGTGGCACATGGCAGAGTGTGGCGATGGAGACAGCAGCAATGGGAGGCCGTACAGGGACCCATGAGAGACTCTGGACCTGGCAGCAGCATGAGGAGGCGGTACGGGGGCCCATGGCAGATTACGGGCCTGGCAGCAGCAATGGGAGGCCCGTAATCTGCCAGCATCCTATGACAAAATGGAACACACCAGCAGTGTGAGGAGACCTGAAAGTGGCACATGGCAGAGTGTGGCGATGGAGACAGCAGCAATGGGAGGCCGTACAGGGACCCATGAGAGACTCTGGACCTGGCAGCAGCATGAGGAGGCGGTACAGGGGCCCATGGCAGATTACGGGCCTGGCAGCAGCAATGGGAGGCCCGTAATCTGCCAGCACCCTATGACAAAATGGAACACACCAGCAGTGTGAGGAGACCTGAAAGTGGCACATGGCAGAGTGTGGCGATGGAGACAGCAGCAATGGGAGGCCGTACAGGGACCCATGAGAGACTCTGGACCTGGCAGCAGCATGAGGAGGCGGTACAGGGGCCCATGGCACATTACGGGCCTGGCAGCAGCAATGGGAGGCCCGTAATCTGCCAGCACCCTATGACAAAATGGAACACACCAGCAGTGTGAGGAGACCTGAAAGTGGCACATGGCAGAGTGTGGCGATGGAGACAGCAGCAATGGGAGGCCGTACAGGGACCCATGAGACACTCTGGACCTGGCAGCAGCATGAGGAGGCAGGCAGAACCGCCGTATCTTTATCACGGTTTTCCCAGGCCACCAAATGGCGATGCTGCATATGCTGACGCAACGCTGTAGTCCCAACATGGGCCCCCTGGCCACGCTTGACTTTCTGGCCACATAGTCGACATACGGCTACGTTTACTTCCTCGGGCGGCTTGACAAAAAATTGCCACACCGCCGAGTAGGAAACTTTGCCCCCGCTACTCCTCACTGGCTGACTGCTACTTCCTCCGTGCACACCGGCACCACTACTGGCCGTGGTGGTAGGCTGCAGTGGAGCTGGTGCTGTACTCCGTGGCCGTTTGCCTCCACTGACACTGCTGCGACCCTGCTGCCTCCTGGGCAACTCACGGACTGTTTTGCTCGCTGCCAAGCTGGCACCCTCTTCTCCTGATGATGCGGAAGCAATAGCCTGATGACGACGAGGCTGCCAAGTGCGATCAGCCTCATCATCATCAATTAGGGTCTCCGCCTCACTACTAGCCCCCTCGGCTGCGTGTGGGTCAGGAGACAGACCTGTCTCTAGACCGGCTACCAAGCCACTCTCCTCGCCAGTACTTCTTCGCCTGGCTGCTGAAGAGGCGGATGTCTCCCCCCGTTCCTGACCGCCCTCTGTTAGCTCTTCCTCACTGTACAGTGGGGCTGAGCCCACAGCATGCGATACTTCGCTTGGTGAGGGAACACCAAAGGACAGGGGCAGGTAGAGGACACGTGATTTCAGTGGGCTTGCTCCCGGGCCATGCCAACTAACGGTTGTGTCTGACGTACCCACCGACCATTGGCTGTAGGTGTCAGAGGTGACCTGGGAAGAGGAAGACGACCGAGCCAACCAATCGATGCCGGCAGGGTTGTCGGTGGAGACACGACCGCTGGATGACACCGGGAGCACTGGCCATTGGCTGAGACTAGTGCTGCCTCGACCCCTTCCTCTGCTGCTCGCTCCTAAAACATTGCCTCCTCTGCCACTCCTCTGCGTGTTGTCTGACATACTCTTTAATTCAACGATTCTGTGTCCCTCAGTAACAATTCTGTGTCTGTCCCTGAGTAACAATTCTGTGTCCCTCAGTAACAATTCTGTGTCCCTCAGTAACAATTCTGTGTCCCTGAGTAACAATTCTGTGTCCCTGAGTAACAATTCTGTGTCCCTGAGTAACAATTCTGTGTCCCTCAGTAACAATTCTGTGTCTCTCAGTAACAATTCTGTGTCCCTCAGTAACAATTCTGTGTCCCTCAGTAACAATTCTGTGTCTGTCCCTGAGTAACAATTCTGTGTCCCTGAGTGACAATTCTGTGTCCCTCAGTAACAATTCTGTGTCTTTCTCTGAGTAACAATTCTGTGTCCCTGAGTAACAATTCTGTGTCCCTGAGTAACAATTCTGTGTCCCTCAGTAACAATTCTGTGTCCCTGAGTAACAATTCTGTGTCCCTCAGTAACAATTCTGTGTCCCTCAGTAACAATTCTGTGTCTGTCCCTGAGTAACAATTCTGTGTCCCTCAGTAACAATTCTGTGTCCCTCAGTAACAATTCTGTGTCCCTCAGTAACAATTCTGTGTCTGTCCCTGAGTAACAATTCTGTGTCTTTCCCTGAGTAACAATTCTGTGTCCCTGAGTAACAATTCTGTGTCCCTGAGTAACAATTCTGTGTCCCTCTGTAACAATTCTGTGTCCCTCAGTAACAATTCTGTGTCTGTCCCTGAGTAACAATTCTGTGTCCCTGAGTAACAATTCTGTGTCCCTGAGTAACAATTCTGTGTCCCTCAGTAACAATTCTGTGTCCCTCAGTAACAATTCTGTGTCCCTGAGTAACAATTCTGTGTCCCTGAGTAACAATTCTGTGTCCCTCAGTAACAATTCTGTGTCCCTCAGTAACAATTCTGTGTCTGTCCCTGAGTAACAATTCTGTGTCCCTGAGTAACAATTCTGTGTCCCTGAGTAACAATTCTATGTCCCTCAGTAACAATTCTGTGTCCTTCAGTAACAATTCTGTGTCTGTCCCTGAGTAACAATTCTGTGTCCCTGAGTAAAAATTCTGTGTCCCTCAGTAACAATTCTGTGTCCCTCAGTAACAATTCTGTGTCTGTCCCTGAGTAACAATTCTGTGTCCCTGAGTAACAATTCTGTGTCCCTGAGTAACAATTCTGTGTCCCTCAGTAACAATTCTGTGTCTGTCCCTGAGTAACAATTCTGTGTCCCTGAGTAACTATTCTGTGTCCCTCAGTAACAATTCTGTGTCTCTCAGTAACAATTCTGTGTCCCTGAGTAACAATTCTGTGTCCCTCAGTAACAATTCTGCGTCCCTTAGTAACAATTCTGTGTCTGTCCCTGAGTAACAATTCTGTGTCCCTCAGTAACAATTCTGTGTCCCTCAGTAACAATTCTGTGTCCCTCAGTAACAATTCTGTGTCTGTCCCTGAGTAACAATTCTGTGTCCCTGAGTAACAATTCTGTGTCCCTCAGTAACAATTCTGTGTCCCTCAGTAACAATTCTGTGTCTGTCCCTGAGTAACAATTCTGTGTCCCTCAGTAACAATTCTGTGTCCCTCAGTAACAATTCTGTGTCCCTCAGTAACAATTCTGTGTCTCTCAGTAACAATTCTGTGTCCCTCAGTAACAATTCTGTGTCCCTCAGTAACAATTCTGTGTCCCTCATTAACAATTCTGTGTCTGTCCCTGAGTAACAATTCTGTGTCCCTGAGTAACAATTCTGTATCCCTCAGTAACAATTCTGTGTCCCTCAGTAACAATTCTGTGTCCCTCAGTAACAATTCTGTGTCTGTCCCTGAGTAACAATTCTGTGTATGTCCCTGAGTAACAATTCTGTGTCCCTGAGTAACAATTCTGTGTCCCTCAGTAACAATTCTGTGTCTCTCAGTAACAATTCTGTGTTCCTGAGTAACAATTCTGTGTCCCTCAGTAACAATTCTGTGTCCCTCAGTAACAATTCTGTGTCTGTCCCTGAGTAACAATTCTGTGTCCCTCAGTAACAATTCTGTGTCCCTGAGTAACAATTCTGTGTCCCTCAGTAACAATTCTGTGTCCCTCAGTAACAATTCTGTGTCTCTCAGTAACAATTCTGTGTCCCTGAGTAACAATTCTGTGTCCCTCAGTAACAATTTTGTGTCCCTCAGTAACAATTCTGTGTCCCTCAGTAACAATTCTGTGTCTCTCAGTAACAATTCTGTGTCCCTAAGTAACGGTTCTGTGTCCCTAAGTAACGATTGTGTGTCCCTAAGTAACGGTTCTGTGTCCCTAAGTAACGGTTCTGTGTCCCTAAGTAACGGTTCTGTGTCCCTAAGTAATGATTCTGTGGCCCTAACTCTGTCCCTCAATACAGACAGGTGGTCTGTCTCTCTTGAATGACTGGAGGCTAATGGAGAATTCTAAAATGGCCGCAATTTATAGCTCGACCATTACACAGTGCTGGCTGGCTGGCTGCTGATTGGCTAATGCGATCACATGTCATGAATGAATGCATTATGGGTCAGCGCGCCTTGTCTGCGCGCCTTCCCACAGATCCCCGCTTCGGCGCCGCACATGTCGCCGCCATTTTTGGAAAAATTTCGATTCGCGCATCCGAAGTCTGCTAATTTTCGGATTATTCGAAACGAATTCCACTTCGCCGAGTTCGATTCGCTCATCTCTAGTTACATAGTTAGGTTAAAAAAAAGTACTATTTCAATCAATAGTAAAAATCAAATAATAAGAAAACCTTCCTATACACAATCCTTTACCCACAGCTGATCAAGAGGAAGGCAAAAAAAAAACCATGATCCAATTTTCTCCATCTGGGGAAAAACATTCCTTTCTGATCCCCCCCCAGGAGGCAATTGCATATTCCCAGGATAAACTACTCCTATTGTTATTACCTATAAATGTTAATATCCAGTTATATTTTGTGCATTTAAGAATGCATTATGCTCTTTTTAAAACAATGTACTGAGTTGGCCAGAACTAGTTTTTGAGAGTCTATTCCACATTTTCACAGCTCTTACTGTGGAAGAAGCTTTTCCATGAGTGGAGGTCAAATTAACTGGTGGCTAGAGATGGCAAATGTCATTTTGGCAATGCCAGTTTGCATATAAGGTCAATAGATTTACAGATGACACAATTTAAAAGGTGCTTAATACTGTTCTTACCCATTTAGAGCATGCACACATCACTCCCATACTTAAAAAGCCCTCCCTGGACCCCACCAACCTGAACAACTTAAGACCCATTTCCCTGCTCCCGCTTACCTCTAAACTCTTAGAACGCTTAGTCTACAATCGCCTGAGCTCCTACCTCACTGACAACAACCTTCTTGACCCTTTACAGTCTGGCTTCCCTCACTCTACTCCACTGAAACTGCCCTACTAAAACTCACTAATAATCTACTAACTGCTAAAGCCAATGGCCACTACTCCGTACTCTTACTACTTGACGTCTCTGCTGCTTTTGATACTGTTTACAATCCCCACCTCCTCAAAAAACTCCACTCTCTTGGCCTCTGAGACTCTGCTCTCTCCTGGTTCTCTTCCTACCTATCGTAGCGCTCCTTTAGCGTTACTTATAACTCTGGCTCCTCCCCCCAACTCCCTCTTTCTGTAGGGGTCCCTCAAGGTTCTGTCCTTGGACCCCTACTCTTCTCCATCTACACCTCCTCCCTTGGTCACTTGATAAACTCCCACGGCTTTAAGTACCATCTCTATGCTGATGACACACAAATCTACTCACCTCACCTCTTCAGTCTCCTCTCGCATTACTAACCTACTAAGTGACATATCGGCATGGATGTCACTCCACTTCCCCAAACTCAAATCTTTCCAAAACTCAGCTCTTAGTATTCCCCCCAGCCCGTGCCCCCTCCTCTGTCTTCTCCATCAAGATCAATAATACAACTATCAGTCCTGCACGACCTCCTGCTCTCTAGCTCCCTTGTCTCCTCCCCCCATACTCGTCTCCAGGACTTCTATAGAGCTTCACCCATCCTCTGGAACTCTCTACCCCAATTTATCAGACTATCGCCTACTCTGCTCACTTTTAGGTGATCTCTGAAAACCTATCTCTTCAGGGATGCCTATCCTGCCCTCAGCTAATAATGGAATCTTCTACTCCTCCTACCAGTCCATCCCCCACAGTTACTACCTTTTGTACCACTAGCCCCTCCCTCTTAGTTTGTATGCTCCAAGGAGCAGGGCCATCCTATCCCTCTTGTATTGAACTGTATTGTTGCTGTATTGTCTCCCATTATATTGTAAAGCGATGAGCAAACTGTTGGTGCTATATAAATCCTGTATAATAATAATAATTTATAGAATCTGAACACTTGTGTTAGGATGTTGTTTGTGGACTTTACTTTGGCATTTAATTCTATAAACCCTAAAAATCTGGTAACTAAATTACAGAGGTTGAATTTACGTGTGATCTTTATATCTGTGGATTAAATACATTTTAACCAATAGACCACAGTTTCATGTCTATCACTATCCTTGACACTAGTGTTGCTAGTCCACTTTGTTTTCTGTTTATTGATGATTGCATTCCCATCTTATAGCTGCAATTCATTTAAGTTTACAGATGACACGATTATAGTGGGTTTGATATATGATGATTATGAGATAGATAACAGAGAGGAGGTTACGGTGTATGGTGTAGAGAGAATGATTTGCATTTTACCACATAGAAAACAAAATAATTATTACTGATTTCAGGTTGAAAAAAATACACAGCACTATGCAATATCCCTTTCACTGCCAGAGCAGTTTGTGCGTGTAATCAACTTTTTCGTGCACATGATCCCTCGACATGTGCATTTACATTTATACGTATATGTATGTGGGGGTGGGGGGGCCTCAAAAATTTTGAGGAGTGGATTTTACCAGCCTGGGTTTAATTTTTTTTACTTAACTTTTTTTCATCACATAGGAGAAAAAAGTCCACTATGTTATGCATTTTTGATGAAGGGTTCTCTTTGATGAGACATCAGGGGTCTAAAAGACCCTGATCACTCACCTGAATACTAATGAAATGAATGCAGTGCAGATCATGCCATTACCGGGGTGTGTGGATGATCATGGCAGTAAAAGGGTCAATGGAGAAGTGGAGTGGGTTTTCTCCGATCCCCGTTCCATGTGCCCCACTCCTTCCTCCTAGGCTCAGAGACAGAAGTGCACCCCTATAATTTGGAGGCCACAACTGTTGGTGAATGCGGTTTCAATTGGTGAGAGATTACATGGTGACCAGCACGGATTGCATTTATAAAGAGCATTTTCACCTTTTGATCACACATATGGACTGGGACTCAGAGGCAGCTCTAGGCTTTGTGAGGCCTTAGTCAAAACTTGGACATGAGGCCCCCATCACGCCCATAATGGAAAAAAGTAATAATACATTGTACTATACAGTGTACAATGAACTGATGGCATTTCACCCATGGCCAGTCCTCATGGATTCCAGCATGCCATTGGATCATATCACACCAAGATATGCACTGCAACACAAGCTCCATCTGTATAGTGATCATCACTTATTAGACAGCTCTCTGTTATGTCTACATTTCACATTACCTAACAAAGGCCATAGATCCATCATTTATTTTACTAAACTTATTCCCCATACCTGCTGTGGACACAGCCAATGCATTGACTATGGTCAGTGAACCTGAATACAGAACAGCACCAGGTGCTGAATTTCTTTGTACTGCAGTGTCAGGAAAAGGCAAGCCAGTATAGAAAAAATGAAAGAATTGCCAGCATCCTCCTGCTTACTCCTGCCAAGCTTCAGAATCATGCAGTGTGGTCAGTGCAATAGTGTATGAATGTATTATTCATCATGGCCCATACCTAGGCTGTAAATGTACACCAAGCATCATTTACAGCCATTTATCATTTGTAGTCAGCAGACTGTTAAACAATGCAGGATACATGTTTTACTATGCTATTACATCCATGAAAGCAGTACTGCATCACAGCGATTGAACCTAGCAGTGTGCACTCCATTGTAACCCACACAGCCACTCCCATTCATCTACGCATGAGTAATGAGTTTTAGGGGCAGACACTAGAGAATGCAGGACCAGGGATGTCACACATGGGATGTCCCTAGTACAGAGGGAAGTCTCAGTCCCCCTCAATGTGTAGATGTCCCCCAGCCCTGACATCCCCCCTCCTTCCTCCATGTTCTGCTCTCACCTCCTCTCACTTGATGAGCTGCCCCATTTTTAGCATCTTCAACACTCGGACCACTTCCAGCTGGATGGCATTACCCCTGGCCAGGCCCCACAGTGATTGACAGCAGATCGATGGAGGGGCAACAAGAGAAGAGGGAAGTGACCTGTGGGGACTGACATGGAGGTAGAGGTGCGAGGAGGTAACAAGGGAGGAGTGTGGGACAAGCTCACAGAGGGGTATGGACAGGGAGGAAACAGGGTTGAAAGGCAGTGGGGAGTAGACTGAGTACCACTCACTACCTCACTGCAGTAGTCAGGTATCATTCCTCCTTCACTCAGCGGCCCTCTCCCGCCTGGCACCTGTGTGGAGGGGCACTTACATACAGGCTGCTCTGTTTGACACAGTGTCAAAGCTTAATTTGAGAGGGAGGCCGCACAGGCTCCCCTCGAGCATGGGCCCGGTCAATATTGTGACCCCTGATGTTACGCCTATGGCTCTCCCCTCCCTCCATTAGGCAAATTAGGTGGCCGTGAGGACCATGAGAGCGTGAGGCCTTAGGCAACCATCTAATTTGCCAAATTAAAGAGCTCTGCTGGGACAGGTATTTCATTATATGATTTCCACATACATATACTTGTATAACGTTAGCTTCATCACATTAACTAGAGCACTGATCTTCTTGGTGGAAGAACATAAGTTGCTGAATTTCAGGGAATGTACTGTTCACCAAGTGAATGTTTGACAAATCTTGTTCAATTACACCTGAATCTGGTATCTCTGAGCCCAAAGGACTAAGGGCAGCAGTAAGTAAGCTCACACATGATTTGCACAATGCAAATAAAAAGGGCCTTGCAGTGGAGGTCAAAATGCAGAACAGCACTGTGATATGCATAAACAGTGTTTAAAGACACTTTCTGGTATGAATAAGTTTTCTTTGTACTAAACAATATATATATATATATATATATATATATAGTTTGTATATATTATAATGTATGTGTTTCGGAGTGTACCAGTTTCATATAATGAAGGTATATTAGCTACAGTGTTGCTTCAGAAAAGCAAAATAAATTGACAGACTTCTATTAGCTAGAAGATTTGCTTTTAACAATCACCATATAAACATATATCCTTTCAGCCTTAAAGATAAAAGTTCACATGACACAAAACATTGTGTTCAGATTCTTAAATCAATACTTACAGCTCAAATTATAGCATTAAACTAGTGCTTTGAAAAGAAAGCTATTGATTCTAATCTGCTTGAAGCAATCAATTACTCCCTGTCCTCATTATTCTAAACTGTAATGAAAACTAAACTGTGTTGTGCTGAAAACTAAATGTGAAGATGATCATAAACCAGAATTTAAACTCCATGGATTATTCATATCATCCCATTTAGATTTGCCATTTCCATTATGAGTACATTTACCATGAGCATTTAATGGACATCTAAAAGGGAATTCATTAAAGCAAGAGATGTTGGCAGCACTTACGGGCTTCAGACTGCTTTATGCTTTCCTTTAATAGTCTAGTATTATAAAAGTGATTTATTGTGATCATCCCATCAGTAGTTTGCATAAAAATCTGAAAGAGGTAACAAATTCTGAAAGAGAGCACTTTCATAATGAAATGAAACATTTCAAAGCAAAGTTCTCTACCTTACTACAAATATTTTATTTTGGATGGTTAATTAAATTGTAAAATGTTCCCATCATCCTTTTTATACTAACCCTCAATTTATTGTACTATTAATAAATTAAGGAATGCTTTAATAAGAATTAAGGAATTCATATAGTTATTAATATAATACATACACAAAAGCCATGTAAATATTAAAAAGCATACTCAACAATAATTAAAGATTTCTTAAATAAACAGTAACTGATATAATGCAAAAATGAAAGCTATGTAAATATTAACAAGTATACTTACATATAATAAATAAAAGTTGATAAATAAAGACTATTTTATATTTCAATATAAAGGTGTAGTTTTTTCTAGAAATATTGCTAAAATAACCAAACTACCCTCTTCTGTTGATGTAGACTTTATTGATTTGAAAATGAAGGTAAAAACCAGCAAGAAATTAAGAAATGCGCATATGGAGATATAAAAATTACGTGTACAAAGGAAACATTAATCAATTAGAACATTAATGGTGAAACTGGGTTATAAACTAATTGTTCATAAGTAAGAATTTTAGCTTAATAAATCATACTGCACTCCCCCTCCCTCAACACCCTGTTATGACATCAATGTTTGACAAAGTTATTGATCACCAGTGTACACAGAGATATTGATGTCACAACATGTTGAAAATAGCATGGCATGCAATGTTCTTTGGCATATGAGTGGCTTCAACATCTCAACAGACAACAATTGAAATATTGTTGATTGTCTATAGTACATTTAATCATTTAATAACCTTTCAAAGGCTTTTGTAAAGCATTTGATATTTGCCCAGGGGTTTCCTGAAGACTACTGCTTATATGAAATATGCTAAAAACCAATAGGGTGAGCTCAAAGTGAAGGGAACATCCTACAAATAGTTTTCTGTGTTCCTGGAGCTATTTTACTTGCTATGTAGACTAATGCAGCAGTTTAATCAATAACAACCAATGAAACCAACCTGATCCAGATTGTTGAAAAACATATGGAGCTTTATAAATGCTTCATGGAAAGCTATAGTGCTTTAATGCTATAAGCTTACAAGAAGAAGCAGGCTTGAGAGGATAATGACAAACAAGTTATAATTGATTAAGGCTGAATTAACACTTTATTGTGCTACTCCCTACGTTTTTATCATGTATGGGAATGATTTTCATTACTGAGGAAGTTATGGAAAGATTAATAATATCTGCATTATGTTACTTGGCAGAAAGACTCACCTTTTTTGCTTGTTTTGTTAATTGGTTCCAATTCCTCTACTGCTGTATTGCTTCCCCACTCAGGACAATCCACACCACACGCCCCCATGGGAGACTAAAGGTGGTGGATATATGGCTAGATATTGCCACTCATTAGATTGTATACTCCTTAGTTTCCTTTTATTCTTGGTATCTCACATCTGATCCTGATAAGTGTTTTTGTTTGTACATGTTTTGAACCTTTACCAAACATGTAGGAAATTAATATATTAAACAAGTATGGCTCTTACACTATAACATAAATTATACCCTGGTGTATCAAAGAAATAATAATAATGACATTCAAAAACATAGAAATAATAAATTGTGCTAAAGTCCTACTCCAATAAAATAAGTCCACTCTTTTGTGTGCCAAAACTTCTTCGAAATATGCTTCACCACTCCAATGCACTCACTGCAAATCCATGACCATCTTAATTAAAAGGAAGGTCAAAGAACACTTGGTATCCCAGAAGTTCTGATAAAGCTCGCTTTCTTCAATGTCTCCACTCTTCACAAAGCCCAACTGAGATATGGTTGCCCAGTATCTTGGCACCAATACACTAAGTGTGTGTGCACTGCCACTCCACTTCCTGGAGCTCAGAGTGCATTCCAATCCCTGGAGCCGTAAGTGACGTCAGTGTTATACCGGATATGATGAACGGCAGCCTCTACATGTTTTGCTGCTTGGCGTCCTCAGGAGGATCTCGTCTTCCATGTTCCTGAGGATATATATATAGTTTACCCTGTTCAATGATTGGTCAGTTGGATAATGGTCTACAAAGAAATGGTTTCTATCCAGTTTCCAGTTTACATATACTTTTATCTCAGCTCTGTGGATTAGTGCCAACATTTACTATTAGCAAGTACAAATATAAAAATGAAAATGATGCAAATAAACACCAAATGCTTGTTTATTAAACCCTAAACAAAGTAGAACAATATGTAATATTCACTGCTCAAAAAAATTAAATAAACACTTTAAAAACACATCAGATCTCAATGGGGAAAAATATCATGCTGGAGTGCAAGGATTCCCCAAGGTTTGATGGAAATGAAAATGGAAAATGGTCAACCTACAGAGGACTGAATTGAAAGACACCCCAAAAATCAAAGTGAAAAAATGATGCAGCAGGCTAGTCCATTTTGCTGAAATTTCATTGCAGCAACTCAAAATGGTACTCAGTAGTTTGTATGCCCCCTACGTGCTTGCATTCCTGCCTGACAACATCAGGGCATGCTCCTAATGAGACAATGGATGGTGTCCTAGGGTATTGTAAATGGAAAAAAACGATGCTGCGCTACCCAGTTGCTAAAGGAAAAACATTTGTCACATGTTATTGCACACTACTTATGTATTTGTGATTTATATATTTATTCTCATATCTTTTGCTCAGGCAATATTCATATTGATCACGTATTGGGTCACGTTCACGTTTTTTGTTTTTTTGTTTGTTTAGATTGTCACTTTTATCACATTCATCCATTTTTATTCATTTATTTATTTATGTACTCATTTTTTTCACACATATGTCACCGGGTCGGTTTTCCTTTAGCTATTTGGTAGAGCAGCATCATTTTTTTTCCATTTACTTTTACACTATTAGTATTATAGTTAGGTGTTTGCAGTTTTTGTAGGGTATTGGCAGCGCAGGAGGATCCCATTATTGTCCTAGGATATTCCCTCCCAGATCTGGACCTAGAGGTGTTCTATTGGATTTAGGTCAGGCGAGCTTGGGGGCCATTCAATGGTATCAATTCCTTCAATCTCCAGGAACTGCCTGCATACTCTCACCACATGAAGCCGGGCAATATCGTGCACCAGGAGGAACCCAGGACCCACTGCATCAGTGTAGAGTCTGCCAATGGATCCAAGAATTTCTTCCCAATACCTAATGGCAGTCAGGGTGACATTGTCTAGCCTGTAGAAGTCTGTGCGTCCCTCCATGGATATGCCTCCCCAGACCATCACTGACCCACCACCAAAACGGTCATGCTCAATGATGTTACAGGCAGCATAACATTCTCCACAATTTCTCCAGACCCTTTCACGCTGATTGTGTCAGGGTGAACCTGCTCTTATCAGTGAAAAGCACAGAGTGTCAATGGCAGACCTGCCAATTCTGGTGTTCAATGGCAAATAGCAATCGAGCTCTATGGTGCTAGGCAGTAAGCACAGAGGATGTTGAGCCCTCAGGCCACCCTCATGAAGTCTGTTTCTGACTGTTTGGTCAGAGACATTCACACCAGTGGCCTAAACGATTAACAACCCCCTCTGCTACTTGACTGACCAGATCAATATCCAAGGAGTTTAATTAACTTGATGCTATACTCTGATTAAAAAGTGTTCCTTCCATTTTTTTGAGCAGTGTATATGTGTGTGTGAATATATATGTATATATATATATGTACACACACATATATACAAACACACACATATATCTCCCTCCTATTTTAACCCATAGCCCCCCAGGATGCCCTCCAGTGGTTGCCTTGTGTAAAATTACCTAAGAGTTATATATTAATCCACAGACCATGCAATGGCAAAAAAATTAATGTGAAATTTATATAAAAAATTGGTTAAAAAGCAATTCAAATTGATGTCTATATTTAACCCTTGCGGGGCCAGGGAATTTAATTCATAAATCCATCGTGTCTCGTTCCTTGAAATTTCCTCAGTTAGATCACTGCCTCTTCAGTGTTTAGTTATTCTGTCTATACCAAGGTACAAAAGTGTGGGGTCCTGGGTATATCTCACCCTAAAATGATTTGATAAACTATGTTTTTATAACCATTTTTTATATTATTAATATGTTCCCCAATATGTTTAGATCTAGCTTCCTACTCATACATCCAATGTAGTACAGTCCACATGGCAAAGTCGAAAGATAAGTAAGATATTTGGTATCACATGTAATACATTATTTTATATCATATCTTTTGCCTGCGGTTGAATAGAATTCAGATGTGAGTCTATTTTTATCTCTTGTTATTCTGAAGGCCTCACACTTCTTACATCTATAAAAAAAAACACCTTTCCTTCCCAGGAAGGTAACCTTTCTCTTAGGGGCATTTAATACATTTCTGGCTAATATATTTCTTAACCCTGGGGCACTTTTATAAATAAATTTTTTTTTTTGGTAAATAATTTTAATGGAGTGGTCCCTCAGTTGTATTGGCCAGTATTTACTGATACTCTTTTCCACTTCCCTATATTGTATATTATAACCTATTATAAATGCCATGGGAAATTTAGCTTTTTTCCTTTGCTGTTTGGTTAATAATCTCTCTCTATCTATCCCTTTTACCAGTTCAATAGTTCTTTCTTCTTCTGGTGTACTCTGGGGGTTTTCTGTAGTTCTGCAGGACTCTTTCCAGCACATACAGTGGAATTAGAGTCCCTGTTCACTAACATTAAACAGAAGGAGGGGCTGAAGGCCACAGAATGGGCCTTAAAAAAACTATCCAACATAAAAACCCTCCAAAGAAAATACATCTTCGCTATGGCCAATAAGTATTTTTGGTATGTAGGTGAGTTTTATAACCAAGTCAAAGGGGTGGCAATGGGGGCAAGATTCGTGCTGAGTGTGGCTGACATCTAAATGGGAGGAGGAGGAGGTTTTTTCTAAAATGTGGCCCCAACTAATATTATACAAAAGTTATATTGATGAAATATTTGTATTATTTGGGAGGGGGAAAAGGAAGATTTAAAACTATTCCTGCAAGGGTTAAATACTAACCACTATGCTATTAAATTTACCAGTACTATTAAGGATGAGATGGTGCACTTTCTAGATCTTGAGATTTGGAAAGAAGCATTATCGTTTTTTACACATACTCATTTGAAAGAAAAAGACAGGAACGGATATAAATCTGTTAGAAACTGCCACCATCTAGGATGGGTGAGAGCCATCCCGAAGGGAAAGTTCATGAGGAATAAACATATTTGCCAATGAGATGAGCGTTTTATGGCCCAATCTAACATGTTATTGAAAAGGTTTATGGAAAAGGCGTACAAGAAGAGAGAATTCAAAAGAACTATCAACCTGGTAAAAAGGATAGAGAGAGATTAACCAACAGGAAAGTAAAAAGGCAAAATTTGGCATGGCCTTTATAACCGGCTATTATATGCAAGTGGAAATGAGTATCAGAAAATACTGGCCGGTGCAATTGAGGGACAACTAAAATGATTAATGTTATGCCAACAGAAAGAGCCCCCCTAATTCATCTTGCTAATGTCAAGTTCCTCCATCTGTTTCTTTTTCAACTGATTGGTCTAGGCAACAATAAAAGGTTAAAGATGTAATCTTGTCAGATTTCTTCTTCACAAATGACACCACACAGGGCTGTCTGCTCTCACATCCTATTTTTATTCTGACACAGGATTGTCTACTCAGACAGATCAGAATGAACCTGGACAGGGTGTTTAGTTGAACAACACGCAACACAAGGTTGCTGCTAATGCAGATTACTTGCTGCTCTTCATTTCTAGAACAGAAACATCTGCCCCTAACCTATTAAAAGAACTGGAGGTCTATTCAAAATGTTCAAATTATAAAATCAATCTAACCAGATTAGAAGCTTTCCCTTTATGTGAGCGAAAGGAAAATGTATGTACCTTGGGATTTATCTTACTCCCAAACCTAAAAATACATTTGAAAAACACTTTCCCCCCTTATTATCATTGCTTCAATGGGATCTAAAGAAATGGAGATGTTCTTCACATGCATGGCTTGGGAGCAACAGTATTCTAAAGATGAATGCTCCCCCCCAGTTACTGTATATATTTCAAACTCTCCCAATTTCTATCCCTTACATTTTGAAAAAACTAAAGCATGAATTCTGTCAGTTTCTGTGGGTAGATCAAAAACACGGAATTAAAACAGATATTCTGAGTCTTCCAACACAAAACAAGCGATATGGGTTTTCCCTACACAACCCATTATCTCCAGGTGACCCACCTAGTAAAGTTACTGGATTATTGCAAACATGTGGAGAGAAAGAGCTGGGTGACACTGGAACTCCTTCCTGTCCAGACATTCCCATGGCTACCTAGCTGCCTAAGACTGAGAATCCATCCTCTAATATAAACAACAACAAAGGTTATCCAAAGAACAGAAAGTACTGTCCTTTCCTCATCTAAGCACTCTCTTATGATGCTGGTTTTAGGAAACCCTGATTTTTCCACCTGGGATACCAGTACCAAGTTGTCATTCCTTCCTTCACAATCATATATCCAGGTTAAAGGATTTCCTGGTAAGACAAAAATTGGAAATCACTACTTGATATACAAGCCATGATTTCCCCGCAATTGCCATTGTGGCAAACCTTACAGCTCAAATACTTCATTATTTTCTAGGTATCAAATACTTTCATCTCCCTAAGTTGGCGGTATATGAAATGTTATATAGAGATCCATCCCCGATTCCTTTATTTCCATTGCCTATTCTATGCTTGTTACTCCAACATAAAACTATGTCTCCCCATTTCTGTTGAAGTTGGAGTTGCTGGAGGTGTGAGGAAACTGAAGGAGCACTCTTGCACATATTCTGGACCTGTCTGCGGGTCAGGCCTTTATGGCTTTATATTGCATAGTTAGTCTGGTTGAAAAAAAAGACACATGTTCATCTAGTTCAACCATTAAAAGGGGAAAAAAATCTATTTATCTATCTATAGTATATACTGTATCTATATCTATCTATCTATCTATCTATCTATCTATCTATCTATCTATCTATCTATCTATCTATCAATCTATGTATATATATATACACAGTTGTGTTCAAAATAATAGCAGTGTGTTGAAAAAAGTGAATAAAGCTCAAAATCCTTCTAATAGCTTTTATTTCCATACACACAAATGCATTAGGAACACTACACATTCTATTCCAAATCAAAACATGAAGAAAAATATATATAATTTGTCTTGTTCCTCTAAAAAAATTGAAGATGAATATTAGACTGTTCAAAAAAATAGCAGTATTTGTATTCTTCTTTACAAACTCAAACATTCACTATATAAACTGAAAAATGTTTGAAGATTTTGCTTTCCTTTGAATCACTTAATTAATATTTAGTTGTATATGCACTGTTTCTGAGAATTGCTGTACATCTGTGTTGCATGGAGTCAACCAACTTCTGGCACCTGTGAACAGGTATTCCAGCCCAGGATGATTGGACTACATTCCACAGTTCTTCTCTATTTCTTGGTTTTGCCTCAGAAACTGCCTTTTTGATGTCACCCCACAAGTTTTCTATTGGATTAAGATTTGGGGATTGGGCTGGCCACTCCATAACGTCAATCTTGTTGGTCTGGAACCAAGATGTTGCACGTTTAGGGTCGTTGTCTTGTTGGAACACCCATTTCAAGGCCATTTCCTCTTCAGCATAAGGCAGCATGACCTCTTCAAGTATTTTGATGTATTCAAACAGATCCATGATCCCTGGTATGCAATAAATAGGCCCAACACCCAATGTCTGAACGACCCATTTTCCTCAGAATTTCAGAGAGAAATGCACTGTAACCAGCATGTACAACATTTGCTGCCTTCCTTCCTTAATTAAGGGCAATAATTGCCACCTGTTTTTCAAAGAATGAATGACCTCACTAATAGAACTCCACACTGCTATTATTTTGAACATGCCCCTTTCAATTAGTTATTCAATTACACCGAATCAGCAGCATGCATGTCATGACTGTTGGGTCTGTTGGATTTCTATTAATCTACTACACCTGCTAGTAAATTATTTGCCATGTAGAAATATAATTTCTACCAAAAACAGTGATTGATCAGGTTAGTGATGTCTGGCTGCTATTATTTGGAACACAACTGTATATCTATCTACATATATATATATATATATATATATATTGTGACAGGATGAACGGCGAGGTGATAGAGGGACGCTATGTGTCACCTCGCATATGCTCATACCTGACCGTTTAGGTGGAGTCCACTCCGGGTTTTCGGGGCCACAGTTAAGCAGGTGGGTCCGGACCAGAGTTTGGGCTCCACTGATGACCACCAACAGGTGGTATAAATAAGGCAGGGCTGGAGCAAAGAGTTGCTCGTGGCCTGGGACTCAGAGAGGTATTCTGAGAGAGGTGTGTGTATGGACGATACCTACAAGAAAAGGTTTGCTTTTGTTTTATTTTGGTGACAGGGAGAAGCCCTTCACCTCTGAGAAAGGAAAAGCCTTTTGTTTAGTTAGTGCCTGGATGGCAAGGGTTTATTTTCATGTTTTGTTTATTTTCTGCAAACCTTTTAAATAAAGCTGACAACCAGTCAGATTTTGACAAAAGCCTGCTGTGCGGTCTACCTTTGTCCCAGGGAAGGAGATCCCCCACCTGAGCTAACCCCACATATGGTGGATTTGGCGGGCAACTTCCTGAGCAAGTGGGAAGATGGAGGATATAATAAGAGCCTTGTTGCAGGCCAATGCAGCACAACGGGAGACAAATCGCCAGTTTGCGGAGGCCCAGGAAGCAGACCGAGAGCTCCTTAAGCAGGTGGCCCAACACCTATTAGAATTAAAGAAGGAATCGGCAGATCCGCTGCCAGTAGAGCAGAAAATGGCGCGGGCCAGCAATGTTTTGCAGAAGATGACACCTGCGGATGATGTGGAGGCCTACCTCACAACTTTTGAAAGGGTTGCTGTTCGGGAAGGATGGAAAAAGGAGCAATGGGCAGGACTGCTTGCACCATTTTTGACAGGTGAATCCCAAAAAGCCTATTATGACCTGGAACCAGGGGATGCCCAGGACTATGAGAAACTGAAGGCTGAGGTCCTTGCACGCCTGGGCGTCACCATTGCAGTCCGGGCTCAGCGGGTGCATCAATGGCATTACAGGGCTGACAAACCACCCAGATCTCAGATGTTTGATTTGATACATCTCTCCAAAAAGTGGCTCCAGCCAGAGGTATTGTCAGGCCCTCAGATTGTGGAGCGTGTGGTCATGGACCAATATTTACGTGCACTCCCTGCCACTTTGAGGAAGTGGGTCGGCCGTGGAGACCCTAAATCTGTAAACGAGCTAGTGGACCTGGTGGAGAGATATGCAGCCGCTGAGGACTTTTTTCATTCACCTGGGCCGTACCCCAATGTCACTAGGGGTGGAAAACTATCCGGAAGATCCGGTAAGACTGTTCCATGGGCCAAAGGCCCAGGAAAAAATGATAAGACTATTGTGTCAGATAATGAGACTGTAGGCTTAGGACCTAGAGACTGGCCAAATAGTTCAGGAAGGTCCCCAAAGCTGTTTAGAGGTCTAAGCACTGAACATATAATATGTTATTGTTGTCATGCGTTAGGTCATATTGGTGCAAACTGTCCGTTAAATGATGAACCTATGCAATGTGAAAATGCTTATCTAGGAAAACGCATGTCTCTTTTTGCACAGGTGGTATGTACTGCAGCATGTCAGAAACGCATGGAAAAGCAAATGTGTGTGATTGCCATTGATGGAAAGCCAGTAACTGCTCTGCTAGACTCGTGTAGTGTTGTGACCTTAGTTAAGAGTGATTTGGTAAACCCTGCCAGCTTACACCCTAGCACTATTGGAGTTATTTGTATTCATGGTGATACACGTAATTACCAGACTGCTCTGGTGGAGATTGGTACTCCCTGGGGCCCTGTGACCCATTCTGTGGGGGTGGTGCCCTCTCTGCTTCATGAAGCCATAGTGGGGAGAGATTTTCCCCATTTCTGGAAGTTATGGGATAAGGAGGGAAGTCAGGAGGACCGAGCTCCCCCTGCTGGGGAAACACTGAAAACTCCTGAACTCACTCCTGACCCCTTTGACGGCAAGGTGGAAGGGGAAACTGTTGGTGTGTCCAAGGAAGGTTTAGACCTTTTTCCTTTCTCTGTAATGGCTGGGGAGCAGGAGGAGTTGGATACAACCCCAGACACTGAGGATATAGAACAAGAGATGATCGCTGGCTCTAGTGAGAGTGGACAGAATGTGGTGCCTGACCTAGAGGTCAGAAAAGAGGATTTTTGTACGGAACAACTGAAAGATTCCACACTTAATAGAGCCCGTGAAAACATTAAAATGATTGATGGGGAACCAGTGGAAAATGATGTAGCGGTGTCTTTTCCCTACATGGCTCTTAACAAAAACTTGCTGTATCAAGTGGTAAAGCAAGGGGAGGAGGTGGTAGAACAGTTAGTGGTCCCCAAACCCTTTCGCCGGATGGTACTGGATTTAGCCCATGGGCATATAATGGGTGGACACCTGGGTGTAGAGAAAACAAAGGAGAGAATAACCCAGAGATTCTTTTGGCCAGGCTTACATGGAGACGTCAAAGCGCATTGTGAGTCATGTCCGGAATGTCAATATTCTGCGCCCTCACCCCATTTTCGCAGTCCGCTAGTACCTCTACTCATAATTGAAGTACCGTTTGAAAGAGTGGGCATGGACCTAGTGGGTCCAGTAGTAAAGTCTGCCCAGGGCCATCAGCACATACTGGTTATACTTGACTATGCCACCCGGTATCCTGAAGCCATCCCCTTGCGTAATACCTCCGCTAAAAATATCGCCAAAGAGCTTGTCCGGGTGTTTAGTCGTGTAGGTATTCCAAAGGAGATATTAACGGATCAGGGCACGCCATTTATGTCTAGAGTTATGAAAGAGTTATGCAAATTGTTCAAAATCTCCCATCTCCGTACCTCGGTCTACCACCCCCAAACCGATGGGCTTGTGGAAAGGTTTAACAAGACCCTTAAGAATATGTTAAAAAAGGTGGTGGACAAAGATGGGAGAAATTGGGATTTTTTGCTACCATATCTCATGTTTGCTATACGAGAAGTACCTCAGGCATCTACAGGATATTCACCTTTTGAATTACTGTATGGTAGACATCCCAGGGGATTGCTAGATGTCGCAAAAGAAACCTGGGAGGGAGAGACCACGCCCTATAGAAGTGTCATCGAGCATATCTCACAGATGCAGGATAGAATCGCAGCTGTCATGCCACTTGTTCGGGAACACATGGAGCAAGCCCAGGAGGTCCAGAGAAGGGTTTATAACCGGGGTGCCAGGATCCGTACCTTCAACCCTGGGGATAGAGTGCTGGTGCTAGTCCCCACCGTGGAAAGTAAATTCCTCGCAAAGTGGCAAGGTCCCTTTGAAATTAGGGAGAAAGTGGGGGAAGTAAATAATAAAGTTTACCAGCCAGGAAAAAGGAAACCCGAACAAATCTATCATGTGAATCTCTTAAAACCTTGGAAAGACAGGGAAAGTTTGTTGGCAGTACCAAGACCCCAAAAGGACGTGGTTCCCGTGGCCCCTCAGGTACCTATAACGGAAACCTTGTCAGTAGCCCAACAAGATGATGTTAAGGAGTTTTTGAGGAAAAATGGAGATTTCTTCTCCCACCTACCTGGACTGACGACTGTCATACAGCATGACATAGTTACCCAGCCCGGGGTCCGCGTAAATGTCAAGCCCTATAGAATTCCCGAGGCCAGGCGGGAAGCGGTGGCAAAGGAAATAAAGGACATGTTAGAGTTGGGAGTGATTGAGGAATCTCACAGTGAGTGGTCGAGTCCCATAGTGTTGGTCCCAAAACCAGATGGAACAATTCGTTTCTGTAATGATTTCAGGAAACTGAACAGTGTGTCTAAGTTTGATGCGTACCCGATGCCTCGGGTGGATGAGCTCATTGACAGGTTGGGAACGGCTCGGTACATAACCACTAGAGATGAGCGAATCGAACTAGGCGAACCGGAATTCGAGTCGAATTTCAGGAAATATTCGATTCGTGTCGAAACCGAAATTTTGCCTACTTCGGGTGCGCGAATCGAACATTTCCCGATCAGCCGGCAAAAGTGTCCCTGCAGTGAGCTCCGCTATTTCTGACAGTTCTCTGACAGAAGGAACACATGTTTAGCGGTTGAAACATTGTATCTATTAGTTTACATTTAGGATACAGATGTTTCAACCACTGTACATGTGAAGAAGTTGTGAGAGAACTGTCAGAAATAGAGGAACTCTGCACATACACTTTTTGCCGGCTTGGAATTATTCTTCTTTTCATCCTACTTCTTCTTCTTCTTCATCCTCAGAAGAAGAGGATGAGGATGAGGATGAGGATGAAGAAGAAGAAGAAGAAGAAGAAGAAGAAGAAGAAGAAGAAGTAGGATGAAAAGAAGAATAATTCCAAGCCGGCAAAAAGTGTATGTGCAGAGTTCCTCTATTTCTGACAGTTCTCTCACAGCTTCTTCACATGTACAGCGGTTGAAACATCTGTATCCTAAATGGAAACTAATAGATACAATTTGTATCTATTAGTTTCCATTTAGGATACAGATATTTCAACCGCTGTACATGTGAAGAAGCTGTGAGAGAACTGTCAGAAATAGAGGAACTCTGCACATACACTTTTTGCCGGCTTGGAATTATTCTTCTTTTCATTCTTCTTCATCCTCATCCTCATCATCCTCATCCTCATCCTCATCCTCTTCTTCTGAGGATGAGGATGAAGAAGAAGAAGAAGTAGGATGAAAAGAAGAATAATTCCAAGCCGGCAAAAAGTGTATGTGCAGAGTTCCTCTATTCTGCAGATACACTTAGAGGAGCTCTGCAGATACACTTAGAGGAGCTCTGCACATACACTTTTTGCCGGCTTGGAATTAATCTTATTTTCATCCTACTTCTTCTTCTTCTTCTTCATCCTCATCCTCAGAAGAAGAAGAGGATGAGGATGAGGATGAAGAAGAAGAAGAAGAAGTAGGATGAAAATAAGAATAATTCCAAACCGGAAAAAAGTGTATGTGCAGAGCTCCTCTAAGTGTATCTGCAGAGCTCCTCTAAGTGTATCTGCAGAATAGAGGAACTCTGCACATACACTTTTTGCCGGAAACCGCTGTATGGAGTGAATGTCCCAGAACTGTCAGAAATAGACTATTTATGACAGTTCTGGGACATTCACTGCATACAGCTGTTTTAACCGCTGTATGGAGGGAATGTCATGGAACTGTCAGAAATAGACTATTAATGACAGTTCTGGGACTGTCCTTCAATGCAGCGGTTGAAACATTGTATGTATTTGTTTCCATAAATGGATCCATTTATGGAAACAAATACATACAATGTTTCAACCGCTGTATGGAAGGACAGTCCCAGAACTGTCATTAATAGTCTATTTCTGACAGTTCCATGACATTCCCTCCATACAGCGGTTAAAACAGCTGTATGGAGTGAATGTCCCAGATCTATCAGAAATAGACTATTTATGACAGTTCTGGGACATTCACTGCATACAGCTGTTTTAACCGCTGTATGGAGGGAATGTCATGGAACTGTCAGAAATAGACTATTAATGACAGTTCTGGGACTGTCCTTCAATGCAGCGGTTGAAACATTGTATGTATTTGTTTCCATAAATGGATCCATTTATGGAAACAAATACATACAATGTTTCAACCGCTGCATGGAAGGACAGTCCCAGAACTGTCATTAATAGTCTATTTCTGACAGTTCCATGACATTCCCTCCATACAGCGGTTAAAACAGCTGTATGGAGTGAATGTCCCAGATCTATCAGAAATAGACTATTTATGACAGTTCTGGGACATTCACTGCATACAGCTGTTTTAACCGCTGTATGGAGGGAATGTCATGGAACTGTCAGAAATAGACTATTAATGACAGTTCTGGGACTGTCCTTCCATGCAGCGGTTGAAACATTGTATGTATTTGTTTCCATAAATGGATCCATTTATGGAAACAAATACATACAATGTTTCAACCGCTGCATGGAAGGACAGTCCCAGAACTGTCATTAATAGTCTATTTCTGACAGTTCTATGACATTCCCTCCATACAGCGGTTGAAACCGCTGTATGGAGTGAATGTCCCAGAACTGTCAGAAATAGACAGAAACTGTCACAGAACTGTCCTTCTTCTCATCCTTCTCCTTCTTCTCATCCTTCTTCTCATCCTTCTTCTCATCCTTCTCCTTCTTCTCATCCTTCTCCTTCTTCTCATCCTTCTCCTTCTGCTCATCCTTCTTCTCATCCTTCTCCTTCTTCTCATCCTTCTCCTTCTCCTTCTTCTCATCCTTCTCCTTCTCCTTCTTCTCATCCTTCTCCTTCTCATCCTTCTCCTTCTCATCCTTCTCCTTCTCCTTCTCATCCTTCTCCTTCTTCTCATCCTTCTCCTTCTCCTTCTTCTCATCCTTCTCCTTCTTCTCATCCTTCTCCTTCTTCTCATCCTTCTCCTTCTTCTCATCCTTCTCCTTCTTCTCATCCTTCTCCTTCTTCTCCTTCTTCTCATCATTCTCCTTCTTCTCATCCTTCTCCTTCTTCTCATCCTTCTCATCCTTCTTCTCATCCTTCTTCTTCTCATCCTTCTCCTTCTTCTCATCCTTCTCCTTCTCCTTCTTCTCATCCTTCTCCTTCTTCTCATCCTTCTCCTTCTTCTCATCCTTCTCCTTCTTCTCATCCTTCTCCTTCTCATCCTTCTCCTTCTCCTTCTTCTCTTCCTTCTCCTTCTTCTCATCCTTCTCCTTCTTCTCATCCTTCTTCTTCTCATCCTTCTCCTCCTTCTTCTCATCCTTCTTCTTCTCATCCTTCTCCTTCTTCTCATCCTTCTCCTTCTCCTTCTTCTCATCCTTCTCCTTCTTCTCATCCTTCTCCTTCTTCTCATCCTTCTCCTTCTTCTCATCCTTCTCCTTCTTCTCTTCCTTCTCCTTCTTATCATCCTTCTCCTTCTTCTCATCATTCTCCTTCTTCTCATCCTTCTCCTTCTTCTCATCCTTCTTCTTCTCATCCTTTTCCTTCTTCTCATCCTTCTTCTTCTCATCCTTCTTCTTCTCATCCTTCTCCTTCTCATCCTTCTCTTTCTTCTCATCCTTCTCCTTCTCCTTCTTCTCATCCTTCTCCTTCTTCTCATCCTTCTCCTTCTCCTTCTTCTCATCCTTCTCCTTATTCTCAGCCTTCTTCTTCTCATCCTTCTCCTTCTCATCCTTCTCCTTCTTCTCATCCTTCTCCTTCTTCTCATCCTTCTCCTTCTTCTCATCCTTCTCCTTCTCCTTCTTCTCATCCTTCTCCTTCTCCTTCTTCTCATCCTTCTCCTTCTCCTTCTTCTCATCCTTCTCCTTCTTCTCATCCTTCTCCTTCTTCTCATCCTTCTCCTTCTCCTTCTTCTCATCCTTCTCCTTCTCCTTCTTCTCATCCTTCTCCTTCTCCTTCTCCTTCCTCATCTCCAAGGGCATTTAAATTAAAGGTACAGTGTTCTGCACTAATTTAAAGGCTCTCTGAAGCCTAGAAACCCTTTAAATAAGTCATCTTCGTAGCGGAGAAATTCGCATCGAATCGAATTTCACACTGGAATTCGCCGAATCAGCCGAATCGAATTTTTCATTTCTTCGCTCATCTCTAATAACCACCTTAGATCTGACCAAAGGCTATTGGCAGATTCCTTTAACGGAAGCTGCAAAAGAAAAGACAGCATTCTCCACCCCCGAGGGGTCCTTTCAGTATAAGCGGATGCCGTTTGGTTTGCATGGGGCTCCTGCATCATTCCAAAGGATGATGGACAAGACGTTGAGACCACATCGCCAATATGCAGCTGCCTATTTGGACGATGTCGTCGTCCACAGTCCCGACTGGGAATCTCATTTGTCCCTCTTGCAAGTGATCGTAGATTCGCTGCGGGAAGCAGGTCTTACCGCCAACCCCAGAAAGTGTGCCATTGGCTTAGAGGAGGCCAAATATCCTGGCTACATCATTGGTCGAGGTCTCATTAGGCCTCAGATCAATAAAATTGAGGCAATTCAAAAGTGGCCCCAGCCTGTAAATAAAAAACAAGTTCGGGCATTTCTTGGAATCACGGGATACTACAGGCGGTTTATCCCCAATTTTGCCACCATTGCAGCCCCACTGACAGATCTGACAAAAGGTAGGGGGTCAGTCATGATTAAGTGGAATCCTGAGGCGGAGACCGCATTTCAAAGGCTGAAACAAGCTCTCTGTGCTCAACCTGTGCTTCTGACTCCAGATTTCACAACAGAGTTTGTGGTACAGACTGATGCCTCTGACGTGAGACTAGGTGCGGTACTGTCCCAAATCAGAGATGGGGAGGAGCACCCTGTGGTCTTCCTAAGTAGAAAGCTCAACAAACAGAGAAACTATGCCATTGTGGAGAAGGAATGTTTGGCCATCAAATGGGCCTTGGAGGCCCTGAAATATTACCTGTTAGGAAGACCATTCAAGTTGGTTACTAATCATGCCCCGCTCAAATGGATGTGTGATAATAAGGAGAAAAACAGTCGAGTGACAAGGTGGTTTCTCGCGCTACAAGTGTTCAAATTCACAGTGGAACTCAGAGCGGGGAAACTGCAAAGTAATGTAGATGCCCTCTCCCGGGTCCATTGTCTGGTTGGGACAGTTGCTCAGCCGCAGGGGCTTGAGCAGAGGGGGGGGATATGTGACAGGATGAACGGCGAGGTGATAGAGGGACGCTATGTGTCACCTCGCATATGCTCATACCTGACCGTTTAGGTGGAGTCCACTCCGGGTTTTCGGGGCCACAGTTAAGCAGGTGGGTCCGGACCAGAGTTTGGGCTCCACTGATGACCACCAACAGGTGGTATAAATAAGGCAGGGCTGGAGCAAGGAGTTGCTCGTGGCCTGGGACTCAGAGAGGTATTCTGAGAGAGCTGTGTGTATGGACGATACCTACAAGAAAAGGTTTGCTTTTGTTTTATTTTGGTGACAGGGAGAAGCCCTTCACCTCTGAGAGAGGAAAAGCCTTTTGTTTAGTTAGTGCCTGGATGTTTATTTTCTGCAAACCTTTTAAATAAAGCTGACAACCAGTCAGATTTTGACAAAAGCCTGCTGTGCGGTTTACCTTTGTCCCAGGGAAGGAGATCCCCCACCTGAGCTAACCCCACAATATACATATCGATAGATGGATATAGATATATATACACATACATACAATCCTACCTATACCCACAGTTGATCCAGAGGAAGAAAGAAAACCCCAATAAGGCTTGATCCAATTTGCTGCAGCAGGGGAAAAAATCCAGGCCTTTTTTTGAAACAATCTACTGAGCTGGCCAGAATCAGCTCTTGAAGGAGCCTATTCTACATTTTCACCGCTCTTACTGTGAAGAAGCCTTTCCGTATTTGGAAATTAACCCTCCTTTCTTCCAGATGTAAAGAGTGCCCCCTTGTCCTCTGTGATGACCTTAAAGTGAATAACTCTACACCAAGTTCACTATATGGACCACTGATGTATTTATACATGTTGATCATATTCCCCCTAATCTCCTCTTCACAAGAGAGAATAGATTCAGTTCCTCTAATATTTCCCTATAGCTGATCTCCTCCATGCCACTTATCAGTTTGATTGCCCTTCTCTGCACTTTCTCCAGTTCTCATATTAACTATTTGTGAATTGGTGTCCAAAATTAAACTGCGTATTCCAGATGAGGTCTAAGTAATGATTTGTACAGGGGTAAAATTATATCTCTCTCTCTGCAGTCCATACCTCTCTTAACTTCTTCCCAACCACCCTATAGCAGAAGTACTGCTACAGGGCGGCAGGGATGCGTAAAATCATGTGTATATATATGTGATTTTCCATTTCCAGGTAGGGGGCGTGAGCGCGCTCCCTACCTGCATCACTATTGGCTCCTCGGCATGTCAATCAGCCTATACTCATCCGGGACTCGGTGATCGTTGGCAGAGCTGACAGAGGAGAGGTTTGTATGTAAACAACACAGATCTCTCCCCTGTCAGCATGAACAAGCTGCTTTGTATTGCTCTGCACAGCACAGCAATACAAAGTAGCATGTCTACATAGTAAAACACACACAGCACACTATCTAAAACACAACACACTGTTAACCCTTTGATCACCCCAGATGTGAACCCCTTCGTGCCCAGTGTCATTAGTGCAATGACAGTGCCTTTTATTATCATTGATAGCTGTATTAGTGTCACTGGGGATGTCAGTGGCAGTTAGTCAGTTCCCCCCAGTGTCAGAATGCCCGTCGCAGTCCCGCAATAAGTCAGTTATTGTTGCCATTACTAGTATAAATATATATATAAATAAAAATTCCAGTATGTATACCGCCATTTGTAGATGCTATAACTTTCACGTACACCAATTAATTTACAGGATTGGGATTTTTTTAGTAAAGACATGTAGCAGAATACATTTTGAAATGAAGAAATGTATGAAGAAATTTTATTTTTAAAATTTTTTGTACTGGACACGTTTTATAGCAAAAAGTAAAAAAAACCTGTTTGGTTTATTTTCAAAATTGTTGGTCTTTTTGTTTATAGTGCAAATAAAAAAAAAAAAAATGTGATCAAATACCACCAAAAGAAAGCTCTATTTGTGGGTAAAAAAGGACATAATGTATCAGATATAGGAAGCGCCACAGAAAATACAAAATAAATCAAATAATAAGCAGCACCTCTAACCAAAAAAGGTTAAATAGTGTACAAATAAAAAGTGCTCTAATTATTCACAAAAAATGCAAGGATAAATAATAAAAATATAAATATAAACATAAGTCCAGCCACCATAACAGTGATAGTCCAATATCAACTTAATGTCAATCTTGAAAACAAACACCCATGTGCAAATCCGACACCAGATGAAATGAATACACTCACCAGAGCTATATGCTGATTATATTATAAACCAGCATGATAGCATTTTGCTCTGGGAGCGATGGTCTGCAGGATATCCCAGTAGAGGAACAGCAACCAATAGTGATCCAATCAGCACATATGGAACAGCTAGGCAGCACATATGGAACAGCTAAGCAGCAAATGATTTTCCAATAACGTGGGCAAAGCTCAAGGAATAAGAAGAGATATGATGGTGCAGTACGTTTCAAAACCAGTAAAATTTTATTAGTAAAGTATTGCACTCACAAAGAAGGTGTCTAGCCGACACCAGCAATGACAGCCTCTATAATGCCACATCCACAAGGGAAAAACCAAGGGACAAACCTCCTGCACCGCAATCAACACAGCCAATAGCTGGGAGGAACGTTCCAACGTCACGTCCACTAGGACAGGCCCAACGCGTTTTGTCACTTGACGTCTTCAAGGAGTCAAGTGATGAAACGCATTGGACGCGTTCAGAGTATGAATCATTAACCACTTCTCCCTGAATACAGTCTCTTAGCCAGTTTTCTGTCCATTTACAAACTGATTTCTCCAAGCCTGTAGACTTTACCTTACACATTAGCCGTGTGTGGGGAACTGTGTTAAATACTTTTGCAAACTCCAAGTATACCATGTCCACCAATACGCCTTTGTCTAAGGTTTTGCTCACCTCCTCATAAAAAGAAATCAGATTTGTTTGACAACTTCTGTCTTTCATGAATCCATGCTGTCTGTTACTTAAAATATTTTTTTTCTAGCAAGAACTCTATGTGGTCTTTTAATACACTTTCCAGTATCTTCCCAACTACAGAAGTTAAACTAACCAGTGGTACTATGCCAGTCATTAAAGAGTCTGTAAATATTATAAACACTTGCTTTGAAATGACAGAGGACCTGTGGGTGTATGCCATCTGGTCCAGGTGCTTTTATTCACCTTTATTCTGTCTGTATTTCTGGGCCATATACATTTCGAGCCATTGTGGATCATCTGGAGCTGTGTCAATACCATCCCCATTATGGACAAGAGCTACCCCATGCTCCTTTGTATACACAGAACTGAAGAAAGTATTTACTATATTCTCCTCTTTGTCTCCAGTCACGCACTCTAGATTATTTTGTAAAGGGACTACATGCTCATACCTTACCTTTTTACTATTAATATATTTTAAGCAAATTTATATATTTGAAAATTTTTATAATTTTTTATTAATATATTTGAAAAAAATTGGGAGATTTGTTCTACTTTCTTTTGCAACCTATTGTATGTTTTGAATTTTTGTGTCCTTGATTTCCTTTTTACATATTCTGTTATATTCTTTGTAACATTTAAACAATGACAGTTTTCCTGTGTTCCTTCATTTTTATATTTTTTAAAAGCTATTTTCTTACTATTTATAGTTTTTATAACTTTGGCGAATATATTTTGCAGTGTTCACATTTTTGTGCTGTATTCATCAATGCCAATATTCCCAATCTAAGTCTTGGAGAGCAGCTCTCAGCCTTGGAAAATTTGCTCTCTTAAAGGTAAACGTAAAGTTAAGTCTTAAGGTCTGTAAACTGATTTGTGATCTCACAGGATCTTTAGTAGATAATACAGCAGCTTGCCACTTGCACCTTAGTTCTTTCTCCACGAGAAGATATCAAAGTTATTTAGTGATTCATTTGATCAATGCAGTTTGGTCATGCATTTCTGCAAAATGGAAAGACTCGTCTCCTCCTACAGTAGGACATTGGTTGACAACAATAAATGAATGAATACCTGAAAATGTCTTTATGGAATGAGTAGAAAGATTCCATAAAACATTGTGCCTATAGACTCAGTTTCAGCTCACATCTAATTATAAAGAGGTTATAAAGAGATTATGATCTCTGTCCACATGGCCACATGGGTCTTTCTATGAAACTATTTATTTTATTTACTTATTTATATGCACCACTTGGGAAATTTTATTTTCAGAATAAAACAGTAGAGGGGGGGGGACTGAGGAGTGGAGATTGAATGGGAAAGAAAAAAATGGGGAAAAATTGGCTACATTTGGAGATATGTGGTATGATAATAGTATGATACACATACTAGACAATAATATGTGTTATTTATACTCAACATTGTAACAGGAGGCTTATGTTTAAATTATATTTTTTCACACTGATATGCCAGTTTTAACGTATAAGGATTGCTGATTTAATTTTTTTGGTTGGTGTTGATGGATGTAACTGATTGCAAAAATATATATATCCAAATGCCTTGTTTAAATAAAAAACAAAAAAAATGTTATATGCTATAGGCTAGATCAGCAATGGGCAAACTACGGCCCGCGGGCCGTATACGGCCCGGCGGACCTTTTAATCCGGCCCGCGGAGCTAGGCTCCCGCAAGGCCAGTGGTCGGCAAGCCGCGGCTCTTTACAAATTTAGATGCGGCTCTCCTGTGTGCCGGGCGCCCGCTCCCCTCCCTCCTCTCCCCTCCTCTCCTCTCGGATGGCCGCCCCCCCTCTCGGATGGCCGCCCCCCTCCCTCCTCTCGGACGTCAGGACTCTGCAGCTGTCAGGATGTAGGCGGGGCAGCCAGGATGTAGGCGGGGCAGCGTGACGAACTCCTCTCACAGTCCTCCCTGAAGAGCAGAACGGCGCGGGAATACGAGAGGAACGCGCGGACCAAAGGTAAGTGAATTGACACAGGGGGGGGACTTACTATATGGGGGACTTACTATATGGGGGATGAATTACTATATGGGGGACTTACTATATGGGGAATTAATTACTATATGGAGGACTTACTATATGGGGAATGAATTACTATATGGGGGACTTACTATATGGGGAATTAATTACTATATGGAGGACTTACTATATGGGGAATGAATTACTATATGGGGGACTTACTATATGGGGAATTAATTACTATATGGAGGACTTACTATATGGGGAATGAATTACTATATGGGGGACTTACTATATGGAGGACTTACTATATGGGGAATGAATTACTATATGGAGGACTTACTATATGGGGGATGAATTACTATATGGGGGACTTACTATATGGGGAATTAATTACTATATGGAGGACTTACTATATGGGGAATGAATTACTATATGGGGGACTTACTATATGGGGAATGAATTACTATATGGAGGACTTACTATATGGGGAATGAATTACTATATGGAGGACTTACTATATGGGGAATGAATTACTATATGGAGGACTTACTATATGGGGGATGAATTACTATATGGGGGATGAATTAATATGGGGGATGAATTAATATGGGGGATGAATTACTATGTGGGGGATGAATTACTATGTGGGGGATGAATTACTATGGGGGATGAATTACTATAGGGGGGATGAATTACTATGGGGGACGAATTACTATATGGGGGACGAATTACTATATGGGGGACGAATTACTATATGGGGGATGAATTACTATGGGGGATGAATTACTATATGGGGGATGAATTACTATATGGGGGATGAATTACTATATGGGGGATTAATTACTATGGGGGATTAATTACTATGCTTACTATGGGGGAATATTACTATACTTACTATGGATGACACATACACATCATTCATCTACTCTTGGTCCGGCCCCCGGGTCCAATATATGAACCCATTGCGGCCCTCAAGTCAAAAAGTTTGCCCACCCCTGGGCTAGATGTACCACAAGCAGCTAAAGAAAAAGTGTACATTAGCATAAAACTTTTCATACATCCACACATCCCATGTAAAGCTCATGTCCTAAAACAACAAACCTTTGTTTAGACAAAGTAATGGGTAAAATAATTTCTCAAAAACTGATTTTGACACAACATTGCTATCATTGCTTTCATGTAAAGTAAAATAAACACCATTTCAGTACTAAATAGTTAACATGACTTTATTAACAAATAAAATTATGTGATCACAATAGAAAAGTTGGGTAGTTGAGCATTGGACTCTCTCTGGTGCCTGAGAAGCCTTAAGCTTAACCACATCAACCTGTAATACCCTTTCATTATTAGGTAATTTTAAGTTTCCACTGCTATGAAATAAGGACTGACAATTTTTTTCATGCAACATTGTACTCAAATAGTTATATAGTCTGGTTGAAAAAAGACACAAGTCCATCTAATTCAAGCAATAGAAGCAGGAAAAATACATTTATATACAATCCAGTATGCACAATCCTATCCCCACAGTTGATCCAGGGAAGGCAAAAAATAAAAAAGTATGATCCAATTTGTTCCTGATCCCCCAAGAGGCAATTGGATATTCCCTGGACCAACATTACCTATAAATATCAGTAGCCTGCTATATTTTGTGCATTTAGGAAAACATCCAGGCTTTTTTTAAAAACAATCTACTGAGCTGGCCAAAACCAGCTCTTGAGGGAGTCTATTCCACATTTTCACAGCTCTTACTGTGAAGAATCCTTTCCATATTTGGAGGTTAAGTCTCTTCTCCTCCAGATGTAAAGAGTGCCTCCTTGTCCTCTGTGATGACCTTAAAGTGAATAACTCTACACCAAGTTCACTATATGTTATTATTATTAGACAGAATTTATATAGCGCCAACAGTTTGCTCAGCGCTATATATTATAATGGGAGACAGTACACGAGACAGTACAGTAACAATATAATTCAATACACGAGGGGTTTGGGGGCCCTGCTCCTTGGAGCTTACAATCTAGGAGGGAGGGGATAGTGTTACAGGAGGAAATAGCTGTGGGGGATGGAGTGGTAGGAAGAGTGGAGGAGTTCAGTAATTAACTAGTAATTAGCTGAGGGCGGGGTAGGCTTTCTTGAAGAGATAGGTTTTCAGAGTGCACCTAAAGGTGAGAAGAGTAGGTGATAGTCTGATGGATTTGGGTAGGGAGTTCCAGAGGATGGGGTAAGCCCTGGAGAAGTTCTGGAGATGAGCATGGGAGGAGGAGACCAGGGAACTAGAGAGTAGGAGGTCTTGTGAGGAGCGGAGAGTATATTTTGGGTGGTATTTGGATACCAGATCGGTGATGTAGTTTGGGGCAGTATTATGAACAGCTCTATACGTCAATGTTAGCATTTTGAATTTTATCCGTTGAGCAATCGTAAGCCAGTGGAGGGATTGGCAGAGGGAGGTGGCAGATACGGAGCGGTTAGTAAGGTGCATGAGTCTGGCCGCAACATTCAAGATAGACTGAAGTGGGGATAGCCTGCGGTGAGGTAAGCCAATGAGGAAGGAGTTACAGTAGTCAAGTCGTGATATAATGAGGGAGTGAATGAGTTGCTTAGTGGTTTCCGGGGTTAGGAAGGGACATATTTTGGAGATGTTGCGGAGGTGAAGTCTACATGAGTTTGTCAGCGATTGGACCTGGGGCTGGAAGGATAGATTGGAGTCTAGGATGACACCTAGTACTCTGGCTTAAGGGGTGGGACTGATGGTGGTGTTGTTGGTCTTGATGGTGAAGTCGGGGGGGGGGCACGGGCTGGGGGGAAAACTAGGAGTACGGTTTTGGAAAGATTTAGTTTGAGGAAGTGGAGTGACATCCAATCCAATATGTCGCTCAGTAGGCTTGTGATACAGGCGGAGACTGAAGGGGTGAGGTGAGGGGTAGAGAGATAGATTTGCATGTCGTCGGCATAGAGATGGTAGTTGAAGCCGAGAGAGTGTATCAATTGGCCAAGGGAGGAGGTGTAGATGGAGAAGAGAAGGGGCCCGAGGACAGAACCTTGAGGGATCCCGACAGAGAGGGGGAGTGAAGAGGAGGCGGCAGCATTATAGGTAACACTGAAGGAGCGCTGTGATAGATAGGAAGAGAGCCAGGAGAAAGCTGAGTCTCTGAGGCCAAGACAGTGTAGTTTTTTGAGGAGGAGGGGGTGGTCAACTGTGTTGAAAGCCGCAGAGAGGTTGAGGAGTAGGAGCACTGAATAGTGGCCATTAGATTTGGTGGCTAGCAGGTTGTTGGTGAGTTTGAGTAGGGCAGTTTCAGTGGAGTGTAGGGGGCGGAAGCCAGACTGTAGGGGATCAAGGAGGTTGTTGTCGGTGAGGTGGGAACTCAGGCGATTATAGACTAAGCGCTCTAGGAGTTTGGATGTAAATGGCAGCAGGGAGATGGGTCTAAGGTTGTTTAGGTAAGTGGGATCCAGGGAGGGTTTTTTAGTAGAACCTCACTATATGGACTACATATGTATTTATACAGTACATGTTGATCATGACCCCTTTAATCTCCTCTTCTCAAGTGAGAATAAATTCAGTTCCTATAATCTTTGCTCATAGCTGAGCTCCTCCATGCCTCTTATCAGCTTTAGTTGCCCTTCTAGCATATTCTAGATGAGATCCTACTAATGATTTGTAAATGGCCAAATGATGTCTCTTTGAAGTCTATACCTCTCTAAATAGAAGAAAGGATTTTGCTCTCTTTGGAAACTGCAGCTTGGCATTGCATGCTATTATTAAGCTTATGATCTGCTAGAACACTCAGATTGTTCGTCTTTATTGATTCCCCAAGCTGTTCACCTCCTAGCATGCATGTTGCATGCTTGTTTTTACCTCCCCCCTCGAGTTTAGTGTGATCAGATGCTTCCCAATTTTAAAATGGCGCTGTTTATATCTGGTGAAACCGAAATGATGAAATGCATGTTGCTTCCAGTTTCTTAGGCCATAGAAATTATTGGATCCATTCCGGTCTCTGGTTAGCTTTATGGTCAGTGGGACGGGAGAACCCAAGAAAGCCAGGCAGCAGGGGGGGACGTCGCTACCCACTGCTTGTGGGAAAACAATCCAGTGGTTAATTAGCTACTAGGATTGCTTTCACATGAAAGCCGACCACCAGCTGAAAAAAAACAACAGCAGGTTGATGTCTGTAGGTGCAGGTATCACCCTGGTATAACCACTCACAGACCAGTGACGTACCTGTTTGTTACTGGTCCTTTTTGGGCATATACAGTTGCAAGAAAAAGTATGTGAACCCCTTGGGATTACATGGAGTTTTGCATGAATTGGGCAAAAATGTGCTCTGAAAGTCATCTAAGTCACAACAATAGAAGAACACAGTCTGCTGAACATAATACTACACAAACATTAGATGTTGCCATGGTTTAATTGCACATAACATGTAAACATTCACAGTGCAGGGAGGAAAAAGTATGTGAACCTTTGGACTTAATAACTGGTTGACCCTCCTTTGGCAGCAATAACCTCAACCAAACGTTTCCTGTAGTTGCAGATCAGACCTGCACAACGATCTGGAGTCATTTTGGACCACTCCTCTTCACAAAACTGTTTCAGTGTAGCAATATTCTTGGGATGTCTGGTGTGAATCGCTCTCTTAAGGTCATGCCACAGCATTTCAATGGGGTTGAGGTCAGGACTCTGACTGGGCCACTCCAGAAGGCGTATTCTGTACTGTTGCACCCATTGTTTTGTTGAATTACTTGTATGCTTTTGGTCATTGTCCTGTTGCATCACCCATCCTCTGCGGAGCTTCAGTTGGCGGACAGATGGTCGTACGTTTTCCTGCAAAATGTCTTGTTAAACTCTGGAATTCATTTTCCCATCAATGACAACAATCCGCCCAGGCACTGAGGCAGCAAAGCAGCCCCAAACCATGATGCTCTCTCCGCCATGTTTCACAGTGGGGATGAGGTTTTGATGTTGGTGTGCTGTGCCTTTTTTTCTCCACACATAGTGTTGTGTTCTTCCCAAACAACTCAATCTTGGTTTCATCTGTCCACAGTATATTCTGCCAGTAGTGCTGTGGAACATCCAGGTGCTCTTTTGCAAACTTCAAACGTGCTGCAATATTCTTTTTGGCCAGCAATGGCTTCCTCCGTGGTGTCCTCCCATGTACTCCATTCTTGTTTAATGTTTTCCTTATTGTAGATGTGTCAACAAAAATGTTAGCATGTGCCAGAGATTTCTGTAGGTCTTTAGCTGACACTCTGGGATTCTTCTTTACCTCATGCAGCATTCTGCGCTGTGCCCTTGCAGTCATTTTTACAGAACGACCACACCTAGGGAGAGTAGCAACAGTGCTAAACTTTCACCATTTGTAGACAGTCTGTCTTACCGTGGACACATGAACATCAAGGCTTTTGGAGATACTTTTGTAACCCTTTCCAGCTTCATGCAAGTCAACAATTCTTGATTGTAGGTCTTCTGAGAGCTCTTTTCTGCGAGGCATGGTTCACATCAGACAGTGCTTCTTGAAACCAGTAAACCCAAAACAGGTGTGTGTTTTTTAAGGGCAGGACAGCTGTCAGCAACACATCCAATATCATCACACTGATTGGAGTCAAGGTTGGCTCACTCCTGGCTTCAATTAGCTCTGGGAGAAGTCATTAAGCTAGGGCCTCACATACTTTTTCCTCCCTGCACTGTGAATGTTTACATGTTATGTGCAATTAAACCATGGCAACATCTAATGTTTGTGTAGTATTATGTTCAGCAGACTGTGTTCTTCTATTGTTGTGACTTAGATAACGTTCAGAGCACATTTTATGCCCAATTCATGCAAAACTCCACGTAATCCCAAAGGGTTCACATACTTTTTCTTGCAACTGTATGTAACAGCAGAGAACATGAGCATCTGATGAATCGGGTCTTTGGATCAATATGACCGCAATTCATTCTTTTTTGTAATACCCATGTTGAAGGTTAGGCACAAAAAAGTTTTAAATTCAGAAACTGTGGTAGGTTTCCATGTGAATGGTCTGGCAAGAGCTGAATTTGGGTGGGAGGTGATGTATTGTTGTTGGTATAAATTGCTTTGGCCCACAATCTTCTGTGACAAAGAGTGGAGGGTCTAAACACTAGCGACCTATACCGTGAGTGCGATAGTGTGCAGGGAGTCTAATGTTAGCTGACCCTTACACTATCTGATGTCGCTAGTGGCAGTCATACAGTGGTCAGTAAAAAATTCTATATACTGACACTGTACTAATGGCACTGGCTGGCTTGTGGTAAAAAAATAAATTCTTCTATTGATTCAACATGCCTCTCAGTAAATAGTTTGGGGTGTCTACTTTCCAAAAAGGGGTCGTTTGGGGGGTGGGGGCATTTTATTCCCAGCATTAGAAGTTTATGCCACACATCACATCTGTTCTAACCACCTGAAGATCAAGCCACAAACTCGAACCCTATCTCAAGTTTAGATCTATATGGTAATTTAATTTTCTAATTGCAAATTCATTTTATCCTAAGTAATAAATACATTTATCTTTATGCAATTAGTTTTAGTATACAGCAACATAAATCATTATGGATTGGCTTATATGTGACAGTGCTAGTACCTCCCAGTGTGAGTATAGGGGAAAATGACACAGTGTTCACACTTATGCAGAGTGCAGAGCTCAGAAGTATTTTGCCTGAGCAGAGAAGTCTGGGATTTCAGTTTTACCCAGGTTTTGTAATCCATGATCAGGGTCCAGAGACTGAAGGCTTCAAAGAGTCTTAAGTGGGGCATAGCATTCAATACTGTGTTCAGATCTTAATGCGGGCTGTGTGAGTGCATATTCCTCATGAGCAAAGACCTGACCATAGTGCAGGGCTTCCTCGGAAAATAGGTGTTTTCTCCCTTCAGTAGACAGGTGTGTGCTCTCATCAGAAGACAAGTTTGTGCCCTGTCCAGTAGACAGGTGTACTACTATTAGGAGAGGTGCTCTACTTAGGAGACAGAGCTCCATGTTGAAGGAGAGATTCCATACTTACTAAGAGGCCAGGGAGTGGGCCTGTACACAGGCTGAGTCATCCAAGAGCCCAGAGAGCCATGAGAGCTGGGTGAGATCATCTGATATACCAGTGAAAAGAGCATCAGCGCTGCCCAAGAGGGAGTCGGGTGGATTGGCATTTTTGTTACCTTTTTTGCTATGTGAAACTGAAACTTTCCTTTTCTTTAAAATTATAATAAAAGCAGATTTTTTTAATATAACAAACATGCCATCATATTTATCTGCTCTGTGCAGTGGTTTTGCACAGGGTAGCCCTGATCCTCCTCTTCTTGGGTCCCCTGCCAGCACTCCTAGCCCCTCCCTCCTGCCCGAGTGCCCCCATAGCAAGCAGCTTGCTATGGGAGCACCTGAGCAGGCTTCCCCCCAAGCCGCTGCTCTGTGTGGCCATTCACAAGTGGAGCATGGCTCGGCCCCACCCCCCACTTTCTCCTGATTAACTCACTGGTTGTGATTGAGAGTGGTGGGAGGCAATGGCTCCTATTGCTGCCTCAGCCAATGAGGAGAAAAAGTGCCCAGAGAGCCGCTGCTCTCATGCACATCGCTGGATCGAGATAAGTATTGGGGGGCTGTTGCACACAGGTTTTTTTACCTTCATGGATAGAATACATAAGGATAGAAACCCTTAAGCCTTTAGAACCACTTTAATAAAAGTTTGTTTAATAAAAGTGCATTGACAAGCCTTAAAACCACAGTTTGGACTGGTATGGACTCACTACAAATACTTCTACCACTAAACTGAATTCCCCAATATCTCACAATATGAATCAAATTATCTCAAAGTATTATGTTAAAAAGAATTTTATTAGTATAGCAATATGATCTAGCAAACAATATTTTAATAATACGAGGGTTCTTCAAAATGTTTCCGCCCTTTTTTAAACTTTATTATATAAAAGTGCAGAAACTTTTTGAAGACCCCTCATATATAACAAAAAAATCATATGTGGTGTCCGAAACCTATCTCTAGTGTCACAATTTATTGTGGCTGCTTTCATAATAATCCCTATTCTATTGGATTAACAGCTGTATATTTCAAATATCATTGCCAGGACAAGGTCAGTCAGCACCCAGAGTGAAGATGAAAAACTGTGCCCCTCTGGTATCTCCCAAAACCCCTGCCTATCAGACACCCCAAAGGGGGTAATTAGTGGCACATGTCAAAATGTTTGTAATGTTTGTGGCATGCAGTTAAATGTGGAATGCAGTGAAATGTACTACGTTTTGTAGTACACTGCAGCACACTGAAAAGTTGAATATCAGGTATTTGGATAGCAGTGGCATAGGAAAAAATGTCCTTGGGTTGGTAGAAATAAAATGCCCCTGCATCAAGGGTGTCACTAAAATTAACAGATATCATTGAGTTGGTGGTGCCAATATACTGTAAGAAAAAAAAGTCCCTGTATTGGTGGTGTTACTGGAAGCAAAAAGGTCCCCTCATCGTTGATGTCACTGGATCACCACTACAAAGCTTTTCCCCCACCTTCACCTCCCCAGTACAGAGAATTTCTCACAACCATGACTCTCAGAACCTAAGAATTTGTGTCCACACTTACCTGAGGTATTCCACAGGGAATCTGTCAAAATCATTCCACCACCAGGCAGCCTTATGTATACACACGTCTTGCATATGTTGGTGAAGGGCATAGAATGCCTGTGGTTGGCCGTGACAGCCTCCCAGTGGGATAGCTGTGGTGGGTTCAAACTCATGTCCACACACTCTTGAGTTCATCACTGTTAATCACCCATCCCCCCCTACAGAGATCTTCCTCCAACCCCCCCCCCCCTACAAAGCTCCCCCCAATCCACTTCCACTCACCCCAAGCTACTTACGCAGTTTATGAGCAACAGCTCACCCTAAATGACAGCACCTCCTCAGTGCAGGAGGAATGGATTCCAAGAGGTCGGGCTGTCATGCTGTAGAGCAGAGAGCACTCACAAAGAGCATGACATGGCTTCTGATTTTTGAACAGGTGACAGCAGTGAATGCAGGGCTAGTGCTGGAGGTGGTGGTAAAAATAAGCCTTGCTGACAGAAGTGACACTGCAGTCATTTCTGTCATTGAAAGGCAGGGAAAAGGGAGCTGCTGGATCTCCCAGCATGCCCCCAGCACATAGAGCTGCTGCAAATGATACTGCATGTCTTTGTTCTATTCATGAGCAATTTGGTCAAATGTGTCAAAAGTTTGGGGATTTGGACGGTATTAAATCCAAACCCTATAAAAGTCTCTGAGGGAAAAAATTCTGGTGGACTGGTCGGGCCTCTAGAGGGCAACTAATGTAGGCATTTTCAATTATTACAGTACATCTAGGGTGTGTACCTGTACATCCAGGTGCCTACTTTGTAATGCTCATGCGCAGCAAGTCATACATGTGCCAGAATATGGCCTTTTCGCTATACCTGGTGCAAATATGTGCATGTTATATCAAGGGTGAGTGTGTGTTAAAGTGTGTTCCTTGTGCTAGATATATACACAGGTCTGGGAAGATATTGTGATACTCTGAGGACCTGTCACAGTGTTAAAAGGCAGTCTGGGCCAGATTTTGGAGAGAACAGGCACACTGATGGTACAGGTGTCTGCTGGGTTTTTAGGAGAGTCTTCAGGGCCTCACCCTCCCTGGGGGTCCATATATATGCAAGGGAGCAGAAAAATGTGCATGTATGCACTGTGCTGTCCAGGACAGGACAGACAGAGGCCTAAATCTGGGAGAGGGGCAGCCAGAAAAGACAGAGCTGACAAAGGTACAGCATTTGTGCATGAGCACTGAGACATTGTGTTAGATGGCCAGGAGGACCAAGGCACGAGGCCTGAGCAACAGTGCTGCTAAAGAGAGCCATGAGGCTGCATATTGTTTCTGTCCATATTGATAATGGAAACCCCTGTGGGAAAAGCTGTTTGTTTAGCTCATGTGTAGCGTTTGCCGGTGAGTTCAGTCCATGCCAGATATGCCTTTTCAGAGCTTTTCTACCCACTTTTATTAAAACAAAAGGAAAAGTCCAACTAACAAAGTTGTCACAATAATTAAACATCCTCCTTTTTAGCAGTCAGTGCTGTGACTAGGTTGCCAGGAACCTTGTCTGTGAGACTGATGATTTCTGCCTTTCCTGTTATCATTCCAGATTCCTTAACTCTGTCTCCCCTGTCGCCAACTCTGCTTGTTCCTTGTCTACCATCTGCTTCAGCCTTTACCCGAATACCAACTACTACCGACTGCATCCACCTTTGCTTGGACACTGAATATAATTGCCTGCTGCCAGCTTCAGCTTCTGGCTATACACTGACCATTCTTGTCTGTTGCCTGACTCAACCTGTGCTTGAATTCTGACTGTCCATAGGGCCACAAAAGAACAAATGAAGTATAGTCCATCATTGGTTCTGGAGTGCTTTTCTTTGTGCTTTGATATCATTCCATTATTTCACATCATTTAGGCATACCCTGGGTAGAAGCCAAAATCCAAACATCCACTGATTCTCTGGAGAGACATGCTTCTCCTTGGACTACTGTTACCAGTTTTAGTCCAAATGCAGTTTTGTTCTGAACTTGCCTATTGGGGTGTTTGGGGAGCACCAGGCTTTTTTTGTCATATATAGCAGTGGCATTTCTACTGCTACTGTATAAGATGAACTTACCATGTCTTTAGCAACCAGTGACATCACCCAGCCTCATTCATTTACTGGCCAGTAATGCCCTACCATGTAAACATAGTGTCAGAAATAGTGGATGTCATCACTAACCAAATTTTTCCGTCGGATGTTTTTTTTTTTTTCTTTCAATAGTTGGTAGGTGTCATTCATTGATTTATGAGGGATTTACGTTGTGGAACATTTTTGTTTTTTTTCTATTTTTTTATAAAATACTTGTAATACCGTGTAACCACTGGCCAAAGTTATGGGATGGAAAAGAATATTTAGTCTGAACAGTTTGTGAAGAGTCCAAGTTTATTATCACAGTAAAGCATATCTTTACAAGTTCTAAGCCCTCTATCTGTCCATAAAGTAAATTATTTATCTGAATGGCAGAAACGCAGGAGAATGAATAGGTAAATATGGAGAAAACTAGGGTATGAGTACAATTTCCTAGTTTCTATCCACAATATTATTGTATCCCTAAGTAATATATTCGATTTAAACCTAGTAGGTAGTTGTTGAAACGGCAAATGAAGAAGGGCATTTAGCAACCTGGCTTGTTGGTAAAGTTCGTTTTGGGTACATAAATAATAAAGAGATTTGTGTAAAACTTACTAAAGTTGTCAACATATTTTCAATGTATTTACAAGAGTACAGAGAGTAACTGGAGTAACTGATCATCTAGAACAGGGGTAGGCAACCTGCGGCTCTCTAGCTGTTGTGGAACTACATTTCCCATGAGGTATTGCAAAGATGACAAAACTGGCAGTTACAGCTATGACTTGCAGAGGCATGATGGAACTTGTAGTCCTGCGGCTCTCAGGTTGCCTACCCCTGATCTAGAAGAATGAATGCTCACTTAGCTTGAATTTTTAAATTAGTGTGAATACATTGAAACAGTTTCTGTTTTCTAAACTCATCCACATATATTGACATTATCATGTCTGGACATGCCATTGCAATTTTTTTGAGTTGTCAAGATATAGATTAGCAAGAAAGAGACAATATGTGATTAGGAGCCCAGTTAGAAGTATCTACATTGTAGCACCATCCCAAACTTTCAATCAAAGCAGGAACAAAAGAGCAAGCATAAGTAACCACACCTAAGCATAAATGTGGAACTATCCTGCTCAGAAAAAAGGGACTTTATATGTAACTCACAATGGGATAAATATACAACACAAAACTATAAAAAAAATATTAATCCATCCTGTTAAAATAGACATTTTCCATAAAAACAATGAATATTACGGTCTAGCACCAGCATACAGTCTTAAGTTTGTGGTGAACAAGCAATAAGCATATAGGATCAATGCGTTTCACTGCATTTGCTTCCTCAGGATCCACACTTGAGATGCAACACTAGAATTAATGAAACTAGAATTCAAATAACATCTTAATTTATATAGAACCAGCAAAAATAAATAAATAAATATATATATATGAAAAAGTGGAGAGAAAAGGGGGGGGGGATAAATATCAAAACATAAGCAAAAATAGTCCTACTTAACATACCACTTACCCAAGTCGTATCAGATCACCTAACGTGAAAAGATTGAAACAGTATACATTCTCTCTTGGGGGGGAGAAGACAATCACATTACCCAAGCAGAACCTAATGGGGGATAGTAATCAGAGTAGGATCAAACTCTGTAAAAACATACATTAAAATTATTCCCCTCATATTAGCCAATTTAACCATATCCATGTACCAGACAAGCCTCTCACCAGAACTGGCTTTAAACGAGGGAGAGCAGGGATCAGCTTGTAATTGGGTACATAACACTCTAGGCTGTTCCCATATGGTTCCCGGCTCCTATCCTAGATACAAATACACACTGCTCATATACCCATGGCCATCCAAAATTCACTCCCATGATGTTATCAGATCAGCCTATATAATTAAGAAAGTATACTTCTTTCTACAGATCTGGCGTCCCTGGCTTGATGTAGCCGAACCATCTAGATTTGATCAGACCCTTTTGTCGATATGAGACTTTTTTTTCGCCGCAACCCCTGGATCCCTTTCTTTTTCTCTCTTTTTTTTTATCTTCCTTTCCCCTGTTTGTCTTCTCTCTTTTTTTTTATCTTCCTTTCCCCTGTTTGTCTTCATGATATTTATGGATTGTAACCTCTTTTCTTTTTTATATAAAAGAACTGCACCAGCAATGTTGTATCTATCTGCTGGACTTCCTCGGGAGTCCTGGATGCAGAATGCCAGTGTGCATCCGGTGAGGCTCTGTGTCCCACCTTTCCTGCCTTTTGTAGGCGGATCGTGTGCTGATTTTTAATCGTTGTGTAATAATTCCCTGGTCTCTAATTGTCCACCATTTTTCAAATTGTGATGCTTTATTTTATCTCTACATATGCTGCACTTGTGTACTAAGTTTATTTCTTTGTCTATACGTCTGTGCTTTTTGTACTATTCAACAGAACACTTGTAGGTTTTATTTTTTGTTGGTCAGTGCTCTTGTTTCTGACTGTTACTCTGACGTTGTCTATTCTATAATAAAATCCATTGTAAAAGAAAGTATACTTCTTACACCCCAGGCACAAAGGCACTAATAAACCAGAGATTTTTTTTTTAAAAAAGCCTATGACATAGCATACACAGTATATCCTACTCACCAAACCAATAGCGGTTAACTGTCAAAACTGCATAAACCATCAACCAAAGAGGAAATCCCAACATTACCTGGTGCCCAGGGTCAGTAGGGGGCCCCATGAGATGCCCCTGGTACCTTTCATAGGCTTTTTTAGGTGTGGTTTGAGTGTGGGCAAGGACACAGGGGCCCCATGATCCCCTATTGCTCAGGGGCCCCATGAGTTGTCATTCCGCCCCTGCCTGCCCAGATATATATTGTGCATATGTAAAAAAGTGCAGCGCTAAAAAAAATTATATTGGGGAATGGTAAACTGCAAATGCCAAATAATAAAGTGTATCACGGGCAGAATCTAAATACAATTATGTTCATGGTGATCCGTGAAGTAAAGTGCAGTAGTAAATAATGTTATACATATATAAAATCTGAGATATATAAATAGGATAAAACTCTACATCAATTTCCGTGGTTAAATGTGCTATTTATATAGTCAAATGCCATAAATGGAAGCAATTGTCTGTGAAACCATAAGGCACAGTATAATTAAGGTGCAGAGTGCAAATGTGCTGATGATCACACAAAAGAATTCATCACCTCTCTCGGATGTACAGTCACCAGATGAAAACTGGTGACAAGCAATCAAGCATTAAACATCTAAGAATGGATGGCAGCCAAGGGGTTAAACCGGACCAAATTCATCCTGAGCAGTCTGATGGGAAGTCAGCCCCTGTCCAAGATGGCCACCGCTCCGACCATCAGCAGCGGCGGTGTAACGTCAGTAAATGGCGGCTCCACCCAGTAACATCATTTACTACTGCACTTTACTTCACGGATCACCGTGAACAGTATTGTATTTAGATTCTGCCTGTGATACACTTTTTATTGTTTGGCATTTTCTTTTTGAGCTTATTAGCTGATATTTTCATGCTTTTACTTGATGCACTTCACTATTTCACTCAGCTCATTAAATTTATGATGCACTTTACCATATTGTTTGACTTTTAGATTTTGTATTTGCTAATGTTTTTTTCATTTATATGTGTTGCACGTTACCATTCCACAATATAATTTTTTTTTTCTAGCACTGCACTTTTTTACGTATACTATTGTAGGGGATTAAAAGTGGTTCAGCGAGCGCTAAAGCAATAAGAACATAAGCAGCTGATACACTAAAAGGAAACCATATAACCTCTCAAGCATACAAAATATGAAAAAGTGCAGCACACTTTTTCATATATTGTAGGGGATTGTTACCTTCACCTTGTGTGCTAGCTGATCCCCAGATATCGCCAGCGCTCACCTATATATTAGATTCTGTTATATATTGTGCTTAATTGCTTGGGTCCACCCATCTCCCCTCCTGTCCCCCACACACCACCAAATGAACACAGCCCACACACCTGAACAGGTGTGGGCATAGCAGTGGGACACTCCACACATTTGCCCAGAAGAAAAATGGTGGGGACATACACGTCACTTCCTGTGGTACCATATCTGGCATCATGACCGGAAGTACAACTAACGCCATATTGAGACATATGGAAGTATCACGGGCGCCATCTTAGAGCACCCGCGGACATTATCTACATCTACCAAAATAAACCATAAATGCCCCAAGCCCTTTAAAAAAGACACCAAATCAAATCCACCACTAATGCACACCAAAAAATAAAATAAATATAAAGTAACCAAAAGCAAAAATACTCAACAAAAAACTTATATATAGCTCTGAATATGTGCGGACACCCACCAGCTCAGAAAAAACTCCCCCTGATCCCCCCAGCTCAATATAAAGAAAAAATAATAATAATAAAAATAATAATAAAAAAAAAGAAAACATATAAAAATTTTAATTGATAATATAAAGACAAAAGAAAATAAATGAAAATATAAATAAAATTTGTGAAATCAGTAATAACCAAATACCAACCCACAGATTTGTTTAGTGTTAAACCTCACCAAAAATATACAAAATAACTTACCCCACCAAAATACACATAGGAAAAAGACAAAGACACCTATATAAAGGGTATTTACATTCAGAGTTGATGTACCATATAGCAGGAATATGACTGCAAAACATGCCATATTATAAGAAAGGAGCATAACTTTTAGGCCTGTTTTTTTTACATGTTTTTAAACTATAAATCCATCTGCATTCCCTCTGTAGAATTGTGTTATCAAAATACCCAGCTCTAGGGTGGGGGTGAATTCTTTCAAGGGCTAGAAACCTCATGCCACTAGGGTTGTAATCGTGTTCTTTAGCATAATGCCTTGACTCACAAGATCACCCTCTCGTACATCATTAACGTGATCACAAATTTTTTCCCAATACTTACTCTTGGTTTTCCCAACATAGTAGGCATTACATGGGCACCTTAACAAATAGACAATGATAACAGTCTGACATTACACAAAAGGGGTTGATTTACTAAGAATAAGGTGAAGCAATAGATAGTAGACATTAAACTTCACCTAATTAAAACAATTAAGGCCTTGCTGTGGTGAATGGAAAAGTGTGATCACATAAGCGAATGACTATTAGTAAATGTCAATAGTTGGGGTTGTATAAGACAAACGTGGGCTCTAGATGGCACAAAACTGCAAGATTTGTTTGCGGTCACATCTATGTGAATGCACAAATAAAAATCGTCAGGTATCATTTATTTTGCATCCTTTGCTGTTATTATTATAGTCTCTATTAATTCTCTTTCCTCTTCCTTTTTTTTGGGGGGGGGAAATATGTTCTGTAAATGAATGCAATTCTAAATTAATGTTACAGAGTAATACATACTATTTTTTAATGCAAAATATCTAGATAAATTATATGACAAATAATTTTAATGTCTAATTAGAATTTTAATAGAATATTAATTATATATCTTCATTCTTTAATCATGGTACTACAATATGCACTACCTCAAACTTTGCTCAGCATAGTGGCTTAATGGTTAGCATTCCTGCCGAACAGCCCTTGGGTCATGGGTTCCAATCCCAGCCACAGTATCACCTGCCTGGAGTTTGCATGTTTTCTCTGTTCTTTTGTGGGTTTGTTCCCACACTCTAAAGACATGCTGATAGGTTAATTGGCCCTAGTATATGTATGAATGTCAGTTTGTGGCCTTAGATTATAAGCATCTTAAGGTTACAGACTGATGTGAATGCACAAATTCTGTAAGTTAATTGCCTGTGCTCTACAAGTCCCTGGAATAATTATTATTACATTAAGAATTTGGCTACTAACACATTACATTCCAAACTGTTCTGGATTTAGAGCTAGAGAGTGGAGAGGGAGTAGAATAGCTGACTGGTGTTTGCTTGTGTCTGTGCCACCTGTATAGTTAGGAATAACAATTACTTATTCTGTGGAATAACTGGAACCTCTGGTATGTGCCTAAATGTGTATAGTAATCTTACACATCTTCTACTGATAATACACTAATTGTTATTAATGTTTTGCCTGCAGTGTGCATGAGATAACCCATCCTTTCAACAAGTAAAGTGTTAGAAAGCAATAATAATTCTCATTTTATGAATGGACCCAACTATGCAGTGTCCAGATCAGTGTGCCCAGATAAGACAATCAGAGTGGCTAGTGTATGGACAAGACACTATTCTCTATGTCTCAGCTAGGTTGAGATTCATTAGCCAATATGTTACAATGGACAGAGAAGTATCTTTCCTTCACATCAAACATAAATTATAAAGTGTAGGGACCTGGGTCAATAGTTTCCAAAGGAATGGATTGTTCAGACAGGTCCTCCTATTACAGAGTTTTGCTACATGTAAAGGGAGATTGGACAATCAGATTGTATAGTGCAGGGGTGGGCAACCTGCGGCTTTCCAGCTGTTGCAGTTCCATCATGCCTCTGCAAGTCATAGCTGTAACTGTCAGTTTTGCACTGTCTCATGGGACCTGTAGAGTAATGCTTGTAACTTCCGAACTTTGTAATGCCTCATGGGAAATGTACTTCCACAACAGCTGGAGAGCCGCAGGTTGCCTACCCCTGGTATAGTGTATGCATAGCTTAATTATCGGAAATAAAATTAAGAAGTGACACTTGTTTTGTTCAAATAAATTGTCTTTATTAGAGAAATAACATGGAAATACTGGGCTGGATTTCAAGTCAAGCTTATAGTGTTTTGATGGAGCCTGAAAAGTTCCAAAAAAAAAGAAAAAAGGGCTGCTCTTTGCCAGCACATGGTCAAACCACATCTGGAAAACATGGGGACTCCAACATTTGTTGCCGGTTCTTTCAGAAACAAGAAGCAATTATGCACCCCCACCAGCAGCATAGAGGAGAGGGATGTCAAGGTTGCTGTGCTACTTCCAAACCACCACTGTGATGCCAGAGTGTTTATACAGATCCTTGATGCCAGTTCTTGCCTTGCACCACAAAATATCCACTTTCCGCAAATGAAGGTGAGTAGAGAACATGAAGGTGGCTTTCTCCCAGCTTGAACCGCAAGCAGAACTACACCTGTAAAATGAGAGCAAAGAATAAGTGACATTTTATCATGCCAATCACTTCTCTGTGCAGGCTAGCTGGAGTTTATTGTTCAGTCTTTTGCAGTTCAGGAGTGAAAATAAGCATCTCTGTCCTGTTAAGGTGGTTTGAAAGGCAGAAGGTTTTATTATCTTCAGGCATTATAGATTCTCTGGGCAGCCCCCCCCCCCAGCCACCCTACTAATATCTACCTGAGCTCCATCACGACCCACTCTCTGGGGTATCTCACTCTTCATTGGCTGTGACAGCAGTTGGTGCTATTTGCTCCTGCTGCTGTCAATCGCAGCCAATGAGCCAATAAGGTGGGAGAGGGGGCAGGGCTGAGCCACAGAATGGACACGCAGAGCAGTGGCTTGGGAGGGAGAATGCTCGGGTGCCCACAGAAAAAAATGCTTGCTTTGGGGGCACTTGACAGGAGGGAGGGGCCAGGAATTCTGGTGGGTAACCCAAGAAAAAAAGGATCAGGGCTGCTCTGTGCCAAACCACTACACTGAGCAGGCAAATATAGCATATCTCTTATTTTAGAGAAAAAAAAAATCATCATTTAAGCCTTGGTTCTCTGGGGACTCTCACTCCTGATTGGCTGAGGCAGCAGCGGAACCCCATGACTCCTGCTACTGTTGATCACAGCCAGTGAGCCAATCAGGAGAGAGAGAGGGGCAAGGTTGAGCCACAGCTCTGTGTGTGAATGGACATGCAGAGCTTTGGCATGGGAGCCCTCCTGATCGGGCACCCCCATAGCAAGCTGCTTGCTGTGGGGGTACCCGGCATGAGGGAGGGGCTAGGAGCACTGGTCAGGGACCCGAGAAGAGTAGGATCCAGGCTGATCTGTGCAAAACCACGGGATCCCATGAAGATTAAATACAGCCCTGCCCCACACTCTGTGTAAACAAATAATGTAATATCTGTAAAAATCACAAACATTTGACTTACCATGAAAACCTTGCCCCTGTGGCTCATGGCATCAGGAATTATTTCGCCCTCAGAGGACTCCCCGGATGCCCATTCTATGTGGGGTCTTTTACTGGCATTCCATTGGGTATTCCCAGGAAACATTACAAAATGTTTGTTCTCATTCCAGTGATTAAGCATTTATTAGCTTACTAGCAACACACACAATGTTCAACCCAAGCAGGAAAACTATTTAATGTTGTAAGCACAAGAATCAGATGATATTAACTCCCAAACATTTTGGCTTGTGTATGACCCTTGGGAAGAATTGATATGAAATTAAATAGAGCATGTAGATTTTAGGGTCCAGAACATCCAATTAGAAGAGGGTGGCCTCCTGAAAATGACTAAAGCTTGAATTGCCCTTTTTGATATTGTAAGGGGATGGGGTGTAAACAGCCACTGTCCCCTTGTCCTTACCATACTATAAGGTTCACAGAAGGTCGCGGCTTGTCAGACACTAATAGCTAGGAAGCTCTGCTGAGACAGGCCCTCCCACACCTTTAATATTGTATTTTTGGTTTTTTTAGTCTGTGTCCATTGTTCTTTTATAAATTGTCACCAAGACAGAAGCTTTTTTTTTAATTCATGCATTCTCAGCATAGAGAAAAATATATTTGTTCTGCATCCTTCTCAGGCCCACAAATATCTTGTGGCCAACAATGATTCGACGCTGTGCCATAAAACAGAACTTTGTCTTTCTATTATATATGTACAGGCCTACACATTTTGTGCTAATAACTAGCTAGCCAACAAACTAGCATCAACATTGTAGGGTATATTCATGAACCTGCTTTATAATGTGTGATAGGGATGCAAGACATAGCATGTAAGCCTGACATAAATGGATTACACTTCGGCCACTTCTGCAGAAAATTACCACTTTAAAATACAGGGATGGTTGGCTTGATTGTACACAAGGCAAATGGTGAATCATCTGGGATACAACCAGCATGTGTGAGGTTGCATAAGATTCTTACTGGTAGCTGATAAAGCCACTACCAACAAAATCAGTGTATTGTGCCAACCATAAATGCTTCACATACCCCCCACTACCAGAATCTACAACAGGCCATCACACATCTCATCTGGAATATGCAGTTCGGTTTTGGGCACCAATTCACAAAAAAAGAATATTCGGGAACTGGAGAAAAGGACAACCAAACTGATAAGAGGTATGGAGGAGCTCAGCTATGAGGAAAGAACAAAAGAATTGAATTTATTCTCTCTTGAGAAGAGGAGATTAAGGGGAGATATGATCAACGTGTATAAATTCATCAGTGGTTCATATAGTGAACTCGGTGTATAGTTATTCACCCTGAGGTCATCAAAATGGACAAGGGGGCACACTTTATGTCTGGAGCAAAAGAGATTTAATCCCCAAATATGGAAAGGTTTCTTAACAGTAAGAGCTGTGAAAATGTGGAATAGACTCACACTGATGGTACTTGCACTGGGCCGGAGGTGAGGCAGCCTCCTCCCTCTGCTGCTCCTGCTCATCCTCCTCCCCCAGGGACCAAACATCTGGTGCTACACAAACAAAAAACACACAAAGCACATTTAGGAGCTCAAAGTTCTAAAAGGGACACAGACAACAGGACATTACACTGAAGGTACTTACACTGGGCCAGAGGTGAGGCAGCCTCCTCCCTCTACTGCTGCTCCTCCTCCTCCTCCCTGGGAGAAAACATGGCTGGTGCTAGACAAACAACAAAAAGAACACACAAAGCACATTTAAGAGCTCAAAGTTCTAAATGGGACACAGAGAACAGGCTATCACATTGACGGTAATTACGGTGGGCTGGAGGTGAGGCATCCTCCTGCTGCTCTTCCTCATCACTGTTTTCTACAGAAATAACAACACAAAATAAATAACAAATGATTCCACAAACATATATATTTTTCACAGATATTTTGGACAAAATTTTAAATACACTTGTGTGCCCAAGCTATTAGCACATTGCCATCTGTCCACTATACATTTCCTGTGGGCAGGCAGCACATACAGGCACAATTGTGAATGTGTGGACTTAGAAGGGTGCTGTGAGTCAGCTAGGATGCACCCCAACTGTGTCCACCGCACTACAATAGCTAGCACCTCATGCTATCAGGCCTCTTTGAGCAGTCTGGGAATCATATGTTCACTATGCAATCACAAGTTGTCCACAAAGCTGTTAAGAATGAATGTAATTCCAAACAGCTTTGCTTCCTTTACCAATGAGCTGTGATTGGCCCACAGCTAGCACATGGTACCTGGCCCAATCACAGCACACTGTACTATGGGATTAGCTGTAGCCAATCCCACATTACTAATAAGCACAGCTGTCATGAATGTAGCCCATTTATGACAGTTATAAACATTGTACCACCAAAGTTTAGGAACAATTGAAACAATATTCCCTGCTGCCCTCACCCTTTCCAAGAGAAGCACAGCATTACTTTGTTGATACTGAACTATTCTGAGGAAAGTATTTAAAAAAATACAAATGTTCTCTAAACATCTTTTTTGTTTCCAAAAAATAACATACCTAAAAAAAAAGTGTCATTTAACTCCTGTCACCTTAATATCCATGATCACTGCCACACCAGTCATATGAGGACATTATACTTTGTTGGTGTTAGTAAGTAAAAACAATTGATAAAAAAAAATATTTAATGTTATTTCTTCATTATCCCAAAAACTGAGACAAAGCAATCCTAAGTCAATACATTTCCCATGCCTCTAAATCAGCGGTTATCAACCTGGGGGTCGCGACCCCTTTGGGGGTCGAACGACACTTTCCCAGGGGTCGCCTAAGACCATCGGAAAACACATATTTCCGATGGCCTTAGGAACCGAGACACCGCTCCTCTGTCCGTCTCCAGGTGTGGGCGGGATGACATGCAGTCCCTGTCATCCGGACACACACCCGGGATCAATCCTCGTCGGTGATTGGCCGCCGGAACTGTAGCTCAGGAGCGGCACACAGGCGGCCAATCACCGGCGAGGAGGTGGAGCTTGGAAAGGAGGAGCCGAGCGGCACCGCGAAGATCGAGCGAGTGAAGAGGAGGAGAGCGGCCGGAGAAGGAAGACATCTGACCGGTAAGTGTCTGTACCATGGGAGAGGGAGGGAGCGAGCGAGCCCAGGCTGGAGCAGGGGTCAGCAAGGTAAGTATCATTGGTGTCAGTGGGAGGAATAGTGCCCAATCATTGGTGTCACTAATACCAATGATGGGGCACTATTCCTCCCCCCACTGACACCAACGATGGGGCACTATTCCTCCCCCCACTGACACCAACGATGGGGCACTATTCCTCCCCCTTTGACACCAACGATGGGGCACTATTCCTCCCCCTGATACCAACGATGGGGCAGTATTCCTCCCACTGACACCAACGATGGGGCAGTATTCCTCCCACTGACACCAACGATGGGGCAGTATTCCTCCCACTGACACCAACGATGGGGCACTATTCCTCCCACTGACACCAACGACGGGGCACTATTCCTCCCACTGACACCAATGATGGGGCACTATTCCTCCCACTGACACCAACGATGGGGCACTATACTTCCCACTGATACCAATGATGGGGCACTATTCCTCCCACTGACACCAATGTTGGGGCACTATTGCTCCCCCTGATACCAATGATGGGGGCACTATTCCTCCCACTGATACCAATGATGGGGGCACTATTCCTCCCACTGACACCAATGATGGGGCACTATTCCTCCCACTGATACCAATGATGGGGGCACTATTCCTCCCACTGACACCAATGATGGGGCACTATTCCTCCCACTGACACCAATGATGGGGCACTATTCCTCCCACTGACACCAGTGTTGGGGCACTATTCCTCCCACTGATACCAGTGATGGGACACTTTTCCTCCCACTGACATCAGTGATGGGGCACTATTCCTCCCACTGACACCAATGATGGGGCACTATTCCCCCCACTGACACCAATGATGGGGCACTATTCCCCCCACTGACACCAACGATGGGGCACTATTCCCCCCACTGACACCAATGATGGGGCACTATTCCCCCCACTGACACCAACGATGGGGCACTATTCCTCCCACTGACACCAATGTTGGGACACTATTGCTCCCCCTGATACCAATGATGGGGCACCATTGCTCCCCCTGATACCAATGATGGGGCACTATTCCTCCCACTGACACCAATGATGGGGGCACTATTCCTCCCACTGATACCAATGATGGGGCACTATTCCTCCCACTGACACCAATGATGGGGCACTATTCCTCCCACTGATACCAATGATGGGGCACTATTCCTCCCACTGACACCAGTGTTGGGGCACTATTCCTCCCACTGACACCAGTGATGGGACACTTTTCCTCCCACTGACACCAGTGATGGGGCACTATTCCTCCCACTGACACCAATGATGGGGCACTATTCCCCCCACTGACACCAATGATGGGGCACTATTCCCCCCACTGACACCAATGATGGGGCACTATTCCCCCCACTGACACCTATGATGGGGCACTATTCCTCCCACTGACACCAATGATGGGGCACTATTCCTCCCACTGACACCTATGATGGGGCACTATTCCTCCCACTGACACCAATGATGGGGCACTATTCCTCCCACTGATACCAATGATGGGGCACTATTCCTCCCACTGACACCAATGATGGGGCACTATTCCCCCCACTGACACCAATGATGGGGCACTATTCCCCCCACTGACACCTATGATGGGGCACTATTCCTCCCACTGACACCAATGATGGGGCACTATTCCTACCACTGACACCAATGATGGGGCACTATTCCTCCCATTGACATCAGTGATGGGACACTATTCTTCCCACTGACACCAATGACGTGGCACTATTCCTCCCACTGATACCAATGATGGGGCACTATTCCTCCCATTGACATCAGTGATGGGACACTATTCCTCCCACTGACACCAATGACGTGGCACTACTCCTCCCACTGCAAAATTACAGTTATGAAGTAGCAACGAAAATAATTTTATGGTTGGGGGTCACCACAACATGAGGAACTGTATTAAGGGGTCGCGGCATTAGAAAGGTTGAGAACCACTGCTCTAAATGAATGTGTAGTTTCCAAAAAAGGGTCATTTGGGGGGGATTTGTACTGTCCATTAATTTTAAGGGCCCTGAAGAGATGAGATTGGCCATCAATACATCAGGGTTTGTAAAATTCACTCAAAAAAAAAAAAAGCATATTTTCAAGACTGGCCAACTTTCACATAGACTAATTGTACACTTATTGGCCTTTTAGTTTTGCAACAAAGACTTTGCAAAATACAATTTTGAAGAAATATATGAATAGAGATTAGTAAGGGATTTTTGTGGGATATTTTTAGTCTCTGAAAATGTGTTATTTTTAAGTTTTTTTGAATGCTTATCTAATGCTAAATTAAACACACATTGTCTCTTTTGGCTTAACAAATGTAAATACAACTATTTGTGTACAGTGTTTTATGAGCAAGCAATTGGCAGTTAAAGTAGGTGATTTTCCAAATTTGCCATGGTCATGAAGGAGGTACAATCTTCCAGAGCTTGTGCTTACCTTCCACAATTTGAAGCATCGCATTGTATGCTCCCCCCATGGAACATATCGCAGAGTTGCGATCCTCCTCCTCCACTTCTTCAACAAGCAGACCATTGACAGGCATTCATCAGCTGTGTCTAGAACAAGTAAAAAAAAACAACATAATAGCATTACAAATTAGAAATGTATATAGAAAAGCTGTTTCCACACACACAAACATATTTGAGCTGAATTGCTGACCATATAGACTTACCAGGGATTCAAGGCACAACTTTTTTCAACATCTGCTCATTTCTCCTCTTCACATCACTCCAGCAGTGTTGCATTTTTAAAACTGGTACGATATTGGAACCTCTATCACAGCTTATCATGTATGTGCCACAGGATAGCCTGCTTGGCGAAGTTGGTCTTACTACAATCATATCTGCGAAGGAGGAGGATCTGTGGATACATAAAAATTTGGATTAATAACATTCTAGATGTTAGTGTTACCAAACATTAAAACATGCCAAACCAACCTTTGTAGAATTGACACAAAGGAAAATGAAAAAAAATATGTATATTTATTTATACACACACGCACACACATATATATACAGTACATATATATATACCGTGTTTCCCCGAAAATAAGACACTGTCTTATATTTTTTTTGACTCAAAAAAAACACACTAGGTCTTATTTTTGGGGTAGGTCTTATTTTTTTAATGTACAGGTGTGGACAGGGGGTGCAGAGGTGAGCTGTAGGCAGTTGTGGATGAGGGTTACTATAGAGAGGGCCGGCTGATGACAGATGACAGTTGTGAGCTGCAGTCAGGTGTTGCAGAGGTGAATTGACAGGTGAGTTTCAAACAGGGTGCAGAGATGAGCCACAGACAGGGTGCAGGGGTGAGTTGCAGGGGATGCAGAAGTGAGCTTCGGGTCCTATCTTCCCACACAGTGCACCAACCGCACTCACTCACCACTCTGCCTCTCCTCACTGGCTAGTGATCACCCCTGGGGCATTGGCTTCCATGCATTAGGCTGCAGGATGAGATGCCCCGCCCCCGCCCCACCCCTAAACACACTGCACCCTCAGATATCTGTTCCTTCCCTGTCCCACAGTAAGTACAGAAGTAGGGGGGTTCTGTGGGAGCAGATGGTGCTGTTACTTAAAAGAGGGATTGTCACTTGGAAACACAAAAGCCGCGCTTCTGCGTTTATAGGAGACAGTAGATATTGGTGTACACAGGGCCAGTGCCAGAGGTGGTGGAACAGCTGATCACAACTAGGTCTTATTTTCAGGGTAGGTCTTATACTTCAGCAATTCCCAAAAACAGTACTAGGTCTTATTTTTGGGGTAGGTCTTATTTTCGGAGAAACAGGGTATATATATATATATATATATATATATGTATATATATAGTGGGGCAAAAAAGTATTTAGTCAGCCACCAATTGTGCAAGTTCTCCCACTTAAAAAGATGAGAGAGGCCTGTAATTGGCATCATAGGTAGACCTCAACTATGAGAGACAAAATGAGAAAACAAATCTAGACAATCACATTGGCTGATCTGGAAAGAATTTATTTGCAAATTATGGTGGAAAATAAGTATTTGGTCACCTACAAACAAGCAAGATTTCTGGCTCTCACAGACCTGGACCTTCTTCTTTAAGAGGCTCCTCTGTCCTGCACTCATTACCTGTATCAATGGCACCTGTTTGAATTTGTTATCAGTATAAAAGACACCTGTCCACAACCTCAAACAGTCACACTCCAAACTCCACTATGGTGAAGATCAAAGAGCTGTCGAAGGACACCAGAAACAAAATTGTAGACCTGCACCAGGCTGGGAAGACTGAATCTGCAATAGGCAAGCAGCTTGGTGTGAACAAATCAATTGTGGGAGCAATAATTAGAAAATGGAAGACATACAAGACCACTGATAATCTCCCTCGATCTGGGGCTCCACGCAAGATCTCACCCCGTGGGGTCAAAATGATCACAAGAACAGTGAGAAAAAATCCCAGGACCACACAGGGGGACCTAGTGAATGACCTGCAGAGAGCTGGGACCAACATAACAAAGGCTACCATCAGTAACACACTACACCGCCAGGGACTCAGATCCTGAAGTGCCAGACGTGTCCCCCTGCTTAAGCCAATACATGTCTGGGCCCATCTGAAGTTTGCTAGAGAGCATTGGATGATCCAGAAGAGGATTGGGAGAATGTCATATGGTCAGATGAAACCAAAATAGAACTCTTTGGTAGAAACACAACTCGTCGTGTTTGGAGGAGAGAGAATGCTGAGTTGCATCCAAAGAACACCATACCTACTGTGAACTATAGGGGTGGCAACATCAGGCTTTGGGGCTGTTTCTCCGCAAAGGGACCAGGATGACTGATCCATGTATAGGACAGAATGAATGGGGCCATGTATCGTGAGATTTTAAGTGCAAACCTCCTTCCATCAGCAAGGGCATTGAAGAGGAAACGTGGCTGGGTCTTCCAACATGACAATGATGCCAAACAATGCCTGGGCAACAAAGGAGTGGCTTCGTAAGAAGCATTTCAAGGTCCTGGAGTGGCCTAGCCAGTCTCCAGATCTCAACCCCATAGAAAACCTTTGGAGGGAGTTGAAAGTCCGTGTTGCCCAGCGACAGCCCCAAAACATCACTGCTCTAGAGGAGATCTGCATGGAGGAATGGGCCAACATACCAGCAACAGTGTGTGCCAACCTTGTGAAGACTTACAGGAAGCGTTTGACCTCATTGCCAACAAAGGATATATAACAAAGTATTGAGATGAACTTTTGATATTGACCAAATACTTATTTTCCACCATAATTTGCAAATAAATTATTTCCAAATCAGCCAATGTGATTGTCTAGATTTTTTTTCTCATTTTGTCTCTCATAGTTGAGGTCTACCTATGATGCCAATTACAGGTCTCTCTCATCTTTTTAAGTGGGAGAACTTGCACAATTGGTGGCTGACTAAATACTTTTTTGCCCCACTGTATATATTTTTGATACATTAATGTAAATTAGGTTGCTGGTAATTGAGCCAGTGGATAATATCAAGACTCATAATGTCATTGCTAAAAGACATAATCCTCAGGTGGAAGTAGTATGCCTTTGACAAGGCTTTCAAATTAAACACATCTGATATTGCTGCGGTTGGTGTCCAGAATTAGACATACAGTATGATGAACAGGTAGCTTAGATGAAAACTTTCCTTAATTGTGAACTCTCCATGAGACATCCGCTGTCTGAAGTTGAAATGGCAGGGCACTGCCAATTATGATGTAAATATGGCTCACCGCCAGCAAACAGCCTAAATGTCTCCTTTAACTTATAGTTGATGTGAAGGCAGTAAGAAAGTCCACACAGGACAGTGGGGGTAGGGTGCTGCACACCATCTATGAAGTATGACATTGTGTCCCCATCCTGTGACAGAAAAAGTTACAGAGGGAAAGGCAATATAGTAGTCACTATAGAGGCTTCAAGTAGTGAAGGCCCTAGGTTCGTAAGTCCAGTTTATGTGTAAGAAGGATGTCACTCATCATCTGCTCAGACAGAGAGAGACAATGCACTGTTCCTCCCTTTGTTTGATTCAAGCCCGGAGTCCCGGAGGCAGCTGCCAGCATTGGGACCCTTGTGGAAGGGCTCCGCTTCCCTCTAGGTGCACATGTAGATTGATGAACTCCCAGCACAGGCGTGTATTTCCTTGTCCCCACTAGGACTAGGTGTAATGTGCCAATGTGCCAGCCGGTAGTGACATCACTGACGATGGGCGTATCTTCAGGACCATTAGGAAGCAGAGCTGGAAAGTTTACTTATATCAGGCTTCACTCCACACACATATACAAATACAGAAACAGCAATGCTTTCCATTGGTAAACAGATAAAAACGGTCATTATAATTAGAGATGAGCGAATCGAAGTAGCCGAAGTGGAATTCGAGTCGAATATCGGAAAAATTTCGATTCGCGCCGAATCCGAAAAATAGCCTAATTCGGACGCGCGAATCGAAATTTTTCCGAAAATGGCGGCTGACATGTGCGGCGACGGAGCGGGGATGTCTGAGAAGGCGCGCAGACAAGGCGCGCTGACCCATAATGCATTCCTCAACGACATGTGATCGCAGCAGCCAATCAGCAGCCAGCCAGCTAGCACTGTGTAATGGTCGAGCTATAAATAGCGGCCATTTTGGAATTCTTCATTTGCCTGCAGTCATTGAACAGAGGCAGACCGCTCTGTATTAGGGACAGGGACAGAGTTAGGGCCACAGAAACGATACTTGGGGACAGAGAAACGATACTTAGGGACAGAGAACTATTACTCAGGGACACAGAATTGTTAATTAGGGCCACAGAATCGTTACTTAGGGACAAAGAAACGCTAGTTAGGGCCACAGAATTCATACTCAGGGACAGACAGAATTGTTACTGAGTGCCAGAGAATTGTTACTTAGGGCCACAGAAACGTTATTAGGGCCACAGAATTGTTACTCAGGGACAGACAGAATTGTTACTGAGTGCCAGAGAATTGTTACTTAGGGCCACAGAAACGTTATTAGGGCAACAGAATTGTTACTCAGAGACAGACAGAATTGTTACTGAGTGCCAGATAATTGTTACTTAGGGCCACAGAAACATTATTAGGGCCACAGAATTGTTACTCAGGGACAGACATAATTGTTACTGAGTGCCAGAGAATTGTTACTTAGGGCCACAGAAACTTTAGTTAGGGCCACAGAATTGTTACTCAGGGACAGACACAGAATTGTTACTGAGGGCCACAGAACTGTTACTTAGGGCCACAGAATTGTTACTCGCACAGACACAGAATTGTTACTCGCACAGACACAGAATTGTTACTGAGGGCCACAGAACTGTTACCTTGGGCCACAGAATAGTTACTCGCACAGACACAGAATTGTTACACAGGGACACAGAACTGTTACTGAGGGCCACAGAACCGTTACTTAGGGCCACAGAATTGTTACTCGCACAGACACAGAATTGTTACTCGCACAGACACAGAATTGTTACTCGCATAGACACAGAATTGTTACTGAGGGCCACAGAACTGTTAGTTAGGGCCACAGAATTGTTACTCGCACAGACACAGAATTGTTACTCGCACAGAGAGAGAATTGTTACTGAGGGCCACAGAACTGTTACTTGGGGCCACAGAAACGTTAATCAGGGACACAGAATTGTTACTGAGGGCCACAGAACTGTTACTTAGGGCCACAGAATTGTTACTCGCACAGACACAGAATTGTTACACAGGGACACAGAACTGTTACTGAGGGCCACAGAACCGTTACTTAGGGCCACAGAATTGTTACTCGCACAGACACAGAATTGTTACTCGCACAGACACAGAATTGTTACTCGCACAGACACAGAATTGTTACTCGCACAGACACAGAATTGTTACTCAGGGACACAGAACTGTTACTGAGGGCCACAGAACTGTTACTTAGGGCCACAGAATTGTTGCTCGCACAGACACAGAATTCTTACTCGCACAGACACAGAATTGTTACTCAGGGACACAGAACTGTTACTGAGGGCCACAGAACTGTTACTTAGGGCCACAGAATTGTTACTCGCACAGACACAGAATTGTTACTCGCACAGACACAGAATTGTTACTGAGGGCCACAGAACTGTTACTTGGGGCCACAGAAACGTTAATCAGGGACACAGAATTGTTACTGAGGGCCACAGAACTGTTAGGGCCACAGAATTGTTACTCGCACAGACACAGAATTGTTACTCGCACAGACACAGAATTGTTACTGAGGGCCACAGAACTGTTACTTGGGGCCACAGAAACGTTAATCAGGGACACAGAATTGTTACTGAGGGCCACAGAACTGTTACTTAGGGCCACAGAATTGTTACTCACACAGACACAGAATTGTTACTCGCACAGACACAGAATTGTTACTGAGGGCCACAGAACTGTTACTTAGGGCCACAGAATTGTTACTCGCACAGACACAGAATTGTTACACAGGGACACAGAACTGTTACTGAGGGCCACAGAACCGTTACTTAGGGCCACAGAATTGTTACTCGCACAGACACAGAATTGTTACTCGCACAGACACAGAATTGTTACTCGCACAGACACAGAATTGTTACTCGCACAGACACAGAATTGTTACTCAGGGACACAGAACTGTTACTGAGGGCCACAGAACTGTTACTTAGGGCCACAGAATTGTTGCTCGCACAGACAAAGAATTCTTACTCGCACAGACACAGAATTGTTACTCAGGGACACAGAACTGTTACTTATGGGCCACAGAACTGTTAGTTAGGGCCACAGAATTGTTACTCGCACAGACACAGAATTGTTACTCGCACAGACACAGAATTGTTACTGAGGGCCACAGAACTGTTACTTGGGGCCACAGAAACGTTAATCAGGGACACAGAATTGTTACTGAGGGCCACAGAACTGTTACTTAGGGCCACAGAATTGTTACTCGCACAGACACAGAATTGTTACTGAGGGCCACAGAACTGTTACTTGGGGCCACAGAAACGTTAATCAGGGACACAGAATTGTTACTGAGGGCCACAGAACTGTTACTTAGGGCCACAGAATTGTTACTCGCACAGACACAGAATTGTTACACAGGGACACAGAACTGTTACTGAGGGCCACAGAACCGTTACTTAGGGCCACAGAATTGTTACTCGCACAGACACAGAATTGTTACTCGCACAGACACAGAATTGTTACTGAGGGCCACAGAACTGTTACTTGGGGCCACAGAAACGTTAATCAGGGACACAGAATTGTTACTGAGGGCCACAGAACTGTTACTTAGGGCCACAGAATTGTTACTCGCACAGACACAATTGTTACTCAGGGACACAGAACTGTTACTGAGGGCCACAGAACTGTTACTTAGGGCCACAGAATTGTTACTCGCACAGACACAGAATTCTTACTCGCACAGACACAGAATTGTTACTGAGGGCCACAGAACTGTTACTTGGGGCCACAGAAACGTTAATCAGGGACACAGAATTGTTACTGAGGGCCACAGAACTGTTACTTAGGGCCACAGAATTGTTACTCGCACAGACACAATTGTTACTCAGGGACACAGAACTGTTACTGAGGGCCACAGAACTGTTACTTAGGGCCACAGAATTGTTACTCGCACAGACACAGAATTCTTACTCGCACAGACACAGAATTGTTACTGAGGGCCACAGAACTGTTACTTGGGGCCACAGAAACGTTAATCAGGGACACAGAATTGTTACTGAGGGCCACAGAACCGTTACTTAGGGCCACAGAATTGTTACTCGCACAGACACAGAATTGTTACTCGCACAGACACAGAATTGTTACTGAGGGCCACAGAACTGTTACTTGGGGCCACAGAAACGTTAATCAGGGACACAGAATTGTTACTGAGGGCCACAGAACTGTTAGGGCCACAGAATTGTTACTCGCACAGACACAGAATTGTTACTCGCACAGACACAAAATTGTTACTGAGGGCCACAGAACTGTTACTTGGGGCCACAGAATTGTTACTCGCACAGACACAGAATTGTTACTCAGGGACACAGAACTGTTACTGAGGGCCACAGAACCGTTACTTAGGGCCACAGAATTGTTACTCAGGGACACAGAATCGTTTAATTAAAGAGTATGTCAGACAACATGCAGAGGAGTGGCAGAGGAGGCAATGTTTTAGGAGCGAGCAGACGTGGCAGCAGAGGAAGGGGTCGAGGCAGCACTATTCGCAGCCAGAGGCTAGTGCTCCCGGTGTCATCCAGTACAGTGAGGAAGAGCTAACAGAGGGCGGTCAGGAACGGGGGGAGACATCCGCCTCTTCAGCAGCCAGGCGAAGAAGTAGTGGCGAGGAGAGTGGCTCGGTAGCCGGTGTAGAGACAGGTCTGTCTCCTGACCCACATGCAACCGATGGGGCTAGTAGTGAGGCGGAGACCCTAATTGATGATGATGAGGCTGATCGCACTTGGCAGCCTCGTCGTCATCAGGCTATTGCTTCCGCATCATCAGGAGAAGAGGGTGGCAGCTTGGCAGCGAGCAAAACAGTCGGTGGGTTGTCTCCATCGCCACACTCTGCCATGTGCCACTTTCAGGTCTCCTCACACACTGCTGGTGTGTTGAATTTTTTGACATAGGGTGCTGGCAGATTACGGGCCTCCCATAGCTGCTGTCAGGCCCCTAATCTGCCATGGGCCCCTATACCGCCTCCTCATGCTGCTGCCAGGTCCACAGTCTCTCATGCCATGTGCCACTTTCAGGTCTCCTCACATTGCTGGTGTGTTGAATTTTTTGACATAGGGTGCTGGCAGATTACGGGCCTCCCATAGCTGCTGCCAGGCCCCTAATCTGCCATGGGCCCCTATATACCGCCTCCTCATGCTGCTGCCAAGTCCAAAGTCTCTCATGGGTCCCTGTACGGCCTCCCATTGCTGCTGTCTCCATCGCCACACTCTGCCATGTGCCACTTTCAGGTCTCCTCACACACTGCTGGTGTGTTGAATTTTTTGACATAGGGTGCTGGCAGATTACGGGCCTCCCATAGCTGCTGCCAGGCCCCTAATCTGCCATGGGCCCCTATACCGCCTCCTCATGCTGCTGCCAGGTCCACAGTCTCTCATGCCATGTGCCACTTTCAGGTCTCCTCACACTGCTGGTGTGTTGAATTTTTTGACATAGGGTGCTGGCAGATTACGGGCCTCCCATAGCTGCTGCCAGGCCCCTAATCTGCCATGGGCCCCTATATACCGCCTCCTCATGCTGCTGCCAGGTCCAGAGTCTGTCATGGGTCCCTGTTCGGCCTCCCATTGCTGCTGTCTCCATCGCCACACTCTGCCATGTGCCACTTTCAGGTCTCCTCACACACTGCTGGTGTGTTGAATTTTTTGACATAGGGTGCTGGCAGATTACGGGCCTCCCATAGCTGCTGCCAGGCCCCTAATCTGCCATGGGCCCCTATACCGCCTCCTCAGGCTGCTGCCAGGTCCACAGTCTCTCATGCCATGTGCCACTTTCAGGTCTCCTCACACTGCTGGTGTGTTGAATTTTTTGACATAGGGTGCTGGCAGATTACGGGCCTCCCATAGCTGCTGCCAGGCCCCTAATCTGCCATGGGCCCCTATATACCGCCTCCTCATGCTGCTGCCAGGTCCAGAGTCTGTCATCGGTCCCTGTACGGCCTCCCATTGCTGCTGTCTCCATCGCCACACTCTGCCATGTGCCACTTTCAGGTCTCCTCACACACTGCTGGTGTGTTGAATTTTTTGACATAGGGTGCTGGCAGATTACGGGCCTCCCATAGCTGCTGCCAGGCCCCTAATCTGCCATGGGCCCCTATACCGCCTCCTCATGCTGCTGCCAGGTCCACAGTCTCTCATGCCATGTGCCACTTTCAGGTCTCCTCACACTGCTGGTGTGTTGAATTTTTTGACATAGGGTGCTGGCAGATTACGGGCCTCCTATAGCTGCTGCCAGGCCCCTAATCTGCCATGGGCCCCTATACCGCCTCCTCATGCTGCTGCCAGGTCCAGGCGAACGTAGTCACACAGGGGAGGAACTTCTGAGTGTAATGAACAGAGAAATCGACAGATGGCTGTCTCCGCGCAAACTGAAAATCGGAACCATGTTGACCGACAACGGAAAGAACATGGTGTCTGCTCTGCGTCAAGGAAGGTTGTGCCATGCGCCATGCATGGCTCACGTGTTCAATCTGGTTGTCAAGCGGTTCCTAAAATCCACCATCCCACTGCAAGACATCCTTAAAATGTCACGTAAACTTTGCATGCATTTCAGCCATTCCTACACCGCAAAGCACACCCTCCTTGAGCTGCAGCGGCAGAACGGAATTCCACATCATCGCCTGATCTGCGACGTTGCAACAAGGTGGAATTCAACCCTACACATGTTAGACCGCCTTTACGAGCAGCGAAAGGCCATCACCGATTTCCTGATGTTACAAGCGGATAAAGGTACTCCCCTGTGTAACTTTGATGTCAGCCATTGGCAGCTCATGCGTGACACCTGCCGCTTGCTCAGGCCCTTTGAGGAGGCCACGCTATTCGTGAGTCGGCAGGACTATGGGATGAACGACGTCATTCCTCTGTTGCACGTCCTTGAACAAATGCTGTTAACAATGGCTGGTCAGGGTGCGGTAGACGTGGCGCACAGATCTCAACGCCACATGACCCCTGTGGGGGCAGGACAGGAAGAAGAGGAGGAGGTAGAGGAGGACATTTGTGCTCAGGAATTATTGAGTGAAATGGGTGGTTTTTCCACTCAGCGGACAGGAGTGGAGGAGCAGGAGCATCTGGTAGAGGAGGAGGAGGAGGAGACAGAGGACCCAGACGCACCGTGGCAGTATGCTGTGGAGATGGAGGCAGGGAGTCCCTCGCATTCCTTGGCACAAATGGCCCATAGCATGCTCGGTTGCTTGCGTAGCGACAGCCGAATAATAACCATCAGACAGAGGGATGACTTTTGGCTGTCCACCTTGTTGGACCCTCGCTACCGTTCAAAAATGGTGGCCTTTTTCACACCTGCTGAGAGGGAGGCCAAAATAACGTACTATAAAAACCACCTATGTAGTCAGTTGGTCTCTGCCTTTGTGCGCCAACGTCCATCCTCAGACACTGTGGGCCCTGTGCGCTCGCGTTCCGCTGCCATGGCAGCAGGGGAGGGGTGGGGTGGTAGGAGCAGTGGCAGCTCCACCAGCAGCGGCTGCCTCAGTCTGCAGTCGATGATGAGTAGCTTTCTTCACCAGCGCAGTGGGGAAACTACTAACCAGCAGCAGCAGCAGCAGCAGCAGCATCAGGTGGACCTGGAGCAGGACCTCAAACAACAGGCTTGGGCCTACTTGGACAGCACCCTGCCAACCGAGGTAGACAATCCCCTTGACTACTGGTCAACGAAACTTGACCTTTGGCCCCAACTAGCTGAATTTGCCCTTGAAAGGCTGTCATGCCCGGCCAGTAGCGTGGCATCGGAGCGCGTGTTTAGTGCGGCAGGAGGTATTGTAACTCCGTGGAGGACACGACTGTCCACCCAAAGTGTAGAGAGACTCACGTTTGTGAAAATGAATCAGGCGTGGATTAGTCTGGATTTCAAACCACCAGTTCCTGACACAACTGACTAAATCCGCCATGAATCATGACTCAAACATGTGCCACTTTGAGGTCTCCTCACACACTGCTGGTGTGTTGAATTTTTTGACATAGGGTGCTGGCAGATTACGGGCCTCCTATAGCTGCTGCCAGGCCCCTAATCTGCCATGGGCCCCTATATACCGCCTCCTCATGCTGCTGCCAAGTCCAGAGTCTCTCATGGGTCCCTGTACGGCCTCCCATTGCTGCTGTCTCCATCGCCACACTCTGCCATGTGCCACTTTCAGGTCTCCTCACACACTGCTGGTGTGTAGAATTTTTTGACATAGGGTGCTGGCAGATTACGGGCCTCCTATAGCTGCTGCCAGGCCCCTAATCTGCCATGGGCCCCTATATACCGCCTCCTCATGCTGCTGCAAAGTCCAGAGTCTCTCATGGGTCCCTGTACGGCCTCCCATTGCTGCTGTCTCCATCGCCACACTCTGCCATGTGCCACTTTCAGGTCTCCTCACACACTGCTGGTGTGTAGAATTTTTTGACATAGGGTGCTGGCAGATTACGGGCCTCCCATTGCTGCTGCCAGGCCCCTAATCTGCCATGGGCCCCTATACCGCCTCCTCATGCTGCTGCCAAGTCCAGGGTCTCTCATGGGTCCCTGTACGGCCTCCCATTGCTGCTGTCTCCATCGCCACACTCTGCCATGTGCCACTTTCAGGTCTCCTCACACTGCTGGTGTGTAGAATTTTTTGACATAGGGTGCTGGCAGATTACGGGCCTCTTATAGCTGCTGCCAGGCACCTAATCTGCCATAGGCCCCTATATACCGCCTCCTCATGCTGCTGCCAGGTCCAGAGTCTCTCATGGGTCCCTGTACGGCCTCCCATTGCTGCTGTCTCCATCGCCACACTCTGCCATGTGCCACTTTCAGGTCTCCTCACACACTGCTGGTGTGTAGAATTTTTGACATAGGGTGCTGGCAGATTACGGGCCTCCCATTGCTGCTGCCAGGCCCCTAATCTGCCATGGGCCCCTATACCGCCTCCTCATGCTGCTGCCAAGTCCAGGGTCTCTCATGGGTCCCTGTACGGCCTCCCATTGCTGCTGTCTCCATCGCCACACTCTGCCATGTGCCACTTTCAGGTCTCCTCACACACTGCTGGTGTGTAGAATTTTTTGACATAGGGTGCTGGCAGATTACGGGCCTCCCATACCTGCTGCCAGGCCCCTAATCTGCCAAAGGCCCCTATATACCGCCTCCTCATGCTGCTGCCAGGTCCAGAGTCTCTCATGGGTCCCTGTACGGCCTCCCATTGCTGCTGTCTCCATCGCCACACTCTGCCATGTGCCACTTTCAGGTCTCCTCACACACTGCTGGTGTGTAGAATTTTTTGACATAGGGTGCTGGCAGATTACGGGCCTCCCATTGCTGCTGCCAGGCCCCTAATCTGCCATGGGCCCCTATACCGCCTCCTCATGCTGCTGCCAAGTCCAGGGTCTCTCATGGGTCCCTGTACGGCCTCCCATTGCTGCTGTCTCCATTGCCACACTCTGCCATGTGCCACTTTCAGGTCTCCTCACACACTGCTGGTGTGTAGAATTTTTTGACATAGGGTGCTGGCAGATTACGGGCCTCCCATAGCTGCTGCCAGGCCCATAATCTGCCATAGGCCCCTATATACCGCCTCCTCATGCTGCTGCCAGGTCCAGAGTCTCTCATGGGTCCCTGTACGGCCTCCCATTGCTGCTGTCTCCATCGCCACACTCTGCCATGTGCCACTTTCAGGTCTCCTCACACTGCTGGTGTGTAGAATTTTTTGACATAGGGTGCTGGCAGATTACGGGCCTCCTATAGCTGCTGCCAGGCCCCTAATCTGCCATAGGCCCCTATATACCGCCTCCTCATGCTGCTGCCAGGTCCAGAGTCTCTCATGGGTCCCTGTACGGCCTCCCATTGCTGCTGTCTCCATCGCCACACTCTGCCATGTGCCACTTTCAGGTCTCCTCACACACTGCTGGTGTGTAGAATTTTTTGACATAGGGTGCTGGCAGATTACGGGCCTCCCATTGCTGCTGCCAGGCCCCTAATCTGCCATGGGCCCCTATACCGCCTCCTCATGCTGCTGCCAGGTCCAGAGTCTCTCATGGGTCCCTGTACGGCCTCCCATTGCTGCTGTCTCCATCGCCACACTCTGCCATGTGCCACTTTCAGGTCTCCTCACACTGCTGGTGTGTAGAATTTTTTGACATAGGGTGCTGGCAGATTACGGGCATCCTATAGCTGCTGCCAGGCCCCTAATCTGCCATAGGCCCCTATATACCGCCTCCTCATGCTGCTGCTGCCAGGTCCAGAGTCTCTCATGGGTCCCTGTACGGCCTCCCATTGCTGCTGTCTCCATCGCCACACTCTGCCATGTGCCACTTTCAGGTCTCCTCACACACTGCTGGTGTGTAGAATTTTTTGACATAGGGTGCTGGCAGATTACGGGCCTCCCATTGCTGCTGCCAGGCCCCTAATCTGCCATGGGCCCCTATACCGCCTCCTCATGCTGCTGCCAAGTCCAGAGTCTCTCATGGGTCCCTGTACGGCCTCCCATTGCTGCTGTCTCCATCGCCACACTCTGCCATGTGCCACTTTCAGGTCTCCTCACACTGCTGGTGTGTAGAATTTTTTGACATAGGGTGCTGGCAGATTACGGGCCTCCTATAGCTGCTGCCAGGCCCCTAATCTGCCATAGGCCCCTATATACCGCCTCCTCATGCTGCTGCCAGGTCCAGAGTCTCTCATGGGTCCCTGTACGGCCTCCCATTGCTGCTGTCTCCATCGCCACACTCTGCCATGTGCCACTTTCAGGTCTCCTCACACACTGCTGGTGTGTAGAATTTTTTGACATAGGGTGCTGGCAGATTACGGGCCTCCCATTGCTGCTGCCAGGCCCCTAATCTGCCATGGGCCCCTATACCGCCTCCTCATGCTGCTGCCAAGTCCAGGGTCTCTCATGGGTCCCTGTACGGCCTCCCATTGCTGCTGTCTCCATCGCCACACTCTGCCATGTGCCACTTTCAGGTCTCCTCACACACTGCTGGTGTGTAGAATTTTTTGACATAGGGTGCTGGCAGATTACGGGCCTCCCGTAGCTGCTGCCAGGCCCCTAATCTGCCATAGGCCCCTATATACCGCCTCCTCATGCTGCTGCCAGGTCCAGAGTCTCTCATGGGTCCCTGTACGGCCTCCCATTGCTGCTGTCTCCATCGCCACACTCTGCCATGTGCCACTTTCAGGTCTCCTCACACACTGCTGGTGTGTAGAATTTTTTGACATAGGGTGCTGGCAGATTACGGGCCTCCCATTGCTGCTGCCAGGCCCCTAATCTGCCATGGGCCCCTATACCGCCTCCTCATGCTGCTGCCAAGTCCAGGGTCTCTCATGGGTCCCTGTACGGCCTCCCATTGCTGCTGTCTCCATCGCCACACTCTGCCATGTGCCACTTTCAGGTCTCCTCACACACTGCTGGTGTGTAGAATTTTTTGACATAGGGTGCTGGCAGATTACGGGCCTCCCATAGCTGCTGCCATGCCCCTAATCTGCCATAGGCCCATATATACCGCCTCCTCATGCTGCTGCCAGGTCCAGAGTCTCTCATGGGTCCCTGTACGGCCTCCCATTGCTGCTGTCTCCATCGCCACACTCTGCCATGTGCCACTTTCAGGTCTCCTCACACTGCTGGTGTGTAGAATATTTTGACATAGGGTGCTGGCAGAATACGGGCCTCCTATAGCTGCTGCCAGGCCCCTAATCTGCCATAGGCCCCTATATACCGCCTCCTCATGCTGCTGCCAGGTCCAGAGTCTCTCATGGGTCCCTGTACGGCCTCCCATTGCTGCTGTCTCCATCGCCACACTCTGCCATGTGCCACTTTCAGGTCTCCTCACACACTGCTGGTGTGTAGAATTATTTGACATAGGATGCTGGCAGATTACGGGCCTCCCATTGCTGCTGCCAGGCCCCTAATCTGCCACGGGCCCCTATACCGCCTCCTCATGCTGCTGCCAAGTCCAGAGTCTCTCATGGGTCCCTGTACGGCCTCCCATTGCTGCTGTCTCCATCGCCACACTCTGCCATGTGCCACTTTCAGGTCTCCTCACACACTGCTGGTGTGTAGAATTTTTTGACATAGGGTGCTGGCAGATTACGGGCCTCCCATAGCTGCTGCCAGGCCCCTAATCTGCCATAGGCCCCTATATACCGCCTCCTCATGCTGCTGCCAGGTCCAGAGTCTCTCATGGGTCCCTGTACGGCCTCCCATTGCTGCTGTCTCCATCGCCACACTCTGCCATGTGCCACTTTCAGGTCTCCTCACACTGCTGGTGTGTAGAATTTTTTGACATAGGGTGCTGGCAGATTACGGGCCTCCTATAGCTGCTGCCAGGCCCCTAATCTGCCATAGACCCCTATATACCGCCTCCTCATGCTGCTGCCAGGTCCAGAGTCTCTCATGGGTCCCTGTACGGCCTCCCATTGCTGCTGTCTCCATCGCCACACTCTGCCATGTGCCACTTTCAGGTCTCCTCACACACTGCTGGTGTGTAGAATTTTTTGACATAGGGTGCTGGCAGATTACGGGCCTCCCATTGCTGCTGCCAGGCCCCTAATCTGCCATGGGCCCCTATACCGCCTCCTCATGCTGCTGCCAAGTCAAGAGTCTCTCATGGGTCCCTGTACGGCCTCCCATTGCTGCTGTCTCCATCGCCACACTCTGCCATTGTCAAGGTCCTACCTTTTCCCAGAGGTTATGTTACTCCATGTGCTAGCATCCATCTTGGATTTCTGCTGAGCATGATGGGAATCTTTTATGCCTTCAGGTCTCTGCGGTCCATCCCCCAGAGGGGTGTGGCTGAGTACATATAAGCCTGGGATCTGCACATGCTCTTTGCACTTGTGTCTTGTGTCTTTGTCTTGCTACAGCTCTGTGTATACGCTCGTGACTCTTCTGGTATTCTGACTCGGCTTGTGACTAAGACCATTCTCTGCGTTTCCCTTTGATCTGACCTTCTGTTGCTGAACCCGGCCCGTGACCTGTGATTCTCTGTCTACTGTTCTGTACTGTTTTGTCCCGTTGTTATTGACCCGGCTTGTCTGACTCGCTATTGTCATTCTCACCAACTACACACCATTGGCGGCGGCCATTACCGCAGCTGGGGTGTCTCGGGGGCCGCGACCTGGTCCCTGGTTGCGTCAAGTCCATCCCCACCATCAGGGGCCCTGGTGAAGGGCAGCCTGGGACTTAGACTCCGCGCCCTGAGGGACTTCAGTCTGTTGGTGGTGGTTGTCGTCAGCCAGTGCGTTACCCTGCCACTAGGCCTACCTGTCCGTTCCACAGCCCTGCCCTGACATTACACAAGTGCCATGAATCCTGACGGTGCAGGTACGCCTTCACTTCCTATGTTGGTTGCCAGACTGGATCAACAGGATCTCCTGTTGGATCAGTTCGCTCAGGCGTTGCAAACTCTGCTGGCACGCACCGCGCACCTTACTCCTGGTGTTATTAGGCCGGTTGTCACTCCGGTGGTCGCTCCCGCTGCTGTTCCGCTTGCTGTGCCTACCGCCGCGGCTGATGCGGCACCCGCGGTGTCCAGAGGTATGACCGGTTCAGCCCCTCTTCCACAGCGCTTTGGGGGTGAGCCGAGTCAGTGTCGTGGGTTCCTTAACCAGGTGGGGATTTACTTTGAATTAATCCCCTACGCTTTTCCGACTGAGAGGTCAAAGGTGGGTTTCCTCATCTCACTACTCTCAGACAAGGCCTTGGCCTGGGCGAATCCCTTATGGGAGAAGAATGACCCCGTGATTCACGAGTTTTCCGGTTTTGTCGATGCCTTCCGTAGGGTATTCGATGTACCGGCTCGCTCCGCCTCGGCTGCCAAGCTGCTCATGTCTATGCATCAGGGTTCACGGACCGTGGCCGAGTACGCCATAGAGTTTCGTACCCTGGCAGCAGAGGTGGGTTGGAACAATGAGGCTCTGGTGGCTGCGTTTTCTCAGGGTCTTTCTGATGCATTGAAGGACGAGATCGCAGCCAAGGAATTGCCTGTGGAGCTGGAAGCACTAATTTCCTTCCTGATCCTGATTGATACCAGGCTCAGGGAGAGGCCTTCACTCAAGGAACGCCTGCGGAGGCCTTCCAATCGACTGGCACCTGCGTTTTCTATCCCACCCATTCCTCCCTCTCCTCCCACGCCTCCTGGGGATAGATTGTCTGGTGGTGAGCCCATGCAGCTGGGGTTTGCTCGCCTTTCCGAGGGGGAGCGGGCCGCTCGGCGTCGGGAGGGTCGCTGCCTGTACTGTGGTCTTGGTGGGCACTTTCGGCAGTCCTGTCCGGTCCGTCCGGGAAACGCTCGCACCTGAGATCCTGTCGGGGACAGATCTTGGGTGGAGTCTCCTCGTCCCCGGCGTTCCGCAGAGATAAGCCACTGATCACCGTTGTCCTCTCTTGGGCGGAGGGCTCGGTGACGGCCCAGGCGTTGGTAGATTCTGGGGCTGGCGGGTTGTTTATGGACAGCTCGTTTGCTGCCCAGCACTCCATTCCCCTGCAGGCTCGAGTTACCCCATTGGTTCTCGAGGCGATAGATGGCAGGCCCCTGCAACCACCGCAGGTTACCCACGAGACTATGCCAGTTGAGGTAGCTATTGGGGCTGTTCACAGGGAGTTGGCCTGTTTCCAGGTGATTTCTTCTCCGCACTATTCGGTGGTTTTGGGGTATCCCTGGCTCCAGATGCACAATCCAACCTTCAATTGGCAAACTGCCGAGATTCTCTCGTGGTCTTCACAGTGTGGGGCCGGGTGCATCCGTGGGCCGGTTAAGGTGTTGTGTGCCTCCTCAGACTCTGCGTTGCCCACTGATTATGGGGAGTACCAGGACGTGTTTGATAAGGTACGCGCTGGTGCCTTACCTGCTCATCGTCCTTACGACTGCGCCATATCCTTGCAACCCGGTGCCACTCCTCCGCGTGGCAGGGTGTATCCTCTCTCGGTTGCGGAGAATAAGGCCATGGAGGAGTACGTTGCGGATGCGCTTTCCCGGGGGCACATTCGTAAGTCTACTTCCCCAGCAGGAGCGGGCTTTTTCTTTGTAAAGAAGAAGGGTGGTGAATTGAGGCCTTGCATCGATTATAGGGGTCTCAATCGAATCACCACTAAGAATGCCTACCCGATTCCCTTGATTACTGAGTTGTTCGACCGCCTTAAGGGGGCAACAGTCTTTACCAAACTTGACCTTAGGGCGGCGTACAACCTCGTATGGATCAAACAGGGGGATGAGTGGAAGACCGCGTTTAACACCAGAACCGGTCACTACGAATACCTGGTGATGCCCTTCGGGTTGTGTAACGCGCCCGCAGTTTTTCAGGAATTCATAAATGATGTCCTTCGTGACTTGTTGCAGCAGTGCGTGGTAGTTTACTTGGATGACATCCTGGTTTACTCTGCCTCCATGGAGTCCCATATCCAGGATGTCAAGCAGGTGCTGCAACGATTACGTGAGAACGAACTTTTTTGTAAACTTGAGAAGTGCGAATTCCATCGATCCCAAGTTGCCTTTTTAGGCTACATCATTTCTGCGGAGGGATTCTCCATGGACCCTCAGAAGGTTTCGGCAGTTCTGCAGTGGCCTCGTCCCAATGGCCTTCGGCCCATTCAGCGCTTTTTAGGTTTTGCCAACTACTATCGGAAATTCATCAGAAATTTCTCCACGCTGGCAAAACCTCTCTCAGACCTAACCAAGAAGGGCAGCAATCCTCACGAGTGGCCATCCGAGGCCATCGTAGCTTTTGAGGCTCTGAAATCCGCCTTCGCTTCGGCTCCGATACTGTCTCATCCCAATCCTGGATTGCCCTTCGTCCTTGAGGTTGATGCATCCGAGACAGGAGTAGGCGCTCTCCTGTCTCAACGTCGGTCGCCCGATGGACCCCTACTTCCCTGTGGGTTCTACTCCAGGAAGCTTTCCTCTGCAGAGTGCAACTACCAGATTGGAGATAGGGAGTTGTTGGCAATCATTCTGGCTCTCAAGGAATGGAGGCACCTGCTCGAGGGCTCCGCAGTTCCGGTCCTCATTCTTACCGATCATAAGAACCTGACTTATCTTTCGGAGGCCAAAAGATTGACACCCCGTCAAGCCAGATGGGCCTTGTTCTTGTCGCGGTTCAACTATGTGGTCTCCTATTTGCCTGGTTCCAAGAATGTCAGGGCTGATGCATTATCGCGGCAATACTCTGAGTTGTCCAGGGAGGACTCTGAGCCAACCTCGGTCATACCTCCGGATCATATCCTGGCTGCCATTCGTACCAGTCTGACTTCTCCCCTTGGGGAGCAGATTTTGGCGGCTCAAACTGACGCTCCTCCCGAGAGACCGGAGGGTAGATGTTTTGTACCCGAGGGGTTGCGCACCCGTCTGCTGCGTACCTACCATAACTCCAAAACTGCCGGGCATCCGGGGAGGAACCAGTTGTCTTGGGTCGTCTCTCGGTTGTTCTGGTGGCCAACTCTCCGTGCCGACATCGCCTCTTATGTAGCGACATGTTCGATCTGTGCCCAGAATAAATCTCCACGGCATCTTCCAATGGGTCTTCTGCAACCCATTCCCAATGGGGAGCGTCCTTGGTCACACCTGGGCATGGACTTTATTGTAGACCTCCCTGTGTCTCGGGGTCATACGGTCATCCTCATGGTCGTCGATCGTTTTTCCAAAATGTGCCATTGTATTCCACTCAGGAAATTACCAACAGCGCAAGAACTGGCCACGGTCTTTTCCAGGGAGATTTTTCGCCTGCATGGGTTGCCCAAGGTGATTGTCTCGGACCGCGGGAGTCAGTTCGTGTCCAGATTCTGGCGCGCCTTCTGCTCCCAGTTGGGCATTAGTCTCTCCTTTTCTTCAGCCTACCACCCGCAGTCCAATGGGGCTGCGGAGCGTTCCAATCAGGCCTTAGAACAATTCCTTCGGTGTTATATCTCGGACCATCAGGACGATTGGGCCGATCTCCTGCCTTGGGCTGAGTTTGCCAGGAACTCGGCGGTCAACTCCTCCACCGGGATGTCCCCCTTCATGGCCAACTATGGGTACCAACCCGCGGTATTACCTGAGAGGTTCTCACCACAGGACATTCCTGCTGTGGAGAACCATCTTGCTGCCCTGCGTTCTTCATGGGGGCAGATCCAGAGGGCTTTGAGGGACTCGGCTCAGCGTCAGAAGTTCCAGGCTGATCGCAGACGGTTGCCCGCTCCTTCATACCAGGTCGGCGATCGGGTGTGGTTGTCTACTCGTAACCTCAATCTTCGGGTGCCCACACCCAAACTAGCTCCCCGTTTTGTCGGTCCTTTTCGCATTCTCCGCAAGGTGAATCCGGTGGCCTATGCCCTTGCCCTTCCACCTGGGATGCGGATCTCCAATATCTTTCATGTATCACTGTTGAAACCTCTGATCTGCAATCGCTTCACTACCTCTCTGCCTCGGCCCCGTCCCATTCGGGTTGACGGTCATGAGGAGTATGAGGTGAGCCGGATCCTGGACTCTCGATTGGTGCGCGGCCGATTACAGTTCCTGGTTCATTGGCGCGGTTATGGTCCCGAGGAGCGTTCCTGGGTTCCTTCCGCGGATGTCCATGCTCCTGCCCTCCTCCGCGCGTTTCATACCCGCTTTCCTCGGAAACCTTTTGTTGAGCCGCGGAGGGGGAGGGGCCCTTGAGGAGGAGGTACTGTCAAGGTCCTACCTTTTCCCAGAGGTTATGTTACTCCATGTGCTAGCATCCATCTTGGATTTCTGCTGAGCATGATGGGAATCTTTTATGCCTTCAGGTCTCTGCGGTCCATCCCCCAGAGGGGTGTGGCTGAGTACATATAAGCCTGGGATCTGCACATGCTCTTTGCACTTGTGTCTTGTGTCTTTGTCTTGCTACAGCTCTGTGTATACGCTCGTGACTCTTCTGGTATTCTGACTCGGCTTGTGACTAAGACCATTCTCTGCGTTTCCCTTTGATCTGACCTTCTGTTGCTGAACCCGGCCCGTGACCTGTGATTCTCTGTCTACTGTTCTGTACTGTTTTGTCCCGTTGTTATTGACCCGGCTTGTCTGACTCGCTATTGTCATTCTCACCAACTACACGCCATTGGCGGCGGCCATTACCGCAGCTGGGGTGTCTCGGGGGCCGCGACCTGGTCCCTGGTTGCGTCAAGTCCATCCCCACCATCAGGGGCCCTGGTGAAGGGCAGCCTGGGACTTAGACTCCGCGCCCTGAGGGACTTCAGTCTGTTGGTGGTGGTTGTCGTCAGCCAGTGCGTTACCCTGCCACTAGGCCTACCTGTCCGTTCCACAGCCCTGCCCTGACAGCCATGTGCCACTTTCAGGTCTCCTCACACACTGCTGGTGTGTAGAATTTTTTGACATAGGGTGCTGGCAGATTACGGGCCTCCCATAGCTGCTGCCAGGCCCCTAATCTGCCATGGGCCCCTATATACCGCCTCCTCATGCTGCTGCCAGGTCCACAGTGTCTCAAGCCATGTGCCACTTTCAGGTCTCCTCACACTGCTGGTGTGTTGAATTTTTTGACATAGGGTGCTGGCAGATTACGGGCCTCCTATAGCTGCTGCCAGGCCCCTAATCTGCCATAGGCCCCTATATACCGCCTCCTCATGCTGCTGCCAGGTCCAGAGTCTCTCATGGTTCCCTGTACGGCCTCCCATTGCTGCTGTCTCCATCGCCACACTCTGCCATGTGCCACTTTCAGGTCTCCTCACACTGCTGGTGTGTAGAATTTTTTGACATAGGGTGCTGGCAGATTACGGGCCTCCTATAGCTGCTGCCAGGCCCCTAATCTGCCATAGGCCCCTATATACCGCCTCCTCATGCTGCTGCCAGGTCCAGAGTCTCTCATGGGTCCCTGTACGGCCTCCCATTGCTGCTGTCTCCATCGCCACACTCTGCCATGTGCCACTTTCAGGTCTCCTCACACACTGCTGGTGTGTAGAATTTTTTGACATAGGGTGCTGGCAGATTACGGGCCTCCCATTGCTGCTGCCAGGCCCCTAATCTGCCACGGGCCCCTATACCGCCTCCTCATGCTGCTGCCAAGTCCAGAGTCTCTCATGGGTCCCTGTACGGCCTCCCATTGCTGCTGTCTCCATCGCCACACTCTGCCATGTGCCACTTTCAGGTCTCCTCACACACTGCTGGTGTGTAGAATTTTTTGACATAGGGTGCTGGCAGATTACGGGCCTCCCATAGCTGCTGCCAGGCCCCTAATCTGCCATAGGCCCCTATATACCGCCTCCTCATGCTGCTGCCAGGTCCAGAGTCTCTCATGGGTCCCTGTACGGCCTCCCATTGCTGCTGTCTCCATCGCCACACTCTGCCATGTGCCACTTTCAGGTCTCCTCACACTGCTGGTGTGTAGAATTTTTTGACATAGGGTGCTGGCAGATTACGGGCCTCCTATAGCTGCTGCCAGGCCCCTAATCTGCCATAGACCCCTATATACCGCCTCCTCATGCTGCTGCCAGGTCCAGAGTCTCTCATGGGTCCCTGTACGGCCTCCCATTGCTGCTGTCTCCATCGCCACACTCTGCCATGTGCCACTTTCAGGTCTCCTCACACACTGCTGGTGTGTAGAATTTTTTGACATAGGGTGCTGGCAGATTACGGGCCTCCCATTGCTGCTGCCAGGCCCCTAATCTGCCATGGGCCCCTATACCGCCTCTTCATGCTGCTGCCAAGTCCAGAGTCTCTCATGGGTCCCTGTACGGCCTCCCATTGCTGCTGTCTCCATCGCCACACTCTGCCATGTGCCACTTTCAGGTCTCCTCACACACTGCTGGTGTGTAGAATTTTTTGACATAGGGTGCTGGCAGATTACGGGCCTCCCATAGCTGCTGCCAGGCCCCTAATCTGCCATGGGCCCCTATATAACGCCTCCTCATGCTGCTGCCAGGTCCACAGTGTCTCAAGCCATGTGCCACTTTCAGGTCTCCTCACACTGCTGGTGTGTTGAATTTTTTGACATAGGGTGCTGGCAGATTATGGGCCTCCTATAGCTGCTGCCAGGCCCCTAATCTGCCATAGGCCCCTATATACCGCCTCCTCATGCTGCTGCCAGGTCCAGAGTCTCTCATGGTTCCCTGTACGGCCTCCCATTGCTGCTGTCTCCATCGCCACACTCTGCCATGTGCCACTTTCAGGTCTCCTCACACTGCTGGTGTGTAGAATTTTTTGACATAGGGTGCTGGCAGATTACGGGCCTCCTAAAGCTGCTGCCAGGCCCCTAATCTGCCATAGGCCCCTATATACCGCCTCCTCATGCTGCTGCCAGGTCCAGAGTCTCTCATGGGTCCCTGTACGGCCTCCCATTGCTGCTGTCTCCATCGCCACACTCTGCCATGTGCCACTTTCAGGTCTCCTCACACACTGCTGGTGTGTAGAATTTTTTGACATAGGGTGCTGGCAGATTACGGGCCTCCCATTGCTGCTGCCAGGCCCCTAATCTGCCATGGGCCCCTATACCGCCTCCTCATGCTGCTGCCAAGTCCAGGGTCTCTCATGGGTCCCTGTACGGCCTCCCATTGCTGCTGTCTCCATCGCCACACTCTGCCATGTGCCACTTTCAGGTCTCCTCACACACTGCTGGTGTGTAGAATTTTTTGACATAGGGTGCTGGCAGATTACGGGCCTCCCATAGCTGCTGCCAGGCCCCTAATCTGCCATAGGCCCCTATATACCGCCTCCTCATGCTGCTGCCAGGTCCAGAGTCTCTCATGGGTCCCTGTACGGCCTCCCATTGCTGCTGTCTCCATCGCCACACTCTGCCATGTGCCACTTTCAGGTCTCCTCACACTGCTGGTGTGTAGAATTTTTTGACATAGGGTGCTGGCAGATTACGGGCCTCCCATTGCTGCTGCCAGGCCCCTAATCTGCCATGGGTCCCCGTACCGACTCCTCATGCTGTGACGTTGCAACAAGGTGGAATTCAACCCTACATATGTTAGACCGCCTTTACGAACAGCGAAAGGCCATCACAGATTTCCTGATGTTAAAAGCGGATAAAGGTACTCCCTGTGTAACTTAGATGTCAGCCATTGGCAGCTCATGCGTGACACCTGCGCTTGCTCAGGCCCTTTGAGGAGGCCACGCTATTCGTGAGTCGGCAGGACTATGGGATGAACGACGTCATTCCTCTGTTGCACGTCCTGGAACAAATGCTGTTAACAATGGCTGGTCAGGGTGCGGTAGACGTGGCGCACAGATCTCAACGCCACATGACCCCTGTGGGGGCAGGACAGGAAGAAGAGGAGGAGGTAGAGGAGGACATTGGTGCTGAGGAATTATTGAGTGAAATGGGTGGTTTTTCCACTCAGCGGACAGGAGTGGAGGAGCAGGAGCATCTGGTAGAGGAGGAGGAGGAGGAGGAGACAGAGGACCCAGACGCACCGTGGCAGTATGCTGTGGAGATGGAGGCAGGGAGTCCCTCGCATTCCTTGGCACAAATGGCCCATAGCATGCTCGGTTGCTTGCGTAGCGACAGCCGAATAATAACCATCAGACAGAGGGATGACTTTTGGCTGTCCACCTTGTTGGACCCTCGCTACCGTTCAAAAATGGTGGCCTTTTTCACACCTGCTGAGAGGGAGGCCAAAATAACGTACTATAAAAACCACCTATGTAGTCAGCTGGTCTCTGCCTGTCTGCGCCAACGTCCATCCTCAGACACTGTGGGCCCTGTGCGCTCGCGTTCCGCTGCCATGGCAGCAGGGGAGGGGTGGGGTGGTAGGAGCAGTGGCAGCTCCACCAGCAGCGGCTGCCTCAGTCTGCAGTCGATGATGAGTAGCTTTCTTCACCAGCGCAGTGAGGAAACTACTAACCAGCCGCAGCAGCAGCAGCAGCATCAAGTGGACCTGGAGCAGGACCTCAAACAACAGGCTTAGGCCTACTTGGACAGCACCCTGCCAACCGAGGTAGACAATCCCCTTGACTACTGGGCAACGAAACTTGACCTTTGGCCCCAACTAGCTGAATTTGCCCTTGAAAGGCTGTCATGCCCGGCCAGTAGCGTGGCATCGGAGCGCGTGTTTAGTGCGGCAGGAGGTATTGCAACTCCGCGGAGGACACGACTGTCCACCCAAAGTGTGGAGAGACTGACGTTTGTGAAAATGAATCAGGCGTGGATTAGTCTGGATTTCAAACCACCAGTTCCTGACACAACTGACTAAATCCGCCATGAATCATGCCCCAAACATGTGCCACTTTCAGGTCTCCTCACACTGCTGGTGTGTTACATTTTTTGTCATAGGGTGCTGGCAGATTACGGGCCTCCCATAGCTGCTGCCAGGCCCCTAATCTGCCATGGGCCCCCGTACCGACTCCTCATGCTGCTGCCAGGCCCGTAATCTGTCATGCGCCCCTGTTGTCGCTTGTTGGCATATTCCGCTCGTTCAGATGCTCCTTCTCCTGCTACTCCTCTTCACGGATTCCGTCAGCAGTCTTTCTTGGAATCCGTTTCCAAGAGACAACAGTTTGCGAGCACGCACCAGACGGTGCAGAAGCTGAACGTCCTCCTGTCCAAGTTGCTGCTGCCAGGCTCGTAATCTGTCATGCGCCCCTGTACCGCCTCCTCATGCTGCTGCCAGGTCCAGAGTGTGTCATGGGCCCCCGTACCGACTCCTCATGCTGCTGCCAGGCCCGTAATCTGTCATGGGCCCCTGTACCGCCTCCCCATGCTGCTGCCAGGTCCAGAGTGTGTCATGGGTCCCTGTACGGCCTCCCATTGCTGCTGCCAGGCCGTAATCTGCCATGGGCCCCCGTACCGACTCCTCATGCTGCTGCCAGGCCCGTAATCTGCCATGGGCCCCTGTACCGCCTCCTCATGCTGCTGCCAGGTCCAGAGTGTGTCATGGGTCCCTGTACGGCCTCCCATTGCTGCTGTCTCTATCTCCACACTCTGCCATGTGCCACTTTCAGGTCTCCTCACACTGCTGGTGGTTTCCATTTTTGTCATAGGGTGCTGTATGGCCTCCCATTGCTGCTGCCTCCACCGCCACACTGTGGCTCCACACTCTGGTTTTGGCCCCGTGACTGCCCAAATGAGTGAAGTGTGCGGTGATTCTAAGATCGACGGCACTCATCTGCATGTCATACTGACTGACAGTATTATTTCTCTTCCCCAGCAGACTCCAAGGGCATTTAATTTAAAGGTACAGTGTTCAGCACTAATATTAAGTCTCTCTGAAGCCTAGAAACACCCTTTTTTAAGTTAAATTCACAGCGAATATATTCGTCTCGAATCGAAATTTTTCCACGAATTCGCCGAATCAGTCGAATCGAATTTTTGAATACTTCGCTCATCTCTAATTATAATAGTAACTATGTATACTTAGCAGTAGTCACCATGGAAAATATTATATTTAGATCTACCTTAACCACAGGTACAGGAGACAAGTCAAAGAAGTATTATCAATAGTCTGTCAGTAGGGAAGAAAGAACTTTCAGTTTAATCTGAACCCTCTAGTTTCACTATTGATGTAGAAACACTTGGAGATCAAGTTCAACATTTAACTCCTTAGGGTGTAAAGTGTCAAGCTTATAGATCCAATACTTTTCACGTTTTAGAAGCTCCCTATCAAAATCTCCTCTTCTCTGCAGGAAATTAAGGGCATAAAATCCTTTAACCCTAATACCCTCCAATTTACCTCCATGGTACCTTGAAAAATGTTGGGCTAAATAAATTTCTGGTTCGCTGGATTTAAAATCTCTAAAATGTTCACCTATGTGTACTTTAAGTTGCCTCTTAGTTTTCCCTATGTACATCTTATTACATGGGCAAGTTAACATATATAGCACTCTTGATGTAGAATAATTAATAAGACTTTGGATTTTATAAAGGGCCTTATTTTCAGAGTCAGAGAGCCTATCTGTGTGATCCACAAATCTGCAGATCTGACATCTGCCACAGCTAAACATCCCCTTTGTGCGTGAAGTGAGCCAGGTAGATTGCTTAAGAGGTTGATAGTCATAATGAATAGGTAGGTCACCAAGATTTGGCGCTCTTCTAGCTACCATTTGCAGGCATTGTATTGAGAGACAGAATAGCAACAGAAAAGTCAAAAGAAATGCATGTCTAACAAATGATGCACTGATTTGCATGTTCCTGATGGAAGTAAGTATTTGATCCCATATCATTCAGCAGGATTTCTGGCTACCAGGTGTCTTTCATACAGGTAACAAGCTGAGATTAGAAGCAGTCTCTTAAAGGGAATGCTGCTAATCTCATTTTGTTACCTGCATAAAAGACACATGTCCACAGGAGCAATCAAACAATAAGATTCCAAACTCTCCACCATGGCAAAGACCAAAGAGCTGTCCAAGGATGTCAGGGACAAGATTGTAGACCTACACAAGGCTGGACTGGGCTGCCAAACTACCGCCAAGCAGCTTGGTGAGAAGGTGACTACAGTTGGTGCAATCATTTGCAAATGGAAGAAACACCATGCAAGATTTCACCTCGTGGAGTGTCAATAATCATGAGAACAGTGAGGAATCATCCCAGAACTACACATGAGGATCTTCTCAATGATCTCCAGGCAGCTGGGACCACAGTCGCCAAGAAAACAATTGGTAACACACTACGCTGACAAGGTTTGAAATCCTGCAGTGCCCACAAGGTCCATCTGCTCAAGAAAGCACATGTCCAGGCCCATCTGAAGTTTGCCACTGAACATCTGAATGATGCAGAAGAGGACTGGTTGAAAGTGTTGTGGTCAGATGAGACCAAAATCGAGCTCTTTGTCATAAACTCAACTCGCCGTGTTTGGAGGAGGAGGAATGCTGCCTATGACCCCAAGAACCCCATCCCAACTGTCAAACATGGTGGTGGACACATTCTGCTTTGGGGTGTTTTTCTGCTTAAAGGACAGGACAACTGCACCGCATCAAAGGGACGATGGACGGGGCAATGTACCTTCAAATCTTGGGTGAGAACCTTCTTCCCTAACACAGGGCACTGAAAATGGGTCATGGATGGGTGTTCCAGCATGACAATGACCCAAAACACAGGGCCATGGCAACAAAGGAGTGGCTCAAGAAGAAGCACATTAAGGTTCTGAAGTGGCCTAGCCAGTCTCCAGACCTTAATCGAATTGAAAATCTGTGGAGGGAGCTGGAAGTTGGAGTTGCCAAACATCAGCCACCAATCCTTAAAGACTTGGAGAGGATCTGCCAAGAGGAGTGGGCCGAAATCCATCCTTAGGTGTGTGCAAACCTGGTGGCCAACTACAGGAAACGTATGACATCTGTGATTGCCAACAAGGGTTTGCCACCAAGTACTAAGTCATGTTTTGTGAGGAGATCAAATACTTATTTCCCTCATGAACATTCAAATCAGTGCATAATTTGTTAGACATGCATTTCTTTTGAATTTTTTGGTGCTATTCTGTCTCTCAGTGTTACAATACACCTACCATTCGATTTTTAGACTGATCATTTCTTTGTGAGTGGGAAAACATTCAAAATCAGCAGGGAATCAAATACTTATTTCCTTCACTGTATAAAGGTCACTAAAAGTTAAGTTATAAAGTTGTGGGCAAGAGTAATTTTAAGGTATAGATTTGTTGGCAACAGTTACTTCAAGATATAGAGTTGTTAGCAAGAGTTGCTGTAAGGGGGTGGAATTGTGGGTATAATTGTGGGTATGCTTTGAATTTAAGCAGCAAAAGCACCTTCTTAAAATGGCCTAGCTGAAGTTGATGCAGCTACAGGGAAAAGATTCTACCAAGCAGAGAGCAAAGCATTCACTTAGTTCAGCAAACTACTGCAGTGACCATGATGGCAGACAAGGAATGGCAGCCCTCTACACAGGATGACCAGTTTAACAGTCTCCTTCTCAGCTTTCCCAGCTATACTGTTAGCTCCAGCTAAACCAGGTCCAGTCTGGAGCACGCAGCTTGGCACAAACTCTCACACACTCCTCCCACTTGCAACATCTCTCTCTAACTCCTCATCTTCCCGGGCTTTTCCTTTTATATCCTCCAGCCCCTTGGCAATTGCTCATGGACTCTATTTAAACTTCAGTTTTACTTTGAGGAAGTTCTGCTTTCAGCTTACAACTCCCAAAAGCCTCTGTACATTTGTATTGAGGATATGCCAAGTAAAAGTACTGAATGCTGCCATCTTGAGAATAAATAAAGTTCTGCATTCTCAGCAACAATGCATAGTGTTACAGTTAATTCAGTTTTTTGGCAGGACTAAATAGACATGGTCTAAAAGTCCTAGGATGTAATCATTGAAAGTAGAGATGAGCGAATCGAACATGACGAAGTGGAATTCTTTTCGAAGATTAGGAAATATTCGATTCGCGCCGAATCCGAAAATTAGCAAACTTCGGATGCACGAATCGAATTTTCCCAAAAATGGCGGCGACATGTGTGGCGACGGAGCGGGGATCTCTGGGAAGGCGCGCAGACAAGGCGCGCTGACCCATAATGCATTCATTCATGACATGTGATCGCATTAGCCAATCAGCAGCCAGCCAGCCAGCACTGTGTAATGGTGGAGCTATAAATCGCGGCCATCTTAGAATTCTCCATTAGCCTCCGGTCATTCAAGAGAGACAGACCTCTGTGTATTAGGGACAGAGTTAGGGCCACAGAGACTTTAGGGCCACAGAATCGTTACTTAAGGACACAGAATCGTTACTTAGGGACACAGAATCGTTACTCAGGGACACAGAATTGTTACTCAGGGACACAGAATCGTTACTCAGTGACAGACACAGAATTATTACTCAGGGACACAGAATTGTTACTGAGGGACACAGAATCGTTACTCAGGGACACAGAATTGTTACTCAGGGACACAGAATTGTTACTCAGGGAAACAGAATTGTTACTCAGGGACAGACACAGAATTGTTACTCAGGGACAGACACAGAATTGTTACTCAGGGACACAGAATTGTTACTGAGGGACACAGAATCGTTACTCAGGGACACAGAATTGTTACTCAGGGACACAGAATTGTTACTGAGGGACACAGAATCGTTACTCAGGGACACAGAATTGTTACTCAGAGACACAGAATTGTTACTCAGGGACACATAATTCTTACTCAGGGACACAGAATTGTTACTGAGGGACACAGAATCGTTACTCAGGGACACAGAATCGTTACTCAGGGACACAGAATTGATACTCAGGGACACAGAATTCTTACACAGGGACACAGAATTGTTACTGAGGGACACAGAATTGTTACTGAGGGACACAGAATCGTTACTAAGGGACACAGAATCGTTACTCAGGGACACAGAATTGTTACTCAGGGACACAGAATCGTTACTCAGGGACACAGAATTGTTACTCAGGGACAGACACAGAATTGTTACTCAGGGACAGACACAGAATTGTTACTCAGGGACACAGAATTGTTATTCAGGGACACAGAATTGTTACTGAGGGACACAGAATTGTTACTCAGGGACACAGAATTGTTACTCAGGGACAGACACAGAATTGTTACTCAGGGAAACAGAATTGTTACTCAGGGACACAGAATCATTACTCAGGGACACAGAATTGTTACTCATGGTCACAGAATTGTTACTCAGGGACAGACACAGAATTGTTACTCAGGGACACAGAATTGTTACTCAGGGACACAGAATTGTTACTCAGGGACACAGAATTGTTACTCAGGGACACAGAATCGTTACTGAGGGACACAGAATCGTTAATGAGGGACACAGAATTGTTACTCAGGGACACAGAATTGTTACTCACGGACACAGAATTGTTACTCAGGGACACAGAATTGTTACTCAGGGACACAGAATCGTTACTGAGGGACACAGAATCGTTACTCAGGGACACAGAATCGTTACTCAGGGACACAGAATCGTTACTCAGGGACACAGAATCGTTACTGAGGGACACAGAATCGTTACTCAGGGACACAGAATCGTTACTCAGGGACACAGAATCGTTACTGAGGGACACAGAATCGTTACTGAGGGACACAGAATCGTTACTCAGGGACACAGAATCGTTACTGAGGGGCACAGAATCGTTACTGAGGGACACAGAATTGTTACTCAGGGACACAGAATTGTTACTCAGGGACACAGAATTGTTACTCAGGGACAGACACAGAATTGTTACTCAGGGACACAGAATTGTTACTCAGGGACACAGAATCGTTACTGAGGGACACAGAATCGTTACTGAGGGACACAGAATCGTTACTCAGGGACACAGAATTGTTACTCAGGGACACAGAATTGTTACTCAGGGACAGACACAGAATTGTTACTCAGGGACACAGAATTGTTACTCAGGGACACAGAATTGTTACTGAGGGACACAGAATTGTTACTCAGGGACAGACACAGAATTGTTACTCAGGGACACAGAATCGTTACTGAGGGACACAGAATCGTTACTCAGGGACACAGAATCGTTACTCAGGGACACAGAATCGTTACTCAGGGACACAGAATTGTTACTCAGGGACACAGAATCGTTACTCAGGGACACAGAATCGTTACTCAGGGACACAGAATCGTTACTGAGGGACACAGAGTCGTTACTGAGGGACACAGAATCGTTACTCAGGGACACAGAATCGTTACTCAGGGACACAGAATTGTTACTCAGGGACACAGAATCGTTACTCAGGGACACAGAATCGTTACTGAGGGACACAGAGTCGTTACTGAGGGACACAGAATCGTTACTCAGGGACACAGAATCGTTACTCAGGGACACAGAATCGTTACTGAGGGACACAGAATCGTTACTGAGGGACACAGAATCGTTACTCAGGGACACAGAATCGTTACTCAGGGACACAGAATCGTTACTGAGGGACACTGAATCGTTACTGAGGGACACAGAATTGTTACTCAGGGACACAGAATTGTTATTCACGGACACAGAATTGTTACTCAGGGACACAGAATTGTTACTCAGGGACAGACACAGAATTGTTACTCAGGGACACAGAATCGTTACTCAGGGACACAGAATCGTTACTCAGGGACACAGAATCGTTACTCAGGGACACAGAATTGTTACTCAGGGACACAGAATCGTTACTCAGGGACACAGAATCGTTACTGAGGGACACAGAATCGTTACTCAGGGACACAGAATCGTTACTCAGGGACACAGAATCGTTACTGAGGGACACAGAATCGTTACTCAGGGACACAGAATCGTTACTCAGGGACACAGAATCGTTACTGAGGGACACAGAATCGTTACTCAGGGACACAGAATCGTTACTCAGGGACACAGAATCGTTACTCAGGGACACAGAATCGTTACTCAGGGACACAGAATCGTTACTGAGGGACACAGAATCGTTACTGAGGGACACAGAATCGTTACTCAGGGACACAGAATCGTTACTCAGGGACACAGAATCGTTACTCAGGGACACAGAATCGTTACTCAGGGACACAGAATCGTTACTCAGGGACACAGAATCGTTGAATTAAAGAGTATGTCAGACAACACGCAGAGGAGTGGCAGAGGAGGCAATGTTTCAGGAGCGAGCAGACGTGGCAGCAGAGGAAGGGGTCGAGGCAGCACTAGTCGCAGCCAGAGGCCAGTGCTCCCGGTATCATCCAGCGGTCGTGTCTCCACCGACAACCCTGCCGTCATCGATTGGTTGGCTCGGTCGTCTTCCTCTTCCCAGGTCACCTCTGACACCTACAGCCAACGGTCGGTGGGTACATCAGACACAACCGTTAGTTGGCATGGCCTGGGAGCAAGCCCACTGAAATCACGTGTCCTCTACCTGCCCCTGTCCTTTGGTGTTCCCTCACCAAGCGAAGTATCGCATGCTGTGGGCTCAGCCCCACTGTACAGTGAGGAAGAGCTAACAGAGGGCTGTCAGGAACGGGGGGAGACATCCGCCTCTTCAGCAGCCAGGCGAAGAAGTACTGGCGAGGAGAGTGGCTCGGTAGCCGGTCTAGAGACAGGTCTGTCTCCTGACCCACACGCAGCCGAGGGGGCTAGTAGTGAGGCGGAGACCCTAATTGATGATGATGAGGCTGATCGCACTTGGCAGCCTCGTCGTCATCAGGCTATTGCTTCCGCATCATCAGGAGAAGAGGGTGGCAGCTTGGCAGCGAGCAAAACAGTCGGTGGGTTGCCCAGGAGGCAGCAGGGTCGCAGCAGTGTCAGTGGAGCCAAACGGCCATGGAGTAGAGCACCAGCTCCACTGCAGCCTACCACCACGGCCAGTAGTGGTGCCGGTGTGCACGGAGGAAGTAGCAGTCAGCCAGTGAGGAGTAGTAAGGGCAAAGTTTCCTACTCGGCGGTGTGGCAATTTTTCATCAAGCCGCCCGAGGAAGTAAACGTAGCCGTATGTCGACTATGTGGCCAGAAAGTCAAGCGTGGCCAGGGGGCCCATGTTGGGACTACAGCGTTGCGTCAGCATATGCAGCCTCGCCATTCGGTGGCCTGGGAAAACCGTGATAAAGATACGGCGGTTCTGCCTGCCCCAGCCCCCGTTCCATCACCCGCTCCGTTACTTGCTCCGTCACCCGACCTCAATCGCCCTCTATCAGCCAGTCAAGGCTCCAACACCTCTGCTGAGGGGAGTTGTCGCTCGTTGGCATCGTCCGCTCGTTCAGATGCTCCTTCTCCTGCTACTCCTCTTCACGGATTCCGTCAGCAGTCTTTCTTGGAATCCGTTTCCAAGAGACAACAGTTTGCGAGCACGCACCCGACGGTGCAGAAGCTGAACGTCCTCCTGTCCAAGTTGCTGGTGCTGCAGTCCCTCCCTTTCCAAGTGGTGGACTCAGCACCTTTCCGAGAAATGATGGCTTGTGCCGAGCCGCTGTGGAGAGTGCCAAGCCGGCATTTTTTCGCCAAAAAGGCAGTGCCAGCCCTGCATTCACATGTAGAAGAGATGGTGGGCCAGTCTTTGAGCATGTCGGTCTCTGCCAAAGTGCACGGCAGCGCCAACGTATGGAGCTGTAACTACGGTCAGGGACAGTACATGTCATTTACGGCCCACTGGGTGAACGTGGTGCCGGCACAGGCGCACCAGCAACTTGGACAGGTCACGCCGCTTTTGCCTCCACGTTTGCACGTCCTTGGTTCAGAAAAGATGTCCGCCTCTACCACCTCTTCTTCCGCCGTGTCCTCAGCCGCCACCCCCGTGCCAAGTCCCATTACCCGACCAGCATATCACATGTGCAGGGCGCAACGGTGTCACGCTGTGCTGCACCTGGTATGCCTTGGCAAACGTAGTCACACAGGGGAGGAACTTCTGAGTGTAATGAACAGAGAAATCAACAGATGGCTGTCTCCGCGCAAACTGAAAATCGGAACCATGTTGACCGACAACGGAAAGAACATGGTGTCTGCTCTGCGTCAAGGAAGGTTGTGCCATGCGCCATGCATGGCTCACGTGTTCAATCTGGTTGTCAAGCTGTTCCTAAAATCCACCATCCCACTGCAAGACATCCTTAAAATGTCACGTAAACTTTGCATGCATTTCAGCCATTCCTACACCGCAGAGCACACCCTCCTTGAGCTGCAGCGGCAGAACGGAATTCCACAGCATCACCTGATCTGCGACGTTGCAACAAGGTGGAATTCAACCCTACATATGTTAGACCGCCTTTACGAACAGGGAAAGGCCATCACCGATTTCCTGATGTTACAAGCGGATAAAGGTACTCCCCTGTGTAACTTAGATGTCAGCCATTGGCAGCTCATGCGTGACACCTGCCGCTTGCTCAGGCCCTTTGAGGAGGCCACGCTATTCGTGAGTCGGCAGGACTATGGGATGAACGACGTCATTCCTCTGTTGCACGTCCTGGAACAAATGCTGTTAACAATGGCTGGTCAGGGTGCGGTAGACGTGGCGCACAGATCTCAACGCCACATGACCCCTGTGGGGGCAGGACAGGAAGAAGAGGAGGAGGTAGAGGAGGACATTGGTGCTCAGGAATTATTGAGTGAAATGGGTGGTTTTTCCACTCAGCGGACAGGAGTGGAGGAGCAGGAGCATCTGGTAGAGGAGGAGACAGAGGACCCAGACGCACCGTGGCAGTATGCTGTGGAGATGGAGGCAGGGAGTCCCTCGCATTCCTTGGCACAAATGGCCCATAGCATGCTCGGTTGCTTGCGCAGCGACAGCCGAATAATAACCATCAGACAGAGGGATGACTTTTGCTGTCCACCTTGTTGGACCCTCGCTACCGTTCAAAAATGGTGGCCTTTTTCACACCTGCTGAGAGGGAGGCCAAAATAACGTACTATAAAAACCACCTATGTAGTCAGTTGGTCTCTGCCTTTGTGCGCCAACGTCCATCCTCAGACACTGTGGGCCCTGTGCGCTCGCGTTCCGCTGCCATGGCAGCAGGGGAGGGGTGGGGTGGTAGGAGCAGTGGCAGCTCCACCAGCAGCGGCTGCCTCAGTCTGCAGTCGATGATGAGTAGCTTTCTTCACCAGCGCAGTGAGGAAACTACTAACCAGCCGCAGCAGCAGCAGCATCAGGTGGACCTGGAGCAGGACCTCAAACAACAGGCTTGGGCCTACTTGGACAGCACCCTGCCAACCGAGGTAGACAATCCCCTTGACTACTGGGCAACGAAACTTGACCTTTGGCCCCAACTAGCTGAATTTGCCCTTGAAAGGCTGTCATGCCCGGCCAGTAGCGTGGCATCGGAGTGCGTGTTTAGTGAGGCAGGAGGTATTGTAACTCCGCGGAGGACACGACTATCCACCCAAAGTGTGGAGAGACTCACGTTTGTGAAAATGAATCAGGCGTGGATTAGTCTGGATTTCAAACCACCAGTTCCTGACACAACTAACTAAATCCGCCATGAATCATGCCCCAAACATGTTATTATTTTTAACATAGGCCTCTGTATGGCCTTCAATTTAAGCTGCTTACGCTTCGCCACTCTGCCATGGGCCCCTGTACCGCCTCCTCTTGCTGCTGCCAGGTCCAGAGTGTGTCATGGGTCCCTGTACGGCCTCCCATTGCTGCTGTCTCCATCGCCACACTCTGCCATGTGCCACTTTCAGGTCTCCTCACACTGCTGGTGGGTTCCATTTTGTCATAGGGTGCTGGCAGATTATGGGCCTCCCATTGCTGCTGCCAGGCCCGTAATCTGCCATGGGCCCCCGTACCGACTCCTCATGCTGCTGCCAGGCCCGTAATCTGTCATGGGCCCCTGTACCTCCTCCTCATGCTGCTGCCAGGTCCAGAGTGTGTCATGGGTCCCTGTACGGCCTCCCATTGCTGCTGCCAGGCCCGTAATCTGCCATGGGCCCCCGTACCGACTCCTCATGCTGCTGCCAGGCCCGTAATCTGTCATGGGCCCCTGTACCGCCTCCTCATGCTGTTGCCAGGTCCAGAGTGTGTCATGGGTCCCTGTACGGCCTCCCATTGCTGCTGTCTCCATCGCCACACTCTGCCATGTGCCACTTTCAGGTCTCCTCACACTGCTGGTGGGTTCCATTTTGTCATAGGGTGCTGGCAGATTACGGGCCTCCCATTGCTGCTGCCAGGCCCGTAATCTGCCATGGGCCCCCGTACCGACTCCTCATGCTGCTGCCAGGCCCATAATCTGCCATGGGCCCCCGTACCGACTCCTCATGCTGCTGCCAGGCCCGTAATCTGTCATGGGCCCCTGTACCGCCTCCTCATGCTGCTGCCAGGTCCAGAGTGTGTCATGGGTCCCTGTACGGCCTCCCATTGCTGCTGTCTCCATCGCCACACTCTGCCATGTGTCACTTTCAGGTCTCCTCACACTGCTGGTGGGTTCCATTTTGTCATAGGGTGCTGTATGGCCTCCCATTGCTGCTGCCAGGCCCGTAATCTGCCATGGGCCCCCGTACCGATCCCTCATGCTGCTGCCAGGCCCGTAATCTGTCATGGGCCCCTGTACCGCCTCCTCATGCTGCTGCCAGGTCCAGAGTGTGTCATGGGTCCCTGTACGGCCTCCCATTGCTGCTGTCTCCATCGCCACACTCTGCCATGTGCCACTTTCAGGTCTCCTCACACTGCTGGTGGTTTCCATTTTTTCATAGGGTGCTGTATGGCCTCCCATTGCTGCTGCCTCCTCCGCCACACTGTGGCTCCACACTCTGGTTTTGGCCCCGTGACTGCCCAAATGAGTGAAGTGTGCGGTGATTCTAAGATCGACGGCACTCATCTGCATGTCATACTGACTGACAGTATTATTTCTCTTCCCCAGCAGACTCCAAGGGCATTTAAATTAAAGGTACAGTGTTCTGCACTAATATAAAGGCTCTCTGAAGCCTAGAAACACCCTTTTTATAAGTTAAATTCGCAGCGAATATATTCGACTCGAATCGAATTTATTCCGCGAATTCGCCGAATCAGCCGAATCGAATTTTTGAATTATTCGCTCATCTCTAATTGAAAGTGATTCTATAATGATAAGATAAAGAAATTCTTTCTTATACAGTATATATAATAGAGTATTTAAAATCCTTGCATGATGGAGTCATTGCATGCACTAATACCTCCCTGGGTGGCAGTTTAATGCACGCTGGATGGAGTAGATATATTTGTGCCAATGCAATTTTAAGGATTCAAGTCCATATCCTGTGGCTTACAATGTAGTATTCAGAAATCTCCTGAAAAAGCCATTGTATTGGCAAAACTTGTACAGATGAAGTTACTGCATGAACTGACCATATGCATATGTATTCTTGATTGTGCCTTTAAGGAAATTACGTTTTACTGTTTTTATCTATGAACATAAATAAAAATGTGTTTTTATGAAGATTTTGTATTTCTCTGCTGGCACCTTAAAAATCCCAATGTTTATTTTGAGATTCCGTATTCCTCATTTAGGGATGTGGTGCCATTGATCTCCATATCCACCAGTGTTTCTTGTCTTGCATTGCACCTGTTAGTTTACCTTCTATAGTTGGGAAGATACTGGAGAGCGGGGGCAGACTGACCATTCGAGCACTCGGGCACTGCCCGAGGGCCCGGGGTCAGTAGGGTGCCCCATGAGATGCCCCTGGTACCTTTCATTGGCTTATTCATAGGCTTTTTTGGGTGTGGGCGAGGACACGGGGGCCCCGTGATCCCCTATTGCCCGGGGGCCCCATGAGTTGTCAGTCCGCCCCTGCTGGAGAGTTTATTAAAAGACCACATAGATGAGTTCTTGCTGGAAAAAAATATTTTAAGCAACAGACAGCATGGGTTCATGAAAGACAGAAGTTGTCAAACAAATCTGATTTCTTTTTATGAGGGGGTGAGCAAAACCTTGGTCAGAGGGGTGGCTGTGGATGTGGTCTACTTAGATTTTGCAAAAGCATTTGACACAGTTCCCCACACACAGCTAATGTGTAAGGTAAAGTCTACGGGCTTGGAAAAATCTGTATGCAAATGGGTGGAAAACTGGCTAAAAGATCATATTCAAAGAGTAGCGGTTAATGATTCATACTCTGAATGGTCTAGGGTTGTCAGTGGTGTACCCCAAGGTTCAGTGTTGGGACCCTTACTTTTTAATATATGTAGAAACTAGAGATGAGCGAATTATTCAAAAATTCGATTCGGCTGATTCACCGAATTTGTGGAATAAATTCGATTCGATGCGAATTTATTCGCTGCGAATTTAACTTATAAAAAGGGTTTCTAGGCTTCAGAGAGCCTTTATATTAGTGCAGAACACTGTACTTTTAATTTAAATGCCCTTGGAGTCTGCTGGGGAAGAGAAATAATACTGTCAGTCAGTATGACATGCAGATGAGTGCCGTCGATCTTAGAATCACCGCACACTTCACTCATTTGGGCAGTCACGGGGCCAAAACCAGAGTGTGGAGCCACAGTGTGGCGGTGGAGGCAGCAGCAATGGGAGGCCATACAGCACCCTATGACAAAATGGAACCCACCAGCAGTGTGAGGAGACCTGAAAGTGGCACATGGCAGAGTGTGGCGATGGAGACAGCAGCAATGGGAGGCCGTACAGGGACCCATGACACACTCTGGACCTGGCAGCAGCATGAGGAGGCGGTACAGGGGCCCATGGCAAGAAGAAGATGAGGATGAGGATGAGGATGAAGAAGAAGAAGAAGAAGTAGGATGAGGAAGAAGAAGAAGAAGTAGGATGAGGATGAAGAAGAAGAAGAAGTAGGATGAGGATGAAGAAGAAGAAGAAGAAGAAGAAATAGGATGAGGATGAAGAAGAAGAAGAAGAAGAAGCAGGATGAGGATGAAGAAGAAGAAGTAGGATGAGGATGAAGAAAAAGAAGAAGAAGAAGTAGGATGAGGATGAAGAAGAAGAAGAAGAAGTAGTAGAAGAAGAAGAAGTAGGATGAGGATGAAGAAGAAGAAGAAGAAGAAGAAGAAGAAGTAGGATGAGGATGAAGAAGAAGAAGAAGAAGAAGAAGTAGGATGAGTATGAAGAAGAAGAAGAAGTAGGATGAGGATGAAGAAGAAGAAGAAGAAGAAGAAGGATGAGGATGAAGAAGAAGAAGAAGAAGAAGAAGTAGGATGATGAAGAAGAAGAAGAAGAAGAAGAAGTAGGATGAGTATGAAGAAGAAGAAGAAGAAGAAGAAGAAGTAGGATGAGGATGAAGAAGAAGAAGAAGAAGAAGAAGGATGAGGATGAAGAAGAAGAAGAAGAAGAAGAAGAAGTAGGATAAGGATGAAGAAGAAGAAGAAGAAGAAGTAGGATGAGGATGAAGAAGAATTCCGGTGCAGCAAAAAGTGTATCTGCAGAGAGCTCCGCTATTTCTGACAGTTCTCTGACAGTTCCTTCACATTTACAGCGGTTGAAACATTGTATCTATTTGTTTCCGAATAAAAACATCTGTATCCTAAATGGAAACAAATAGATACAATGTTTCAACCGCTGTAAATGTGAAGGAACTGTCAGAGAACTGTCAGAAATAGCGGAGCTCTCTGCAGGGACACTTTTTGCCGGCTGTAGAAGGGATGAAAATCGGCCGATCGGGGAAAATTCGATTCGCGCATCCGAAGTTTGCTAATATTCGGATTCGAATTTTTCCTAATATTCGAAACGAATTCCACTTCGCCAGGTTCGATTCGCTCATCTCTAGTAGAAACAATATAGGGTCTGGGATTAAAAATACCATTTCAGTCTTTGCAGATGACACTAAGCTGTGCAGTGGAATAACGTCCTTACAGGATGTCTTCAACTTACAAGCTGACCTCAATGCACTGTTTAATTGGGCAACTATGTGGCAAATGAGGTTTAATGCTGATAAATGTAAGATTATGCACTTGGGGGCTAAGAATATGCATGCATCATACATACTAGAGGGAGTACAACGGGGGGGAATCAATGATGGAGAAGAATCTGGGAGTTCTGGTAGATCACAAGCTGAAAAATGGCATGCAATGCCAAGCTGCAGTTTCTAAAGCGCACAAAATCCTCTCTTGTATTAAAAGAGATATAGACTCCAGAGACAGAGATGTCATATTACCCCTGTAAAATGCATTAGTAATACCTCATCTGGAATATGCAGTTCAGTTTTGGGCACCAATTCACAAAAAGAACATTGGGGAACTGGAGAAAGTACAGAGAAGGGCAACTAAACTGATAAGAGGCATGGAGGAGATCAGCTATGAGGAAAGATTAGAGGAACTGAATTTATTCTCTCTTGAGAAGAGGAGATTAAGGGGGGATATGATCAACATGTATAAATACATCAGTGGCTCATATAGTGAACTCGGTGTAGAGATATTCACCCTGAGGTCATCACAGAGGACAAGCGGGCACTCTTTACATCTGGAGGAAAATAAATGTAATCTCCAAATATGGAAAGTTTTCTTCAGTGAGAGCTGTGAAAATGTGGAATAGACTCCCTCAAGAGTTGGTTCTGGACAGCTCAGTGGATTGCTTTAAAAAAGGCCTGGATTTCCTAGATACACAGAATATAACAGGATAGTAACATTTATAGGTAAAGTTGATCCAGGGAATTTTCAATTGCCTCTCAGGGGATCAGGAAGGAATTTTTTTCCCTGCAGGAGCAAATTGGATCATGCTGGGTTTTTTTGCCTTCCTCTAGATCAGCGGTTCTCAACCTGTGGGTCGTAACCCCATTGGGGGTCGAATGACCATTTCACAGGGGTCACCTAAGACCATCAGAAAACACATATTTCTGATGGTCTTAGGAACTGAGACACCGCTCCTCTGTCTCAGGCGATGTGTGGGCGGGATGATGCCCCTGTCACCTGGCCACACCTCCGGGATCACTCAACAGCTCCGCCTCCTCGCCGCTGATTGGCCACCGGAACTGTAGCTCAGGAGAGGCACACAGGCGGCCAATCACCGGCGAGGAGGTGGAGCTTGGAGAGGAGGAGCCGAGCGGCAGCGCGCGTAGATCAAAGAAGATCGAGGGAGCTGCCGGAGCAAGTGAAGAGGAGAGCGGCCAGAGAAGGAAGACAGCTGACAGGTAAGTGAGAGAGCGAGCCCAGGCTGGAGCAGGGGTCAGCAAGGTAAGTATCATTGGTGTCAGTGGGAGGAATAGTGCCCCATCATTTGTGTCACTAATACCAACGATGGGGCACTATTTCTCCCACACATACACAAACGATGGGGCACTATTCCTCCCCCCACTGACACCAACGATGGGGCACTATTCCTCCCCCCACTGACACCAACGATGGGGCACTATTCCTCCCCCCACTGACACCAACGATGGGGCACTATTCCTCCCCCCACTGACACCAACGATGGGGCACTATTCCTCCCCCCACTGACACCAACGATGGGGCACAATTCCTCCCCCCACTGACACCAAGAATGGGGCACTATTCCTCCCCCCACCGACACCAACAATGGGACACTATTTCCCCCCCCCCCACTGACACCAATGATGGGGCACTATTCCCCCCTCCACCACACTGACATCAATGATGGGGCACTATTCCTCCCACTGACACCAATGATGGGGCACTATTCCTCCCACTGACACCAATGATGGGGCACTATTCCTCCCACTGACACCAATGATGGGGCACTATTCCTCCCACTGACACCAATGATGGGGCACTATTCATCCCACTGACACCAATGATGGGGCACTATTCCTCCCACTGACACCAATGATGGGGCACTATTCCTCCCACTGACACCAATGATGGGACACTATTCCTCCCACTGACACCAATGATGGGGCACTGTTATCCCCACTGACACCAATGATGGGGCACTATTCCCCCCACTGACACCAATGATGGGGCACTATTCCCCCCACTGACACCAACGATGGGGCACTATTCCTCCCACTGACACCAACGATGGGGCACTATTCCTCCCACTGACACCAACGATGGGGCACTATTTCTCCCACTGACACCAACGATGGGGCACTATTCCCCCCACTGACACCAACGATGGGGCACTATTCCCCCCACTGACACCAACGATGGGGCACTATTCCTCCCACTGACACCAACGATGGGGCACTATTCCTCCCACTGACACCAACGATGGGGCACTATTCCTCCCACTGACACCAACGATGGGGCACTATTCCTCCCACTGACACCAACGATGGGGCACTATTCCTCCCACTGACACCAACGATGGGGCACTATTCCTCCCACTGACACCAATGATGGGACACTATTCCTCCCACTGACACCAACGATGGGACACTATTCCTCCCACTGACACCAACGATGGGGCACTATTCCTCCCACTGACACCAACGATGGGGCACTATTCCTCCCACTGACACCAACGATGGGGCACTATTCCTCTCACTGATACCAACGATCGGACACTTTTCATCCCACTGACATCAGTGATGGGGCACTACTCCTTCCACTGACACCAATGATGTGGCACTAGTCCTCCCACTGCAAAATTACAGTTATGAAGTAGCAACGAAAATAATTTTATGGTTGGGGGTCACCACAACATGAGGAACTGTATTAAGGGGTCGTGGCATTAGAAAGGTTGAGAACCACTCCTCTAGATCAACTGTGGGTATAGGATTATAACTTTTTTTTTTTTGGTGTTTGAACTGGATGGACTTTTGTCTTTTTTCAGCCAGACTAACTATGTAACTATGTAATTACTGTAAGTATATGTACACAGAAGTACAACCTAGGCTACCTAATGGGGTTTCCTTGAAACCAAAACATTTTGCCAATTGTCAAACTGCGGGGCTGATATATCTACTTCTTTGTGAATGTGGTTGTTTCTATGTGGAAAAGACTAAGTTGGAATTTTGGAGATGTGCATATAGACACATAAAAAGCATACAGACAGCTGATCCTGAATTACCTTAGGGCGACATGTCCTTGCAGTACACAATGGCCAATTCCCCAAGATTAAATTCCTTATTCTTGACCGAGTGCATCCAGGCCTAAGAGGGGGAGATTGGAACAAGCTGTTTTTGCAGCTTGAACTCAGATGGATCTTCTATCTGCATGCTGGCCTGAATGAGTCGTTCAACTTTAAGCCCTTTTTACAGGGGTTTGTGTCTGGAGGCATGGAGAAATCAGGCCTCCCTCCACTGTTTATTTGGGTGTTTGAGAGTTTAAAGTTTTGTGCTATGGTGTATGATATTGCATTTATTTCCTGTGAGGGGATTGCATATTTTACTATTGCTCTGTATATTTGTTTGAGACCCTTTTTGGTCTATGTCATTTTCGGTTTTATATTCTGTATAATGTTCTGTACCAAATGTTTGTTATAATATTGATTTAACATGTTATGCATAAGGTCTATATAGTGTTGATTGGTGATATGTCTGATTCCATGTTTTTTCAGCTGCCTCCTTGGCCATGTGTCAGGGTCCTATCCACGGCAGAAGTCCTGGAAGACCGGGCATTTCTGCCAGTACCCTACATGGCCGCAGAAATACACGCATCAGGCCCAGTTTTGGCGCCAAACAACCTTTATAAGGAGGCTCTTCACTCCCTCAAGTTGCTCGTTGATCTCTAGCTACCCGTACCTTGTTCCTGGTTCTTGTGTTATTGTCACCTGAGACTTCATGATACCAACTCGGCTTGCTCTTGGATCTGTCTACTCTGCTTAACCACTGATCTGACCTCGGCTTGGCTAACAGATACTCTCTCTCTCGCTCCTCGGTGTATGAATTCGGCTATCCCATCTGACTACGTCTGCTCTGATTCCCACCTGGTACCTGACCTTGGCTTGAACCGGCTATCCAGTAATCCTCTATTCCCGGAAGGGCTTACATACCTCGCACAGGCGCCATCTGTCTGTAGACTTCATCTCCGTGCATCAGCTGTGCTCCTGGGTGAACCACCAAAAAGCACTCCTACAGGCGACCTGTGCCACATTGGGCTTGACTCCCGCTGTCCCACTCTCAGGGGAGTCTGGAACTTAGCTGCAAGGGAAGCCCTCTCTACATTGGCCTCCATCACCAGGTACCTGATACCATGGGGCTGGTTGGGTTTGAACCTGGGTACCGGGGTCCTTTCTTTTTGGCGCCCGACACGCTGGGGCTGCACCACTGGAGCCTTCAGGGCTGGTGGCTGCCATGGTTTGGGGTTCTGGCTTCTCTTGCAGCTCCCCCTTCCTTTGGTGGCTGCATCTGTCTTCTCAGCATGTCTGCAGTGCACCAATGCATGACATCACTCCGCATGATGTGACGTGGTGATGCAGCGCAGCGATGCACCGGGGAGCGGTGCCTGGTGATGTCCGTCATGGAGCAGGTGTGGGATCGGCATTTGACATTTTACTTTCTTGGTTGGGGGTGGTCATTACTTCCAGGATCCTTCAATCAGGGCCTTATATAATTGAGGCTTCCTTTTCACAATTTGACACTCCTTACCTAAAGGTGCCAGTATGCATCTCTCATGACTATGCCGTGACATTGTCCATGATGATAAGCACTACATAGACTCTTACATTAAATAGTAAGCTTATCTTCTTCTGTGGAATTTAGAAGTCTTATGTGTATGCCTCTTTGTTGGGCTTAAAAGATATGTACAGTATTCATTAGTTCCTTCATCTATGTTGTCTTTAAAGAGGCGCATGGTGTGACTGGACAGAGATTCGTGGATACCTTTGTATATACGGCCTATGGTCTATTTATTTAGATGCCAATATATCTGTTTGGGAACATCAAGACCTCTGATAAGTCCCATTTAGTCTAGGGGGTTTTTTTTGTATCTTTATCCAGTTGTATAGGGATGGTGGCAATTTATCAGGAATTTTCTTTTCTTTCTCTCATCCCGGTATCCTGAAAGGGGCATGCATTCCCCCTTGCAGGGCACCTTGTCACCATGTTGAGGGGAAAGGGTTTTCTTCCCCACGCCTTGTCGCAAATAGGATATGGTGGTTTGCAGGAGGGAACTAGTCAGAATTTGGAAACCCCCTTATGAGGGGCCCTCAAATATCCACCCACAGGGGATGAGTATGGGGTTCATTAGTAACCCTTTTTACTCATTCTCAGAAAGAAAAAATAAAAAAAAATACAGAACTTTGGACAAAGTTCTTTAATTGAAAGAAAACACAACAGAAACAACACAGGGAAAATTTGAATGCAATCCCCCGTCTGTTATCCAGTGGTGTAATCCACATTAATCATGACCACCCTCCACCTGGCAACCCACTACACTGCCTCAGATAAATTACTCCAATCATGGAGTGTGCTATATTTCTTCAATGATGGAAATGAAAAAAAAATGACAAAAAAGACATGTTTGAAATACACCTTTAATTAAAAACATTTTGAGCCACATTTTGGAGCAATTGAAGCTATTCAATTGCACCATCTTAACTGAGAAGATAAATACAAATGTTTGGTGCATGCTATCACCACAAGGTGAAAATGCTTTAGGTTTCACATTTAAGATTAGGGTCTCATCACTAGTGCTTGGGCACACCTGCGTGGCATTTTTCTATCAAACAAAGCAGTTATATCCGATTCTATGATAAATTAGGACCAATGAGTTAAAGAAGAAAAAACATTTCAATTTAAGGTAACTGATGTAAAGTAATATAATTCTTCCCAATGCTGTTGTAAGATCATTAGAAAAGCTACTTAATAATTTTCATCTCCTAAAGGCTACAGAGAGGTATTATTGCATATTAAAAAATCTAAATTCAGCTCCCCCAGAGGTAAATGAAAGTTATTAAAACAACCTATTTATTGTTGAGATAACTATCCATTTGTGTTAAGGAAAAAAAAAACAATTTTGAACACATACAAAGAAAGAGGTAGTTAAGTTATAATTGGTATTTTCAGAATTGTGATCATTAGGGTAAGTTAGCTGTATTATACTATAGTGCATTGAGAGCTACAGTGAACAGACATTTCAAGAGTGGCAAACTTTATTAAATCCCTGGTGGAGATGAGGTTTAGAGATTTCTGTTAATGATAGTTTATTTACATTTATAATTGCTTCATTACGTAAAAATCAATATGGCCCTCTAGCAAGATTGACCTCAGATCATCAATTTTTTTTTTATCAATTCCTTTATTAAATTGCAGTTGGATATTTACACCTTTAATATATAGTTTTAAAAATGTAACATCTGATTTCTAATTAATTACACAATTTTAATAACCCCATTTGTCAGCTCCCAGCAAGAAGTCACTTTAAAAAAAGCATATTTTGCCAACACCAAGTAAATTATGAAATTCTAAGGCTAGGTTCACACAGCTGCAATATGATTTTGATCCAACTTTCAGGGGCCAAAATGCCACTGGAATCGCACCAAAGCAGTAGAGGAACCTTTTCCAAAATTGCCTTGTGTTGAGTTTCATTGATGTGAAACCAATGAAAACAATGTGATTTGCCTTTTAATGCATCTGAAATCGCATTAATGTGAACCGGGCCTAAAACACTTCAGCTCTCATATCTCCACACTCACTTTGGATCCGAACAATTTTACATATCTGCAATGGGCCTGTTAATGTGACACTAACTACTTTGCCATTACTTAACCACTTGCCTACTGGGCACGTTTACTCTCTTCCTGCCCAGGCCTGCCCAGGCCCAGGCTGAAAGCTTTCAGTGCTGTTGCACTTTGGGTACAGTGTTGCATGATGACGCAATTGTCATTCAAAATTGTTTTAAGACAAATAGAGATTTCTTTTGGTGGTAGTTAATCACCACCACCTGGGATTTTATTTTTTGCTAAACAAACGAAAAAAGACCAAAAATTTGGGAAAAAAAAGTTTTTCTTAGTTTCTGTTATAAAGTTTTGTAAATTAGCGATTTTTCTCTTTCACTGATGAGGCTGCACTGATGGGCGCTAATGAGGAGGCACTGATATGGAGCACTGATTGGAGGCACTGATAGGCAGCATTGATGGTCACTGGCAGCCAGCACTGATGGGCACAGAGAGCCAGCACTGAGGAAGCACTGATAGCCAGCACTGATGGGTACTGATAGCCAGCACTTATGTGCACTGATACAAAGCCCTGATGGGCACTGATACAAACCACTGATGGGCACTATTAGCCACACTGATGAGCACGTATGGGGCTACACTGGTCATCAGGGCACTAATGCTCAGTGCCCTGATGATCAGTGGAGATGTCCCTTCTGAGAATTGACGCTTACGGTCTCTCCTCTCCTCACATGCTGCCAGCATGAGGAGAGGACTGCCCATAGCCGGCATTTCCTATTTACACTGTGATCAGCTGTGATTGGAGACAGCTTATCACATTGTAAAAGGCCACTCTGATTGGCCCTTTACCTGGACATGTGATCAGCTGTGTCCGAAGGACACAGCAATCACAGATCACTCCCCAGGGGGCGCGTGGGGTGCATGGTTCTGAAATGACATCCATGGACACCCTCCCAGAACTATCCAACTGCACTGTAGCCATCTCCGGTGAAAAAAAGTTGACAGCTAAAAAAAGCAGCTGGGTTCACCGGCCATCCTCTGTCCCTGGCACTGGCATCTAAATAAGGGCATCCTGTCTGTGACACCTTGCAGATTTACAGCCAGGTGCCCACTCCACATGAGCGAGAAGTGCTGCGCATTGTGAATAGGGGAGTGAGGAGGAGAACTTCTGCTTCCGATCGCCCAAGCAAAGTGGGATTGGGTACCTGTAAAGATTGGGTACCCGCTCCCCAAAAGTGCCAATTCCTAATGTGTAGGAGGGGAAGAGTCGTTAAAATAGAATCCTTTTAGGTGGAACTATGATTTAAGATAACAAGACAAAATACATATACCATTTTAGGACAATCATCTTTTGGTGATATTGTTTTGCAAACATTGTTTTTTTAAATGCAATACATAGACAAAAAAGAGTGTGTATTTATGTATGACACATCAAAATAGACTGAGCAGTTACACATTGTGAAATAAATTTAGCTATACTGTACCCAATAGCTTCTAATCCTACAAAACCATCACACAAGGAAAATAATTATTGCTCATCCACAGGCAATAAATAGATAAAATAAATAAACATAAAGAAAAAGGATTGCAAAATAAACAATGCCTCCCTCTGTCCCGACATGTTTACAGTATATAGAACCTCTCAACTCAGAGCCTAGTACCTCAAATTTATGCTAATGAATAAAGCTCTATATACGCCTATAGTTTACCATATGCCATGATCTCACCCACCAATGCTGACACAGCTTGGATGAAGGTCAGAATACCAGCCAGAGGATGCCTTTCTATGGCTACAATCACCTCGAAAGACTCACTATGCCTTTCAGAAACTAACTAGGAGTGTTTTTTTTCCAAAATGTGGCCATTTTGTGATTGTTATCTTCTGTCCTGGTACTTCAGGGACTACATAAATATGATGGATAGCCAGGAAATTAAACGCATCATTTATACTTTTTGGAAGCTCTTGGATTTTGGGCCCCTCTCTGCATCCACTACCTAGCCTCCCTACTAGATCAGACCTATTTTTAGTGGCACCCGTCTACACAAAAAAACTGGTCAATTTTAGAAACCCAAGGGTTCCACCCCGCCACACCACAATTGCACCTCCTCTCATACTCCGCCAATAAAAAACGTCTAGCGACTACACACCCATGCATCAAAGCTTCTCTAGATGCCTGGTCCAAATTATTATCCTACTCACTACCCAAGTCTAATAAGATTCATATTCCTCTCAGAACTCCCGCCATTCTAATTCCAGATATAAACCTAACACCCTGGGTACAACTAGATATATCCCTCATTTCCGATCTTTTCTCCTCTCACAAATTAGCCACCTTTCACCTACTGCAACAAAAGTATCCACTAACGTCCAAAGATGAATTTACATATCCCCTAATTTCACACTGTCTAAAATCCAATAATATTCCATGCACCACTATACTCCCTGCCCCAGCTTTTCATTCCCTAAATAGATCTAAATACCCAGGCAAAGGCATCTCACTATTATTTCACACATTTTAGATGTGAAACATAATTTCAAAACTACATCAATAGTCAACTGGGAAACTATTCTCCCAAAACTTCCCAGACTAAGCATGGAAGAAAGCCTTTACCAACACATAAAAAGCCTCCCGCTGTGCCACACACTGGGAATCCTACATTTAAATTATTACATCAATGGTACCTAACCCCATATAGACTAACCAGAATCTACCCAAACATATCTCCACAATGTTGGAGACAATGCGGAGAAATAGGCTCCTTATACCATATTATTTGGTCTTCAAATCTATCAAATCATTTTGGAACAACATACTCAAATTAATATCAGAAATTGCTGGTATGGTAATAACCCCAGACTTGGCGCTCTTACACATAGGTATTGACAGGTTCTCTCCAGAACTTCAAATTATTATTATACACCTATTGTACGCAGCCAAGAATAATATAACTAGTCTATGAAAAACCTCAGAGTCCTTATCTCTTCCAAGAGTGGTCGCCAATCTCAATCTCCAATGTGGTATGGAGAGAAGATTCTCCATATCACAACTATACAAGAATATCCTAGCTACCTTGACTGGTATTTTCAAATGTTCTGAATCCATAAGTTATAATAGCTTTTCTCTCTCCTTCCCCCACCCCTTTCCTCCACAATTCTCCTTCCCTCCATCCTCCCCCCTTATCTTCCCCTGCCCCCCTCCCCCCTCTGGTTTATACTGCCTTAACCAGATATTGTGATTGCATCATCGATACTGTTTTTGTATGTTCATGCACTACTGTGAACCTATGGATGTCCGTGTTCTTGTCTACCTTGTTAACTTAAAATTAATAAAAAAGAGTTGAATATAAAAATACAATTTCAGTCTTTGGAGATGACACCAAGCTGTGCAGTGGAATAACATCCTTACAAGATGTCTCCAACTTACAACCTCAATGCACTTTTTAATTGGGCAACTATGTGGCAAATGAGGTTTAATGTTGATAAATTATAAGTTATATACTTGGGGGCTAAGAATATGCATGCATCATACATACTAGGGGGAGTACAACTGGGGGAATCAATGGTGGAGAAGGATCTGGGAGTTCTGGTAGATCATAAGCAAAAGCACATGAATTTAAGCACTGGACTGATCTGAACTTTAAAGCGTGTGTAGGTATGCATTGAGGGTTATCTGAGATGTGATAAGTCATATACTGTATCAGGGGGCTGATCTGGGGTCTGAAGGTGCAGGGAATGGGGCTGTTCTGAGGTCTGAAGCTGCATGCACTGGGGTTGATCTGTGGTCTGAAGCTGCATGCATTGGGACTGATCTGTGGTCTGAAACTACATACATTGGGACTGATCAGAGGTCTGAAGCTGCATGCATTAGGGATGTAGTATAAAGCTACATGCATTTGGGTAATCTGCAGTCTGAAGCTACATGCTTTGGAGCTAATCTGCGGTTTGATGCTACATGCAAAGGGGCTGATCTGTGGTCTGAAGGTTCAGGAATTGAGACTGACCTGAGGCCTGAAGGTGCAGGAATTGGGGCTGATCAGCAATCTGAAACTGCACACATTGGGGCTGATTTGAGGTGTAAAGATGCAGAAATTATTGTGATCTGAAGGGTGAAAGTGTAGGAATTGGGGTGACCTGAGGTGTGTCAGTACAGGAATTGGGGTAATCTGGGGTGTAAAGGTGAAGGAATTGGGCCTGATCTGAGGTGTGAAGATGCCAGAATTTGGTTGATCTGGGGGGTGAAGGTGCAGGAATTGTGGTGATCTCAGGTGAGAAGGTGAAGCAGCTGGGTTGATCTGAGATGGGAAATTACAGGCAATGAGGTGATCTGAGGGGTAAAGGTGCATGAATTGGGGTGATCTTAGGGGTGAAGGTGCAGAAATTGGGGTGGTATGAGCTATGAAGGTGCAGGAATTGGGGTAACCTGAGTTGTGAAGATGCAGGAATTGAGGTAATCTGAGGTGTGAAGGTGCAGGAATTGGGGTGATCTGAACAAGGGTAAGTTGCCATCTATTTTACCACTTTCCATTGATCTTTGAATGCTCAATACTCATTTCTTACTATTATTCAAATACTTTTTCCTTTTCGCGATTGATAGTGTGACGTTGACATTTTTTTATATAATCGGCTCTCTCAATTTCTTTGAGAATATTTTACATATTTATACTATAGTTTTTTTATGAGATTTTTAATAAAGTTTTTATATTGGTTTTATTTATTTTTAGCCATAGCATGCGCACTAGTTTTAACATACATAACCTTTTTTTTGGTGATGGTTTATTTATGCCCACTAGATGATGTGGCGTGTTTTCAATCTATTTTAAACTATCACATTGAGTGTTCCTGTTTTGTACATATTGTACCCTCTTTAGTAATGAACTATTAGTATTACCGTATATAAATTTTCATTTAGCTATTTACAGCATTGGTGTTGATCTGATAAAGTTCCAAGCGGTGATAAACAATTTGGGAATAGTGGGCGGGCAGATTTACATATAAGAAGCAGAGGTGAAGCAGGTGGTTACTGTTCCTGAGGACATCACTATTTGATGATGAAACACGTAGGGAGGGACCTCAGGTAATGTCACAAATTTATGATCATAATCCATTTATTACATTATGAGAGGCTTTTACCCTTTCTTTTAATGGTCCTGCTGTATACTTCCAATTGCCATATGAGGAAATAAAGGGATACCGGCTTACAAGGAATACTGGTGGGGGACCCAGCAAGTAGTGCATTCTTTTACTTGAGCACTATTTTGACTTTCTTGTTCACATAAGAAGTCAGTACCATCCGATGAGTTCGGTATGAGGATTGTGGAGGAAGTGGTATTAAGAACAAACATCAAGTATTGTCAATTTGAGTTATTTAGATCATGTGGACTTCACAGATCTTTGAATAGCATGTAATATCAAACTGCAGCAAGCAAGCTAGCAGACTATTAGCAAGCATTAAAAAGGATATTTATTCTATTCTACTCTCATTCTACTGCCCTACAAAGCTCTAGTTTGGAAACATTTTGAGCATGCCATCTAGTTTTGGTCACCAATCTTAAAAAAGGATGCCCTTAAACTGGAGAGAGTCCAGAGAAGGGCAACACAGCTAATAAGAGGGCAGGAGGAACTCAGTTATGAGTAGTGTTGGGCTCAATGTTTGAGTCGAACGTAAGTTTGACTTTTTTTTTTTTCATTTTTTGGGGGTGGGGTTCCCCTTAAAAGTCCTACCAGGCCTAAAGGGCCTGGTATGGCTTTTAGGTTGAACCCCACGCTCTTTTTCCCCAACTTTTTTGGGGCTAGGATTCCCCTTCAAAGTCCTACCAGGCCAAAAGGACCTGGTATGGCTTTTAGGGGGAACTACACACACTTCTTTCTTTTTTTTTTTTTTTATTTACTGTGTGGACCCCATGCTGTTTTTTGTGGGGTTTTTTGTCATTGTCATTTGTAAAAATAAAATGTCAGTCCTGTTATTTCTAATCATTGTACAGATCTGCAACTTTGCAGGTAGTTTAAGGGGACCCCGCCAGGCATCATATTTAAAGAAATTTTTCCTTTTCTTTCTACTTTAAGCAATGCAAAATGACTGCCCCTCTAAAAATGGTACTTTTTGAAATTTCTTTTCACTGACTCATGTCCCTCAGGGCAGGACCCGAGTCCCCATATCTCTTTTACGGCCGTGGCATATAAGCTTTCAAAATGGGCACTTTCTATTTACAAGTTCGAGTCCCATAGACTTGTATTGAGTTCGAAGTTCGCGGTTGAATGTTCATTAGGTTCGACCGTGAGCCGAACACGGGTTTTTTTTTTTGGCCCATCACTAGTTATGAGGAACAACTACAAAACATTAAACTTTTTGTCCCTGGAGAAGATACGCTTAGCAGGGGATATGATCACGCGTACAAAAAAGTATTTGTCACGCTTAAATGATTCATTAAAAAATTTTTAATGTCACACAAAGATAACCCAAGTAAATACAAAATTCAATTTTTAAATGATAATTTTAGTTATTAAAGGAAAAAATCTGTCCAAACCTGCTTGGCCCTATATGAAAAAAGTAATTGCCCCCTAAACTTGTAAGCCGTGTACCGGGGTGGGCTCCCCAGGATACAGTGAAGTCACGAATGAGGAAAGCAACCCCAACACCAGCTTTTGCCACAACAGAATTTTACTTAGATGTGGCAAATAAATACAACCACAAATGCTGGAAACATACAATAAATTTACATACACCCAGCCCAAAGGCTGAGACCCTTGTGCTGCACAGCACGGCGCCTTCTGATGGATGAAGGTAGAAAGTGAAGTAATTTACCTACTGGCGGGCACAAATAAGCTGCCACACCTTACCTGTTATTACCCTAAAAGAGCAGGAATCAGTGTATGGGTGCACGGTATGGGCTAGCCTGCGGTGCAGCACCACAGCTTACAATCTTAAACATATCTACAGTATTCCCTCTCCCATAACTGGTCCTGTAGCACGTGCCTGAGTATTCCTTCTGAGCAAAACGCCAGTCTGGCTTGAGTTTGTAGGATTTTATCAGCTCTCCAATGTGAAATGTCACTTTAAGTTGTGGAGTCCTTCTAATAATCAGTAACAACACTTGTGGCCTGACACAAACAGAGACCCTAAATAACTAACTATAGGCCTGGACTCAGTCTCAAGGCGCCAACACTGAAATGAGGTGCGTGCACGATCTTACCAACCCGGGGCTGCTTTGCATCTGCTAGTGACTCTGAACAGAACAAATGTCTCTCCAACAAGCATGCGGTCTTGCCGTATATGTTGCTTAGTTCCTCTGCTCTCATCAGCCTTCCTGGCAGCAATCTCATCAGCATTCCTGGCAGCAATCTCATCAGCTTCCTGGCAGCAATCTCATCAGCATTCCTGGCAGCAATCTCATCAGCTTCCTGACAGCAATCTCATCAGCTTCACTCAGCTGCAGCTCTGGTTACTGAGGGACGCTTTCACACCTGGATGTCATCAGATTCTCAGTTCACACGGCCCCTTATTCACCATGCTCCAGAACATGGCTTCTCTCTCTCCTTCCTGTTCTCTCCAACCCTGTGTGCAAAACCCCACCTCTTCATGAATATACAAATATCTATGCAGTCTGAGGCTGTTAGAAAAACAGTGACATCTTGTGGCTAAACCACAGAATGTCAGTCAAAACATTAATTTACTTCCACACAAACAGTATTCAAACAATGAGAGCTGTTTCCCCATCTCACAAACTTAATAACTGGTTGAGCCACCCTTGGCGGCAACAACTGCAATAAAGCATTTGCAATAACTGGCAATTAGTCTCTCAGATCACTGTGGAGGAATTTTGTCCCACTTTTCTTTGCAGAAGTCTCTTTCTTATTGTAGAATCATGAACTCTGACCTTAACTGAGGCCTGCATTTCTTTAGATGTTGTTCATCTAAGTCATTGTTGTGCTCTTGGATTCATTTTGGTAAGCGGGCCACTCCTGGGAAGGGTCACGACTGTTCCAAGTTTTCTCCATTTTTGGATAATGGCTCTCGCCTTAAAAATAGCTTTGTAACCCTTTCCAGACTGATACATGGCATATACTTTTTCTCATCTGTTCTTTGTTTCTTCAGATCATGGCATGAAGTGTTGCTTTTTGAGATCTTTTAGCGTGCTTCACTTTGTCGGACAGCTTCTGTTTAAGTGATTTCTTGAGTCAACAAGTTTGGCAGTAATCAGGCCTGGCCTGGATGTGGCAAGTGAATTCTAACTCAGCTTTCCAATAAATGTGGTTAATCACAGTCCATTCATGATTTAGCAAAGGGTGGAGGGGATTACAATTTCACATAGGGCGAGGCAGGTTTTTTGGACAGCTTTTTTCCCTTAATAAATAAAATCATCATTTAAAAACTTCATTTTGTATTTGCTCAGGTTATCTTTGGGTAATAGTAAAATTTGTTTGATGATCTGAATTATTTCAGTGCGATAAATATGCAAAAAAAAAAAATCAGGAAGGGGGAAAATTCTTTTTCACTTTTGGGTATATAAATCTTTAAATGGTGAATGTGCTCTTGGGGGGAAAATGATTTAATCTAATGTCTCTAAAGAGGACACACAGCCACACAATGAAGTTGCACAAGAAGTACCATATTTTTCGCTAAATAAGATGCACCTGACCATAAGACACACCTAGGTTTTAGAGCAGGAAAACAAGAGAAAAAAAATATTCTGAACCAAATGGTGTACTAAAATATTTAATAAAATATAACAGAATACAATTTCAACCATGTAAAGTGAACAGCAGTCAACAATGGCATTAAGAACCATCATCACTGTCATTAACAAATGAGGAGAGACTTAAAGGTTTGAGCACTCTTCTAGTTTTCTGGAACCTTAGGAACTCATCATCGCTAGTGTCAGAACCTATGAAGCTCAGTTGCTCACAATCACTGACATCACTTTCTTCGCTATCTTCATATACGATACTATCTTCAGGAGATAATCAGAGACTGCGGACATATTACAGTAGATGACCAGAGATTGCAGATGTACTACAGGAGATGACCAGAGACTGCAGATATAGTACAGGAAATGAGCAGAGACTGTGGATGTACTACAAGAGATAATCAGAGACTGTGGATGTACTACAGGAGATAATCAGAGACTGCAGACATAGTTTAGTAGATGACCTGAGATTGCGGATGCACTACAGGAGATGACCAGAGATTGCGGACATAGTACAGGAAATGACCAGAGATTGCGGATGTACTACAAAAGATGACCAGAGACTGCAGACATAGTACAGGAGATGACTAGAGACTGCAGACATAGTACAGGAGATGACCACAGACTGCAGACATAGTACAGCAGATGACCAGAGACTGCAGACATACTACAGGAGATGACCAGAGACTGCAGACATACTACAGGACATGACCAGAGACTGCAGGCATAGTACAGGAGATGGCCAGAGACTGCAGACATAGTACAGGAGAGAACCAGAGACTGCAGACATAGTACAGGAGATGATCAGAGACTGCAGACATAGTACAGGAGATGATCAGAGACTGCAGACATAGTACAGGAAATGATCAGAGACTGCGGATATTTCTACAGAACATGACCAGAGACTGCAGACATAGTACAGAGGATGACCAGAGACCTTTCAGCAATGCACATATATACAGTTTGGTATAGCAGTCCACAGGCAGTTTATGGGGGGGGGGGGATACCTGGCCAGCCGGGCTCAGCATCCTTTTTGAGGGCAGGGCTCCCACTCAAATTTCAGTTTCTACTAGCAGTTCCCTCCCGAGCTACAGACTGCATGGGGCGGAGTCAGTGGAGCTCCTGGACTTGGCCCCACCCCCTCCCTGCTGGCTGGGGATACAACAATGTCTTCAGTGTACCCTGTTGGCTCTGCAGTGCAGTGATCGGGGCCCCAGTCTTAGGGTGGTGTGGGCTTAAGGGGCAGCTGCTTTGGGCCCTGCCTGGCGCTGCTGTACTGCTGACTCGGACTCCTCCTCTCTTCTGCCCCAGAAGAGCCGAGTGGCCAGCCCGATATTCTAACACAGTGGTGGTGATGGGGGGGAGGCCTGGTCAACATTCACTCCATAAGACACACAGACATTTCCCCCCATTTTTTGGGGGGAAAAAGAGCGTCTTATGGAGCGAAAAATACGGTAGTAGAATCTTAGACTGTATAAGGTGTTCTTTACTGTAAGAGTGGTAAGGATGTGGATCTCCCTTCTACTGTTGGTGGTATCAGCAAGGAGTTTGGATAAATTGAGAAAACCTTTTAGGCGTGTTTCTTAGCTAACAAAATGTACAGAGATATTGAGAATATTGTGGCATAAGCATACCGACATACACACACATGTCTTTATTCAACCATGTAACCTTTATTCAACCATGTAACTATTGATTTTAAAAGTAGACCCCATGCAAAAAAAACAACCATACCAAAGAGGCAACCTGCTGCAGACAGAAGATGTCTTTTAATTAGTGGTGGTATCCCTACTGACACTAAATAACTGACTTAATGTTTCTTTTTTGCTAGAATTTTGGTAGTTGACTGCATTCTACCTTGCGAGGACAAGGTGCTTGCTATCTGCCTGTGTCCTAGCAACCAATAACATCATTGGTTGCTAGGACACTATAACAACCATTGATGCTGTGCAAATAATTTTAAAAAATAAGGTTCCTCCCAAAATACATATTAGACATTATCCTTGATAGAGGCCTGGTATGGATTTTAAAGAGGGATTCCATAATAACTATAAAAAAAGCAAAACCAAAGAAACCAGCATGCACTCCCCCCAAACAAAGTCCTTGCCAGAACCCTAAATTAAATAAACACAAAATACCTCAACATATTCCTTTACTCACAAAAGTCCCACAATGTAAATCCTTCATCAATTGTGTCAGCCAGTGATGTAGTGAAGTTAGTCAGTATAAATGATGGACACCAAAACAAAAACATGTTAACCTGCCATGACAATAGGATTCTGACAGAGACAGAATGTAAACAAAAGGGAAGGAGATCCTGGGCAAATGCAAACAGTCAACATCACATTAGAAAAATGTGCCCCTGAAAAAAAAGAAACGTAACCTTTTTTTGAGGATTTAGCAAAGAACATGACTGGGGACCTTTCTGAGGGACCGTACGATCCTTTGTCAGAAACTACATAAAATATCAATTGTGTCAGGCATGTTTAAAAATTTTGTTGGATAACTGAGACATTGTGCTGTACTGACAAAACTGGCTAAATGGTTCATTCTGAATGGGTGGTGACAACTTGTATATATGCACTATTAATTATCTGCTGTTGGCTTAAAATGTGTGTTGGTGCCCTTAGAATCATGCAACAATTTAGAGTTCAAAAACACCAGACTGTCTGAGTCTACCAAATACAGTATGTGAAAGTGATACTCAATAGATTATCATTACATTACAAAAAGCATCCAATTCAGCAAATGTAATCTTCCAACTGATTAATGTTTTTTAGCATAAAAGTACAATCACATATGTATAGAAAAAATTTTCTGTCCATATGGCCATTGAAAAAAACAGTGTTAAAGTGAAGGTCACAAAGTCTTTCTTAAAGACTATGTTCACTAGAGGTGGTTTTATTAAAAATTATTGATGAAAATAATGTTTTAAAGAGTACTATTTCTATATACAATACTTTATCTTACTGAGGATCAACAAAGAGATCCTGGGCTAGAGAATCCAGAGGGCGAGTTCCTTTTTCCTAATCAGGTTTTGAAAGACTTTCCATATAGCTCCATTGAGTTTATAACAGAACATTGCATTTTTCTTCTGGGCTCTCTAAGTTGATTAACAGGAATGTAGGGTGAAGTTTTTGAAATAAAGCCAGATCGAAGGGCTCAATAGAGTCTATATGGTTTTTGAAGGAAGCCTCTGTGTTGCAAATTTCCATACAATTTGCCCTTTACGCTCCACCTCTCCTCTTCTTATTATTATTTTTCTTCACTGGCTTTTTTTACATTTGGACCCCTCTTTTCATCCTAAATGGGAGTCAAAAGAAAATACTGACTACACAAGGCTGTATAGATTGTTCTAAGGCTGACCATACACTTTAAGATTTTTCCATTCAGTCTGCAGGCTATACAGCTACATCCAATTGGATACAACTGTTATCTGGCCGAAAATTTTCTGTCCAGCTCCTTAGATTTTTCAATCAAATGATGTTGGGTGGGAGGAGGAAAACAGGGCCACCCACTTAATTAATTTTGCCCAGCTCATCAGGACCAACATTTGCATATTGTACAGAAAGCTTAAAGTTTATTTCTACTTTTGCAGCCCAAATGGTATAGCACTTACTGAAAGGGATTTTTCTTTAATGACCACTGGCAGGTTTCGGCCCCCATTGGATCCAAGAGACTGCTCTCTGCAAGGAAGAAATTCACACGCATACCAAATCTTCCAGAAAGCAATCTCATCTTTATTCCTGACACTCCTCCTTATATATGATAAGATGTAACAAAGAAGCATAGAGTGGAATTTTACAGAGTAAGCTACAAAACTGTGTATGTGACATCTGTGACAGTTTCAAACCACGCAGACCTTGAAACATTTACAAAAAAACCAACAGTATTTTCCCCTAAAGCAGAAGGGGTTAACCATTTATTCATACTAAAACATAACTAGATACTTTCCCTGCCTCCAGCAAGGCTAAGCTAAGATAAGAAACAAAAGAATCTGTGAGTACAGTTCTATAACACGTACACAGCCTTGACATGCACATCTACATATTTTCATTAACTCATCTGGGTATAATATAAAAGCAATTAATCAAAATGGAGTACAAGAAACAAATGGAGGGGGAAATAAAATGACAGACCAAAGGACATACATTTCCCTTCACTTACTTTATATTTGTTATATGTTCCCTTTAAAATCGCATAACTTAAAAAAATATTGTTACATGTTCCTATTAAAGTGGTTCTAAAGTCAAAAGGGTTTTTACATTAATACGTTAACTGCATTAAGGTAAAATAAAACAGCCCCGATCTCTCTTCCTGGTCTCATAGCACAGATTGAGAACAAAGAACCAGCAAACACAAATGCTCCTGCGCTTGGGGATGGACTCGATGCAGGCTACAACCACATTAACAATGTCCTGGAACATGCACACCTTGCTGCCCTCAATAGATCGGGGAAATCCAAATATACTGAATGAGGAAAGAACAAACAGAGGGCGCACAGGACTAGTGCATTACCATAAAAAAATGTTTAATAAGAAATAAAGTAGGTGTTGTACTCACAAACGATAATAAAGTCAAGGCATGTCATAAAAGAACAGCTTGGTCAACACCACGCTGAGTAACAGTCCGCAATAGGGAGTGTAGACATCCAATAAGTTGATGCGTTTCGAGGACTTGCCTCTTCCTCAGAGCCCCTCTTATTACTAAACAACAAAGGAGACCAAATATACTCATCATTATCATCAAATTAACAATATACATAATACCTTATTTATTATAAAACTATATTCTAAAAATCAATTACTAAAATCAAAATCAAAATTAAAATTATGATTGATGTGGTAAAATAAACCCCACCATCTAGTGGTGAAATAAGAAATCAATAAAATGACTGGACAAACAGTGGTCCTTTTTTCCTTTTTTGATATTGGCCAAGTGTCTATAGATGCACACAACAGCCTGGCTTGGGACCACACCCACATGTGTACCCCCCAAACAAGTGGCTTGCTATGGTGGCACACACAAAAGAGGGGGAGTGGAGAGTGCCAGCGGGGGACCCCAGAAGAGGATGTAAGGGTCTACCCTGTGCAATCACTTTAACATAGCATAATAATAATAATGAAAAATAAAACTAAAATTTGCTGGGTACCTCTTTAACCCCTTCCCGTTGCTGCCTCCCTGCCTTTTAAGAACTTCTAAATGCCAGGAGGTAGGGGTGAGCTTTCAGGTGACCGAAATGTGACCGCTGTGATTAGCTTTCACATTGGTCACATGATCCGAAAACTCCCAATCACAAGTATGCATCGGGAGCTTTCCAGTCTCCTCCAGTAAGTGTGTTGGAAGCGTGCAGGGTGCATGCTCTCAGCACAGAAAAGTGTTTACATAGGGCCGCATATATGCAGCCTCTTGGTACTGAAGCCCATATATGCTTATCTCCGGCAGAAATTTGTTGAGTGCTTTTTGCTTGAAAACCTTACATGTTCTCCATGCTTTGTTGTGTTTAGTTGGGGGCTGTGGAGTAACGTTTAACATAATTCATCCTGTCTGTACTGTGTTCGCAAATCTTTATAATCAGCTGTAATCTGGATTTGAATACTGTATTTCTTAAAAGTAAGTTGAAAATTTGTATTTTTATTTGTATTTTATTGAGGTATAGCTTAATAGAGGACACAGACACTGTGAGACTGTCCAGAAATTTTTAGAATCCACCATGACACCTTATCCTTAGAAACATCTGAAAGATAAGTAATATATATATTTTTATATATATATTTTGGTACGTTGTGTGAATGAGAACACATAACAAACATATATTCCCACATTTGACTAAAAAGTGCAAATACCCATTAAGAAAAAACAAAAAACTGAGGGATTAAAGCGGATATCTGCCTTCTGGGTGCATGGCTTGGATGAATCGAGCTGAGGCTGCTTTTACCTGCTAACCACTCAGGCTGGGCAAGGTGTACCTCAGTCAGACTATCTTTTCCTATTTCTACAGCATTCTTTGAGTCTGAACGAACCTTTCTTTATCCTGTATCCTCACTAGTCAACAGCTTCCAATTCATCGGACCTTGTTAGCCTGAGCAGGGGCCACTAAACATTTAGTATGGCTCAAATCAGTTTGAAACCAGCAAAAAGGAGAAAGGTGAACATATGCAGGACAAAAGACAAATACTTTTTAGCTAGCCATCAAAAGAGAAAATAACTGACTAAAATGTCTCAATTACATTGATGACATTGAGACTCGTGCATTAATCTAACAAAGAATTTTCCTTTTCCAAACACTAGTATTGGTTTTGTTACAATATGCTTGGTTTAATGGCACTTGAGTAGTGGTTGCTGCTTTCTCTTAATGTCAGGGCATGGCCCTGAAGTGCATTTGTGGTGGTATCAAATAATCGGGTGTTGGAGGAACTCTCTGCTCCTGGATAATGAAGAAGTGAGGTACATTTGTCAGCGTACTGAGTGTTAAGCAAAGTCTGATTGTAAAGGATATCTTATAAGTTAATTAAAATATTTTTTTTTACTTTGATAAAAACACTTATAGTAGTCACACAATCTGGTGTAGTCTTGCTTGTGATTATTAAATAAGTCATAGAGTTATAGTTACCGTAAGTTAAATTAATGCATATTGATGCTGCTATATGTAGAGCTTACCCCCCAAAGGAGCTGCTGATGAATAAGTTCCCTGATTCAAGACGACAATGGCCTTTCTGGCAATGTCATACCCTCTGACACACCAAGGCTAAAGAAAGTGTTTTAATTTTGTAACAAAAAATGCCAAAAGCAATAAGCAATTACAGATAACAATGTTATACAACATCACAACCAATGAGAGGACCTCTTTAAGTGTCTTAAAGGATAAGTTCACATTTTGGACAAAAATAATAAATGTACATTTTTTTTGCAGGTAAAAAAACGTGCATGTATTATTTTTGTCCAAAGGAATCTGGAAAGCATTACACCAGTGGTCAATAGATTGCTGATGCCATGCAGATCTCCTGAAGACCTGCCAGAATATCTGCTTGCCATACAGATTGTACAAGCAAGCAGATATACTGACAGGAAGCTTCAATGACTTGTGGAGCAACATGGTAGTTTATTGCAAACTACAAGCCCACAGCTGCTAAGGCTGTCGGGACTTGCAGTTCATTTATTCATGGAGCCCCGCACAGCCGCCCTGTTTTCAAATTTGACAGGCAGTACAGGGAGAAGTTTCCCCTACTATCTGTCAGAGGGAGGGGGGGTGTTGTTACAGCTGCAGCTATGGGAACATATTACACGTTCCACCGTAAAAACGGGTGTAACATGTAACATGTTCAAAAGGTGAACTTATCATTTAATCCTGAATCTAGAGAGGTACCAACTAAAGGGGCAGCACTGGAAGCTATAAGTCCTTCAGTCTCTCAAGTTCCTCCCACAGGCCAGTGAACTGTTATATGTTGGGGTCCAGAGTTTCTGGGTTGGAGCAATCAGGTTTAAGTGAACACCATGGTTTAGGGCTTAAATATCCAAATTTTATCTAAGGCACTGTGACACTGTCCCTTTAAGATGTGTGTTAGGAAATTGTGGTCTGCTGCCTTTCATCACTATATCTGCAGTTAAGCCTCCTTCTCCTCTTTGGTGTTCAGGATTGTTGGTGGTGGTGGCAGCCCAGGACTGCTCACAGAACCAGTGATGCCCAGTCCTCCAGCTCATTGGATCACTCTGACAGCTGGGCCTTCCATGCAGATGTAGCAGAAGAGATTAATCCTGTCTCATGGCTGTGATCTGCTGACTGGCCTATCCTGTGTAACCTGACACTTGCCCTGACACAGACAAAGCAGTGAGGGATTTCAGCCCCCCCTTTTCCTCTCAGACTGTAAGAGAGTGAGAGAGCCAATTATAAGAGCCATTAAAGGAGCCAATGACAAGGACTCTGTCAAACAGGAAGTGCAGGTGCAAAGCATTGTGGACGATGGAGTCTTGAACAGAAACGGCCTTATAGGCTGATATGGAGATAGAATTAAAAAAGAACTACAAAAGCCATCATGCTTAGGGAGAGCAGAGTGAAGGGATCCATCTTGGGGGTTTCTCCTGAGAAGGGGGAGATTGCATGTGGCAGGAGAGAGATTGGACCTGGCAAAGAAGTGCTTATGGGCAGTGCACTGCATGCTTGGTGATCTGCATCAGACAAAGGAACATCCAAACTGAGAGAAGTGGTCTACAGTACAGTCCCTACACTGACAGTGTGAAGTGCTCATGGTGAGGTGACCAGAGGAGCCTGTCATTTCCAGGACGATCGTTTGGGCCTTAGTCACAGGATCTGGTGAGAGGGATTTCTCCCACTGTCAGATGTCAGGAACACTGCACACATACTGCCACAGGATTACAATTATACTTTAAGTGTTTAACCTCCTTGGCGGTGTTCCCGAGTGTAGCTCGGGGTAGAATTTCTATACCAAGAACGGTAACCCCGAGCTACACTCGGGCTTACCATGCAGCGTTCTCTGGGGGTCCCTGCAGCACTTACCTTGTCCTTCGCTCCCACGATGGGTCCCCTGCAGCATCCCCGTCCATCTCCTCCGGCGGATGCCGGCATCTGGCTTCCGTGTTCCGGTCCCCGTGACGTCGGAACGTTCGGGCGGCGGAACCGGCAGGAAATTTGAAATTTTTAAAAAATGACATTTTTGCTGTCATTGCTTTTTCACTGCATTTCACATACATTTTGTCCCCACTGCTTTGTCCTGTGCCCTGCCTGCATTTTGACTGTTCTTTCTGCCTGGAAACTTAGAAAAGTCCATGGCGGCCAAAAAGCGTCCCTTTACGTCAAAAGCGGTTTTAGAACAGCGATAGTAAATCAGAACCACTTGCAGAATTGAGTGATAATGATTTGTGGGGAAATTCGTCATCAGACACTGAAAACGATTTTGCGACTTTGCTCAGCGATGTGCGAATTTGCCTCTGTATTTCAAATTTCAGTGTTTTTGGTTTGATTATATTATTGAATTAAATTTATTATTATTATATTATTATTTTTTATGATTATTTATTAAATTATAATTTATGATTTCGTGTTTCAAGTTTTATCATATCCGGAATGTTTAATAGACTCTTTTTCGGATAGATTTCAGTGAGTTATTCCTAAAAATTACAGCCTGCAATAAAAAACTACATATTTCCATGCAAAAAAATGGTACCGCTTTCAGCACAAAATTCCTGACATAATCATACCGCCAGGGAGGTAAGGAGTTTAAGTGCACCAACGAAAGTGGCTAGCTGAAGATCCCAAGATTCATCCTGTTACAAAGAGACTGAAGTTACTGGTGCCATACGAGCACGCGCATGTGTAGTCAGGCCTCTATATTGCATGGTGTGTGAGGGAATAGCTTTACCTTGGAAAGTAGCTATAAAGCATCATTTGGGTACAGTGTTTTCCTATTGGGATTGTGGTGTCAGGGGTTAGAAGGGAGAAGTCTGACACAACAGAGAGTCATTCTTCTGCTCTCCTCCTGCTTGGACATCATAGAGCCAAATTTATGTAGAGGAGTTAAATCCACTTTGAGGTTGCCATTTAAGTGTCTGCCTCTGCTCTTGGGGTTATTCACAGTTGGAATCCCCTGAAAGCAGCCTGAGTGTAAAAGTGAGTTATATTGCTTTTGGTCACTGTATTTGCTGTTCTCTTGATTCTCCTAACATATACCTGTTGTTAATGTTTATTACTTCCCATAGAGGTCTACAGTAAAGCTGATCTCTGTGTTTTATTATAAAGTGTGTGTTTTTCATTGATCCTTGCACTTACACTATTGCCAGGTGTGCCAGTTGGGGCTGAGACAGTTCTTGGAGTTGAGAGGCAGAGTGGCGGAGTGAACAAACTTAAGCAGCCCCTACGGGGGTATCGCTACATGTGGGGGCTCGTCCGGGATCCTTTCCAATACTCTGCAATCAACTCTTAAAGATAGCGCCATGCTGGACCCAGAAGTCAGAACCTCAAAGCCAGGGACATCCTCAGAAGAATCCCCTTCTCTGCTAGTGGCTGAGTTTGGCAAACTAGTTACAGGGCTTCTCAAAAACTCAGTAGGGTCCACCAATTATGAGTATCGCAAACTACAGTTCTTCTCGGGGAAAGTTCCCACACCTTCAGGAAAAGATGACTTTTATACTTGGATGGATCAAGCCATCCAAGCGGTGGAAGAGTGATTGACACGGTAAAGAGACAGAGGGTGGTAGAGAGCCTGCGGGCACCAGCTTCTGATGTAGTTCGAAACCTGAAACGGGATAAACCCACCTGCTCAGTTTCTGAGTGTCTAGAAGCACTCTGTGAAGTTTATGGGAGAGTTGAAGATTGCACAGAATTAATCTATCTCTTTCATCACACTTATCAAATGGAGGGTGAGAAATTAATAAACTATGTCACACGGCTGGATAAAACCCTTCAACAAGTTTTAATGAAAGGTGGGATGAAAGCTGAAGAGGCCAATAAATCCTTAATGCTACAGGTGCAAAGGGGAGCCCAGCCACTGGATCCCATTGTGCTACAACTTCAATCCAGGAGTCCAACTGACCTCCTCACTTACTCCAAATTCATAAAGGCTATTAGAGAGGAAGAAGCTCTCATTGCAGCCAAGGCACAGATACCTGAGTCTGCCAAGGGTCTTAAACATGGCGCTACGGCTTACATCATACAGTCTGGGTCTGCATCGGAGACCAGCTCAGATGGAGGGCCCGTCAGCTCTATTGACACTTTGACACAAGCTATAGTTCAGTTGGCACAGGCGCAAACTACTCTACAGCAAACATTCTGTGGAATTCAGAAAACAGTAGGACAAGTGATGGAAGCCCATGCCGATATGCAACAATCACTTGAGGAAGTGAAGCAGACGGTGTCCACTCTGATCAAGGGAGGAAGGGGTGTTGTCTCCTCTAACGATAAGAAGTGTTATCGCTGTAGAGAGGTAGGCCATTTAATCGCTAATTGCTCAAATGAAGAGAACCTGACAGACCTTACAGCAGAGTTGGTGAGAGCATTAAAGAAGCTGTCTCTTGGAAAGTCGCAGAAAAACCTTCAGAAGGCCCTGGTGAAGGAGCAAACTGGGTGCCCATCTGAAGTAGAGAGCTTCATAAAAAAAGACAAGAGGAGACAGCAGCGGAAGTCCAACCCTTTGCAGAAGGCTCCTGTTGTTGCCTCTGAGCGACCCAGTGCCCCATTTACTTTGGCACATACGGCCCAGCAGCGGAGGATCAATGCACACCAGATGCCCAGCACTCAAAGGAGACTCAAACCAGATCAGAATTTTCACAAGAAAGTAGTGCGGATTCAGGCCACCAAACAGACTCAGATCCCAACCACCCCCAAGCTTCCAGACAGGCTGGTGGGACCTGCTCCTATCGTTTTCATCCAAGTAGAGGGAATCTACACTAAGGCCCTTTTGGATACTGGAGCTCAAGTGACCCTTCTCTACCGAGACTTCTATGACAAGCACCTCAAGCACCTGCCCTTGCAGAAGTTGGAAGAGCTGGAGATATGTAGCATTGGCACACAAAACTTCCCCTATGACGGTTATTTACCAGTCAGGCTGACTTTTGATCCCTCGGTGGCTGGGAAAACTGAGACTTTTGACACGTTAGCAGTGGTCTGTCCTCGCCCAGTAGGGGTCAGTACGGGTTCCCTTATCATAGGAACCAATACTGATCTGGTCAGAAGACTGTTGACGCCTGTTATTCTAGAGTCAGACACTTCAACTACAAGTGTGCACCCCTTGTTGAGACAGGCCTATCAGCGCCTGGTGCAAGAACAGAAAGCTCCAGCTGAAGGAGTGGGGAAGATCTGGCGTTTGGACCGAAGGGAGAAGGTGTTACAGCCTGGTGAAGTGGCCTGTTTACAAGGGTCCGTCAAGTTGAACTGGAAGCAACCAGGCCACTTCATTGTCGTCGAGGCCGATGGCCAGAGGAAAGGTTCGGGAGTAGAGATAATTCCTGAAGTTGTTTCAACTAAAACGTTACAAAGAAGTCATGGAAAAATCTCAGTTAGTGTCTGCAACATAACGGCCTTACCTGTGAAGATGCCAGCACGGATGTTGTTGGGACAAGTTAACCCAGCCACCCCAGTCTCACTATCTGATTTGGTGGGGGAAGAGAAAGATGGGATCCCTGCCAAGGAATTTTATCTGGAAAATACTCCCCTTCCACCTGAATGGAAGGAAAGGGCCAAGGCTCAGCTTCAGGGATGGAAGGTTGCATTCTCCAAGAGTGAATTCGATGTGGGATGTGCAAAAAGTGCCAAACACCGAATCCGTCTTAAAGAGGATAAGCCATTCAGGGAGAGAGTTCGACGGATTCCTTTAGGGGACTTGGAAGACCTGCATGAGCAACTGGCAGAGTTGAAAGGGGCAGGTATCATCCGAGAGTCCCGGAGTCCATATGCTTCTCCAATAGTGATGGTACAGAAGAAGAATGGTGCATTGAGGCTGTGTATTGATTATCGGACGCTGAACAGGAGGACCATTCCTGACCAATACACCACCCCAAGAATAGAAGATGCTTTGCAGAGTCTATCAGGGGCCAAGTGGTTTAGCGTGTTGGATTTGAAGAGCAGATACTATCAAATTCCCATGCACCCTGAAGACCAAGAGAAGACCGCTTTCATTACCCCGGTGGGGTTCGTTGAATTCAACCACATGCCACAAGGCCTGTCCGGTGCCCCAGCCACTTTCCAGAGGTTAATGGAGAAGACGGTGGGAGACATGAACCTGATAGAGGTATTGGTGTACCTAGATGATATCATTGTGTTTGGCAAGACTCTGGAGGAGCACGAAGAGTGTCTAGAGAAGGTACTGAAGAGACTCCATGATGAGGGGTTGAAGTTATCCCTGGAGAAGTGCCAGTTCTATCAACCCTCGGTTAACTACCTTGGCCACATTGTGTCTGCTGATGGAGTGGCCACCGACCCCCAGAAGCTAGAGGCCGTCACTTCCTGGCCAAGGCCTACTAATGTGACCAAACTTAGGTAATTTCTGGGATTCTGTTCCTACTACAGAAGATTTGTTGAGGGATTCGCTAAAAAAGCTCGCCCACTCAACGAACTACTGAAGAGTGGAGAGGAAGATGATGACCCAGATTTGCCAAAACCTGTTCGATCAGCTGGAGGTCCTAGGAAACCCAGAGAGTCCATTCAAGAACAGTGGACTGCTCAGTGTGAAGAGGCTTTCAGACAGCTGAAGTGGAGTCTAACCACTGCTCCAGTTCTAGCCTATGCAGACCCAACCAAGCCATACGAGCTGCATGTTGATGCTAGCAGAGACGGGTTGGGTGGGGTGCTGTATCAAGAGCATGACGGGCACCCTCGGCCTGTTGCCTATGTGAGTCGGAGCTTGGCACCCACTGAGAAGAACTATCCCACACACAAGCTTGAATTTCTGGCTCTAAAGTGGGCAGTAGTGGATAAGCTGAGAGATTACTTGTACGCGGCTGAATCCGTGATCAAGACCGACAATAACCCTCTCACCTATATCCTCACTACGGCGAAGTTAGATGCCACAGGTCACAGATGGCTGGCTGCCTTATCTGAATTCACTTTCAGTCTGAAATATCGACCAGGAGTTGGAAACAAAGATGCGGATGCATTGTCAAGAAGGCCTCATTGTTCCAGGGACTATACTGAAGAATGGACTCAGCTGACTCCCGAAGGGGTACAAGCCTTATGTCAAGGAGCAGAACACCAAGCTGGAGGAGGATCCAGGGCCAAAGACCTTGGAGTGTCAGCGGCTGGTGTTCCCAGATGTTACTGCAACGTCACCCAAGTCGGGGATGAAGGCCTGCCAAAACTCTCCAAGAAAGACTTGCGAAGGGATCAGTTGGAAGACCCTCTCTGTAGCTTGGCAATTTAAGGAATAACCAGGCCTGTGATCAGTGCCTTGGTGTATGTTTTCCATGAGCCCCTGTACCTGCTATCCTGTGTTCCTGCCTATCTGCCTAGTTGCTGACCCTGCTTTGATCCTGACCTCTGCTGACCGTCTCCTGTTGAACCCCTGGCTTGCCTGACCATCCTTCTGCCTGATCCTCTGTACCGCGCTGCCCGTGAGTTACTGAACCCAGCTTTTGACCCTGACTATTCTCTGCCTGCTCCTCTGGTACCTCACTGCCCGCACGTTGCTGACCTGGCCTGCCTGACTACGCCTGACGCTACCCAGACGATCCATCAATCCCGCACAGATCCAGTCACTACTGTCCAAACCTGCCAGCCCCTTCACATCAGGCTTTCCCCCAGTACATACCCTCGGCGGACCCCTCTACCACAGTTGGGTGCACTCAGGGGCCGCGACCTGGTCTCAGTTCTGCGCCAAGTCCATCCCCACCATCAGGGGCTCTGGTGAAAAGGCAGACTGGGGCTTAGACTCCGCGCCCTGGGGAATCCTGTCTTGAGGACTGCTAGGGGTATCACCAGACGGTCGTTAACAGAACCATATGGCCGGCCTGACCCTTCCACCTCTCCAGCCCTGACTGCGCCTGTGTTCCTGCACACACTAAGATTAGTGGAAGGTTGGTTTATTTACTGAGCGTTGTATATTTGGGTAGCTAATAATAAATTATATTATTATATCATTCCTGAAGCCTGTTACTTCCCTGTGTCAGTCCACACATTTCTGGTCATACCCGGATCCCTGACATTATACCAAGGCCAGTCCTGACCAGAAGTGGCTGCACAGGCAAGCCATCTTGGCTTATTGTTTGTTAAGGATCCATCCTGAGGAGGTTGTATATTTGTGTCTGCTAGTCTTTGATGACAGAGATTATGCCTATGAGACTCTGCAGGAGTATACCAGGGATCAACTGCTAGAATGCATACGGATCGCTCATTTTCTAGTGGATCAGGTCACAGAGTTCTCTGAGGTGCAGCCATTGATTCAGGTTTGTGCAGAGTTGGCTTCGTCTGGTGCCCCTGAGGGCAGGGATGACTTTTTGCCGCCATTTAGTGCAGACCAGGTAGAGTCCCGGTATGGTTATTAGAGGATGATGTGGATTGCTTCTTGGAGCATTATTCTGCATGTTCACAACAGGTGCTAAGGGATTGTATAAACGCAGTGCAGTCTTTGACCAGACGGGCTTTGTGTAAGCTGAGCTTTGTTCAGCCAGTACTGCAGACATGGTCGGATTTGTTACATCCAGCCTCAGTCAGCTTGCAACAACCCAGTCTTGCTTCTAACCATTCCTCTGCTCAAAGCTCTCTTCCTCCGTTTCCCACAGCACCCCAGTGACAGCCCAGTATACCCTGCTAGCTACCACATGTCAGTCCCCTGCTCTCACTCGCTGCACCTATCCTGCCTTTTACCCTGTAAAGAAGCCCTCTGTAGCAACTGCTCCCTCCTTTGTTCCATCCTCCGGCTCTTCCCTGTCTTCAGCTGCTCCATCCATTTACAGACCTGCATTTACTTACAGTGCTCCAGTAACTAAACCCAAGAAGAAAAGAAAATTCTTTCCAACCAGCACCATCCTACCAGTATCCAAACCGGTCAGCCTGCTGTCTGACGACCCGCCTTCCGTTGTCCAGCCTGATGCCCTGATGCGCGATGACCCAATTCGGCCTGATGACCCGATCCGGCCTGATGACCCGATCCGGCCTGATGATCCGGTGTTCGTGATCCAGCCTGATGACCCGATCCAGCCTGATGACCCGATCCAGCCTGATGACCCGGTGTTCGTGATCCAGCCTGATGGCCCGATCCAGCCTGATGACCCGACCCATCCAGATGACTCGGTGCCTGCTGTCGAGCTTGGTGACCTGGTGCCCGCGGTTCTGCTAGATGGCTCGGTGCCCGCTGACGTGCTCGATGACTCGTGCCTGCTAACTTGCCCGGTGACTCGGTGCCCGCGGTCGTGCCAGATGACTCGGTGCCCAAAGACTCCGTGCCCGCTGACTTGCTTGGTGACTTGGTGCCCACTGTTGTGCCTGATGACTCGGTGCCCGTTGTCGAGCTTGGTGACTCGGTGCCCACGGTTCTGCTAGATGACTCGGTACGCGCGGTCGTGCCAGATGACTCGGTGCCAGATGACTCCGTGCCCGCTGACTTGCCCGGTGACTCGGTGCCCACGGTTCTGCTAGATGACTCGGTACGCGCGGTCGTGCCAGATGACTCGGTGCCAGATGACTCCGTGCCCGCTGACTTGCCCGGTGACTTGGTGCCCGCTGTCGTGCAAGATGACTCGGTGCCCGCTGTCGAGCTTGGTGACCCGGTGCCCGCGGTTCTGCTAGATGGCTCGGTGCCCGCTGACGTGCTCGATGACTCAGTGCCCGCTGACTTGCCCGGTGACTCAGTGCCCACGGTCGTGCCAGATGACTCAGTGCCAGATGACTGCATGCCCGCTGACTTGCACGGTGACTCGGTGCTCGTGGTTGTGCCAGATGACTCCGTGCCAGATGACTCCGTGCCCGCTGACTTGCCCGGTGACTCGGTGCCCGCTGTCGTGCCAGATGACTCGGTGCCCGCTGTCGAGCTTGGTGATCCGGTGCGCGCGGTTCTGCTAGATGGCTCGGTGCCCGCTGTCGTGCCATATGACTCCGTGCCCGCTGACTTGCCCGGTGACTTGGTGCCTGCTGACTTGCCCGGTGACTCGGTGCCCACTGTCGTGCCAGATGACTCGGTGCCCGCTGTCGAGCTTGGTGGCCCGGTGCCCTCGGCTCTGTTAGATGACTCGGTGCCCGCTGTCGTGCAAGATGACTCGGTGCCCGCTGTCGAGCTTGGTGACCTGGTGCACGCGGTTCTGCTAGATGGCTCGGTGCCCGCTGATGTGCTCGATGACTCGGTGCTCGCTGACTTGCCAGGTGACTCGGTGCCCGTGGTCGTGCCAGATGACTCGGTGCCAGATGACTCCGTGCCCGCTGAGTTGCCCGGTGACTTGGTGCCTGCTGTCGTGCCAGATGACTCGGTGCCCGCTGTCGTGCCAGATGACCCGGTGCCCGCTGTCGAGCTTGGTGACCCGGTGCCCGCGGTTCTGCTAGATGGCTCGGTGCCCGCTGTCGTGCCAGATGACTCGGTGCCCGCTGACTTGCCCAGTGACTCGGTGCCCGCTGACTTGCCCGATGACTCGGTGCCCGCTGACTTGCCCGGTGACTCGGTGCCCGCGGTCGTGCCAGATGACTCGGTGCCAGATGACTCCGTGCCCGCTGAGTTGCCCGGTGACTTGGTGCCTGCTGTCGTGCCAGATGACTCGGTGCCCGCTGTCGTGCCAGATGACTCGTGCCCGCTGTCGAGCTTGGTGACCCGGTGCACGCTGTTCTGCTAGATGGCTCGGTGCCCGCTGTCGTGCCAGATGACTCGGTGCCCGCTGACTTGCCCGGTGACTCGGTGCCCGCTAACTTGCCCGATGACTCGGTGCCCGCTGACTTGCCCGATGACTCGGTGCCCGCTGACTTGCCCGATGACTCGGTGCCCACTGTCGAGCTTGGTGACTCGGTGCCCGCTGTCGTGCCAGATGACTCGGTGCCCGTTGTCGTGCCAGATGACTCAGTGCCCGTTGTCGTGCCAGATGACTCGGTGCCCGCTGTCGGACCTCTGCCTGCTGCCCAGCCTGACGTGCCTCTGCCCGCTGCCCAGCCTGATGTGCCAGCCCCTGATGTCCAGCTAAACTGGCCAATAACTGATTCCCAGCCTGCTCCTGGAAATCCTGTGTCCAGCAACCTGCCTTCCTGGGTTCCCCTACATAAAGAGAAGTCTGCCAGCAGGAAACCCAGCCAGCCGGTTGACTCCGGCAGTAAGATATCCAGCCAGTTACCTGACCCGGGCGGTGGAACATTTTGCCCACTAAGGACTGTTTGGAGCGTCCTGAGGCCGCTCCTTGAGGGGGGGTACTGTCAGGAATGGACTCAGCACTGGTGGTGGGACTCACCTGCCGTGTGGGCTGCAGTACCAGGGCTGACCAGCGGGTGCTCTCAGCAGCCAGAAGCTCACTCCTGCAGTCAGCCAACACCTGGGGCTGATTGCAGGAGGTGTATTTAAGGAATAACCAGGCCTGTGATCAGTGCCTTGGTGTATGTTTCCCATGAGCCCCTGTACCTGCTATCCTGTGTTCCTGCCTATCTGCCTAGTTGCTGACCCTGCTTTGATCCTGACCTCTGCTGACCGTCTCCTGTTGAACCCCTGGCTTGCCTGACCATCCTTCTGCCTGATCCTCTGTACCGCGCTGCCCGTGAGTTACTGAACCCAGCTTGTGACCCTGACTATTCTCTGCCTGCTCCACCGGTACCTCACTGCCCACACGTTGCTGACCTGGCCTGCCTGACTACGCCTGATGCTACCCAGACGATCCATCCATCCCACATGGATCCAGTCACTACTGTCCAAACCTGCCAGCCCCTTCACATCAGGCTTTCCCCCGGTACATACCCTCGGCGGACCCCTCTGCCACAGTTGGGTGCACTCAGGGGCCGCGACCTGATCTCAGTCCTGCGCCAAGTCCATCCCCACCATCAGGTGCTCTCCGCGCCCTGGGGAATCCTGTTCTGTGGGTCACTAGAGATCCCGCCGGGCGGTGCCTGACGGTACCTTACAGCCCGCCTGACCATTCCACCTCTCCAGCCCTGACTACGCCTGTGAACCTGAAGCCTGCTACTTCCCTGTGTCAGTCCACACATTTCTGGTCACACCCGGATCTCTGACAGTTTTGGGTCCTTCTGGGACATACTGTAGGTGTGGAGAAAGGCAAATGGGCAGCATGGATATTTGTATTGTCTCAGGAAAACCCTGTGGGATAGTGCAAAGTGGTTGCTGGGAAGGTGTATAAATATTATGAGGCATGGAATAGAAGGACTTTGTCCCTAAGGAGGAGATCACAGCCTAGAGGGGCTTTTTTCCCCCTGGGCAAACCTTGCATGTGACTGCTGTTTATTGAGGTCCACACAGAGCTGGCTGGGGGGAGGGCTCCTTTGTTGAAAGCTGCTAGAATTGATTGAGGGATTTGTCATTTGGGGACCTAGCCTGGTATCACTGGAAGTGTCTGGAAGAACTTGGAATGAGGAAACCAATTATTTAAGGACATTACCTAGGGGGTTAATCCTCTGCACTGTGTAAAAAGGCTGTTTGATCCTAACATCTCTGATCCTCCCTTTCTTCCAGTGTCCCCCTCTTATCTCCTGATAAGACATATCGTGTGGAGTCACTCTGCATATGCTCAGTTTAGTGTGAATTGATAGAGAGGTTTTCTTTTTCTTGAGAGAGTGCATGTGATCACCACAGGGCCAATCAGCACTGTCCAGACAGAATAAAAACTCCTCCTACAAGCTTTAACCAGTGCTCAGCTGTGCACTGATAGAAGTCACAAGACTGCTCTAACTGCTGATGAGTAAATGTATTTAGCAGTTTATAAATTGCACTCCCATATTCTGTGTAGTGTGGGAGCAGGGGCGGACTGACCATTTGGAAACTCGGGCAATGCCCGAGGGCCCGGGGTCAGTAGGGGGCCCCATGAGATGCACCTGGTACCTTTTTCAAAGGCTTTTTTGAGTTTGTGCAAGGACAGAGGGGCCCCATGATCCCCTATTGCCCGGTGGCCCCATGAATTGTCAGTCCGCCCCTGTGTGGGAGACCAGATATAATGAATGCTGGGTCCTTGGTTTAGAACTGCTGTTGAGGAAAGGTATTTAGCAGTTTATATTTACAAAAATAATCACATTTCTATAATGTGTGTACTGTGGGAGGCAAGATATAGGGAGTGCAAGGTCCTGTGTTTCTCAAATGCTACTACAATGCTCAGTCCACTATTTGCTGCAAGCAAGGATTTTTAATTTTTGTTCACATTACTGCTGCTGCTTTTGCAATAGTCAGTTCTACTTGGAATTCACTACTCAAGTGTTCCTGATAAGCTCAGTCCGATATTTGCTGCAAACAAAGAATCTTGCTCACCCTACTAAGATAAATCTTAGTGTCCTCAAGTTCATTACCAAGTTACTGGAATATCACACAGTTACCCTGAACCTATCTGAATTAAAGTTCTGCAATAAAGCATCAGAAAAGCATACCCCTAGCCTGATCATTGAGCCAAACAGGTGACTGCGACTGAGTGCCTGGGTACGGGGCATCTACTGGGAAAATAACCCTGATCACCTATGGGGGTAACACTACATTAGCACTGCTGATTAGGCTTTAAACAGTCCAGCTCAGTGCTATAAAAAATCACATTATTTATTCAACTGCTTAAAATTTATATGTGTTCAAAGCCTAAGTTTACCTACAAAATACAAAATAAGCACAAGAATATCACGTACCTGGTGATGGAGGCCAATGGAGAGAGGGCTTCCCTTGCAGCTAAATTCCAGACTCCCCTGGATATGGGACAGCAGGAGTCGGGCCCAAAGTAGCACAGGTCGCCTGTAGGAGTGCTTGTCAGTGGTACACCCAGGAGTACAGCTGATGCACTTAAATGGAGTCTGCAGACAGGTGGCGCCTGTGAGAGGTATGCAAGCCTTCAGGGAAACAGAGGACCACAGAATAGTCTGTTCAAAGCCAAGGACAAATGCCAGGTGGAGATTGGAGCAGACATAGTCAGTAGAGTAGCTGGGGTCATACACAGAGGAGCGGGAGAGAATATCCGCTAGCCAAGCCAGGGTCAGGTCAGGAGTCAGGCAGAGAAGACAGGTCCAAGAGCAAGCCGGGTTGGTAATAGGAAATCACAATAGCAAGGAACACAGACAATGGTACTGGGGAGCCAGAGATCAAACAGCAACTTGAGGGAGTGATGAGCCTCCTTATAAAGGCCATCTGGTGCCAAACTGAGCCAATGCGTGCACAACTATGTGCCAGTGCGCATGCATGTTCCGGCTCACGTCCGTGCGCCAATGCTCATGGATCTTCACTAACGTGCACTTCTGTGGCCATGCAGGAGTGCCAGGTCTCCTAGAACTTCTGCTGTGGACAGAACCCTGACAAAGAGACAGTACTTTCTTCAATGTGTGTCTCTTGTTCTTCTGTCTTCTATTTCAGTAGTAATCCTCCTCCTCCCATGCCCCCCACTCTTGCCGCTGTAATTTTGGTTCTGCGCGGGTTATTAGAACTGAGGCTCTGTCACAGGCTCTCATCAATAGTGCCCGACTATGCCCACCCTTTCCCCCAGCTCATCCATTCATAAAAGCATCCCTACAGTTTCTTTGAATAAAACAGGGTGGACCTTTCAGCCATTCACCTTTCCTCTGATTCACTTTCATTTCTAGAAGCTGTAGTATGGCTTCTATGAATGGAGGAGATGGGAGGAAAGAGAGGACATAGCCAGGCACTCTTGATAAGTGCCTGTGACAGCTCTGTGGTTCTATTAACTCTCAGCACACCTGATGAATTCAGTGGTGAGAATGGGGGGCCATCGGAGGAGGAAGATTACTACTGAACTATAAGACAGAAGCAGAAAAGATACATCACAATGAAGGTAAGTAATGTCCCTATTTTTTATTTGAACTTAGGCTGTAATATTTAGAAATATATTAAAGTATGTTTGGATCAAACATTGCACAGTATTTTACAAACCAGGTTAGTCATAACACACAAAATGTATCTACTAAATACTAGCAGTAGCTAAATGTACTGATTAAACAATTATTAGTCAGATAAAACAGTATAAGACATAAAATAAACAAGATAAACAACTTTATATTTTTTAGAATTGTGAAAACAACATTAATATTCAGAAATGTCTTTTATAAGGTAAAGCAGATTACTTCTCTTCATGCTATATGCACATCTAAAGATAAGGATTTGGACCACATGTGTGTGTGAGAGCTCTAATATTTTATAAAAATATGATGGTTTATCATTAAGTGGTTGAAGAAATGTATTTCTCTCAATTTATAATTAACAGGCATTTGTGTTGGTAACTTTTCCAAAAGTCTTTTGAAATGTCATAAAAAATTATATAGAAGATATTTTTTGGAATTAGAAGGTTGAGCTGATAAAGATATACCAGGAAAAAAAAAGTTTTGCTTTGCAAAGAATTGTAGTGTTATGGTTTTTGTTCTATAACCATAAACTATCTCCAATTATGATTTTATGATGGTCTCTTCAGAAAGTATCAGCAGGAGATGTGTTGAAAGAAGACATTGAAAAATACATGAAGATATGCAGGCAATGCGAAGAATATAAATCCAGTCCCATTAGTGTAGTACTTGATTTTGTCTCTAGATGGCAGCAGAGTCCTTCTTGTGAGATGGAAAAGTAGCTAATGGTCTGTAAAAAAAAAAATGTGTATTTGAAAATTTTTAAAAAAGTTACTTTAAAAAGTATCTATTGTCAATCAATAAAGTTTAGTAATGGGATATGTACAAGGGGTTGGACAAAATTATGGAAACACCAGGTAAAAGAATGAAATTGTTACTGTATCTAATATGGTGTTGGACTGCCTTTAGCATCCAAGACGGCTTGAATTCTTCCTGGAATTGACAAATATAAGTCTTGGATGATGGATAATGGAATCTGATACCATTCTTCATGTAAAAATCGTTTCAGTTCTCGCAGACAGGCCAGAGGTTGAAAACGAGCCTGAACCTTGTTGACAACACCAGGTGTGGGAATATCACCTTGGTAAATAGCGCAGTTGTAAGGAAACGATGTCTGCACCATGGGGTGCACATGGTCGGCCAAAATTTGCACATAACCACTGGCAGTTTAGCTTTCAAGGTGATAATTAGGCCTGCAGAATACCAAGATATGGCTGCCCAAACCATAATTTAGCCGCCAGCATGCTTTATCATTGGCACAAGACAGTCTTGGCTGAAAGCTTGGGACAGTGTTTGCCACACATAAACACGTCCGGTGGGAATGGTGTGAAGCTCAATTCATCTGACCATATTACAGTCTTCCATTGGTCCACGATTTATGGGTGTTGCACCACTCTCTCCTTTTCTGAGCATTAATATTGGTCACTAGTGGTTTGGCAATTGCAGCTCGCTTGTGAATGTTTTGTTTATGGAGTTCCATCTGCAGTTTTTGTGGACACAGGCTTTGGAAGACTGAGATTGAGCTCTACAGTCACATTTTGAGCAGCTGTTTTCTTATTCCAGGTTGCAATCCTGCGTAATGTCCTTTTGTCTCTTTTGGTCAGCTGACCATGTCAACCACGCTTATGCTCATCAGACAACATTTTCCCAGAAACTGTTTAATGCTGTCATAACCTTTGATGCTGCGCCTTGCGACACGGCAGATAAATTGGCAACTTCAGTCACAGAGGCACCAGACAAGCGCCATCTGAGTGCAGTATATAAAATGATCCATTTAATAAAAGTATTTGATGCACTCAAAAAGGAACATAAAAGCAAGCATGTAGCACTATATGTATGGTCGTCATTGATCGGTCCTTGTCCACCAGGTGGAGAAAGGCTGTGGTCCTAGTGACAGGCTGCTCCAGTGACTCCCAAGGCTTCCTCATCAGTGTAGAACGCAGCGATAGATGGAAGTGACACCATGACTGGACGTGACAAATAAACGTGGCAACACGCTTGCTGGAGCATGCACTCCTTCTTCAGGCCATAGGTGCACCATGTTAGAAGAGGTATTTAAGGGCAAAAGGGCAACAAGTGGGGGCTTAACAAAGTTCGGCAGCCACTCTAAATGTAAAAAAGGGGGCACTGAGAATATTGCATACAAACTAGTATAACAGACTATTCAAATCACATTAAAGAATAATAAAACTATATTGCATCTGGAAAATGATGGGCAGACATACAGTTGCAAGAAAAAGTATGTGAACCCCTTGGGATTACATGGAGTTTTGCATGAATTGGGCATAAAATGTGCTCTGAACATCATCTAAGTCACAACAATAGAAGAACACAGTCTGCTGAACATAATACTACACAAACATTAGATGTTGCAATGGTTTAATTGCACATAACATGTAAACATTCACAGTGCAGGGAGGAAAAAGCATGTGAGGCCCTAGCTTAATGACTTCTCCCAGAGCTAATTGGAGCCAGGAGTGAGCCAACCTTGCCTCCAATCAGTGTGATGATATTGGATGTGTTGCTGACAGCTCTCCTGCCCTTAAAAAACACACACCTGTTTTGGGTTTACTGGTTTCAAGAAGCACTGTCTGATGTGAACCATGCCTTGCAGAAAAGAGCTCTCAGAAGACCTACGATCAAGAATTGTTGACTTGCATGAAGCTGAAAAGGGTTACAAAAGTATCTCCAAAAGCCTTGATGTTCATGTGTCCACGGTAAGACAGACTGTCTACAAATGGAGAAAGTTTAGCACTGTTGCTACTCTCCCTAGGCGTGGTCGTCCTGTAAAAATGACTGCAAGAGCACAGCGCAGAATGCTGCATGAGGTAAAGAAGAATCCCAGAGTGTCAGCTAAAGACCTACAGAAATCTCTGGCATATGCTAACATTTTTGTTGACACATCTACAATAGGGAAAACATTAAACAAGAATTGAGTACATGGGAGGACACCACTGAGGAAGCCATTGCTGTCCAAAAAGAATATTGAAGCACGTTTGAAGTTTGCAAAAGAGCACCTGGATGTTCCACAGCACTACTGGCAAAATATACTGTGGACAGATGAAACCAAGATTGAGTTGTTTGGGAAGAACACACAATACTATGTGTGGAGAAAAAAAGGCACAGCACACCAACATCAAAACCTCATCCCCACTGTAAAACATGGCGGAGGGAGCATCATGGTTTGGGGCTGCTTTGCTGCCTCAAGGCCTGGACAGATTGTTGTCATTCATGGGAAAATGAATTCCAGAGTTTATCAAGACATTTTGCAGGAAAACATATGACCATCTGTCCGCCAACTGAAGCTCCGCAGAGGATGGGTGATGCAACAGGACAATGACCCAAAGCATACAAGTAATTCAACAAAACAATGGCTGCAACAGCACAGAATATGCCTTCTGGAGTGGCCCAGTCAGAGTCCTGACCTCAACCCGATTGAAATGCTGTGGCATGACCTTAAGAGAGTGATTCACACCAGACATCCCAAGAATATTGCTACACTGCAACAGTTTTGTGAAGAGGAGTGGTCCAAAATTACTCCAGATCGTTGTGCAGGTCTGATCTGCAACTACAGGAAACGTTTGGTTGAGGTTATTGCTGCCAAAGGAGGGTCAACCAGTTATTAAGTCCAAAGGTTCACATACTTTTTCCTCCTTGCACTGTGAATGTTTACATGTTATGTGCAATTAAACCATGGCAATATCTAATGTTTGTGTAGTATTATGTTCAGCAGACTGTGTTCTTCTATTTTTGTGACTTAGATGACGTTCAGAGCACATTTTTTGTCCAATTCATGCAAAACTCCACGTAATCCCAAGGGGTTCACATACTTTTTCTTGCAACTGTACTTGGGACTCATTATTATTATTATTATTATACAGGACTTATATAGCGCCGACAGTTTGCTCGGCGCTTCACATTATGGAGGGAGACAGTACAGTTTCAATACAAGAGGGATTAGAGGGCGCTGCTCCTTGGAGCTTACAATCTAGGAGGGAGGGGATAGTCGTACAAAAGGTAATTAGCTGTGGGGGATGGAGTGGTAGGAGGAGTAGGGGATTCCAGTATTATCTGGGGTCGGGGTAGGCTTCCCTGAAGAGATGGGTTTTCAGAGTGCTCCTAAAAGTGAGCAGAGTAAGCGATAGCCTGATAGCTCGGGGTAGGGAGTTCCAGAGGATGGGTGAAGTCCTTGAGAAATCCTGGAAACAAGCATGGGAGGAGGAGACAAGGGAGGTAGAGAGTATGAGGTCTTGCGAGGAGCGGAGAGTACGGTTTGGGTGGTATTTAGAGACAAGGTCAGTGATGTAATTAGGGGCAGTGTTATGAACGGCTTTATATGTCAGTGTTAGTGTTTTGAATTTTATCTGTTGGGCAATTGGAAGCCAGTGGAGGGATTGGCAGAGAGGGGTGGCAGATACAGAGCAGTTAGTAAGGTGAATGAGTCTGGCAGCAGCATTCATGATGGACTCGAGTGGGGATAGCCTGCGATGAGGTAGGCCAGTGAGGAGGGAGTTACAGTAGTCAAGGAGTGATATAATAAGGGAGTGAATGAGTTGCTTAGTGGTTTCCGAGGTTAGCAACGGTCGTATCTTGGAGATGTTGCGGAGGTGAAGTCTACATGAGTTTGTCAGTGATTGGACCTGGGGTTGAAAGGACAGATTGGAGTCTAGGATTACACTTAGTACGCTGGCGTGAGGGGTGGGACTGATGGTAGTGTTGTTGATCTTGATGGAGAAGTCGGGGGGGGCACGGGCTGGGGGTAATACTAGAAGCTCAGTTTTGGAAAGGTTAAGTTTGAAGAAGTGGAGTGACATCCAGTCCGATATGTCACTTAGTAGGCTGGTGATGAGATTGGAGACTGAGGGGGTGAGGGGTAGAGAGATAGATTTGTGTGTTGTCGGCATAGAGATGGTAGTTGAAGCCGTGGGAGTTTATCAATTGGCCAAGGGAGGAGGTGTAGATGGAGAAGAGGAGGGGTCTGAGGACAGAGCCTTGAGGGACCCCGACAGAGAGAGGGAGTGAAGGGGAGGTAGCAGCGTTATAGGTAACACTGAAGGAGCGCTGCGATAGATAGGAGGAGAACAAGGAGAGAGCTCTGAGGCCGAGAGAGTGCAGTTTTTTGAGGAGGAGGGGGTGGTCAACGGTGTCAAAAGCCGCAGAGAGGTCAAGTAGTAGGAGTATAGTATAGTGGCCATTGGTTTTGGCGGTTAGTATGTCATTGGTGAGTTTGAGTAAATCAGTTTCGGTGGAGTGTAGGGGGCGGAAGCCGGACTGTAAAGGGTCGAGAAGGTTGTTGTCGGTGAGATGTGAGCTCAGGCGATTGTAGACTAAGCGTTCTAGGAGTTTAGAGGTAAATGGCAGTAGGGAGATGGGTCTTAGGTTGTTCAGGTCGGAGGGGTCCAGGGAGGGTTTCTTAAGTATGGGAGTCATGTGCGCGTGCTTTAGAGGGGAGGGGAAGGTACCAGTGGAGAGGGAAAGATTGAAGATGTGAGTGAGGGAGCATAGGAGGGAAGAGGAGGGGGACCGCAAGAGTTGTGAGGGGACAGGGTCCAGGGGGCAGGTCATAAGATGTAATCAGTGAGGGGACTGCAAGAACCAACCCACCTTAATGGCATAACTGGCATATATAAAAATTATATAAAATACTTATATTCTATTAGCATATACATACGGTGCCTTGAAAAAGTATTCATACCCTTTGAAATTTTCCACATTTTGTCATGTTTCAACCAAAAACATAAATGTATTTTATTGGGATTTTATGTGGTGGACTAACACAAAGTGGCACATAATTGTGAAGTGGAAGGAAAATGATAAACGGTTTATAAAATTTTTTACAAATAAATATCTGAAAAATGTGGCGTGCATTTGGATTCAGCCCCCTGAGTCAATACTTTGTAGAACCACCTTTCGCTGCAATTACAGCTGCAAGACTTTTTGGATATGTCTGCTGTACCAGCTTTGCACATCTAGAGAGTTACATTTTTGCCCATTCTCCTTCATAAAATAGCTCAAGCTCTGTCAGATTGGATGGAGAGCATCTGTGAACAGCAATTTTCAAGTCTTGCCACAGATTCTCAATTGGATTTAGGTCTGGACTTTGACTGGGCCATTGTAACACATGAATATACTTTGATCTAAACCATTCCATTGTAGCTCTGGCTGTATGTTTAGGGTCATTCTCCTCCTGGAAGTTAAACCTCTGCCCCACTCACAAGTCTTTTGCAGACTCTAACAGCTTTTCTTCTAAGATTGCCTTGTATTTGGCTCCATCCATCTTCCCATCAACTCTGACTATCTTCCCTGTCCCTGCTGAAGAAAAGCATCCCCACAACATGATGCTGCCACCACCATGTTTCACGGTGGGGATGGTGTGTTCGGGGTAATGTGCAGTGTTAGTTTTTTGCCACACAGTGTTTTACTTTTAGGCCAAAAAGTTCAATTTTGGTCTTATCTGACCAGAGCACCTTCTTCCACATGTTTGCTATGTCCCCCACATAGCTTCTTGCAAACTGCAAACAGGACTTCTTATGGCTTTCTTTCAACAATGGCTTTCTTCTTGCCACTCTTCCATAAAGGCCAGATTTGTGGAGTAGATGACTAATAGTTGTCCCGTGGACAGATTCTCCCACCTGAGCTGTGGATCTTTGCAGCTCCTCCAGAGTTACCATGGGCCTCTTGGCTGCTTCTCTGATTAATGCTCTTCTTGCCCGGCCTGTCAGTTTAGGTGGACCGCAATGTCTTGGTAGGTTTGCAGTTGTACTATACTCTTTCCATTTTTGGATGATGGACAGTGCTTCGTGAAAAGTTCAAAGCTTGGAATATTTTTTTTAAACCTATCCCTGCTTTAAACTACTGCACAACTTTATCTCTGACCTGTCTGGTGTGTTCCTTGGCCTTCATGATGGTGTTTGCTCAATAATGTTCTCTAACAAACCTCTGAGGGCTTCACAGAACAGCTGTATTTATACTGAGGTTAAATTACACACAGGTGGACTCAATTTACTAATTAGGCGACTTCTGAAAGCAATTAGTTCCACTAGATTTTAGTTAGGGGTATCAGAGTAAAGGGGGCTGAATACAAATGCACGCCACACATTTCAGATATTTATTTGTAAAAAATTTTGAAAACCATTTATCATTTTCTTTTTACTTCACAATTATGTGCCACTCTGTGTTGGTCTGTCACAAAATCCCAATAAAATACATTTACATTATTGGTTGTAACATGACAAAATGTGGAAAACTTCAAGGGGTATGAATACTTTTTCAAGGTACTGTATACTTATTGGATTTAACCACATGCCGACCAGCCACTGTAGAAATACAGTGGCAGGGTGGCACGGCTGCGCAAAACCACATTTTAAAGCGTGATTTTGCAAAACAGGTAGGGGGCGTGCGCGAAGCGCACCACCGCCCTACCTAAACTGCCGCGGCCGCGGGTGTCAGTCATCGGCTCACGGCCGGTCATTACCTGCCGTGTCCCCGTGATTACCGGCAATCACTGACAGAGAGCACGGCTGCAGTGTTTACACTGCACCTCTGCTTTCTGTCAGTTCCCTGTCAGCTCCTGACATGCTGATCCGGAGAGAAGAGTTCATCTCTCTGGATCAGCGTGTTCCCGTGCAGTACACACCCCCGCCCCCTAGTAAAACACTCCCCTCACACAGTTAACCCTTTCATTGAATAAAAAAAGTTAACCCCTTCCTCCCCAGTGCCATTAGTACAGTGTCAGTGTTTTGTTTTGTTTTTTGCACTGATCACTGCATTGGTGTCACTGGGGATGTCAGTGACCCCAAGTCAGTTCCCCCCCAGTGTCAGAATGTCCGTCGCAGTCCCGCAGTCCTGCCATAAGTCGCTGATCGCCGCCATAAGTCACTGATCATCGCCATAAGTTGCTGATCGCCGCCATTATTAGTATAAAAAAAAGTTAAAAATCCTAGTACCTTTCCCGCCATTTGTAAACGCTATAACTTTCACGTAAACCAATTAATATACACGTATTGGGGTTTTTTTTTAGCAAAGACATGTCACAGAATGCATTTTGGCTGAAATTTATGACAAAATTTGATTTTTAAATTTTTTTACTGGACATGTTTTATAGCAAAAAGTCCAAAATATAGTTTTTTTTTATCAAAATTGTCAGCCTTTTTTTTTATAGCGCAAAAAATAAACGCACAGGCGATCAAATACCACCGAAAGAAAGCTCAATTTGTGGGAAAAAAAGGACGTAAATTTTATTTGGGTGCAGTGTTGCATGACCGCGCAATTTTCAGTTAAAGTAACGCAGCGCCGTAACACAAACCTCTTCTGTAACCGCTTCCTGACCACCCTACAGCAGAAATACTGCTACAGGGTGGCATGGGTGCACAAAATCCCATATATATATACATGATTTGCGTTCCTATGGTTTTCACACCCCTCCAAGATAGCGTCAGATTGCCCATCAGTACACCAGTCATCACATTTAACCCCTTGATTGCCAGGAACACGCTCATGCACAATAATGCTCTATTGCTAGTACAGTGTCTGAACGGATCAATATCTTTGATCAGGTCAGCACTATACCAGCGTTCACATTAACACCCCAAGGAATCTGATAAGATGCATGGTAAGTATTTTGCAGATCTCATTTGTTGCCACAAGTTTCTGGAAAATGAAGAAAAAAAACAAAAACATATTTTTTCTTTTCTTTTTTTATATTTCAAAACCTTGTGAGAAAAAATAAGATCTGCAAAATACTCACCATGCCTCTTTATAAATTCCTTGGGGTGTCTACTTTCCAGAAAGGGGTCATTTGGGGGGGTTGGTGCTATCCTGGCATGTCAGGGCCTTCGAAACTGTGATAGGTATTGAGGAAGTGAAATGATAGGTATTGAGGAAGTGAAAAATACGCACCTTCAGGCTTTCAAAGTGGTCATCGGATTTCAGGCTCCTGTATGTGGCTAGGCTCCCAAAAAACCCCACACATATGGTATCCCCATACTCGGTAAAAGTAGCAGAATGTATTTTGGGGTGTAATTCCACATATACCCATGGCTTGTGCGAGAAATAAATCATTTACATGACAACTTTGTGTAAAAAAAAAAGTTTTTGTCATTTTCCAGAAACTTTTGGAAAAAAAATAAATCTTCCATGGACTCAATATGCCTCTCAGCAGATAGCTTAGGGTGCCTACTTTCCGAAAAGGGGTCATTTGGGGGTGTTTGTACTATCCTGGTATTTTAACACCTCAAGAAATGTGATGAGCAGTCAAAAAGTAAAAGCTGTGTAAATTCCATTATCTATACCATAGTTTGTAGACGCTATAACTTTCACACAAAGCAATAAATATACACTTACTGGGTTTTTGTGTAACAAAAAACATGTAGCAGAATACATTTTGGCCTAAATTTATGACAAAATGTTTGTTTTTTTGGATATTTGTTATGACCGAAATGAGAAAATATTGTTTTTTTTTTTAAAAAAACATTTTTTCTTCAAACATGTTTTTGTTTATAGCGCCAAAAAAAAAAAGTGCACAGGTGATCAAATACCACCGAAAGAAATCTCTATTTGTGTGAAAAAGGACATAAATTTCGTTTGGGTGCAGCATTGTATGACTGCAATTATCAGTTGAATTAGTGCAGCGCCGAGTAGCAAACAGAGGCCTGGTCATTAAGGGGGGTAAATCCTCAGGAGTGCAAGTGGTTAAAAGATAAAACATATAAAAGGGCAACACAAGGAGATATATACAGGTGAAACTCAAAAAATTTAAATATCGTGCAAAAGTTCATTTATTTCAGTAATGCAACTTAAAAGGTGAAACTAATCTATGAGATAGACTCATTACATGCAAAGCAAGATATTTCAAGCTGTGATTTGTCATAATTGTGATGGTTATGGCTTACAGCTCATGAAAACCCCAAATCCACAATCTCCGAAAATTAGAATATTGTGAAAAGGTGCAATATTCTAGGCTCAAAGTGTCCCACTCTGATCAGCTTATTAAGCCATAACACCTGCAAAGGGTTCCTGAGCCATTAAATGGTCTCTCAGTCTGGTTCAGTAGGAATTATTATTATTATTATACAGTATTTATAAAGTGCCAATAGTTCACTCAGCGCTGTACATTACAAAGGGGGACAGAACATGTGACAGAACAGTACCAATACAATGCAAAACATGAGGGGATTGAGGGCCCTGCTCTTTCGAGCTTACAATCTAGGAATCACAATCATGGGAAAGACTGCTGACCTGACAGTTGTGCAGAAAACCATCATTGACACCATAAAGAGGGAAGGCCTCAAAAGGTAATTGCAAAAGAAGTTGGATGTTCCCAAAGTGCTATATCAAAGCACATTAATAGCAAGTTATGTGGAAGGGAAAAGTGTGGAAAAAAAAGGTGCAAAAGCAGCAGGGATGACCGCAGCCTGGAGAGGATTGTCAAGGAAAAGGCCATTCAAAAGTGTTGGGGACTTTCACAAGGAGTGGACTGAGGCTGGAGTCAGTGCATCAAGAGCCACCACACACAGACGGATCCTGGACATGGGCTTCAAATGTCGTATTCCTCTTGTCAAGCCGCTCCTGAACAACAAACAACATCAGAAGCGTCTTACCTGGGCTAAAGACAAACAGACGTAGTCTGTTGCTCAGTGGTCCAAAGTCCTCTTTTCTGATGAGAGCAACTTTTGCATCTCATCTGAAATCCAAGGACACAGAGTATGGAAGAAGAATGGAGAGGCACACACTGCAAGATGCTTGAAGTCCAATGTGAAGTTTCCACAGTCTGTGTTGTTTTGGTGAGCCTTGTCATCTGCTGGTGTTGGTCCACTGTGCTTTATTAAGTCCAGGGTCAATGCAGCTGTCTACCAGGAGATTTTGGAGCACTTCATGCTTCCTTCCGCAGACAAGCTTTATGGGGATGCTGACTTCATTTTCCAGCTGGACTTGGCACCTGCCCACACTGCCAAAAGCACCAAAACCTGGTTCAATGACCATGGGATTACTGTGCTTGATTGGCCAGCAAACTCGTCTGACCTGAACCCCATAGAGAAGCTATGGGGCATTGCCAATAGAAAGATGAGAGACATGAGACCGAACAATGCAGAAGAGCTGAAGGCCGCTACTGAAGTATCTTGGTCTTCCATGATACCTCAGCAGTGCCACAGGCTGATAGCTTCCATGCCACGCCCCATTGAGGTAGTAATTGCTTATACTTTTCAGAGGTCCGATATTGTTCTATGTACAATCCTTGTTTTATTGATTGCATGTAATATTCTAATTTTCTGAGATTGTGGATTTGGGGTTTTCATGAGCTGTAAGACATAATCATCACAATTATGACAAATCACGGCTTGAACTATCTTGCTTTGCTTGTAATGAGTCTATCTCATATATTAGTTTCACCTTTTAAGTTGCATTACTGAAATAAATGAACTTTTGCACGATATTCTAATTTTTCGAGTTTCACCTGTACTGTATATATATTTCCAGGAGTATTGGGTTGCCTGCCTTTACACGCACATGAACTTTAATGGCATCACTGTCTTAGTCTGTAGGGTTCCATATTGATTTGGCCCACCCTTTGCAGCAATAGCAGGTTCAAATCTTCTAGGAAGGCTGTCCACGAGGTTTTGGAGCATGTCTATGGGAATGTTTGACCATTCTTCTAGAAGCGCATTTGTGAGGTCAGGCACTGATGTCGGACGAGAAGGCCTCCACACTAATTCATCCCCAAGGTGTTCTATTGCATTGAGGTCAGGACTCTGTGCAGGCCAGTCAAGTTCCTCCACCCTAAACTCGCTCATCCATGTCTTTATGGACCTTACTTTATGCACTAGTACGCAGTCATGTTGGAACAGGAAGGGACCATCCCCAAACTGCCCCCACAAAGTTGCGTATGCTAACACCTTAAGAGTTCCCTTCACTGGAACTAAGGGTCCAAGCCCAACCCCTGAAAAACAACCCCACATCAAAGTCCACCTACACCAAACGTTACACTTGGCACAATGCAGTCAAGCAAGTACTATTCTCCTGGCAACTACCAAACCCAGACACGTCCATCAGATTGCCAGACAGAGAAGCATGAATTGTCACTCCAGAGAACACGTCTCCACTGTTCTAGAATCCAGTGGTGGCATGCTTTACACCACTGCATTAGACACTTTGCATTGCACTTGGCTTGGATACAGCTGCTCAGCCATGGAATCTGATTCCATGAAGCTCTTTATGCACTGTTGTTTTGCTAATCTGAAGGCCACATGAAGTTTGGAGGTCTTTAGCCATTGACTCTGCAGACAGTTGCCAACTTCTGCACACTGTACGCTTCAGCATGTGCTGACCCCACTCTGTCATTTTACGTGGCCTACCACTTCGTGGCTGAGTTGCTGTTGTTCCCAGTTGCTTCCACTTTGTTAAAATACCACTAACAGCTTACCGTGGAATATTTAGTAGCAAGGAAATTTCACAGATGGACTTATTGCCTAGGTGGCAACCTATCACAGTACCATGCTTGAATTCACTGAGCTCCTGAGAGCGACCCATTCTTTCACAAATGTTTGTAGAAGCAGTCTGTATGCCTAGGTGCTTGATTTTCTGTGCATAAACAATGAACCATAAAAAATAAAAAGCAACAAACGAATGCACATATGATCCAAGTGTAAACAGAACATATTACCCCCTCATCCCCCCTCCCCCTTGACATAACCCACAGGGACTTCGTCGCTGCTCAAACTCCCTCCAACCCTGTTCCCCCTCACTCAGCTACCCCCTCATCACCCCTCTCCCACGGCCCCACCACTGCTCTGACCTCCACTTCCACCCCACCCTACATTCCTCATACTGAAGCTCCCCCAACATTCCGCCTCTTTGACCTTCCTACCATTGAGGAAGTCTCCAAGATCCTCTCTGATGCCCACCTCACCACCTGCCCCCTCAACCCTATCCCCTCACAACTCCTACGACCTCCCTCCCCCTCCATCCTACGCTCCCTCACCCACATCTTCAATCTCTCCCTCTCCTCTGGCACTTTCCCCTCCCCTCTGAAACATGCACACATCACCCCCATACTTAAAAAGCCCTCCCTGGACCCCAATGACCCAAACAACCTCAGACCCATCTCCCTGCTCCCATTTACATCTAAACTCCTCGAGCGCCTAGTCTACACCCGCCTATGCTTTCACCTCAATGACAACAACCTCCTCGATCCCCTACAGTCTGGCTTCCGTCCCCTACACTCCACCGAAACTGCCTTACTCAAACTCTCCAATAACCTGCTAACCGTCAAAGCTAATGGCCACTACTCAGTGCTCCTACTCCTTGACCTCTCTGCGGCCTTCGACACAGTCGACCACCCCCTCCTCCTCAAAAAACTACACTCCCTCGGCCTCAGAGATTCTGCTCTCCTGGCTCTCATCCTACCTGTCACAACTCTCTTTCAGCATTACCTATAATGCTACCACCTCCCCCTCACTCCCCCTCTCTGTTGGGGTCCCTCAAGGCTCTGTCCTCGGGCCCCTTCTCTTCTCCATCTACACCTCCTCCCTTGGCCAACTCATACACTCTCACGGCTTCAACTACCACCTCTATGCTGACGACACACAAATCTATCTCTCAACCCCCCGCCTCACCCCCTCGGTCTCCGCCCGAATCACACACCTACTGAGCGACATATCAGACTGGATGTCGCTCCACTTCCTTAAACTAAACCTCTCCAAAACCGAGTTTCTTGTCTTCCCCCCAGCCTGGACACCACCCCCCATTGACTTCTCCATCACGTCCAACAACGCCACCATCAAACCCGCCCCGCAGGCCAGAGGTCTTGGTGTCATTCTGGACTCCAACCTATCCTTCCAGCCCCAAGTCCATTCTTTAACAAACTCGTGCAGACTCCACCTCCGCAACATCGCCAAAATATGCACGTTCCTAACGCCAGAAACCACTAAACAGCTCATCCACTCCCTCATCATATCACGACTCGACTACTGCAACTCCCTCCTCACTGGCCTGCCTCGCCGCTGGCTATCCCCGCTTCATTCGATCCTGAATACGGCTGCCAGACTCATTCACCTTTCCAACCGCTCCGTTTCCGCCACCCCCCTCTGCCAATCCCTCCACTGGCTTCCGATTGCGCAACGGATCAAATTCAAAATCCTAACACTGACGTACAAAGTTGTCCACCATACTGCCCCGAACTACATCACTGACCTAATATCCAAGTACCAGCACGCACACTCCGCTCCTCACAAGACCTCCTTCTCTCTAGTTCCCTGGTCCCTCCTCCCACGCCCGCCTCCAGGACTTCTCCAGGGTGTCACCCATCCTCTGGAACTCCCTGCCCCAACCCATCAGATTATCACCTACTCTCCTCTCCTATAGGCGCACCCTGAAAACCCGCCTCTTCAGGGAAGCCTACCCCACCCCCTGCTAACTTGCCGACCTCCTCCACTTTTCCTACCACTCCATCCCCCACAGCTTTCTCCTCCTGTGCCACCATCCCCTCCCTCCTAGATTGTAAGCTCAAAAGAGCAGGGCCCTCAATTCCCTCATGTTTTGCATTGTATTGGTATTGTTCTGTCCCCCTTTGTAATGTACAGCGCTGAGCGAACTATTGGCGCTTTATAAATACTGTATAATAATAATAATATGCAAAAAACATGTGAATAAGTGCAGACAATAATAACTATCAATAAAGGCAGCACAGTGTACTATACTGTGCTAGTGACTGAAGTGAACATAAGAAAATAATGATAATAATTAATGCGTTTGATGTGATAAAGTGAATCAGTCCCACAAATTAATAATAACAGTCCCAAAATACAGGAAAAACACAATAAATATTCAATGCATGCCATGAAAAATCCAGTGCTGCAAAAATGTATATAAATACTCCAGCGGCTAGCGTGCACACTCACCTTCAAAATGTGACCCACAAGGACTCATAAAGCATTAATAAACCTCAAACGATAATTCCAAAAGAATGGTGCTTGTTAGCAATCAAAGGGAAAAAAGTCCTCTCCAATGGCGCTGACAAACACTCACAGGCATGCTCCAGATATGGCCGAAGACCTCTATCTCCTTCAGTACATCACATGGAAGATTCAAGCAAGAAGACTCCCATAGTGTAATAAGTCAAAAACTTTATTGTAAACAATATCCAAAAATGACTACTCACATTTAAAATAGGTCCACAGACTAAAACAGGCAAACATTATTGCAGCAAAAGCTGCAGGGAAGGTGTATGTTACTACAATTATATAATCAAGTTTGAATCTCAGTTCCACTCTTAGTATTGAAATAGTTTTTATGTTTCTGTATTTTTTCCTTTTTTTGTTTTAAAAAAAATACGAAATAAAAATTATATCACTTTTTAATATGTTTGGTATTCATGTTTATGCACCCTGGAAATCTCATCTTCTCTATTGAATATTTGCAATTTTAAGGGATGTGGTGCAATAATCATATCTGGTCGCTCGCTCGCCACTTTACTGTTACTACTTTTCCATAGTGGTCTTTGGGTTCTTCCTATATATTGTAACCCACAACCACATTGGAGAGCGTAGACCACTCCCACTGTTCTACATGTGATAAAATTCTTGATCCTAAATTCTGACCCATTGCTACATGATGAAAAAATATTCCTCTTAGTATTCCAGCCTTTGGTCGCTACACACACATAGCAACGTTTACAGGAAAAAAACCCATTCCTATCCAAAAAAGTGATCTGTCTATTTCTCTTCAGGGAATCTACCACATTTTTTGCCAGTTTGAATCTTAGATTGGGGGCCCACTTATAAACAAATTTCAGTTGGGCTGGGAGAACATCTTTCACTTGTTTATCTGTCCTCAAGAATGGCCAATATCTTTCAAATATTCTTTCTATCACTTGGTGGTGTACATTAAAGTCCATAATGATAGGCATTTGGTCACATAGTGCATACTCCTTCATCCTATCTTGAATCAGGGTATTTCAATCCAGTTTAGCTACCTCTTTAATTACTTCTATAGCACTGGATTGGTAACCTTTCTTGGTAAAGCGTTCTCCTATAATTTTAACTTGATCTTGAAAGTCTTTCTCATAAGTACAATTCTGTCTCAATTGGATAAACTGTCCTTTCGGAATATTTAATAGCCGTGGCAGATGATGGCAACTGTTTTAAAATATGTTTTAGTCGTTATACCCCCATCTTTCAATATAATCTTAAGGCCTAGAAAATAAATTTTCTTCTTATCAACAACCCATGAGAAATGAATATTCTTGGTATTAGTGTTAAGAAGATTTAAGAACTACTCCAATCTGACTTTATCTCCCTAACAAGCTATGATCACATCATCAATATATCGTTTGAAAAGCTTCAATTCCTTCTGGGGGTTATGTATATATATATATATATATATATATATATATACTGTATGTACCCATATATATGCACATGGTATAGATATTGAAGAACAAAACCCAGTTGGATGTATCCTAGTCTGTCTAATCAAATGACTGGATCACAAAGTAATATGGATTCTTATCTTAAACATTCTATATTATTGTTAAGGGGACATTTACACATAGCAGATCTGATAGACAGACCGTAAGGATCCCATGAGATATAGAAGGCAACCTGGATGGAAAATCCAAATGCAAACATGTTTAGATATGAAAAGAGAAGAAAATAACTTTATAGTATATGTTTATATCTATACATAATACCTGGGGAACTAGTAATGTGGGGGGGGGGGTAAAAGGAATCAGTGGAAATGAAGAAACTGAGGGAAAGATGCCTGGATTATAGAAGAGTAATGACTCCTATTTAATTGTTAAGGTCACTGGGGGTCAGAATATCTAGTCTCCTTTTGGCAGATTTGTTTAAAACGCTCTGCTGCAGGGTAAGTTCTGGGGATAATGGTAATAGTGTGAAAGTACAGATATACAGTATCTCACAGAAGTGAGTCCACCCCTCACATTTTTGTAAATATTTTATTACATCTTTTCATGTGACAACACTGAAGAAATGACACATTGCTACAATGTAAAGTAGTGAGTGTACAGCTTGTATAACAGTGTAAATGTGCTGTTCTCTCAAAATAACTCAACACACAGCTGTCGCGAACGTGCGCACCAGAGGCAGGACGCAGCCTCCATTTTGTTAAGAGTATCCATGTTATTCCCTCATTCTTTCCCCCTCCCTCTTTGAGAGGCACAGTGACATATGGCAGCGTGTGCATGTGTGTGTTAAAAGTGTCACAGACCAGAGCCCAGCACGGGGCTATGAGCTATAGGACCCCCCAAGGGAGTCGGGGCCTCTGTAAAATGTAACACCTCGTATAAGATAAGGCAAGCTTTCCCAGGAGTTCAAAGAACATTCCAAGTAAACACGACCAGATTACCTTTGTTAAAATCCATTTTTCCCCTATGTCTCATATTTTGGAATATGAGAGACTTACATAAAAACCGGACATATCGTCAGATTGGCCACGAGAAGATGAACCGTTTGGTAGGTCACTCGCCTTGTCTCGAATACATAGGAAAGCAGAAAAGTAGATCTTGTGAACCAGACAGTGTATAATTTTATATGTTATATCTAATCAATCCTCAGACGTGTCTGCATAATAATCTACCCACGGGTGGAATGTCACTTATGCAGATGGACGGGGTATTGGTCCTTGACTTCAGAGACACCCCCTGCTGGGGGACCACAAAATAGGCTGTCAGGCCTAAGAGAGTAAGTTGAAGACGTCTCCCATTTTAACATCAGTACCACCTGGGGAGACCCGTGCCCTTTCGCTCTGAAACTTGGATCTTCTAATCCAGGACTTTGGCAAGTACCTTAACCCTTTCACCTCTCTCTGATATCTCTTTGCTGTGCTGTTGGTCTCTGTATATTTATATATATATCTTAGTTACATTTTTTTCTGTAAATATTTTTATTGCACCGTTTGACCTTTTAGTAATAAATCTTTACTTCTGAAAGTGTTGAACTGTTTCTATAGCTCTTTATTGCAATTTACTAATTCCTACCTCTAAAGAGAACGCTACTGTGTTTGTTTAACCCTCTGCATAACCGGCCCGCGGTGCCCGTGTTATACAGACAATTACCTCAATCATTATAGTGTTATAGCTGATATCACCAAATTTCCTCTTTCTCTGTATAAAAAAGGAGGTGGTGGCAGTTTGAAGGGTTAATTGCGTAATTAACCTGACCCAGTAACAAGCGCATTCAGGCTGCTGGTACATCGATTGTGGTCCAATTAGCTGGAAAATCATTGTGCAGGGTGCAGCTGGGTGTGGCATTGTTACGCACGTGACAGCAGGGTTTTAGAATGGCTAGTCCTTCGGTCACGAGTTTGGTGAGAAGGGTTGGGGTCTGACGCCGTGTTCGTGACAACAGCCATTAATGTCTAAACTGCTGGCAACAAAAGTGAGTACACCCCTAAGTGAAAATGTCCAAACTGGGCCCAATTAGCCATTTTCTCTCCACGCTGTCATGTGACCAGGGGTGGACTGACAACTCATGGGTTCCCCGGGCAATAGGGGATCATGGGGCCCCTGTGTCCGTGCCCAAACTCAAAAAAGCCTTTGAAAAAGGTACCAGGGGCATCTCATGGGGCATAAAACACAAAGTGATTTCTCCTGCGCTCCGGGACCCAGGACGGTGGCGAGTAGATGGAATTAAAACCTCCAGAGAAGCAACCACCGGGGTATCCAAAGTCGGGGAGCTCCAAACCAAGGCTGGGGAAGCCCGAACAAACTGTGAAGTGAAACAACAAGAAGCGCACCAACCTTGTGCATTACCTCAGTAACCAAAATTTATTAAATGAAGGAATGGTACTCACAAACAGCGAATAAAAACAGGCATGTAAGTCCACCCAGGGACTTCAAAGGCAAGAGGCCAGCGCGAATCCCATCATGGGTATAGGTACTCAGTCCAACTGACGCGTTTCGAAGGTCAAGCCTTCTTCCTCAGAGCTGACTGGACTGAGAGTGCATGCTCCCATTTATGCCCACAGACTGAAATGGGACCCTCCCAAATGGGTTGGGCTGTCCTGGGCCGAGGGGAGGTGCCCGGGTGGGAGGGAGGAGGTGCCCGGGTGTCAACAAAGTACAATAAATAGTCAATAGTCATCCAGATGAATATAAAACATAAAACTAAAATCAAATGTATATAGGAGGTGAATAGTACATTGTACATTAAAAAGTGCAGCTTATCAATACAATAGTAGGAATTAAAAATTAAATATTAGTTCATATTAGTATTATATTGAAAAAAAAAAAAATGCATAGACACAATACATATATATATATATAATAATACACAACAGTGGACATAGAGGAACCTACACAATTGCATAAACTATATATTGTCCGTTAGTTCAGAAAAAGTATAAACATTCATTCACATTACCAAGCCAAGGGATGTTTGATAGATGATAAAGAATGCAGGGAAAGGATGGTATATTCCACATGGAGTTCTTACATTTGTATATTACTATTCGGCAGCAGAGTGAAAGCTTGTGGTCATGATCAGGGGCAGACAGGATCCGCCTATGGATTTCTGTATTATTGTGTATTCGGCAGCAGAGGGAGATCTTGTAAACTTAATGTGGCTGCAGACAGGAACAGCCAGTGGAGCGCACGCCGCTGTGGAACGCACGCCGCTAAGGCATGGAACTCAATGCGCATGCGCGAATCAAACCGCGCCTGCGCATTGCGAGCGGCATTCGTACGATCACAGTGGTCAATGCGCGCGCACACCCATAACAGGCGGCGCTGCTCAATCTCCACAGGGTCTTAAATTCTCTATCTCCCCACTGGTTGGCTCCCCACTGCAAAGTATGTTAAAGGGTTATGGATACATAACAAGATTTGATAATATTGCGGCCAGTTCATCAGAGTGGATGCCAATGTGATAGCCAAACCCTATGGCTGAAATTCGTCAGAACACACCATAATAGTTAATTATAAAAACACACCATTTTTTTAGAGGAGAATATGCGATAAAATTCATTAAAAAGATGATTGAGTACAGATCAATAAATAGTACAATATAAAAAATGAAATCACAATACATGTGAGATAGTAATTAAGAACTATGAAATAGTAAAAATGACATATGAAATATGATGTATGAATGTGCACAGACGCATATTTATGCACGCCCATAAAAAGCCAACACCTACCCACACCTGTCTAAACATGCGTATACAACTGCATATATATACATATGTATACACACTCATGTGCACATGCATACATGCATACACGCAACCTGTGCCACTGTTTTGTGTGATATGTATTGTGCTGATGTATAACCTGTAGAATTGTAATATATATATATACCTATATCCATATAAGCAACTGCACCCATACATATACACACAAGCGCACAAATGTCCCACACTTACATATAAATACACATACGCATATACATATATCTCTATATACACATATATATACACACATATGTGTACATACACCCATACACATACACATACCCCACAGTACCAAGGTCATGAATCCTTGAGTGGGGTATAGACCCAGTAGATACGATACAGATGTCTGTCACTAGCGGGAGATTAGATGAGTGTATGAATTTCGAGGTCATCATTCAGTCCCCTAGGAGACAAAGTACCCAATGTAAAGATCCAAAAACCCTCCCTTTTGGACAGTTCTTGGTGTCTCCTCCCACTATCCAAGTCCCTAGTGATGGCCTCAATCCCGAATACTCTCATGCCATGATAGTCGCTCGAATGTTGTTCTTTAAAATGGCGGGGAACTGAGTATTTATCTCTCCCTAGTTTGATACTACTCTTATGCTCACTGATCCTGGTCCTAAGGCAATGCGAGGTGCGGCCTACATATAGTAAGCCGCATGGACAAATTATGCCATAAATGACAAAGGAGGTGCCACAATTTATAAATTGTTTGATAGAATACCTTTTACCATCCGTACTAGTGAACTCTCGTTTTCGATGGCATATAATTCCACATGTGCCACAGTTCGAGATACCACATCTGTAACTCCCCTTTTGATCAAATAAAGCTGACCACGGGCCCGGGTTGGCTGTCGTGGCTTTCCGCACTCTACTTGGCGCTATTTGACTTCTAAGATCTCTTGGTTTTCTGAAGATAAGCGTAGGCTTATCCGGAAGTGCAATACCGAGAGTGGGATCATTCTTAAGGATAGTCCAATTTTTGGACAGTATTTGTTTGATGTCCCAGGACTTACTGCTGAATCTGGTACAGAAGCGTACTTCCTTGTTGTTAAAAGTAACAGTAGGATTTTTAGAGTTATGTTCGATTTCTGTAGGGACAGAGGGATCAAACATCACTAAGTATTTTTGAAAGGCCGTCTCTATATGACTTTCCTTGTAACCTTTTTCTTTAAATTTCTGTTTAAGAATATGACTCTGTTCAATGTAGTCTTGTTTGAGCGTGCATGTGCGTTTTAGCCTGCAAAACTGTCCAAAGGGGACATTCTGGATCCATTGGGGGTGGTGGTTGCTCTTGGCGTGTAAATAAGAGTTGCCTGCTGTCGGCTTAAAATGTGTTTTAGAGCATATCACACCATTACTCTCGTGTCTGAGTTCTAGATCTAGAAAAATTAACGTGTCGTTGTCAATCACATGAGTGAATGAAATGTTGTATGGGTTATTCCTACAATGATCTAGGAAGCCATCTAGTTCTTGATCAGTACCGTTCCAGATAATAATAATGTCGTCTATATATCTTCCGTATAAGACTATGTTTGCGCTGAAGGGATTATTGCTCCAAATGTACTTGTTTTCCCAAAAACCCATAAAAATATTCACATAGCTGGGAGCAAAACGAGCTCCCATAGCTGTGCCCTGAATCTGGCGGTAGTGTTTATCTAGAAACGAAAAGTAATTGTGGTCCAGTGCAAATTTAATGCAATTGAACAGAAATTGGATCTGAGTATGGTGGAGTGATAAATCTTTTGCCAGAAAGTGTTGAATGGCTTGAAGACCAAACTCATGTTGAATGGATGTGTATAGTGACACCACGTCTAAAGATAACCATCTGTACCCCTGTTCCCATTTATATCCTGCTAGTATCTCCAATATATGGCTAGAATCTTTAACAAATGATGAGAGGTTAGTGGCTATATCTTTTAAAAAATGATCAATATAGCTGCCTAAATTGCTTGTTAGGCTGCCTATACCGGAGATTATGGGTCTACCAGGAGGACTATCTTTATTTTTGTGTATTTTCGGAATGTGGTAGAAAAACGGAGTGGCAGGATGTTTGATGTATAGAAAAAAGAATTCCTCTTTAGTCAGTATACCATCTGATAATGCCATTTCCAGTAGTATTTTGTATTTCGCTTGGTACTGGACTGTGGGATCAAAGGGGAGGACTTCATAGGTCTGACAGTCATTCAGAAGTCTTAGCGCCTCACTGATGTAGGCAGTTCGGTCCTGAATGACCAGACCTCCTCCTTTGTCAGCCTGCCTAATGATTACATCTTTATTTTCTTTGATGATTTTTAGGGAGGCCTTAAGTGGGTCCTGTTGTAAATACTGTCTATGTGTGGATGCATTACTGTTCCAAATTTTCTTAAATTCTGCAAGCACGGATTCATAGAAAGTAGGTATATGATGACCTTTGACCCAATGGGGATAGAATGTGGATTTTGGTTTGAAACTGGTGTGCATAATTTCTCCCTGGGACACTAGCGCCATCTCAGTAAAGTTTGGATACTCGGATGTGTTGTCCATAGATGCACCCTCTGTATACAGGTTTTCTAGAATATCTAACATAGATGTTTCTAGTGAAATCTCCGTCGTGGAGGGATTAGGGGAGAATTCTACATCATCCTCCTTGGCAATGGGTGTATTGTCCTTTAGTAGAAAGAACCGCCTAACCGTCAGGTTTCGAATAAATTTGTTCAAATCTACGAAAAGTTCAAACAGATTTGGTGGATTAGGAAGGGCAAAATTGAGACCTTTCTTTAGGAGTTCGAGTTCCGAATCCGAGAAGGTTGATTGTGATAGGTTATAAATTTTTATCGTAGAGAGGGGGGCTTCTAAAGTTGTCTCCTTCCTCTTTTTGTGTCCCTTTCCTCCTCTTTTTCCTCGTCTCGTACGCTTTCTCTCTTTTTCCTTTCCGGAATTAATGTAATTGTCTGATCTGGTGGGGCTGCGGAAGTTATGCGATTCGCAGCCCCCTCTCTTAAAAAATTCTGTTGGTTACGGTCTGAGTGTGTATAACCTCGCTCGTCAGTATTCGTATGTCCTTTTTGAATCAGATGATGAGTAGGACCAGTGGATTTGTTGGTAATACTATCTTGATGTAAGCTTGAAAGGTCATGATCAATCCTATAATTGTAGGGAGATAGGGGTCTTGATGGTGTATTTTTTTGCGGCAATGGCCCTCTATAGTTTGAGCCTGTATGATACCCTGTAGATGTCCCAGTTGGACCCCTAGGATAATTGTTATGTGACAAAGGGGTTTTGTGATGGGTGGGTCTAGAACAGGGGTGGGCAAACTTTTTGACTTGAGGGCCGCAATGGGTTCATATATTGGACCCGGGGGCCGGACCAAGAGTAGATGAATGATGTGTATGTGTCATCCATAGTAAGTATAGTAATATTCCCCCATAGTAAGCATAGTAATTAATCCCCCATAGTAATTCATCCCCCATATAGTAATTCATCCCCCATATAGTAATTCATCCCCCATATAGTAATTCATCCCCCATAGTAATTCATCCCCCATATAGTAATTCGTCCCCCATATAGTAATTCGTCCCCCATATAGTAATTCGTCCCCCATAGTAATTCATCCCCCCTATAGTAATTCATCCCCCATAGTAATTCATCCCCCATATAGTAATTCATCCCCCATAGTAATTCATCCCCCATATAGTAATTCATCCCCCACATAGTAATTCATCCCCCATATAGTAATTCATCCCCCATAGTAATTAATCCCCCATAGTAATTCATCCCCCATATAGTAATTAATCCCCCATATAGTAATTCATCCCCCATAGTAATTCATCCTCCACATAGTAATTCATCCCCCACATAGTAATTCATCCCCCATATTAATTCATCCCCCATATTAATTCATCCCCCATATAGTAATTCATCCCCCATATAGTAAGTCCCCCATATAGTAATTCATTCCCCATATAGTAAGTCCTCCATATAGTAATTCATTCCCCATATAGTAAGTCCTCCATATAGTAATTCATTCCCCATATAGTAAGTCCTCCATATAGTAATTCATTCCCCATATAGTAAGTCCTCCATATAGTAATTCATTCCCCATATAGTAAGTCCTCCATATAGTAATTCATTCCCCATATAGTAAGTCCTCCATATAGTAATTCATTCCCAATATAGTAAGTCCTCCATATAGTAATTCATTCCCCATATAGTAAGTCCCCCATATAGTAATTCATTCCCCATATAGTAAGTCCTCCATATAGTAATTAATTCCCCATATAGTAAGTCCCCCATATAGTAATTCATCCCCCATATAGTAAGTCCCCCCCTGTGTCAATTCACTTACCTTTGGTCCGCGCGTTCCTCTCGTATTCCCGCGCCGTTCTGGTCTTCAGGGAGGACTGTGAGAGGAGTTCGTCACGCTGCCCCGCCTACATCCTGGCTGCCCCGCCTACATCCTGACAGCTGCAGAGTCCTGACGTCCGAGAGGAGGGAGGGGGGCGGCCATCCGAGAGGGGGGGCGGCCATCCGAGAGGAGAGGAGGGGAGGGGAGAGGAGGAGAGGAGGGGAGGGGAGAGGAGGAGGAGAGGAGGGAGGGGAGCGGGCGCCCGGCACACAGGAGAGCCGCATCTAAATTTGTAAAGAGCCGCGGCTTGCCGACCACTGGCCTTGCGGGAGCCTAGCTCCGCGGGCCGGATTAAAAGGTCCGCCGGGCCGTATACGGCCCGCGGGCCGTAGTTTGCCCATTGCTGGTCTAGAACCATGATTGGTGACAGGCCCTTTGTAGGAATAGTTATTCTTATTATTGTTCGAATAATAATTCCTATTATCAGAGTGGGTATTATGGTGTTTAGTTTTAACTTGGTGATAGATGGGTTTCACACCCTTTTGATGGTGAGTATTAGAAAAATCGTTAGGGTTATGAGCTGGATTATTATTCAGAGTGTGTGGTCTAGGTGAATTTAGACTATTCCCGGAATTTTTAGGCTATAAAGTAGATGTACTAGAGGATTTCTGCTTCCAATTAAATTCACGCCCATGTGAATAATCTTGTCTATCTCTTTCAAACTTATCAGACTTGTTGCTTATAATATTCATTTCAAAATGCATAATCTGATCATTCACTCTGCCGTCCCATTCATTAAAAGTCGGGATATCTGTGTAAAAAGCCAATTCATTTTGTAAGCTGACAATATCTGATTTAATGTTTGTAAGGTTCCTTTCTCTCTGTTGGATGATTAGATTCACCCAAATTCTGTTACATTTGCGGAGTTCCTCCTTCCAACTAGTGTCTAAGTCCTCATCTAAGAAGCTGCACAATTTAGTTATTCTAAGACCTCTAGGGATCCTATTAGTTTCTAGGTATTTTTGCAATAGTAGTATGTCCCACCATTGGACAATCTCTTTCTCTAAAGAATGTTTCAATTTGTAAAAGAGTGACACCATTTTATCTTCCCTCATAGCAAAGTCAGAGGTGTTATTCGTACTAGTCTCTTCCATATTACATCCTTTTGACTGTTGTTCAAATGCATTAATACTGCATGTAAAGCCTTTCGCTAGAGAAGTTCTTCTGACTTCCTGTCTGCAGCCACATTAAGTTTACAAGATCTCCCTCTGCTGCCAAATACACAATAATACAGAGATCCATAGGCGGATCCTGTCTGCCCCTGATCATGACCACAAGCTTTCACTCTGCTGCCGAATAGTAATATACAAATGTAAGAACTCCATGTGGAATATACCATCCTTTCCCTGCATTCTTTATCATCTATCAAACATCCCTTGGCTTGGTAATGTGAATGAATGTTTATACTTTTTCTGAACTAACGGACAATATATAGTTTATGCAATTGTGTAGGTTCCTCTATGTCCACTGTTGTGTATTATTATATATATATATATGTATTGTGTCTATGCATTTTTTTTTCCAATATAATACTAATATGAACTAATATTTAATTTTTAATTCCTACTATTGTATTGATAAGCTGCACTTTTTAATGTACAATGTACTATTCACCTCCTATATACATTTGATTTTAGTTTTATGTTTTATATTCATCTGGATGACTATTGACTATTTATTGTACTTTGTTGACACCCGGGCACCTCCTCCCTCCCACCCGGGCACCTCCCCTCGGCCCAGGACAGCCCAACCCATTTGGGAGGGTCCCATTTCAGTCTGTGGGCATAAATGGGAGCATGCACTCTCAGTCCAGTCAGCTCTGAGGAAGAAGGCTTGACCTTCGAAACGCGTCAGCTGGACTGAGTACCTATACCCATGATGGGATTCGCGCTGGCCTCTTGTCTTTGAAGTCCCTGGGTGGACTTACATGCCTGTTTTTATTCGCTGTTTGTGAGTACCATTCCTTCATTTATTAAATTTTGGTTACTGAGGTAATGCACAAGGTTGGCGCGCTTCTTGTTGTTTCACTTCACAGTTTGTTCGGGCTTCCCCAGCCTTGGTTTGGAGCTTCACAACTTTGGATACCCCGGTGGTTGCTTCTCTGGAGGTTTTAATTCCATCTACTCGCCACCGTCCTGGGTCCCGGAGCGCAGGAGAAATCACTCTTGATTTTTTGGGGCTCTTGCAGCCTGGACACAGTATTGCTATTCCTCGTTTTTGATCTCTTACACCACAAAACCCCTGAACAGTTTCTGGACTCACTAGACTATAATGGTTTTATCTATTGATGAAAGGGAAGTCAGAAGAACTTCTCTAGCGAAAGGCTTTACATGCAGTATTAATGCATTTGAACAACAGTCAAAAGGATGTAATATGGAAGAGACTAGTACGAATAACACCTCTGACTTTGCTATGAGGGAAGATAAAATGGTGTCACTCTTTTACAAATTGAAACATTCTTTAGAGAAAGAGATTGTCCAATGGTGGGACATACTACTATTGCAAAAATACCTAGAAACTAATAGGATCCCTAGAGGTCTTAGAATAACTAAATTATTTAGCTTCTTAGATGAGGACTTAGACACTAGTTGGAAGGAGGAACTCCGCAAATGTAACAGAATTTGGGTGAATCTAATCATCCAACAGAGAGAAAGGAACCTTACAAACATTAAATCAGATATTGTCAGCTTACAAAATGAATTGGCTTTTTACACAGATATCCCGACTTTTAATGAATGGGACGGCAGAGTGAATGATCAGATTATGCATTTTGAAACGAATATTATAAGCAACAAGTCTGATAAGTTTGAAAGAGATAGACAAGATTATTCACATGGGCGTGAATTTAATTGGAAGCAGAAATCCTCTAGTACATCTACTTTACAGCCTAAAAATTCCGGGAATAGTCTAAATTCACCTAGACCACACACTCTGAATAAGAATCCAGCTCATAACCCTAACGATTTTTCTAATACTCACCATCAAAAGGGTGTGAAACCCATCTATCACCAAGTTAAAACTAAACACCATAATACCCACTCTGATAATAGGAATTATTATTCGAACAATAATAAGAATAACTATTCCTACAAAGGGCCTGTCACCAATCATGGTTCTAGACCCACCCATCACAAAACCCCTTTGTCACATAACAATTATCCTAGGGGTCCAACTGGGACATCTACAGGGTATCATACAGGCTCAAACTATAGAGGGCCATTGCCGCATAAAAATACACCATCAAGACCCCTATCTCCCTACAATTATAGGATTGATCATGACTAGAGATGAGCGAATCGAACTTGGCGAAGTGGAATTCGTTTCGAATATTAGGAAAAATTCGAATCGAATTTTCCCCGATCAGCCGGCAAAAAGTGTCACTGCAGAGAGCTCCGCTATTTCTGACAGTTCTCTGACAGTTCTGACAGTTCATTTACAGCGGTTGAAACATTGTATCTATTTGTTTCCATTTAGGATACAGATGTTTTTATTCGGAAATAAATAGATACAATGTTTCAACCGCTGTAAATGTGAAGGAACTGTCAGAGAACTGTCAGAAATAGCGGAGCTCTCTGCAGATACACTTTTTGCTGTACTGGAATTCTTCTTCTTTTCATTCTTCTTCTTCTTTTCATTCTTCTTCTTCTTCTTTTCATTCTTCTTCTTCTTTTCATTCTTCTTCTTCTTTTCATTCTTCTTTTCATTCTTCTTCTTCTTCTTTTCATTCTTCTTCTTCTTCTTCTTTTCATTCTTTTTCTTCTTCTTTTCATTCTTCTTCTTCTTCTTTTCATTCCTCTTCTTCTTCTTTTCATTCTTCTCATTCTTCTTTTCATTCTTCTTTTCATTCTTCTTCTCATTCTTCTTTTCATTCTTCTTCTTCTTTTCATTCTTCTTCTTGTCATTCTTCTTGTTCTTCTTTTCATTCTTATTTTCATTCTTCTTCCTCTTCTTTTCATTCTTCTTCTTCTTTTCATTCTTCTTCTTCTTCTTTTCATTCTTCTTTTCATTCTTCTTCTTCTTCTTTTCATTCTTCTTCTTCTTCTTTTCATTCTTCTTTTCATTCTTCTTCTTCTTCTTTTCATTCTTCTTTTCATTCTTCTTCTTCTTTTCATTCTTCTTCTTCTTCTTTTCATTCTTCTTCTTCTTCTTTTCATTCTTCTTTTCATTCTTCTTCTTCTTCTTTTCATTCTTCTTCTTTTCATTCTTCTTTTCATTCTTCTCATTCTTTTTTTCATTCTTCTTTTCATTCTTCTTCTTCTTCTTTTCATTCTTCTTCTTCTTTTCCTTCTTCTTCTTCTTCTTTTCATTCTTCTTTTCATTCTTCTCATTCTTCTTTTCATTCTTCTTCTCATTCTTCTTTTCATTCTTCTTCTTCTTCTTTTCATTCTTCTTTTCATTCTTCTCATTCTTCTTTTCATTCTTCTTTTCACTCTTCTTATCATTCTTCTTTTCATTCTTCTTCTTCTTCTTTTCATTCTTCTTTTCATTCTTCTTCTCATTCTTCTTTTCATTCTTCTTCTTCTTCTTTTCATTCTTCTTCCTCTTCTTTTCATTCTTCTTCTTTTCATTCTTCTTTTCATTCTTCTTCTTCTTCTTTTCATTCTTCTTCTTCTTTTCATTCTTCTTTTCATTCTTCTTCTTTTCATTCTTCTTCTTCTTCTTTTCATTCTTCTTTTCATTCTTCTTCTTCTTCTTTTCATTCTTCTTCTTCTTCTTTTCATTCTTCTTTTCATTCTTCTTCTTCTTCTTTTCATTCTTCTTCTTTTCATTCTTCTTTTCATTCTTCTTCTTCTTCTTTTCATTCTTCTTTTCATTCTTCTCATTCTTCTTTTCATTCTTCTTTTCATTCTTCTCATTCTTCTTTTCATTCTTCTCATTCTTCTTTTCATTCTTCTTTTCATTCTTCTTCTCATTCTTCTTTTCATTCTTCTTCTTCTTCTTTTCATTCTTCTTTTCATTCTTCTTTTCATTCTTCTTTTCATTCTTCTTCTCATTCTTCTTTTCATTCTTCTTCTTCTTCTTTTCATTCTTCTTCTTCTTCTTTTCATTCTTCTTTTCATTCTTCTTCTTCTTCTTTTCATTCTTCTTCTTCTTTTCATTCTTCTTTTCATTCTTCTTCTTTTCATTCTTCTTCTTCTTCTTTTCATTCTTCTTTTCATTCTTCTTCTTCTTCTTTTCATTCTTCTTCTTCTTCTTTTCATTCTTTTCATTCTTCTTCTTCTTCTTTTCATTCTTCTTTTCATTCTTCTTCTTCTTCTTTTCATTCTTCTTCTTCTTCTTTTCATTCTTCTTTTCATTCTTCTTCTTCTTCTTTTTATTCTTCTTCTTTTCATTCTTCTTCTTCTTCTTTTCATTCTTCTTCTTCTTCTTTTCATTCTTCTTTTCATTCTTCTTCTTCTTCTTCGTCGTGCCCCGTGACTGCCCAAATGAGTGAAGTGTGCGGTGATTCTAAGATCGACGGCACTCATCTGCATGTCATACTGACTGACAGTATTATTTCTCTTCCCCAGCAGACTCCAAGGGCATTTAAATTAAAGGTACAGTGTTCTGCACTAATATAAAGGCTCTCTGAAGCCTAGAAACCCTTTTAATAAGTTAAATTCGCAGCAAATAAATTCGCATCGAATCGAATTTCTCCCGCAAATTTGGCGAATCGGCCGAATCGAATTTTTTAATAATTCGCTCATCTCTAATCATGACCTTTCAAGCTTACATCAAGATAGTATTACCAACAAATCCACTGGTCCTACTCATCATCTGATTCAAAAAGGACATACGGATACTGACGGGCGAGGTTATACACACTCAGACCATAACCAACAGAATTTTTTAAGGGAGGGGGCTGCGAATCGCATAACTTCCGCAGCCCCACCAGATCAGACAATTACATTAATTCCGGAAAGGAAAAAGAGAGAAAGCGTACGAGACGAGGAAAAAGAGGAGGAAAGGGACACAAAAAGAGGAAGGAGACAACTTTAGAAGCCCCCCTCTCTACGATAAAAATGTATAACCTATCACAATCAACCTTCTCGGATTCGGAACTCGAACTCCTAAAGAAAGGTCTCAATTTTGCCCTTCCTAATCCACCAAATCTGTTTGAACTTTTCGTAGATTTGAACAAATTTATTCGAAACCTGACGGTTAGGCGGTTCTTTCTACTAAAGGACAATACACCCATTGCCAAGGAGGATGATGTAGAATTCTCCCCTAATCCCTCCACGACAGAGATTTCACTAGAAACATCTATGTTAGATATTCTAGAAAACCTGTATACAGAGGGTGCATCTATGGACAACACATCCGAGTATCCAAACTTTACTGAGGTGGCGCTAGTGTCCCAGGGAGAAATTATGCACACCAGTTTCAAACCAAAATCCACATTCTATCCCCATTGGGTCAAAGGTCATCATATACCTACTTTCTATGAATCCATGCTTGCAGAATTTAAGAAAATTTGGAACAGTAATGCATCCACACATAGACAGTATTTACAACAGGACCCACTTAAGGCCTCCCTAAAAATCATCAAAGAAAATAAAGATGTAATCATTAGGCAGGCTGACAAAGGAGGAGGTCTGGTCATTCAGGACCGAACTGCCTACATCAGTGAGGCGCTAAGACTTCTGAATGACCGTCAGACCTATGAAGTCCTCCCCTTTGATCCCACAGTCCAGTACCAAGCGAAATACAAAATACTACTGGAAATGGCATTATCAGATGGTATACTGACTAAAGAGGAATTCTTTTTTCTATACATCAAACATCCTGCCACTCCGTTTTTCTACCACATTCCGAAAATACACAAAAATAAAGATAGTCCTCCTGGTAGACCCATAATCTCCGGTATAGGCAGCCTAACAAGCAATTTAGGCAGCTATATTGATCATTTTTTAAAAGATATAGCCACTAACCTCTCATCATTTGTTAAAGATTCTAGCCATATATTGGAGATACTAGCAGGATATAAATGGGAACAGGGGTACAGATGGTTATCTTTAGACGTGGTGTCACTATACACATCCATTCAACATGAGTTTGGTCTTCAAGCCATTCAACACTTTCTGGCAAAAGATTTATCACTCCACCATACTCAGATCCAATTTCTGTTCAATTGCATTAAATTTGCACTGGACCACAATTACTTTTCGTTTCTAGATAAACACTACCGCCAGATTCAGGGCACAGCTATGGGAGCTCGTTTTGCTCCCAGCTATGTGAATATTTTTATGGGTTTTTGGGAAAACAAGTACATTTGGAGCAATAATCCCTTCAGCGCAAACATAGTCTTATACGGAAGATATATAGACAACATTATTATTATCTGGAACGGTACTGATCAAGAACTAGATGGCTTCCTAGATCATTGTAGGAATAACCCATGCAACATTTCATTCACTCATGTGATTGACAACGACACGTTAATTTTTCTAGATCTAGAACTCAGACACGAGAGTAATGGTGTGATATGCTCTAAAACACATTTTAAGCCGACAGCAGGCAACTCTTATTTACATGCCAAGAGCAACCACTACCCCCAATGGATCCAGAATGTCCCCTTTGGACAGTTTTGCAGGCTAAAACGCACATGCACGCTCAAACAAGACTACATTGAACAGAGTCATATTCCTAAACAGAAATTTAAAGAAAAAGGTTACAAGGAAAGTCATATAGAGACGGCCTTTCAAAAATACTTAGTGATGTTTGATCCCTCTGTCCCTACAGAAATCGAACATAACTCTAAAAATCCTACTGTTACTTTTAACAACAAGGAAGTACGCTTCTGTACCAGATTCAGCAGTAAGTCCTGGGACATCAAACAAATACTGTCCAAAAATTGGACTATCCTTAAGAATGATCCCACTCTCGGTATTGCACTTCCGGATAAGCCTACGCTTATCTTCAGAAAACCAAGAGATCTTAGAAGTCAAATAGCGCCAAGTAGAGTGCGGAAAGCCACGACAGCCAACCCGGGCCCGTGGTCAGCTTTATTTGATCAAAAGGGGAGTTACAGATGTGGTATCTCGAACTGTGGCACATGTGGAATTATATGCCATCGAAAACGAGAGTTCACTAGTACGGATGGTAAAAGGTATTCTATCAAACAATTTATAAATTTTGGCACCTCCTTTGTCATTTATGGCATAATTTGTCCATGCGGCTTACTATATGTAGGCCGCACCTCGCGTTGCCTTAGGACCAGGATCAGTGAGCATAAGAGTAGTATCAAACTAGGGAGAGATAAATACTCAGTTCCCCGCCATTTTAAAGAACAACATTCGAGCGACTATCATGGCATGAGAGTATTCGGGATTGAGGCCATCACTAGGGACTTGGATAGTGGGAGGAGACACCAAGAACTGTCCAAAAGGGAGGGTTTTTGGATCTTTACATTGGGTACTTTGTCTCCTAGGGGACTGAATGATGACCTCGAAATTCATACACTCATCTAATCTCCCGCTAGTGACAGACATCTGTAGCGTATCTACTGGGTCTATACCCCACTCAAGGATTCATGACCTTGGTACTGTGGGGTATGTGTATGTGTATGGGTGTATGTACACATATGTGTGTATATATATGTGTATATAGAGATATATGTATATGCGTATGTGTATTTATATGTAAGTGTGGGACATTTGTGCGCTTGTGTGTATATGTATGGGTGCAGTTGCTTATATGGATATAGGTATATATATATATTACAATTCTACAGGTTATACATCAGCACAATACATATCACACAAAACAGTGGCACAGGTTGCGTGTATGCATGTATGCATGTGCACATGAGTGTGTATACATATGTATATATATGCAGTTGTATACGCATGTTTAGACAGGTGTGGGTAGGTGTTGGCTTTTTATGGGCGTGCATATATATGCGTCTGTGCACATTCATACATCATATTTCATATGTCATTTTTACTATTTCATAGTTCTTAATTACTATCTCACATGTATTGTGATTTCATTTTTTATATTGTACTATTTATTGATCTGTACTCAATCATCTTTTTAATTAATTTTATCTCACATTCTCCTCTAAAAAAATGGTGTGTTTTTATAATTAACTATTATGGTGTGTTCTGACGAGTTTCAGCCATAGGGTTTGGCTATCACATTGGCATCCACTCTGACGAACTGGCCGCAATATTATCAAATCTTGTTATGTATCCATAACCCTTTAACATACTTTGCAGTGGGGAGCCAACCAGTGGGGAGATAGAGAATTTAAGACCACTGTGATCGTACGAATGCCGCTCGCAATGCGCAGGCGCGGTTTGATTCGCGCATGCACATTGAGTTCCACGCCTTAGCGGCGTGCGTTCCACAGCAGCGTGTGCTCCACTGGCTGTTCCTGTCTGCAGCCACATTAAGTTTACAAGATCTCCCTCTGCTGCCGAATACACAATAATACAGAGATCCATAGGCGGATCCTGTCTGCCCCTGATCATGACCACAAGCTTTCACTCTGCTGCCGAATAGTAATATACAAATGTAAGAACTCCATGTGGAATATACCATCCTTTCCCTGCATTCTTTATCATCTATCAAACATCCCTTGGCTTGGTAATGTGAATGAATGTTTATACTTTTTCTGAACTAACGGACAATATATAGTTTATGCAATTGTGTAGGTTCCTCTATGTCCACTGTTGTGTATTATTATATATATATATATATGTGTATATATATATATATATGTATTGTGTCTATGCATTTTTTTTTTTTCAATATAATACTAATATGAACTAATATTTAATTTTTAATTCCTACTATTGTATTGATAAGCTGCACTTTTTAATGTACAATGTACTATTCACCTCCTATATACATTTGATTTTAGTTTTATGTTTTATATTCATCTGGATGACTATTGACTATTTATTGTACTTTGTTGACACCCGGCCACCTCCTCCCTCCCACCCGGGCACCTCCCCTCGGCCCAGGACAGCCCAACCCATTTGGGAGGGTCCCATTTCAGTCTGTGGGCATAAATGGGAGCATGCACTCTCAGTCCAGTCAGCTCTGAGGAAGAAGGCTTGACCTTCGAAACGCGTCAGCTGGACTGAGTACCTATACCCATGATGGGATTCGCGCTGGCCTCTTGCCTTTGAAGTCCCTGGGTGGACTTACATGCCTGTTTTTATTCGCTGTTTGTGAGTACCATTCCTTCATTTAATAAATTTTGGTTACTGAGGTAATGCACAAGGTTGGTGCGCTTCTTGCTGTTTCACTTCACAGCATCTCATGGGGCCCCTACTGACCCCAAGCCCTCGGGCAGTGCCCGAGTTTCCAAAAGGTCAGTCCACCCCTGCATGTGACTCATTAGTGTTAAAAGGTCTCAGGTGTGAATGGGGAGCAGGTGTGTTAAATTTGGTGTTATCGCTCTCACTTTCTCATACCGGTCACTGGGAGTTCAACAGGGCACCTCATGGCAAAGAACTGTCTGAGGATCTGAAAAAAATAATTGTTGCTCTACATAAAGATGGCCTAGGCTATAAGAATATTGCCAAGACCCTGAAACTGAGCTGAAGCACGGTGGCCAAGACCATACAGCAGTTTAACAGAACAGGTTTCACTCAGAACAGGCCTTGCCATGGTTGACCAAAGAAGTTGAGTGCACATGCTCAGCGTCATATCCAGAGGTTGTCTTTGGGAAATAGACGTACGAGTTCTGCCAGCATGGCTGCAGAGGTTTAAGGGGAGGGGGGGGACAGCCTGTCAGTGCTCAGACCATACGCCGCACACTGCATCAAATTGGTCTGCATGGCTGTTGTCTCAGAAGGAAGCCTCTTCAAAAGATGATGAACAAAAAAGCCCGCAAACAGTTTGAAGACAAGCAGACTAAGGACATGGATTACTAGAACCATGTCCTGTGGTCTGATGAGACCAAGATAAACTTATTTGGTTCAGATGGTGTCAAGCGTGTGTGGCGGCAACCAGGTGAGGAGTACAAAGACAAGTGTGTCTTGCCTTACTGTCAAGCATGGTGTTGGGAGTGTCATAGTCTGGGACTGCATGAGTGCTGCCTGCACTGGGGAACTACAGTTCATTGAGGAAACCATGATTTTTTCTTTTTTTTTATTAATAGTATTACACAAAAAAAAACTGATAAATAGTATCTGGCAGACTTGCAGATAAGTTATGAAAATATCCCCCATTCGACACAGCTTCTCTCATCCCGGTGGCCCGGCATGGCATGTTCGATAGCAGGTGAGGGTGGGGGTGGAATTTCTCGTTTTGTTTTTTTTTTTTAAATATACAAAGTGATTTTCATGAACTGCTTTCTGCTGCTGGGTAGGGTGGGTGGAGGGTTCTCAGGTCCCCAGAAGCAGCAGAGGAATTAAGAGAACATTACAGTGTTATAGATCTAGATCTTTGGCACATAGAAGGGACAGGAGTGACTACAGTATGGACGGGACGTGGGGAGGGGGGGAGTGGAAGTAAATCATAAAGGAACAACTGTGACACAGGTGAGAGAGAGCAGAAAACACCTCCTCCTTCAAAATCAGGAAATTTAACTTAAATTTAGCCTCAAACATGCACAAAAAACGCACAATACTGCTTTTTCCTTCAGGCAAAAAAAAATGACCTAGAAATTTGATAACATACAAGCACCCCAGTTTTAAAGTATATCAAAATTCCTGCACCTGTTTTGAGCAGGGCTTAGAACTTGCCCTTTAATTGGCAAAAACTGAGGAGGAGGAGACCCTCCCTCGCCAGGCCCGTGCTCTTCTGATTAACAGGATTCATACTGAAATGTGATGCCGAGGAATCAAAGATTTGTGTTGCTTGCTGAGGGCCCGGATATTACAGTATAGAGGTCAAAATTTTTTTTTGGAGTGAGCGGTCCTCTTGCGCACACACACAATCTTGTGGAACGTTTGTGGAGGGTGGGGTGCCAGAGCTTGCATGGAAGGACATAGGATTCAGGACACACTTGCGTCATACAGTCTTTTTTTAGGCACTTCGATTTTTTTGGGCTGGTGTAAGCCCCAGGTTGTAGTCGAAAAAAACAGTTTGGCAGTTTTTACTGGCCATCAAACAGCTGGGCTTCTCGCTTTACGAAAAAAGGAAAATAAAAAAAAAAAGTTGGAAAGAAAAACACTTGCCATCATCTTCCCCACTTAGCACCTGTTTTGTGCACACGTTTTGGGACACCGCACGTGCCCGTCTAGCTTAGATCTAGTTTTCCTTGGCTTTGCTGTTCTTGGCCTTTCCGTTTTGGTGGACTTCCCTGTTGGATGCTGCTTGGCTGGATTTCGGAAGGCGTTTTCCTTTGGTGTAGGCCTGGTATCAAAAGTTGGAAAAGAGCATGAAGAAGACCGTGCCGTAGATCCAGATAAGGTGGATGAAGATGGGGAATTGGTAGTCACAGGTGGACATGAAGTAATACTGAGAAATGGGGATGGAAACCAGGACGAACTGAATCAGCTGGATAGCGGTCATTTGCTTCTTCCACCAAAGATATTTCTGGAAGCGTGGCCCGGCAGCAGACAGTCCATAGTAGAAGTACATGATGACGTGCACCAGAGAGTTGATCATGGCATGGAAGGATCCCATACCAACTGGACCGAACTTAACACCCCACTTCCTCAGCACAAAGAAGACAGTATCAAGGAGCTCAATGAATTTGGAGAATAAGAATAGCCAGGCCACTTGAACCATCCGCATGGCCATTGGTGAATCTGACTGGTCCACAGGGTCGCATTTACAGGTGTATCCAGTCAACCAGCCAGACATGAGAAACTCATAAACGATATATGCAGACAGTGCCACCAGGCTGAAGTTGTACAACACCATCAAAGGCTTCAGGTCGAAGGGCTTCCTATTAGCCATCAACCGTGGCCCCAGAGACAGGACGAAGTGGACATAGAACAGGAGTATGACGCCAGGCAGGAAAGGCGAGGGGGTAATGGCCTATCCTGGGGTCTGCTCCTTTCATGAAGTCATGATAGCGCTGCACCCATTGTGAGATCACGGCCTCCATCTTTACAGCTCCTCACAGCCTGGTGGTGTGGACTGGGGTGTGTGACACTCCTGTGCCCTCCTGAGCCTGGCGGACAGAGCGAGGGAGAGGGGAAGGAAGGAGAAAGAGAGGGAGATCTGGGTAACCACACCCTCTGGGTGACTCAACTTCACTGAAAATATCACAGACCTGACTTGTACAGAGAGGAGGAGGAGGGAAATGTGCAGGCAGCAGGGAGGGAGCCCAGTGAAGTCACAGCAGGAGACAGTGGTGAGGCCCGAAGAACAGGCAGAGCAGCAACATGATTGAGGAAACCATGAATGCCAACATGTACTGTGACATACTGAAGCAGAGCATGATCCCCTCCCTTTGGAGACTGGGCTGCAGCGCAGTATTCCAACATGATAACGACCCCAAACACACCCCCAAGGTGACCACTGCCTTGCTAAAGAAGCTGAGGGTAAAGGTGATGGACTGGCCAAGCAGGTCTCTAGACCTAAACACTATTGAGCATCTGTGAGGCATCCTCGAATGAAAGGTGAAGGAGTGCAAGGTCTCTAACATCCACCAGCTCTGTGATGTCGTCATGGGGGAGTGGAAGAGGACTCCAGTGGCAACCTGTGAAGCTTTGGTGAACTCCATGCCCAAAAGGGTTAAAGCAGTGCTGGAAAATAATGGTGGCCACACAAAATATTGACACTTTGGGCCCAATTTGGACAGTTTCACTTAGGGGTTTACTCACTTTTGTTGCCAGCAGTTTAGACTTTAATGGATGTGTGTTGAGTTATTTTGAGGGGACAGCAAATTTACACTGTTATACAAGCTGTACACTTACAAGATTACATTGTAGAAAAAGTATAATTTCTTCAGTGTTGTCACATGAAAAGAATAAAATATTTACAAAAATGTGAGGGTTGTACTCACTTCTGTGAGATACTGTACATAGTTGGTATGCTGTACCTTCAACCCAGCTTAAACACATACAAGTTTATACCATACAGTGATAACCCCCACCCACCCCAATCTCACAGAACATAATGTTATACTCATAAACAACAATTTGTTACAATAGCAGTCTATCCAATGCTAGATCTACTGGAGCTAGACCTGACATATCTACCCAACAGCTTCATATATTATTAAATCTGAATGGATTACCCCATGCTGGTATAACAGATATTCATAGCGAAATGCTACTTCAATCTGAGCTATCCACGTCCTTGATGTAGGGGGCGACTGTGAGGTCCAATTTTGCAAGATGAGTTTACGGGCTTGAAAGAGAGCTCTGGGTAACACCTCTCTAATGTAAATATCCTGTATTACATTGTGAAGAATGCCCAGTAGGCACAGTTTAGGGTCAAGAGGTCATAGACAGTTAAAAAGTACTGTTTATGGCTTTTGCTATAGAATCCCAATACCTATATAATTTTGGGCAGCTGCACAATAAGTGTATGAGATCCCCCTTGTCCCTACTATACCTTGCGCATAGTAGATCATAGCCCTAGAGAAAATAATTTAAGAGAAGCCCGACGTACATGTAAAAGTATATAGTTGAAACAATCTTTGTGTTATATTCAAGGAACAGCAACGGACAGATTCTAGTGCTTCTGCCCAGTGATCTCCAGAGATGGTTCCTACATCCTGTTCCCATTTCTCCATGGCTGTGTTAGGGAATTGTTCCAGGTAATCCACCAATAGCATAGTGTAACATCTAGAAATAAGGCCTTTAGTGGAGGTGGAGTGCTGCATCATATTAAATATAGGAATTGGGGACAGTAAAGGGGAAGCTAGGGAGGGTTTGGCTCCAATTGCATGCTGTAATTGGAGAAAGTAGAAATGCATGTTAAATGATATGCCATATCAAGATTGCAGCTGTGCAAAAGAGAGCATCCTACCATTTTCAAAAATATGGTGAAGGCATGTTATGCCTAATGCTTGCCACTTAGCAATTTAGCCAGTTATGGGTCAGCATCTTTATTCCATATTGGGTTGTATGTAGTATAACTCAACACTTGTTGCAGTTGTTTTCCCTAAGCCCAGATCTTATGCATTAACCTGTAAGTGGAATACAATTTATTAGGTTTCAGGAAAAGGTGTGCCTCTAAACCTGGGAGTGTTTGGGCCCCAACAAAGTTACCACAAGAGTAGAACCTCTGGCTATCCCCACCCCAGTGGATACTACATTTAGGCCATCCACCAGATGCTGCAATTGAGCCACCAGGTAGTATAGCCAGGGATACAGGAAGGCCAGACTCCCATTATCTTTAGACCTTTGCAGCTGTTCATGTCTAATTTTGGCTGAACCAGATTTCCTGAGTAGGGAGTAGAAAATGCAATTGACCAGTCTTAAAATTGGTAACGGGATGACTCCGGGAGCATTGAGAAGAAAATAAAGTAGTTGGGGTATTAATATCATTTTAGCTAAATATGCTCTGTCAGCTACCGAAAGCCATAGCTTGCTCCATAACTTTACCTTATCCCTTATAACCTTGAGAGGAATGGAAGAACATTTAAATAGCAATAGTCAGATATCTTAGAGGAGATTATGTAGGTATCTAACTAGGTACCTAGGTATCTAACTGCGTTGCAACTGGCACTGGGCAAAAAGAAGACAGCTGAAGAATAAGGGAATTATCCAGCTGCAAGAGATCTGTCTTAGTCGAATTAATAGTCAGACTGTTACTCAGACCATAAGTTTTGTCCAAACTGAAAAATTATTTTCTTCACCATTCTCAATTAGGGGCCCTAGAAGCAGTAACATGCCATCAATATATAACATTATCTTTCCATGGATTGTTCCATACCAAAAGCCTTCCACAGAGTCACTGGCCCTAATTCTGGCCGCCAGAGGCTCTCTAGCGAGGGGGAACAGTAAGGGGGAGAGAGGGCAGCCCTGTCTAGTTCCACATTCTAATTCAAACATCTGAGAAGTCCTACCACCCTTCTGGATGAAGAACCAGCAAACACAAATGCTCCTGCGCTTGGGGATGGACTCGATGCAGGCTACAACCACATTAAGAATTGCTGCCCTCAAATAGACCGGGGGAATCCAAATATACTGAATGAGGAAAGAACAAACAGAGGGCGCACAGGCCTAGTGCATTACCATAAAAAATGTTTAATAAAAAATAAAGTAGGTGTTGTACTCACAAACAACAATGTAGTCAAGGCACATCATAAAGAACAGCTGGGTCAACACCGCGCTGAGTAACAGTCCGCAATAGGGAGTGTAGACATCCAATAGGTTGACGAGTTTTGAGGACTTGCCTCTTCCTCAGAGCCCTCTGAGGCCTCTGAGGAAGAGGCAAGTCCTTGAAATGCGTCAGCCTATTGGATGTCTATACTCCCTATTGCGGACTGTTACTCAGCGCGGTGTTGACCCAGCTGTTCTTTATGATGTGCCTTGACTACATTGTCGTTTGTGAGTAGGCCTGTGCTCCCTCTGTTTGTTCTTTCCTCACCCTTCTGGATGACTGGGGACGATAATATGGTAAACAAACCCAAATAATAAAGGATTCACCAAAGCCGAACTTTTCTATCACTTCCTGCAAACAGCCCTATTTCACACTGTCAAACTCTTTGTTAGCATCCAGTGATAAAAAGGCTCTAGTGCCCATGTTGTCTGCTGGAGTTTGCATGTTTATATATAACCTTTTAATGTTGAAAGCTGTGGATTTGTTGGGCATAAATCCTGCTTGATCTGTATGGCTTGGTGGAAGGTTTGTCAGGTTTTAAAAGCAAAATAATACCAGCTCTGGACATGGATGGTGGTAGCTGGTTAAACTCCTGTGCTTCGTTAATTACCTTTATTAATCTTGGCAAAACCATTTAAGTATACTACCATGAAAAAGGGGGTAAATGCATCTTTCCCAAGCCACTTTGAATAAACTCATTAGGGTCCCTGTCCTCCATCTTCTCTGGCAGGCCTACTGTACAGATGTTGTTTCATCTAAGGTAATTTTTTATGTTATTAATATTATTATGCAGAATTTATATAGCATAAACAATTTATGCAGAGCTTTACAAAATAAGGGGGACAGTACAATTACAATACAGTTCGATACAAAAGGAAATGGAGGGCCCTGCTTATGGAGCTTACCATCTAAACGGAGGGAGAGGTAGTATAAAAGGTACATAAGCCTTATCATTGACTTCATTTTTTAGGCGAGCAGTAGAACAGGATTTAGGAATCAGTGGAGGCAGTTTGTCCTCTTAAGTCACTAATACAGCCCTCAGCTGCAGTGGTTCTTTCTCTAATCTTTTGAATGTCCTGCAGCAGCAACATCTCCTCCATCAGCCCCCAAGACGCTCCTTGACAGAGTTCGCTGAGGCAGTGCACTGATGATTTGCTCAAGATCTGACTAAGGGTGGGTTGATCATCCCTCTAAGTCAGGTCCTCGGAGCCTGCTTGGCAATCACTATCATGGAGAGACATGGCATCAGCCTCGGCCCTGGGATCAGTCTCCATAGCCTGTAAGGGTTCAGAGTCTTCCACTTCCTCTGTAGTTGAACCATGTCCTTGGGGCTCAGAGCTTCTGGGCATAGTACAATATGTCTCTGGGAGCATCTTTGCCCGTGGGGCAATTTGTCTTACCCACTTTGTTGCCAGTGCCTTTCTGCTTGTCAGTGCCTTGTGGTGTTCTTTGAGGCATAGCTGCAGCCATGTCATAAAGAGTCTTATGCCGGGAAAGTGAAATGTAGAGGTACCACTGGATTCACCTTGGTGAGCTGCACTGAATGGTGCCAGTTGTGAACATATTAATAGCCGGAGTGAGGATCGGTGAGAGGACCAATAGCGGGAGCTCTGGGATGCTGATCCGCTTACATGCCGCTTACATGCCTGGTGCAGCCACGCCGCAGTTTCAGCACTTTGATTATCAAATCTTTTGTCATGATTTGTTAGAACATGATATTTATTACATTTGCGATGACTTTATAATATTCACACATACTTGGTTGTGCCAGCACTTTAATTATCGTATTTTTTGCTATATTTCATCATTTGGTTATTTGATATATTTGTTTTTTTTGCATTTTTCTCATATTATTTTCTTTTATTTGTGCATGCAGCTTTGTCTTCTTACGGGCTGGTTCACAATTTCATTTTTATACACTGAATCAATTAACCCATCAAGTCTTAGCAAACATTCTTTCATTTAATTCCCCTCTCTAAATTTATATTGTATATTATACCTATTTTATTTTGGAAGTACAGTATAGGTTCCTGCTGAAATGTGTTTTCTTAATAAAGAAACAAATAATGCTTGGGTTTAGAAAGCTTTTTTGTTATAAATAATTGGCCAATATACTCAGGCACCCAAAAACCCTTTGGAACCCTTTATTGTATTGGAATACATCTCCAGAGTCTAGGAGAATAAGCCTCTGAATGCTCTCTCAATCTCAAACTATTTTGTTCTCTCCAGCTACCCGACTCTCCCTGATGGTGTTTTGGGATTTTACAGATTCCCTTGTGTGGAGAGAGCTTTAGAAGCTGTAATAGTGTTCTTGCCCATGCTGATCTCTTTTGTTAGCAGTTCCAGTCACCGTATGTATCTGGCATTGGAATCTATCACTTTTCCACCATTGACTGTATGGAAGATCATTTATGTTACATGCTGAGATTTATAAGCCATCTAGTGAGTATTTAAAGAGTGGAAGACAACTGTTCAACTTTAATTTCTTGCACAGTTGATGGTTTTGATCTTGCTATTGATAATTACCATGCTTATACTATTGATTTTAATATTAATATTTGCACCCTGTATTAATATAATTTTTTTTGTTTTTTACTGTGCAATGTTCATACAGTCACCTTTTGTGCCAGCTGCTTATATCTTGAAGAGCACACTTATTTTCTGTTAACCAGGAAATAGAGTGATATGAGGATTGTAGCATAGAGCTAGGACCAGCAGCAGCATGTTATATGTGCCTGAATGCACGAGACACAGTGCACTAGAAAATGTGCATATTTTCAATCTTTGGTTGTTTTAAAGAATTGTTGAAATGGAGAGAACTGTGAGAGTCTGTTTTTATTCTGAGCGAAAAAGGCTTGCATGTGAATGAAGTTACTGACAAGGAAGCTGGAATACTTACCTAAGCCCTATAGGGGAGAGCATGTTTAGACCTGGTCTCTATAGGTCCTTTCAATAAGATGAGAGTACGATTTAGGGGTTACTCAGCATACTGGAGATAAACAATGTACTGGGGGAGAGGGAGGAGGGGCAAGTTCTGTCTATGAGGGGGGAGAGGGAGGTGGGAGGAGCTCTGTGTACTGGGAGTGGAGGAGGGGGGGTCCTGTGTACTGGGGTAAGGGTTGGAGGAGGGGATGGTCTACACTAAAGGAGTGAGCTTTGTAGTTTTTTATAGTGATGCCATGCACACAAATATATTTTCTTTTCCGTGACACTACCAATGCAGGGGTATTTTTTTCTTCCAGTGATACCATTGACTCAGAGACTTTTTTCCATCTATTGACACCATCAACTCACAGCCTTTTTTTCTTTAAACTTTTTTCTTTACACTGAAAATAAAGATCAGACTCATCCATGCACTCATCTTCTCAGTTGTCAATTACGGCTTTGAAAGCTGAACACTACGGAAACAGGATAGAAATAAGATCAACTCATTTGAGCTTGGATGCTGAAGAAGAATTTTGTGTGTGCAGTGGATAGCTCATAGAACTAATAGATCCATTTTGTAAGAGATCAAACTGGTTATGTCACTATAAGCCCAAATTATGAAGTTGTGACTGTTCTAGTTTGGTCACACTGTCAAAAGAAAGAGATCACTGGAGAAGGAAATAATGTTTGAGAAGATTGAAGGAACCAGGCAAAGAGGGAGACTGACTACTAGGTGATTGGACACATTGACTACAGCTGTAGGGATGACACTGGAGGATCTTGCCAGACTGGAACAAAGCCGACTTCTTTTTAGAACTCCTATTCATCAAGTCGCTAAGACTTGGACTCAAGTTGAGGGCATTTAATAATAAGAATAAAAAAACTGAAACAGCAAGAGCCATTTACATTGTCAATAGAATTGCAGATCCTTGGAACCTGAAGATGGATGAACAGCGTATTCTGTAGTCTAACAGATGGAACCTGTATGACAAATGGAACCTGTATGAGACAGAACTCTCTCCTGAAATAAATGTCCACTTTGATGCAATGGAACACCTGATCATCGAGAGAGGATGGTGCATCACAACCAGCTACAGTAATTAAAGTAAGCAGATAAGGATAAGCTACCATTATTTGTTTAGAAGAAACAAGGTTGAGCAAACTGGATCTGGCATCAATTCAGAAAACCATGACAAGCTTTGGGGTTCGCTTCAAGACTTTTTTAAGTTTCCCTTAATAATGTATTGTATATGTCTCTCTTAAGGATGAAATTCCCTTCACCCTCTATTCTTTTGACACTCTATATGTCAAGGTGGGACAGGATGTAACTGAGATATGAAGTGAGTAAAAATCTTTTTAATTAGGATGCAGCAGTAAGAAGCTGACAGAAGATCTACAACTCAGATTTTTTAAATAAATATCACAATATAAATATCTGTGCAGTTAGCAAAATGTTAGAAGTAATGAAAGTACCCATTATTGTGGTAACAGATTCTGCACCAGTGTTTGTCATCTTTTGCAAGTCAACCTGATCTTTATTAGAAACTAAAGGAGAAAATCTTACCCCAGAGCACAAAGTACAAAAGAACAGAAAGCAGTTGTTCTAAAGAAAACATAGCTTTGCTTATTATGTAGAATTTAATTGTTAGTTTAGTTGTTTTGTTCATTTGGGACCATTATTGTTTAGCTTCTTGTAATATCACAAAGTAGTAGAGGAAGCATATCTCAAAGGGGTAGTTTATTAAAATGTATAAATATTTAAGCACTGTGCTAACAAATAGAAAATATCATTCCACCAAAAACAGTTACATAGAAATAGAGTTTAGTTTGCCAAATAAAGAGCATTCTTCTCAACTTTTACTAAATAAAACTATAAATATTTTATATTTAAACATTCTGACTAAAAACCATACCACAACATGCCTACAAATGACGTAAAAAATAGGGTCTTTGGGCTTTGCCAATGCAGTGGTGCCATGCCAGTCTGGTTGTTAATTTGTTGTGGCACCTGTTATGTTTACAGTTTAGCTTTTAAGGCTGCATATGTCAAGGGGTTGGAGAATGGTATTGCTGACTCCACTTTTGGTTTTCAGAAGCAATGATTTTGGGAGTTTGTCCCAGAAGTAGTAGAATCAGGAGTCCTTTGTCTGGACAACCTCTGGCAGGTGCCCTTGGAGTAATGGCTCACTAGTTGAGGGGGTCCTTGGCTCCTAGTATTTGGAGATCTTATCAGTCAACTTGGTGCCTATGTAACATCCTTTAACAGTGTCATTGTCTTTTATTTTCCATCTTCAGGATCAGAAGGACGCCACCAAGGATTACCTTGTGGGGCAAGTATTGAAGGGTATGCACAGAGAGGGCTTAGCCTCTAATCAGAGGACGCCCATTACTTGAAACATTTTTGAAGGTTACTCCTGCAAGTCTGCAAACAGACTATACAAAAATGGCAATTACCCCAATTTATAACTAGCTTTTACTGTATGGTGCTTTGCACAACACAAACAACCAGACATTTCCCAGCCCAGTTACCATCTAGCTTGAAAAACAAACAAAATTACACTAACAGTTTGCTTTAAAACAGAGGATCTGGTTGCACAATATTTGCAAATATATGTGGAAGTGGCACTGCCATGTTAGGGCCCCTCTGTAAAGTTTGGTCCTCCATATTGGAGCATATACACCAATGGAGAAATTACAACAAGGTATGACTGTCTAATCCTCCTTATACACAGAGACATACTAGAAGCCCTGCAAGACACAATAGCAGCTGAAGGCATCCCGTGTGACCCACATCAATTCCAGCAAACAAGCTATACAAAACTGGCAACCACCCGAATTTATAAATATCATTCACAGTAAGGTGCACATGGAAGGACTTTGTGCAGCACACATAACCAAAATCCCAGCTAGCCTGCAAAAAAAGAAAATTATAATGGTTAACAATTTGGATTAAAAACATGGGTTTTAGTTTCACAACATTTGCACAGATATACTGTATATGGAATCCATACTCTTGCAGGTCTGTGCCTCCCTAGGGGAAGTTTGTCGTTTACATAATTAGGTTGAAAAAAGACACAACTTCATCTAGTTCTAATAATATATAAAATAGAAAACCTCCATACACACTATCCTATACCCTCAGTTTATTCAGAAGAAGGCAAAAAGCCCAATTTGTTCAAGAAGTGGAAAAAAAATGTCTTCCCGATTACCCGGGAGGTAATCACATATTCCCTGAATCAACTACCCCTGGTGTTATTACCTTTGAATGTATACAGTTATATTTTGTGCATTTATGAATGCATCCAGCACTTTTTAGAACTGAGCTACATTTATCAACATTAAACCTCATTTGCCGCATAGTTGCCCAAATAAATAATACATTGATGTTGGTTTGTAAGTTGGAGACATCCTGTAAGGATGTTATTCCAGTGGATAGTTTGGTGTCATCTGCAAGCACTGAAATGGTACTTTTCAATCATAAACCTTTTATTGATTATAAACAGGTTAAAAAGTAAGGGTACAAACACTGAAACGTGGAGTTTGACTAATTCTGTCTGTAGACTTTAATTCACATATTATTTGTGTGTGGAGAAAGTGTCAAACGCTTTTGCAAAATTCATGTATACTATATCCACAGCCACTCCTTTGTCTAGATTTTTGCTTACCTCCTCATAAGATAAAATCAAATTTGTTTGACACCTTAATTTTTTTCATGAATTCATGCTATTGTTAAAAATTTTGATTTCTACCAAAAAAACTTTTATGTGGTCTTTTTTAAACTCTCTTCCCAACTATAGACTTATTACTTACTTGGCAAAAACTTTAAACCCTTTTTAAATATAGACACAGCATTGACCATACACCAATCCCATGATACTACGCCAGTCATTAAAGTCTCCAAAAATGAGAAACAATGGCTTAGAAATAACAGAGCTTAACTCTTTGAGAACTCATGAGTGTAAGACATCTAGTTCAGTTAAATGCACAAACCCTTCCACGCTGATGGATATAATAAATTGTGGGAAAATTACATTGCAAAATTGTTAAACAAATAACATAATTCTTCCGATATCCAGCAGCTATATATAAATATAAACCCCTAAGTGATATACCAAAATAATAATTACAGTTTTGATTAAATAGTATAAAATATTAATAAGTGTGAAAATCCATGCACAATAAATCATTCAATAAATATTGTGATCAAATAAAGTCCTTCAAAAAATGCATGGCAATATACTTAATCAAAATCAACAAAATAAGTTCAAATGAAGCACTCTGAGGTGCAATGACTAAAAAATTCCCAACACCAATATAATTTCTCCAAGTGTAGGAAACTCTTTGATTCAAGGTGATTACTACCACTGATTCAGGAAAAAGCACTCGCCAGACGTGTGTGCTTGTCTCACTACAAGATTAGGCAAACACAGCTTGTATTAATTTTAAAGATCTCTCAAACAGGTGCTGGACTGCAAGACTAACCCCCGGTTGACATATATGCGGCCGTCTGGGCTGCGTTTTGCACGGGCACGAGAGCCCATTCATTTGAATGGACTCCCGTGCCCGTGACACGTAGGGAAGAAGTCCCTGCACTTCTTTGAAAAACGCAGCTCACATGGGAACCTCAGTTTCCAGTACAGTTGCATTTTCTAGTGCGGGCTGCGTGCCATTAGAACTAATGGCACCCGCCCGCGGGTCCGCATTTCTCTGTGCGGGTAGTGATTTTTGTGCGGATTCGCAACGGCACCACCCGCACAGGTGTGAACCTAGGGTTAAAGGCTATACCTCCACTGCTGTCCTCTCCCCATTCAGTGGTTAGATTTCATAGCTAGCATAAACATAGCAAAAAACAAGCTCCCATAGTGTAGTATCTTAAACATTTAAATGTATTTGACACAAGTAATCAAGGTACTCACAAAAATCTTTTTAAGAATGAGCTTAAAATTAAGCATATAGTTGTGTTGTGTGCTGCCTGCCGCCAGCCACTCCCCCTATGGCACTTGATGAACAGCGGAGATGGCCGATGAAGTATGATGGGCCAACTGACTCAAGGTCCCCTGTAGGATGACAAAGCTGGGCCTGAGCAAAGTGCCAAGACCACAAAAAATTAATTTGCGCTAGTAAATATATAAAAATATATCCATGAATCAAATATATAAATAGTGCATAAAATAAAAAAATGTTCAAAAACAAAAAGTCCACACTTTAAAATATGTGACACAAAAAAACGTGCACAAAAAAATATAAATAAATGTGACAATACCACCACCAAAAAATGAATAAACTCACCAGAACTAATAAAACTAAACCATGTATTGCTCTGGGAACAGTAGTATTAATAAATGATAAGTCATTCATAGATGTATCTTCAAGGAATAATATTCTGCAGAGCCCAGATCCACATAGACCAATTTCAGATGGAGCAAAATGCTTTCAAATCAAATATCATCAAGGAAATCCACTTCTCAAGAAAGCCACCTTTAAACGTATCCAAGGAGGGAAATGCCAGACACTTGGAAGAAACAGAAGAACTTCATGGTGCAGTATTATTAAAAACAACTTCTTTTATTAGGTACTCATTGCACTTAACTCAAAGGGTGTCCCAGCCGACACCAGCGTCAACAGCAATCACAGCAAACAGACCCAGCTACTCAGCACATGCGCAGTAGCTCGTGGGAAAACGTAATGACGTCACATCGATCAAGCTCCGCCCTACGCGTTTCGTCATCGACGTCCTCACGGAGCGGATGGATGTGAGACATCGCAACCTCATTAAATATGCACTGCACAGGGAACGATCAGCTGGCATCAATGAAAAATCAAGCAGACAAGCCGCTACAATGATGGCAGATGTCCGCAAATGATACACAAATGTTACACAAGTATATAAAATCTATTAACATCAAAGAAGGAAAAAATATATATATACATGTATGGAAAATTTATAATTAAATATCCAAATAAATATAAATAAATAAATATACAATTAAAGGGCCAACCACCCTCTAAAACCAATCTCAAAATCTCATCAAAATAATTTAAAGGGCCAGTATACATTGAATTAAAGGGGAACTCTAATAATAAAACAAAAACATACAAAAATATGAAATTAAAATTAAATCATAAAAATGTCACAATTAACAATCAAATATACAAATTTAAAAATTTGTGAGAAAACAATTTAAATCAATATCAACATTTAACCCATAAGGCTGCAAAGAATTTAACTCATAAATCCAAAACGTCTCTTTTTTGGATATTTCATTAACCAAATCCGAGCCCCTCCAATAGGGTTTCACCATCTCAATTCCATAAAAGGTAAGTAGGCTTGGATCACAATTATGTACTAATTTAAAGTGTTTTGATACACTATGTTTATCGAATCCTTTTTTTATATTTCTTATATGTTCGCCTATTCTTGTTTTTAAACATCTTCCAGTTCTACCAATATATCTAAAATGACACGGACACTCCAAAGCATAAATCACATGTGTTGAATTACATGTAATCAAAGAGTTAATCTTATATTCTTTCTCAGAAAATGAAGAACAAAATGACTTCCTTTTTTTATTATTAATATCCTTTACAGTCTTACATACTTTACACTTCCTACAAGGAAAAAAACCTTTTAGATTTGGAAACAGGTCGATCTTTTTCGGGGGTTCGATAACATTATGGGCCAATCTCGTCCTTAAAGACCTATTTTTTCTGTAAATAAATTTCGGTGTCTTAGATAAAAATTTATTCAGTATATCATCTTTTAATAAAATAGGCCAATATTTTTTGAAAATTCGTTCAATGTTCTTATATTGCATATTATAATTAGTGATAAAGGGTACATTATTTTCAAATTCCAAATATGTCTTTCTATTTCTGAGAAGCATCTCCCTATCTCTTTTATTTATCGAATTTCTTTCCTTAACCAAAAAACTCCTATCATACCCTTTCTCTATAAATCTCTCAATTAACAACTCAGTTTGATCAAGGAATCTTTATTATCACTACAATTTCTCTTTATTCTGGTAAATTGACCTCTAGGGGTACTATATAGCCAATTAGGGTGATGTCCACTAGATGTAGGTATGTAACTATTTTTATCCACTTCTTTGAAATAGGTTTTAGTAAAAATTTGACCATTATCTTTATATAGGATCAGGTCCAAGAAATTTATTTGCTGAAAATCACTAGTAACAGTGAATTTCAATCCATAACTGTTCATATTAATATATTCCATAAAAGAATCAAGCTTTTCCTTGGATCCATCCCATAACATTATAATGTCATCTATATACCTCTTGTATAGCGCCATCTCTGGCCATTTACCAAAAATACTTTCTTCCTCCCATTTATCCATCACTAAATTTGCCACACTGGGAGCATACTTAGCTCCCATGGCAACACCCTTACATTGCTGAAAAAAGGCATTGTTATACCAGAAGAAATTATTGTTCATTGCCAACTCTAGCAATTCAACAACAAACTTCCTCTGTGTTCTTCTTAAAAGTGATTTATGTTTAAGGGCCCATTTGACCGCATCAATACCATCAGTCTGAATAATGTTAGTATATAATGATTCTACATCTATAGTCACTAACATACAATTGTCAACATTATGTAATTCTTTAAGAATGTTAATAAGATGTCCACCATCCCTTAAAAAAGCCTTATTTGTCCTAACAATACTTTGTAGGAAGGTATCAACATATTCACCGACCCTTGCAAACAACGAATTAATCCCGCTCACAATGGGCCTCCCCGGTGGTTTCTCTTTGTTTTTGTGTATTTTTGGTAGATAATATATGGTAGGTATTTTAGGATGTTTTATCAAAAGATATTTGGCCTCTTTTTCAGTCAGTACACCCAAATCTTTCCCATTATTAATAAGACGTTTAAGTAATATTTTAAGTTTCTTAGTGGGATTTTTGTCAATATTTTATATGTATCTTTAATTTGTAGTAATCTCTTCATTTCTTCTTCATAATCATTTTTATTTAAAACGACAATACTTCCCCCTTTATCAGCACTTCTAATTACTATATTCTTTCTTTTTTCAAGATCTTCAATACCCAATTTGATATCTTGTGGAATACAATGGAAACCTTTAATATTCATATTCTTAATCTCATTTTCTACCATATTTTTAAATACCTCTAAAAAAGCATTCCCCAAATTTTTTGGATTAAATGTGGAAGTATTCTTTAAACCACTATTTTGAAAACCATTGGAAGACAAACTAGAAATCTTACCTTAAGACTTATTCAATTCAAAAAAAATTTTAATATTAAGTTTTCTCACAAATTTTTGTAAATCAATAAAAACATTGAATTTATTTAAATTCGTCCTTGGTATATATTTCAACCCAAGGTCTAACACTTTAATTTCTCTTTCAGAAAAAATGACATCACTCAAATTATGAATCCCAGCCCCTACTGTTCCCTTTTTCTCTTTTTGTCTCCTACCTCCTCTCTTACCTCTATATTTCCTATTCCCTCTTCTCTGCCATAGTTCCCTTGTTCTCTCCAATCTTTCTCCTGTGGTCTGTATCCCCTTGGTATCATGTTCCAACCCCTGTGGTGGTATGGAAAACCCCCCCTTGGTGGAAAGAAATTTTGATACCCTCCTCTTCTATATCCATTTCCCCTATATCCCCCCTGACCTCTATAATTAGAAAAACCTCTCATAGGTCTTCCACTATTCTCATATTGGTAGGGTATTTTATCGTGATCATTTTCAGATATTCTAGTCACAGGATTCTGAAATGTCACTTTTTGTTTGGAGGGAGATGCAGTAAGATGATTAATCACTGGGGATTTAGGATTTGCTATAGTATTTTTTTCAGGTGTAGAAAGTTGAGAATCACACCCATCTGTGGTGATCTTATCTTGCCATTTATACACTCTATTATTTTTATAATCTTCAGTATCTCTTTTGTATTTCTTAACCTTTTTATTTTTAGTATCTTTATCCACTTTGGTAATATGGTCCTGTAAAGTTTTAGATCTATCTTTGTAATCATTGGTATCTGCAAACGGCAACATCACATCTTTTAGCTCTTTAATTTTAAAGTCTACTTTCCTCAACTTAACCTGTCGCCTCTTTATAATTAATTCCAATAAATTACTCTCACAATGGTTAAAAAATTCAAACCACTCATCTACTAATTCTCTATCCTCCATACCATCATTGGCAGGTATATCCCATCTCAATCTCCTGGGAGTGATTTTCTCTTTCAAATAAAGTTCTAAAGTATTCACATCCCACCATATTTTAATTTGTTTCTCTAAAAGATATTTCAAGCATTTAAAATTTTCTTCTAAATTCACACTGTTTGATATACCCATGGGATTAAAAACTTCATTTAAATCGACTTTCCTTTTTTCCATATATCCAAAGATATCCATGGCTGCAAATTATAAATCCCTCAAAAGAGAGAAGCTAGTATAAATAGAAAAAATATATATAATGGCGCCTATGGAAAGAGGAAGAAATATATCTATATATATATCTATAAATCACTTATAATATACCAGCTGCAAAAAATCACCATAAATAAATAAGGTGTAGCAAATACCACAAAAAAGTAATTTGCGCTAGTAAATATATAAAAATATATCCATGAATCAAATATATAAATAGTGCATAAAATAAAAAATGTTCAAAAACAAAAAGTCCACACTTTAAAATATGTGACACAAAAAAGTGCACAAAAAAATATAAATAAATGTGACAATACCACCACCAAAAAATGAATAAACTCACCAGAGCTAATAAAACTAAACCATGTATTGCTCTGGGAACAGTAGTATTAATAAATGATAAGTCATTCATAGATGTATCTTCAAGGAATAATATTCTGCAGAGCCCAGATCCACATAGACCAATTTCAGATGGAGCAAAATGCTTTCAAATCAAATATCATCAAGGAAATCCACTTCTCAAGAAAGCCACCTTTAAACGTATCCAAGGAGGGAAATGCCAGACACTCGGAAGAAACAGAAGAACTTCATGGTGCGGTATTATTAAAAACAACTTATTTTATTAGGTACTCATTGCACTTAACTCAAAGGGTGTCCCAGCCGACACCAGCGTCAACAGCAATCACAGCAAACAGACCCAGCTACTCAGCACATGCGCAGTAGCTCGTGGGAAAACATAATGACGTCACATCGATCAAGCTGAGTCTCTTGAGGGGTCTTAGTGCTGGTGAAATGTTCCAATGTCTCCCAATCTTCTTTTTGGCAGCTTAACGGGAACAGCTACTCAATCACTGGGCGCCAACTGCCACTTGCCCCTGTTCTTTCCTGGACTTTTCTAAATATACCCTCTTTAGAAACTCCACATGCTACCAGGGTCTATTGGGGCCTGTAGCGCAAAAGCTGATCTATTACACTGTCACTGTTTTGGCCAAGACTACATCTCCCAATATTCCCAGCATTCTGAACTGTGATCCCAGAGATTAATGTGCGCAACATCTTTCCTTTGTGGCTGAAGAAGGGAATTTCACAAGTCAACTTGCATAAGAATGTAAAAAATAAAGGCAATGTCCTTCTAACATACTGTAGTGGACTGTCTGGCTACAGTAGGTTTATAAATGTCCATCCTTTTACTGTTCCAACAGTGCCATTACTCAAGTCACAGTGGCTAAATGGTTAACACTTCCATCTGGCAGTAATAAGGTCATTGGTTCAAATCCCAACCACGGCAGCACCTGCCTGGAGTTTGCATGTTCTCCTTGTTCCTGAGTGGGTTTCCACAGGGTACTCCAGTTTCCTCCAACATTCCAAAGACATGCTGGTAGGTTAATTGGATCCTGTCTAAATTGACCCTAGTATATATAAATGTGAGTTAAGGACCTTAGATTGTATGCTCCTTGAGGGTTAGCGTCTGATGTGACTGTACGATATATATACTGTACATGTAAAGTGCTGTTTAAATTGACAGCGCTATATATATAAGTACCTGTAATTAAAAATAAATAAGTCAATTTCCCTTACTATTATCACCAGCCCTTTCAGCTTTTTCTATATTTAGGAGCTGAGCCTCCACCCTCTCATTAACACTAGGTGACCTGTAACAAGGTCCAATAATTAACTTTGAAGTTTGCACACCCATATGCAGGTCCACCCATAAAGTTTCAGCACCATTACACTCTCCATCAACAAGGTCTTCTTCCACACTCACTCATATCTCACATGGACACAGACATCACCATCTTTTTGCTTTACCTTGTCTTTCTGAAAGAGAGCATAGCCAGAAATAGTAATACCCCAATTGTGTGAAGAAAGTAGCCAAGATTCAACAATACCAATTAAATCATAGTTCTTTTTCATGCACCAATGCTTTCAGTTCTCCTATTTTACTTGGCAGACTTCTGGCATTAGGGAACAATTACTTTATTCATTGTTGCATTTTGCATTACCTTCCATTGTCAGTGTCCAAACAAAGGCGCTATTTTTTTTTATAGCTGCTAAATGCAATCTCCCAGAAATTGCAGCCTTCCTAGCTGTGGTGTAATCCTGTATGCTATTTCCATTGTTAATGTCCAAAAAAAGATGCTTTTTTATGGAAGCTACAGGCTTGTAAAGTAGCTCAGAAATTATAGCCTGTCCAAACAGCCTTCTTAGTCATGATACAAACCTGTATGCTATGTTGATAATCAATGTACAAAAAAATCATCTGTCTCCTGCTGCTTCTAAGACTGAGAATTAGCAATCAAAGACCAGTGATTGTTCTGTTCTCAGTTCTCTGTTAGTCAATGGCTATCTGCTCTGCCTCTCCAGCAGTTTGCTAAGAGGGTGAGCCAGCTGCTAGTCCAGCATGTGACTTGATCCGACTGTAAAGTCTGGATCGATCCAGAGCCTGGACTGGCTGAGTTACATTAGCTGACAGTGGGCGGACTGCAGAATGAACTGCACTCCTGTGACCCATTGGACAAGTACGGCCAAAATAGCTTTGGCCATACATTTTCTTTAATGCCTGTTGAATTGCTAAAAAACTTGGTTTAATGACTGTACTGAAAAAAGTAAAATTGTTTTCCATTTTATACTTCAAAAGAAGACAAAACTTTTAGAGCTGAATGTGCAATCTGTTTTTTTTCTATCTCCTTCCAAAAATTGTAGCCTATTGTAAGCTTAAAAGGTGTCCTTCAAAAATGTTACATTTTTCAGTCTTGAATCTTAGAAAATAGCTCTTTCTGCCTGCTCTCTCCCTTTGGCATAGTGGAATAGTTTAAAAGGATTTAAGAAGTCTACATCAAATTTTTACAATTGGGTAGGTCTGCTGTCTGAGAAAAAAATACATTGTGATTTGTTTACCAAAGATCAGGGCTGCCAGCTCTCCATCTGACATATAAAATTAGCAAATAAGGAATACATACTGTCCAGCTAACCAGTTCAGTTGTTATGACTTGTGGCTCTGAAAAATCACACTCTAAATTATATTTCATACTCTCCAGCTACCCACTGAAAAATGTTGGCTTATTTTGTCTCTGAAACATGGCTGCCTCCTCTAGCTTTGTAATTTTGGGTTTTGGTCTGTACACAATAAAGTGTGTTGCTAAATAGAAGATGACAATGAGCTTTGCTCTGTTACTTTCTGAAACCTCTGCTTTGCAATTTCTATGACGTTGATAGCTTTGTTGCTACTTTTTAGGTTTATAATTTACAATAGTCTTTTGGCTGCATTAACACTGTTGCGTCGAATACTCAATTATTGCTGCTCAAAAAGTTGCTTTGGCAAAAACTACTTACTACAAATTTTTCTGCGTGAAAGTCAATCAACTTGTGTTGCTACTGCTGTATGCAAGCCAAAGAATTATATAAAAGTAAAGTAAATGATTAGACATGCAATTTATGTGATGCCAGAATTTGGTGTTGTTGATTGCTAATGCTGTCCCTGAGAGTCATAATTACATGTAAAGCTTTAAAGACATCCTCCAAGCATTTTATATAAAGGAATTGCAGGTTTTATAAGTTGCATTTTAAGGCTCCATGCACACTAGCATTTTTTATAAGCTCAAAAAACTCTAGAAAAAATGTTTTTTGTGCCAGCTTGTAGTAGCATTTTAGTAATGTTTAGAAGCATTCAGGAGCATTAGCATTTAATTAGCATTTTTACAGTACATGAATGTAACAGAACCAACCCAGTCTGTGCTTGAGTACTTCCGTTAGAATACCGCTTCCCCGTCCGAACACTGACAACAGACACCACAGCTGACCATACAAGACTAGAAGATACCAGTCTTGAAGTAATCCAAAAGGTTAAACTACTTTATTTGAACACAGATACAAGATATATACACTCAGGGGAGAGTCCTCCCTCCCTGCATAATGACACAGGGTGGGGCAATCTACATTTAGTAACTAGAGACACACAGGTATTCAAACTTCACACCATCAGACAGTCCCATCAGGAGGGAGGGCTGCTGGAGACCCCCCCCCCCCCCACTAAGCTAGTACACATAAATACATCCATCCCATAATAGTTTGCTTTCAAACCAGACACACAATCGAACAATAGGATGCAATCACATGAGATTAAACAATCAACAACCCCCCACACAATATTAGGACAGATCACCCTGTACCCCTAACATGCACAGGTTGATTTACACATAAGAGGGATATGGGGAGCTGAGACAGGGGTCTGCCCACCTCTCCAAAGTGAGCTGGGTTCCATGGGCCCCCCACCCAAAGTGACTCCCGTCACAATGAAGAAAAAAATAAAGCTGTTTTAGTAGCATTTATAGCATGTAGAATCATTTAGTAGCATTCAGCATTTTTTTCTGCTGGGGAAACACTCCCCAAAACTTTTTTTCTGCTCCTAAACGCTGAAGCTTGAAAAATACTTCTAGCATAAAGTAGTGTGCATGGACACATAGGATAACACTATTAGCTTCTAAGAGCAGAAAAAAAATGCTAATAATAGATTCTAGGAGCTTAAAAAAATGCTAGTATGCTTGGAGCCTAATGCACATGGAACTGATGTTTGAGCATCTGCCTTTTTTTTATGTGTCAGGCATTTATGTTGCATGGATTGCACGTAGCTATGCGTATATTTGAATGCACAATTTATTCTTAGGGAAATATTTGTTAAAATTCGTTCTCTTATGCTCATATTTGCACGCATTTGTGCGCACCCACCGTAAGTTACTGACCAAAAATGCTTATTTTCCTATTTTTTTTCACTGGGAAATGTGCCAATTGTTTACATGCCTGTGTGCTAAGGCACATTGTAAATAATAGCCTAAATTTTACCTCTAATTTAAAAAAATTTTACCTTTAATTTAAAAAAAAAAAATCGCTGTACTGAGCTTTTTCAATCTGCAGTGTGCAAGAGGCTTAAAATGGCCTCTCTATAGAACAGTAATTTTAAAAAAAAATTGGGGGGACATGTCCTGCAGGTCATGTCCCTTTCTTGCAATGTCATGATTTTTTACTTAGAAAATAGCTATTACTGAAAACAAACATTGGCTACTACTGATTTCAGGATCTGACCTTCGACACTGTTCACCAAACCCAGGTATGTTTAACTCATCACTAATGCTGATTATCTATGTAACTATGTGGGGCACTCCCAACCATGTTATTTCAAGAATGTGTGAATTTTTGAAGCTGCTGGACACATGATAAGATTCATTCCATGCTAAACAGCATATCATTTTTTTTTGCATTGGTACATAACCCAGGTACCTCTGCCTTGTTTAACAGTAGCATCCAAGCTAATATATAATAATAAATTTGTGTCGTGCTCCACTGTGAATAAATAATCATTATTTTTGTAAAAATCAATATTTAAATACAAGTGAAATTTAATAAACCTTAATATATTTTTAAAGTGCAATATAATCCTTATCCTTCATACAATTTCTTTTTAACTGTATAAACTGTCCCCTTGGACAGTTTAAAAAATGTGAGTGGATATACAGGTGAAACTCGAACAATTTGAATATCCTGCAAAAGTTCATTTATTTCAGTAATGCAACTTAAAAGGTGAAACTAATATATGAGACTCATTTTATGCAAAGCAAGATAGCTCAAGCCGTGATTTGTCATAATTGTGATGATTATGGCTTACAGCTCATGAAAACCCCAAATCCACAATCTCAGAAAATTAGAATATTGTGAAAAGGTGCAATATTCTAGGCTCAAAGTGTCCCACTCTCATCAGCTAATTAAGCCATAACACCTGCAAAGGGTTCCTGAGCCTTTAAATGGTCTCTCAGTCTGGTTCAGTAGGAATCACAATCATGGGAAAGACTGCTGACCTGACAGTTGTGCAGAAAACCATCATTGACACACTCCATAAGGAGGGAAAGCCTCAAAAGGTAATTGCAAAAGAAGTTGGATGTTCCCAAACTGCTGTATCAAAGCACATTAATAGAAAGTTATGTGGAAGCAAAAAGTGTGGAAGAAAAAGGTGCACAAGCAGCAGGGATGACCGCAGCCTGGAGAGGAAAGGCCATTCAAAAGTGTTGGGGACTTTCACAAGTGTGAGCGAGTGGACTGAGGCTGGAGTTAGTGCAAAAAGAGCCACCACACACAGACGGATCCTGGACATGGGCTTCAAATGTCGTATTCCTCTTGTCAAGCTGCTCCTGAACAACAAACAACATCAGAAGCGTCTTACCTGGGCTAAAGAAAAACAGACATGGTCTGTTGCTCAGTGGTCCAAAGTCCTCTTTTCTGATAAGAGCAACTTTTGCATCTCTTCTGAAATCCAAGGACACAGAGGAAGAATGGAGAGGCACACACTGCAAGATGCTTGAAGTCCAATGTGAAGTTTCCACAGTCTGTGTTGATTTGGGGAGCCATGTCATCTGCTGGTGTTGGTCCACTGTGCTGCATTAAGTCCAGGGTCAGCGCAGCCGTCTACCAGGAGATTTTGGAGCACGTCATGCTTCCTTCCGCAGATGAGCTTTATGGGGATGCTGACTTCATTTTCCAGTAGGACTTGGCACCTGTCCACACTGCCAAAAGCACCAAAACCTGGTTCAATGACCATGGGATTACTGTGCTTGATTAGCCAGCAAACTCGCCTGACTTGAACCCCATAGAGGGGCATTTCCAAAAGAAAGATGAGAGACATGAGACCGAAAAATGCAGAAGAGCTGAAGGCCGCTATTGAAGCATCCTGGTCTTCCATAACACCTCAGCAGTGCCACAAGCTGATAGCTTCCATGCCATGCCGCATTGAGGCATTAATTACTGCAAAAGGGGCCCAAACCAAGTACTGAGTACATATGCATGCTTATAATTTTCAGAGGTCCGATATTGTTCTATGTACAATCCTTGTTTTATTGATTGCATGTAATATTCTAATTTTCTGAGATTGTGGATTTGGGGTTTTCATGAGCTGTAAGCCATAATCATCACAATTATGACAAATCACAGCTTGAACTATCTTGCTTTGCATGTAATGAGTCTATCTCATATATTAGTTTCACCTTTTAAGTTGCATTACTGAAATAAATGAACTTTTGCACGATATTCAAATTTTTCGAGTTTCACCTGTATACTGTGAGGAACAGAAGTATTTGAACACCCTGCGATTTTGCAAGTTCTCCCACTTAGAAATCATGGAGGGGTATGAAATTCACATTGTAGGTGCATTCCCACTCTGAGAGACAGAATTAAAAAAAAATTCAGGAAATCACATTGTATGATTTTTAAAGAATTTATTTGTCTTGCACTGCTGAACATAAGTATTTGCACACCTAAGAAACAGCAAGAATTCTGGCTCTCAAAGACCTGTTACTGTGCCTTAAAAAAGTCCACCTCTACTCCACTCATTAATCTAACTTAGTAGCACCTGTCTGGGCTCTTTAAAGACACCTGTCCACCCCACAGTCAGTCAGACGCCAACTACTACCATGGGCAAGACTAAAGAGCTGTCAAAAGACACCAGAGACAAAATTGTGGACCTCCACAAGGCTGGAAAGGGCTACGGGGCAATTGCCAAGCAGCTTGGTGAAAATAGATCAACTGTTGGAGCGATTGTTAGAAAATGGAAGAGGCTAAAGACGACTGTCAGTCTCCCTCGGACTGGAGCTCCATGCAAGATCTCACCTCGTGGGGTATCACTGATGATAAGAAAGGTGAGGAATCAGGCCAGAACTACAAGGGAGGAGCTGGTCAATGACATGAAGAGAACTGGGACCACAGTTTCAAAGGTCACCGTCGGTAGAACACTACACCATCATGGTTTCAAATCATGCATTGCACGGAAGGTTCCCCTGCTCAAGTCATCACATGTCCAGGCCTGTCTGAAGTTTGCCAATGACCATCCAGATGATCCAGAGGAGGCATGGGAGAAAGTCATGTGGTCAGATGAGACCAAAGTAGAACTTTTTGGTTTAAACTTCACTCGTCGTGTTTGGAGGAAAAAGAAGGATGAGTTGCATCCCAAGAACACCATCCCTACTGTGAAGCATGGGGGTGGTAACATCATGCTTTGGGGGTGCTTTTCTGCGAAGGGGACAGGATGACTGCACTGTATTAAGGAGAGGATGAATGGGGCCATTTATTGTGAGATTTTGAGCAACAACCTCCTTCCCTCAGTCAGAGCATTGAAGATGGGTCATGGCTGGGTCTTCCAACATGACAACTACCTGAAGCACACAGCCAGGATAACCAAGGAGTGGCTCCGTAAGAAGCATATCAAGGTTCTGGAGTGGCCTAGCCAGTCTTCAGACCTAAATCCAATAGAACATCTTTGGATGGAGCTGAAACTCCGTGTTGCTCAGCGACAGCCCTGAAACCTGACAGATCTAGAGGAGATCTGTGTGGAGGAGTGGGCCAAAATCTCTGTTGCAGTGTGTGCATACCTGGTCAAGAACTACAGGAAACGTTTGACCTTTGTAATTGCAAGCAAAGGCCTCTGTACCAAATATTAACACTGATTTTCTCAGGTGTTCAAATACTTATGTTCAGCAGTGCAAGACAAATAAATTCTTTATAAATCATACAATGTGATTTCCTGATTTCTTTTTTTAATTCTGTCTCTCAGAGTGGGAATGCACCTACAATGTGAATTTCAGACCCCTCCATGATTTCTAAGTGGGAGAACTTGCAAAATCACAGGGTGTTCCAATACGTCTGTTCCTTACTGTATGCAACAATAATACATTATTTTAAAAAAAAGGATAAGGCACTATATATTCATTCTTTTGCATGATAACCAACAATATGGTAGAGGAAGTGAAAAGACCCCTGGAGGACAGAGGGAGAAAATCCATCCATCCATAATACAAACAGGGATCAGCAAGTCCAGGAGACCACCTGTGGGAAAAGTGCAGTATTACAATTAACAACCCATCGTTTTTGGAATATGGTTAAAGCTTGAAAATCACCCACCTGTCCACACAAGGACACAAAGCTGTTTTAGCCTAACTTCACGGTTTGGCTAAAAGTAAGGTGAGAGCATAAAAAAGAAAGATTCATTCATTTTCTGATTACAATCACAGAGTGGACTTTTTTAATTTCTTCATATGGACACAATTTTGAATATTGAACACTAAACATTTAATACATTTGATATATTTTTTATATTTTTTTATTCAAATTTTTATTTTTCATATCACTTTATAAAAAATTTTTTGGGATCTTAAATTGATATATTTTAGAATAATATATTTTATTAGAGCACATATTGCACTTTAAAAATATACTAAGGTTTATTTAATTTAACTTGTATTTAAATATTGATTTTTACAAAAATAAGAATTATTTATTCACAGCGGAGTGCAACACAAATTTGATATTATATATTAGCCAATATCGCACAATCATACGGGTTTGTGTAAAAGTGTCAGTGAACCACAGCACTAGTAAACATATAAATATAATTTTAATTTTATTTAATACACCATAGTAGCTCACAAGCACAAATATTCTATAATGTTTATTCACACTCATAGACTTGTTTGAAGACACTATGGAGGTATTTTCATATTTGGAAAATAGAGATCTAAATATAGAGGATATCTTTAAAGGTGAAGAACAGATAGACACTAATATTAACCTCCCTAGCGGTATGATTATGTCAGTATTTCTGTGCTCAAAGCGGTACATTTTTTTGCATGGAAATATGTTGTTTTTTTATTGTAGGCCTGTAATTCTTAGGAATAACTCACTGAAATCTGTCCGAACAAGAGTCTAGTAAACATCCCGGGTATGTTAAAATTTGAAACACGAAATCATAAACTATAATTTAATAAATAATCATAAAAAATAATAATATAATAATACATTTAATTCAATAATGTAATCAAACAAAAAACACTGAAATTTGAAATATAGCGCCAAGTTCGCACATCACTGAGCAAAGTTGAAAAATCATTTTCAGTGTCTGATGACGAATTTCCCCACGAATCATTATCACTCAATTGTGCAAGTGGTTCTAATTTACTATCGCTGTTTTCTAGCTGGTCTAAAACTGCTTTTGACCTAAAGGGACGCTTTTTGGACGCCATGGACGTTTCTCAGTTTCCAGGTAGAAAGAACAGTAAAAATGCAGGCAGGGCACAGGACAAAGCACTAGGGATAAAATGTATGTGAAATGGTTTGATACAGTAATGGTTTACTATGTGATTTTAGTGTATTAGTGAATGTCACTTTTTAACATTTTTAAATTTCCCGCTGGTTATATCCCCGTAGTCCTGACGTCACAGGGAACGGAACCCGGAAGACGGATGCCGGCATCGGCCGGAGGAGATGGCCGGGGACGCTGCAGGGGGGACATCGCGGGAGCGAAGGACAAGGTAAGTGATCGAGGGATCCTGGAGAAACGCTGCAAGGTATTTCCGAGTGTAGCTCGGGGTTACCGCTTGTGGTGCTGAAACTTTACCCCGAGCTACACTCGGGAATACCTCCAGGGAGGTTAATAATGTATTCAGAAAATTAGGACATATAATGGATAAGAAAGTCAACACTTGGTGGGACATTATAACAATGGAGAAATATATCAAAGACAAAATGATTCCAAGAAAATTAAGATGAGAGTTGCCGATTGATGATGGGCTATTAGAGGAAGATGACACTTAGGAGTGGTATAATTTCTTTAGTGAGAAAGACATGGAAGTACTGCAATTTCTGATAAAGAGAAAACAGAGGTAAATTAGGAAAATTGAGACAGTAATGGAAGAATATAAAGATAAAGTAGAAACACTTAAGGAACATCCAGAATTTGGTAAATTTATGAATGAATTAAATAAAAATGTTCATAAAGATTTAGAGAACAAAAATAAGAAAAAGAAAAAATATCAGAGAGTAAATCAGGATTACCAACAAAAACGGGTATTTAAGTGGCAAATTAAACTAGCACAAAATGAATTGAAATCTACAGAATCTACACCAGAAAAACAGGTAGAAATAAATACATCTCCAAAAAAGAAATCACTAGGTTTCAAAACACCACTCAATCATACCCCTAGGAGAGAACAAAGGGAAACTAGGCAACAGAATTATATTGCACATACTCCTCAACAATTTAGGAGAAATACTAATAATTATTGGAAACCTCATAGAACTCAATATAGATCACCACTAGAGATGAGCGAATCGAACATGGCGAAGTGGAATTCGTTTTGAATATCAGGAAAAATTCGATTCGCGCCGAATCCAAAAATTAGCAAACTTCGGATGCACGAATCAAATTTTCCCAAAAATGGCGGCGACATGTGTGGCGACGGAGCGGGGATCTCTGGGAAGGCGCGCAGACAAGGCGCGCTGACCCATAATGCATTCATTCATGACGTGATCGCATTAGCCAATCAGCAGCCAGCCAGCCAGCACTGTGTAATGGTGGAGCTATAAATTGCGGCCATCTTACAATTCTCCATTAGCCTCCGGTCATTCAAGAGAGACAGACCTGTCTGTATTTGGGACAGAGTTAGGGCCAGAGAGACTTTAGGGCCACAGAATCGTTACTTAGGGACACAGAATCGTTACTCAGGGACACAGAATTGTTACTCAGGGACACAGAATTTTTACTCAGGGACACAGAATCGTTACTGAGGGACACAGAATTGTTACTCAGGGACACAGAATTGTTACTCAGGGACAGACACAGAATTGTTACTCAGGGACAGACACAGAATTGTTACTCAGGGACACAGAATTGTTACTCAGGGACAGACACAGAATTGTTACTCAGGGACACAGAATTGTTACTCAGGGACACAGAATTGTTACTCAGGGACAGACACAGAATTGTTACTCAGGGACACAGAATTGTTACTCAGGGACACAGAATTGTTACTGAGGGACACAGAATTGTTACTGAGGGACACAGAATCGTTACTCAGGGACACAGAATCGTTACTCAGGGACACAGAATTGTTACTCAGGGACACAGAATCGTTACTCAGGGACACAGAATTGTTACTCAGGGACAAAGAATCGTTACTGAGGGACACAGAATCGTTACTCAGGGACACAGAATCGTTACTCAGTGACACAGAATCGTTACTCAGGGACACAGAATCGTTACTGAGGGACACAGAATCGTTACTCAGGGACACAGAATCGTTACTGAGGGACACAGAATCGTTACTGAGGGACACAGAATCGTTACTGAGGGACACAGAATCGTTACTCAGGGACACAGAATCGTTACTGAGGGACACAGAATCGTTACTGAGGGACACAGAATTGTTACTCAGGGACACAGAATTGTTACTCAGGGACAGACACAGAATTGTTACTCAGGGACAGACACAGAATTGTTACTCAGGGACACAGAATTGTTACTGAGGGACACAGAATTGTTACTGAGGGACACAGAATCATTACTGAGGGACACAGAATCGTTACTCAGGGACACAGAATTGTTACTTAGGGACAGACACAGAATTGTTACTCAGGGACAGACACAGAATTGTTACTCAGGGACAGACACAGAATTGTTACTCAGGGACACAGAATTGTTACTGAGGGACACAGAATTGTTACTCAGGGACACAGAATTGTTACTCAGGGACACAGAATCGTTACTCAGGGACACAGAATTGTTACTCAGGGACACAGAATTGTTACTCAAGGACACAGAATCGTTACTCAGGGACACAGAATCGTTACTCAGGGACACAGAATCGTTACTCAGGGACACAGAATTGATACTCAGGGACACAGAATTCTTACACAGGGACACAGAATTGTTACTCAGGGACACAGAATTGTTACTGAGGGACACAGAATCGTTACTAAGGGACACAGAATTGTTACTCAGGGACACAGAATTGTTACTCAGGGACAGACACAGAATTGTTACTCAGGGACAGACACAGAATTGTTACTCAGGGACACAGAATTGTTACTCAGGGACACAGAATTGTTACTCAGGGACACAGAATCGTTACTCAGGGACACAGAATCGTTACTCAGGGACACAGAATCGTTACTCAGGGACACAGAATTGTTACTCAGGGACACAGAATCGTTACTCAGGGACACAGAATCGTTGAATTAAGAGTATGTCAGACAACACGCAGAGGAGTGGCAGAGGAGGCAATGTTTCAGGAGCGAGCAGACGTGGCAGCAGAGGAAGGGGTCGAGGCAGCACTAGTCGCAGCCAGAGGCCAGTGCTCCCGGTGTCATCCAGCGGTCGTGTCTCCACCGACAACCCTGCCGTCATCGATTGGTTGGCTCAGTCGTCTTCCTCTTCCCAGGTCACCTCTGACACCTACAGCCAACGGTCGGTGGGTACGTCAGACACAACCGTTAGTTGGCATGGCCCGGGAGCAAGCCCACTCAAATCACGTGTCCTCTACCTGCCCCTGTCCTTTGGTGTTCCCTCACCAAGCGAAGTATCGCATGCTGTGGGCTCAGCCCCACTGTACAGTGAGGAAGAGCTAACAGAGGGCGGTCAGGAACGGGGGGAGACATCCGCCTCTTCAGCAGCCAGGCGAAGAAGTACTGGCGAGGAGAGTGGCTCGATAGCCGGTCTAGAGACAGGTCTGTCTCCTGACCCACACGCAGCCGAGGGGGCTAGTAGTGAGGCGGAGACCCTAATTGATGATGATGAGGCTGATCGCACTTGGCAGCCTCGTCGTCATCTGGCAGGCCCGTAATCTGCCATGGGCCCCCGTACCGACTCCTCATGCTGCTGCCAGGCCCGTAATCTGTCATGGGCTCCTGTACCGCCTCCTCATGCTGCTGCCAGGTCCAGAGTGTGTCATGGGTCCCTGTACGGCCTCCCATTGCTGCTGTCTCCATCGCCACACTCTGCCATGTGCCACTTTCAGGTCTCCTCACACTGCTGGTGGGTTCCATTTTGTCATAGGGTGCTGGCAGATTACGGGCCTCCCATTGCTGCTGCCAGGCCCGTAATCTGTCATGGGCCCCTGTACCGCCTCCTCATGCTGCTGCCAGGTCCAGAGTGTGTCATGGGTCCCTGTACGGCCTCCCATTGCTGCTGTCTCCATCGCCACACTCTGCCATGTGCCACTTTCAGGTCTCCTCACACTGCTGGTGGGTTCCATTTTGTCATAGGGTGCTGGCAGATTACGGGCCTCCCATTGCTGCTGCCAGTCCCGTAATCTGCCATGGGCCCCCGTACCGACTCCTCATGCTGCTGCCAGGCCCGTAATCTGTCATGGGCCCCTGTACCGCCTCCACATGCTGCTGCCAGGTCCAGAGTGTGTCATGGGTCCCTGTACGGCCTCCCATTGCTGCTGTCTCCATCGCCACACTCTGCCATGTGCCACTTTCAGGTCTCCTCACACTGCTGGTGGGTTCCATTTTGTCATAGGGTGCTGGCAGATTACTGGCCTCCCATTGCTGCTGCCAGGCCCGTAATCTGTCATGGGCCCCTGTACCGCCTCCTCATGCTGCTGCCAGGTCCAGAGTGTGTCATGGGTCCCTGTACGGCCTCCCATTGCTGCTGTCTCCATCGCCACACTCTGCCATGTGCCACTTTCAGGTCTCCTTACACTGCTGGTGGGTTCCATTTTGTCATAGGGTGCTGGCAGATTACGGGCCTCCCATTGCTGCTGCGAGGCCCGTAATCTGTCATGGGCCCCTGTACCGCCTCCTCATGCTGCTGCCAGGTCCAGAGTGTGTCATGGGTCCCTGTACGGCCTCCCATTGCTGCTGTCTCCATCGCCACACTCTGCCATGTGCCACGTTCAGGTCTCCTCACACTGCTGGTGGGTTCCATTTTGTCATAGTGTGCTGGCAGATTATGGGCCTCCCATTGCTGCTGCCAGTCCCGTAATTTGTCATGGGCCCCTGTACCGCCTCCTCATGCTGCTGCCAGGTCCAGAGTGTGTCATGGGTCCCTGTACGGCCTCCCATTGCTGCTGTCTCCATCGCCACACTCTGCCATGTGCCACTTTCAGGTCTCCTCACACTGCTGGTGGGTTCCATTTTGTCATAGGGTGCTGGCAGATTACGGGCCTCCCATTGCTGCTGCCAGGCCCGTAATCTGTCATGGGCCCCTGTACCGCCTCCTCATGCTGCTGCCAGGTCCAGAGTGTGTCATGGGTCCCTGTACGGCCTCCCATTGCTGCTGTCTCCATCGCCACACTCTGCCATGTGCCACTTTCATGTCTCCTCACACTGCTGGTGGGTTCCATTTTGTCATAGGGTGCTGGCAGATTACGGGCCTCCCATTGCTGCTGCCAGGCCCGTAATCTGTCATGGGCCCCTGTCTCGCCTCCTCATGCTGCTGCCAGGTCCAGAGTGTGTCATGGGTCCCTGTACGGCCTCTCATTGCTGCTGTCTCCATCGCCACACTCTGCCATGTGCCACTTTCAGGTCTCCTCACACTGCTGGTGGGTTCCATTTTGTCATAGGGTGCTGGCAGATTACGGGCCTCCCATTGCTGCTGCCAGGCCCGTAATCTGTCATGGGCCCCTGTACCGCCTCCTCATGCTGCTGCCAGGTCCAGAGTGTGTCATGGGTCCCTGTACGGACTCCCATTGCTGCTGTCTCCATCGCCACACTCTGCCATGTGCCACTTTCAGGTCTCCTCACACTGCTGGTGGGTTCCATTTTGTCATAGGGTGCTGGCAGATTACGGGCCTCCCATTGCTGCTGCCAGGCCCGTAATCTGTCATGGGCCCCTGTACCGCCTCCTCATGCTGCTGCCAGGTCCAGAGTGTGTCATGGGTCCCTGTACGGCCTCCCATTGCTGCTGTCTCCATCGCCACACTCTGCCATGTGCCTCTTTCAGGTCTCCTCACACTGCTGGTGGGTTCCATTTTGTCATAGGGTGCTGGCAGATTACGGGCCTCCCATTGCTGCTGCCAGGCCCGTAATCTGCCATGGGCCCCCGTACCGACTCCTCATGCTGCTGCCAGGCCCGTTATCTGTCATGGGCCCCTGTACCGCCTCCTCATGCTGCTGCCAGGTCCAGAGTGTGCCATGGGTCCCTGTACGGCCTCCCATTGCTGCTGTCTCCATCGCCACACTCTGCCATGTGCCACTTTCAGGTCTCCTCACACTGCTGGTGGGTTCCATTTTGTCATAGGGTGCTGGCAGATTACAGGCCTACCATTGCTGCTGCCAGGCCCGTAATCTGTCATGGGCCCCTGTACCGCCTCCTCATGCTGCTGCCAGGTCCAGAGTGTGTCATGGGTCCCTGTACGGCCTCCCATTGCTGCTGTCTCCATCGCCACACTCTGCCATGTGCCACTTTCAGGTCTCCTCACACTGCTGGTGGGTTCCATTTTGTCATAGGGTGCTGGCAGATTACGGGCCTCCCATTGCTGCTGCCAGGCCCAAAATCTGTCATGGGCCCCTGTACCGCCTCCTCATGCTGCTGCCAGGTCCAGAGTGTGTCATGGGTCCCTGTACGGCCTCCCATTGCTGCTGTCTCCATCGCCACACTCTGCCATGTGCCACTTTCAGGTCTCCTCACACTGCTGGTGGGTTCCATTTTGTCATAGGGTGCTGGCAGATTATGGGCCTCCCATTGCTGCTGCCAGGCCCGTAATCTGTCATGGGCCCCTGTACCGCCTCCTCATGCTGCTGCCAGGTCCAGAGTGTGTCATGGGTCCCTGTACGGCCTCCTATTGCTGCTGTCTCAATCGCCACACTCTGCCATGTGCCACTTTCAGGTCTCCTCACACTGCTGGTGGGTTCCATTTTGTCATAGGGTGCTGGCAGATTACGGGCCTCCCATTGCTGCTGCCAGTCCCGTAATCTGTCATGGGCCCCTGTACCGCCTCCTCATGCTGCTGCCAGGTCCAGAGTGTGTCATGGGTCCCTGTACGGCCTTCCATTGCTGCTGTCTCCATCGCCACACTCTGCCATGTGCCACTTTCAGGTCTCCTCACACTGCTGGTGGGTTCCATTTTGTCATAGGGTGCTGGCAGATTATGGGCCTCCCATTGCTGCTGCCAGGCCCGTAATCTGTCATGGGCCCCTGTACCGCCTCCTCATGCTGCTGCCAGGTCCAGAGTGTGTCATGGGTCCCTGTACGGCCTCCCATTGCTGCTGTCTCCATCGCCACACTCTGCCATGTGCCACTTTCAGGTCTCCTCACACTGCTGGTGGGTTCCATTTTGTCATAGGGTGCTGGCAGATTACGGGCCTCCCATTGCTGCTGCCAGGCCCGTAATCTGCCATGGGCCCCCGTACCGACTCCTCATGCTGCTGCCAGGCCCGTAATCTGTCATGGGCCCCTGTACCGCCTCCACATGCTGCTGCCAGGTCCAGAGTGTGTCATGGGTCCCTGTACGGCCTCCCATTGCTGCTGTCTCCATCGCCACACTCTGCCATGTGCCACTTTCAGGTCTCCTCACACTGCTGGTGGGTTCCATTTTGTCATAGGGTGCTGGCAGATTACTGGCCTCCCATTGCTGCTGCCAGGCCCGTAATCTGTCATGGGCCCCTGTACCGCCTCCTCATGCTGCTGCCAGGTCCAGAGTGTGTCATGGGTCCCTGTACGGCCTCCCATTGCTGCTGTCTCCATCGCCACACTCTGCCATGTGCCACTTTCAGGTCTCCTCACACTGCTGGTGGGTTCCATTTTGTCATAGGGTGCTGGCAGATTACGGGCCTCCCATTGCTGCTGCGAGGCCCGTAATCTGTTATGGGCCCCTGTACCGCCTCCTCATGCTGCTGCCAGGTCCAGAGTGTGTCATGGGTCCCTGTACGGCCTCCCATTGCTGCTGTCTCCATCGCCACACTCTGCCATGTGCCACGTTCAGGTCTCCTCACACTGCTGGTGGGTTCCATTTTGTCATAGTGTGCTGGCAGATTATGGGCCTCCCATTGCTGCTGCCAGTCCCGTAATTTGTCATGGGCCCCTGTACCGCCTCCTCATGCTGCTGCCAGGTCCAGAGTGTGTCATGGGTCCCTGTACGGCCTCCCATTGCTGCTGTCTCCATCGCCACACTCTGCCATGTGCCACTTTCAGGTCTCCTCACACTGCTGGTGGGTTCCATTTTGTCATAGGGTGCTGGCAGATTACGGGCCTCCCATTGCTGCTGCCAGGCCCGTAATCTGTCATGGGCCCCTGTACCGCCTCCTCATGCTGCTGCCAGGTCCAGAGTGTGTCATGGGTCCCTGTACGGCCTACCATTGCTGCTGTCTCCATCGCCACACTCTGCCATGTGCCACTTTCAGGTCTCCTCACACTGCTGGTGGGTTCCATTTTGTCATAGGGTGCTGGCAGATTACGGGCCTCCAATTGCTGCTGCCAGGCCCGTAATCTGTCATGGGCCCCTGTCTCGCCTCCTCATGCTGCTGCCAGGTCCAGAGTGTGTCATGGGTCCCTGTACGGCCTCTCATTGCTGCTGTCTCCATCGCCACACTCTGCCATGTGCCACTTTCAGGTCTCCTCACACTGCTGGTGGGTTCCATTTTGTCATAGGGTGCTGGCAGATTACGGGCCTCCCATTGCTGCTGCCAGGCCCGTAATCTGTCATGGGCCCCTGTACCGCCTCCTCATGCTGCTGCCAGGTCCAGAGTGTGTCATGGGTCCCTGTACGGCCTCCCATTGCTGCTGTCTCCATCGCCACACTCTGCCATGTGCCACTTTAAGGTCTCCTCACACTGCTGGTGGGTTCCATTTTGTCATAGGGTGCTGGCAGATTACGGGCCTCCCATTGCTGCTGCCAGGCCCGTAATCTGTCATGGGCCCCTGTACCGCCTCCTCATGCTGCTGCCAGGTCCAGAGTGTGTCATGGGTCCCTGTACGGCCTCCCATTGCTGCTGTCTCCATCGCCACACTCTGCCATGTGCCACTTTCAGGTCTCCTCACACTGCTGGTGGGTTCCATTTTGTCATAGGGTGCTGGCAGATTACGGGCCTCCCATTGCTGCTGCCAGGCCCGTAATCTGTCATGGGCCCCTGTACCGCCTCCTCATGCTGCTGCCAGGTCCAGAGTGTGTCATGGGTCCCTGTACGGCCTCCCATTGCTGCTGTCTCCATCGCCACACTCTGCCATGTGCCACTTTCAGGTCTCCTCACACTGCTGGTGGGTTCCATTTTGTCATAGGGTGCTGGCAGATTACGGGCCTCCCATTGCTGCTGCCAGGCCCGTAATCTGCCATGGGCCCCCGTACCGACTCCTCATGCTGCTGCCAGGCCCGTTATCTGTCATGGGCCCCTGTACCGCCTCCTCATGCTGCTGCCAGGTCCAGAGTGTGTCATGGGTCCCTGTACGGCCTCCCATTGCTGCTGTCTCCATCGCCACACTCTGCCATGTGCCACTTTCAGGTCTCCTCACACTGCTGGTGGGTTCCATTTTGTCATAGGGTGCTGGCAGATTACAGGCCTCCCATTGCTGCTGCCAGGCCCGTAATCTGTCATGGGCCCCTGTACCGCCTCCTCATGCTGCTGCCAGGTCCAGAGTGTGTCATGGGTCCCTGTACGGCCTCCCATTGCTGCTGTCTCCATCGCCACACTCTGCCATGTGCCACTTTCAGGTCTCCTCACACTGCTGGTGGGTTCCATTTTGTCATAGGGTGCTGGCAGATTACGGGCCTCCCATTGCTGCTGCCAGGCCCAAAATCTGTCATGGGCCCCTGTACCGCCTCCTCATGCTGCTGCCAGGTCCAGAGTGTGTCATGGGTCCCTGTACGGCCTCCCATTGCTGCTGTCTCCATCGCCACACTCTGCCATGTGCCACTTTCAGGTCTCCTCACACTGCTGGTGGGTTCCATTTTGTCATAGGGTGCTGGCAGATTATGGGCCTCCCATTGCTGCTGCCAGGCCCGTAATCTGTCATGGGCCCCTGTACCGCCTCCTCATGCTGCTGCCAGGTCCAGAGTGTGTCATGGGTCCCTGTACGGCCTCCTATTGCTGCTGTCTCAATCGCCACACTCTGCCATGTGCCACTTTCAGGTCTCCTCACACTGCTGGTGGGTTCCATTTTGTCATAGGGTGCTGGCAGATTACGGGCCTCCCATTGCTGCTGCCAGTCCCGTAATCTGTCATGGGCCCCTGTACCGCCTCCTCATGCTGCTGCCAGGTCCAGAGTGTGTCATGGGTCCCTGTACGGCCTTCCATTGCTGCTGTCTCCATCGCCACACTCTGCCATGTGCCACTTTCAGGTCTCCTCACACTGCTGGTGGGTTCCATTTTGTCATAGGGTGCTGGCAGATTATGGGCCTCCCATTGCTGCTGCCAGGCCCGTAATCTGTCATGGGCCCCTGTACCGCCTCCTCATGCTGCTGCCAGGTCCAGAGTGTGTCATGGGTCCCTGTACGGCCTCCCATTGCTGCTGTCTCCATCGCCACACTCTGCCATGTGCCACTTTCAGGTCTCCTCACACTGCTGGTGGGTTCCATTTTGTCATAGGGTGCTGGCAGATTACGGGCCTCCCATTGCTGCTGCCAGGCCCGTAATCTGCCATGGGCCCCCGTACCGACTCCTCATGCTGTGACGTTGCAACAAGGTGGAATTCAACCCTACATATGTTAGACCGCCTTTACGAACAGCGAAAGGCCATCACCGATTTCCTGATGTTACAAGCGGATAAAGGTACTCCCTTGTGTAACTTAGATGTCAGCCATTGGCAGCTCATGTGTGACACCTGCCGCTTGCTCAGGCCCTTTGAGGAGGCCACGCTATTCGTGAGTCGGCAGGACTATGGGATGAACGACGTCATTCCTCTGTTGCACGTCCTGGAACAAATGCTGTTAACAATGGCTGGTCAGGGTGCGGTAGAAGTGGCGCACAGATCTCAACGCCACATGACCCCTGTGGGGGCAGGACAGGAAGAAGAGGAGGAGGTAGAGGAGGACATTGGTGCTCAGGAATTATTGAGTGAAATGGGTGGTTTTTCCACTCAGCGGACAGGAGTGGAGGAGCAGGAGCATCTGGTAGAGGAGGAGGAGGAGACAGAGGACCCAGACGCACCGTGGCAGTATGCTGTGGAGATGGAGGCAGGGAGTCCCTCGCATTCCTTGGCACAAATGGCCCATAGCATGCTCGGTTGCTTGCGTAGCGACAGCCGAATAATAACCATCAGACAGAGGGATGACTTTTGGCTGTCCACCTTGTTGGACTCTCGCTACCGTTCAAAAATGGTGGCCTTTTTCACACCTGCTGAGAGGGAGGCCAAAATAACGTACTATAAAAACCACCAATGTAGTCAGTTGGTCTCTGCCTTTCTGCGCCAACGTCCATCCTCAGACACTGTGGGCCCTGTGCGCTCGCGTTCCGCTGCCATGGCAGCAGGGGAGGGGTGGGGTGGTAGGAGCAGTGGCAGCTCCACCAGCAGCGGCTGCCTCAGTCTGCAGTCGATGATGAGTAGCTTTCTTCACCAGCGCAGGGAGGAAACTACTAACCAGCCGCAGCAGCAGCAGCATCAGGTGGACCTGGAGCAGGACCTCAAACAACAGGCTTGGGCCTACTTGGACAGCACCCTGCCAAACCGAGGTAGACAATCCCCTTGACTACTGGGCAACGAAACTTGACCTTTGGACCCAACTAGCTGAATTTGCCCTTGAAAGGCTGTCATGCCCGGCCAGTAGCGTGGCATCGGAGCGCGTGTTTAGTGCGGCAGGAGGTATTGTAACTCCGCGGAGGACACGACTGTCCACCCAAAGTGTGGAGAGACTCACGTTTGTGAAAATGAATCAGGCGTGGATTAGTCTGGATTTCAAACCACCAGTTCCTGACACAACTGACTAAATCCGCCATGAATCATGCCCCAAACATGTTATTATTTTTAACATAGGCCTCTGTATGGCCTTCAATTTAAGCTGCTTACGCTTCGCCACTCTGCCATGGGCCCCTGTACCGCCTCCTCTTGCTGCTGCCAGGTCCAGAGTGTGTCATGGGTCCCTGTACGGCCTCCCATTGCTGCTGTCTCCATCGCCACACTCTGCCATGTGCCACTTTCAGGTCTCCTCACACTGCTGGTGGGTTCCATTTTGTCATAGGGTGCTGGCAGATTACGGGCCTCCCATTGCTGCTGCCAGGCCCGTAATCTGCCATGGGCCCCCGTACCGACTCCTCATGCTGCTGCCAGGCCCGTAATCTGTCATGGGCCCCTGTACCGCCTCCTCATGCTGCTGCCAGGTCCAGAGTGTGTCATGGGTCCCTGTACGGCCTCCCATTGCTGCTGTCTCCATCGCCACACTCTGCCATGTGCCACTTTCAGGTCTCCTCACACTGCTGGTGGGTTCCATTTTGTCATAGGGTGCTGGCAGATTACGGGCCTCCCATTGCTGCTGCCAGGCCCGTAATCTGCCATGGGCCCCCGTACTGACTCCTCATGCTGCTGCCAGGCCCGTAATCTGTCATGGGCCCCTGTACCGCCTCCTCATGCTGCTGCCAGGTCCAGAGTGTGTCATGGGTCCCTGTACGTCCTCCCATTGCTGCTGCCAGGCCCGTAATCTGCCATGGGCCCCCGTACCGACTCCTCATGCTGCTGCCAGGCCCGTAATCTGTCATGGGCCCCTGTACCGCCTCCTCATGCTGCTGCCAGGTCCAGAGTGTGTCATGGGTCCCTGTACGGCCTCCTATTGCTGCTGTCTCCATCTCCACACTCTGCCATGTGCCACTTTTAGGTCTCCTCACACTGCTGGTGGGTTCCATTTTGTCATAGGGTGCTGGCAGATTACGGGCCTCCCATTGCTGCTGCCAGGCCCGTAATCTGCCATGGGCCCCCGTACTGACTCCTCATGCTGCTGCCAGGCCCGTAATCTGTCATGGGCCCCTGTACCGCCTCCTCATGCTGCTGCCAGGTCCAGAGTGTGTCATGGGTCCCTGTACGGCCTCCCATTGCTGCTGTCTCCATCGCCACACTCTGCCATGTGCCACTTTCAGGTCTCCTCACACTGCTGGTGGGTTCCATTTTGTCATAGGGTGCTGGCAGATTACGGGCCTCCCATTGCTGCTGCCAGGCCCGTAATCTGTCATGGGCCCCTGTACCGCCTCCTCATGCTGCTGCCAGGTCCAGAGTGTGTCATGGGTCCCTGTACGGCCTCCCATTGCTGCTGTCTCCATCGCCACACTCTGCCATGTGCCACTTTCAGGTCTCCTCACACTGCTGGTGGGTTCCATTTTGTCATAGGGTGCTGGCAGATTACGGGCCTCCCATTGCTGCTGCCAGGCCCGTAATCTGCCATGGGCCCCCGTACCGACTCCTCATGCTGCTGCCAGGCCCGTTATCTGTCATGGGCCCCTGTACCGCCTCCTCATGCTGCTGCCAGGTCCAGAGTGTGTCATGGGTCCCTGTACGGCCTCCCATTGCTGCTGTCTCCATCGCCACACTCTGCCATGTGCCACTTTCAGGTCTCCTCACACTGCTGGTGGGTTCCATTTTGTCATAGGGTGCTGGCAGATTACAGGCCTCCCATTGCTGCTGCCAGGCCCGTAATCTGTCATGGGCCCCTGTACCGCCTCCTCATGCTGCTGCCAGGTCCAGAGTGTGTCATGGGTCCCTGTACGGCCTCCCATTGCTGCTGTCTCCATCGCCACACTCTGCCATGTGCCACTTTCAGGTCTCCTCACACTGCTGGTGGGTTCCATTTTGTCATAGGGTGCTGGCAGATTACGGGCCTCCCATTGCTGCTGCCAGGCCCAAAATCTGTCATGGGCCCCTGTACCGCCTCCTCATGCTGCTGCCAGGTCCAGAGTGTGTCATGGGTCCCTGTACGGCCTCCCATTGCTGCTGTCTCCATCGCCACACTCTGCCATGTGCCACTTTCAGGTCTCCTCACACTGCTGGTGGGTTCCATTTTGTCATAGGGTGCTGGCAGATTATGGGCCTCCCATTGCTGCTGCCAGGCCCGTAATCTGTCATGGGCCCCTGTACCGCCTCCTCATGCTGCTGCCAGGTCCAGAGTGTGTCATGGGTCCCTGTACGGCCTCCTATTGCTGCTGTCTCAATCGCCACACTCTGCCATGTGCCACTTTCAGGTCTCCTCACACTGCTGGTGGGTTCCATTTTGTCATAGGGTGCTGGCAGATTACGGGCCTCCCATTGCTGCTGCCAGTCCCGTAATCTGTCATGGGCCCCTGTACCGCCTCCTCATGCTGCTGCCAGGTCCAGAGTGTGTCATGGGTCCCTGTACGGCCTTCCATTGCTGCTGTCTCCATCGCCACACTCTGCCATGTGCCACTTTCAGGTCTCCTCACACTGCTGGTGGGTTCCATTTTGTCATAGGGTGCTGGCAGATTATGGGCCTCCCATTGCTGCTGCCAGGCCCGTAATCTGTCATGGGCCCCTGTACCGCCTCCTCATGCTGCTGCCAGGTCCAGAGTGTGTCATGGGTCCCTGTACGGCCTCCCATTGCTGCTGTCTCCATCGCCACACTCTGCCATGTGCCACTTTCAGGTCTCCTCACACTGCTGGTGGGTTCCATTTTGTCATAGGGTGCTGGCAGATTACGGGCCTCCCATTGCTGCTGCCAGGCCCGTAATCTGCCATGGGCCCCCGTACCGACTCCTCATGCTGTGACGTTGCAACAAGGTGGAATTCAACCCTACATATGTTAGACCGCCTTTACGAACAGCGAAAGGCCATCACCGATTTCCTGATGTTACAAGCGGATAAAGGTACTCCCTTGTGTAACTTAGATGTCAGCCATTGGCAGCTCATGTGTGACACCTGCCGCTTGCTCAGGCCCTTTGAGGAGGCCACGCTATTCGTGAGTCGGCAGGACTATGGGATGAACGACGTCATTCCTCTGTTGCACGTCCTGGAACAAATGCTGTTAACAATGGCTGGTCAGGGTGCGGTAGAAGTGGCGCACAGATCTCAACGCCACATGACCCCTGTGGGGGCAGGACAGGAAGAAGAGGAGGAGGTAGAGGAGGACATTGGTGCTCAGGAATTATTGAGTGAAATGGGTGGTTTTTCCACTCAGCGGACAGGAGTGGAGGAGCAGGAGCATCTGGTAGAGGAGGAGGAGGAGACAGAGGACCCAGACGCACCGTGGCAGTATGCTGTGGAGATGGAGGCAGGGAGTCCCTCGCATTCCTTGGCACAAATGGCCCATAGCATGCTCGGTTGCTTGCGTAGCGACAGCCGAATAATAACCATCAGACAGAGGGATGACTTTTGGCTGTCCACCTTGTTGGACTCTCGCTACCGTTCAAAAATGGTGGCCTTTTTCACACCTGCTGAGAGGGAGGCCAAAATAACGTACTATAAAAACCACCAATGTAGTCAGTTGGTCTCTGCCTTTCTGCGCCAACGTCCATCCTCAGACACTGTGGGCCCTGTGCGCTCGCGTTCCGCTGCCATGGCAGCAGGGGAGGGGTGGGGTGGTAGGAGCAGTGGCAGCTCCACCAGCAGCGGCTGCCTCAGTCTGCAGTCGATGATGAGTAGCTTTCTTCACCAGCGCAGGGAGGAAACTACTAACCAGCCGCAGCAGCAGCAGCATCAGGTGGACCTGGAGCAGGACCTCAAACAACAGGCTTGGGCCTACTTGGACAGCACCCTGCCAAACCGAGGTAGACAATCCCCTTGACTACTGGGCAACGAAACTTGACCTTTGGACCCAACTAGCTGAATTTGCCCTTGAAAGGCTGTCATGCCCGGCCAGTAGCGTGGCATCGGAGCGCGTGTTTAGTGCGGCAGGAGGTATTGTAACTCCGCGGAGGACACGACTGTCCACCCAAAGTGTGGAGAGACTCACGTTTGTGAAAATGAATCAGGCGTGGATTAGTCTGGATTTCAAACCACCAGTTCCTGACACAACTGACTAAATCCGCCATGAATCATGCCCCAAACATGTTATTATTTTTAACATAGGCCTCTGTATGGCCTTCAATTTAAGCTGCTTACGCTTCGCCACTCTGCCATGGGCCCCTGTACCGCCTCCTCTTGCTGCTGCCAGGTCCAGAGTGTGTCATGGGTCCCTGTACGGCCTCCCATTGCTGCTGTCTCCATCGCCACACTCTGCCATGTGCCACTTTCAGGTCTCCTCACACTGCTGGTGGGTTCCATTTTGTCATAGGGTGCTGGCAGATTACGGGCCTCCCATTGCTGCTGCCAGGCCCGTAATCTGCCATGGGCCCCCGTACCGACTCCTCATGCTGCTGCCAGGCCCGTAATCTGTCATGGGCCCCTGTACCGCCTCCTCATGCTGCTGCCAGGTCCAGAGTGTGTCATGGGTCCCTGTACGGCCTCCCATTGCTGCTGTCTCCATCGCCACACTCTGCCATGTGCCACTTTCAGGTCTCCTCACACTGCTGGTGGGTTCCATTTTGTCATAGGGTGCTGGCAGATTACGGGCCTCCCATTGCTGCTGCCAGGCCCGTAATCTGCCATGGGCCCCCGTACTGACTCCTCATGCTGCTGCCAGGCCCGTAATCTGTCATGGGCCCCTGTACCGCCTCCTCATGCTGCTGCCAGGTCCAGAGTGTGTCATGGGTCCCTGTACGTCCTCCCATTGCTGCTGCCAGGCCCGTAATCTGCCATGGGCCCCCGTACCGACTCCTCATGCTGCTGCCAGGCCCGTAATCTGTCATGGGCCCCTGTACCGCCTCCTCATGCTGCTGCCAGGTCCAGAGTGTGTCATGGGTCCCTGTACGGCCTCCTATTGCTGCTGTCTCCATCTCCACACTCTGCCATGTGCCACTTTTAGGTCTCCTCACACTGCTGGTGGGTTCCATTTTGTCATAGGGTGCTGGCAGATTACGGGCCTCCCATTGCTGCTGCCAGGCCCGTAATCTGCCATGGGCCCCCGTACTGACTCCTCATGCTGCTGCCAGGCCCGTAATCTGTCATGGGCCCCTGTACCGCCTCCTCATGCTGCTGCCAGGTCCAGAGTGTGTCATGGGTCCCTGTACGGCCTCCCATTGCTGCTGTCTCCATCGCCACACTCTGCCATGTGCCACTTTCAGGTCTCCTCACACTGCTGGTGGGTTCCATTTTGTCATAGGGTGCTGGCAGATTACGGGCCTCCCATTGCTGCTGCCAGGCCCGTAATCTGCCATGGGCCCCCGTACCGACTCCTCATGCTGCTGCCAGGCCCGTAATCTGTCATGGGCCCCTGTACCGCCTCCTCATGCTGCTGCCAGGTCCAGAGTGTGTCATGGGTCCCTGTACGGCCTCCCATTGCTGCTGTCTCCATCGCCACACTCTGCCATGTGCCACTTTCAGGTCTCCTCACACTGCTGGTGGGTTCCATTTTGTCATAGGGTGCTGGCAGATTACGGGCCTCCCATTGCTGCTGCCAGGCCCGTAATCTGTCATGGGCCCCTGTACCGCCTCCTCATGCTGCTGCCAGGTCCAGAGTGTGTCATGGGTCCCTGTACGGCCTCCCATTGCTGCTGTCTCCATCGCCACACTCTGCCATGTGCCACTTTCAGGTCTCCTCACACTGCTGGTGGGTTCCATTTTGTCATAGGGTGCTGGCAGATTACGGGCCTCCCATTGCTGCTGCCAGGCCCGTAATCTGTCATGGGCCCCTGTACCGCCTCCTCATGCTGCTGCCAGGTCCAGAGTGTGTCATGGGTCCCTGTACGGCCTCCCATTGCTGCTGTCTCCATCGCCGCACTCTGCCATGTGCCACTTTCAGGTCTCCTCACACTGCTGGTGGGTTCCATTTTGTCATAGGGTGCTGGCAGATTACGGGCCTCCCATTGCTGCTGCCAGGCCCGTAATCTGCCATGGGCCCCCGTACCGACTCCTCATGCTGCTGCCAGGCCCGTAATCTGTCATGGGCCCCTGTACTGCCTCCTCATGCTGCTACCAGGTCCAGAGTGTGTCATGGGTCCCTGTACGGCCTCCCATTGCTGCTGTCTCCATCGCCACACTCTGCCATGTGCCACTTTCAGGTCTCCTCACACTGCTGGTGGGTTCCATTTTGTCATAGGGTGCTGGCAGATTATGGGCCTCCCATTGCTGCTGCCAGGCCCGTAATCTGTCATGGGCCCCTGTTCCGCCTCCTCATGCTGCTGCCAGGTCCAGAGTGTGTCATGGGTCCCTGTACGGCCTCCCATTGCTGCTGTCTCCATCGCCACACTCTGCCATGTGCCACTTTCAGGTCTCCTCACACTGCTGGTGGGTTCCATTTTGTCATAGGGTGCTGGCAGATTACGGGCCTCCCATTGCTGCTGCCAGGCCCGTAATCTGTCATGGGCCCCTGTACCGCCTCCTCATGCTGCTGCCAGGTCCAGAGTGTGTCATGGGTCCCTGTACGGCCTCCCATTGCTGCTGTCTCCATCGCCACACTCTGCCATGTGCCACTTTCAGGTCTCCTCACACTGCTGGTGGGTTCCATTTTGTCATAGGGTGCTGGCAGATTACGGGCCTCCCATTGCTGCTGCCAGGCCCAAAATCTGTCATGGGCCCCTGTACCGCCTCCTCATGCTGCTGCCAGGTCCAGAGTGTGTCATGGGTCCCTGTACGGCCTCCCATTGCTGCTGTCTCCATCGCCACACTCTGCCATGTGCCACTTTCAGGTCTCCTCACACTGCTGGTGGGTTCCATTTTGTCATAGGGTGCTGCTGCCAGGCCCGTAATCTGTCATGGGCCCCTGTACCGCCTCCTCATGTTGCTGCCAGGTCCAGAGTGTGTCATGGGTCCCTGTACGGCCTCCCATTGCTGCTGTCTCCATCGCCACACTCTGCCATGTGCCACTTTCAGGTCTCCTCACACTGCTGGTGGGTTCCATTTTGTCATAGGGTGCTGGCAGATTACGGGCCTCCCATTGCTGCTGCCAGGCCCAAAATCTGTCATGGGCCCCTGTACCGCCTCCTCATGCTGCTGCCAGGTCCAGAGTGTGTCATGGGTCCCTGTACGGCCTCCCATTGCTGCTGTCTCCATCGCCACACTCTGCCATGTGCCACTTTCAGGTCTCCTCACACTGCTGGTGGGTTCCATTTTGTCATAGGGTGCTGGCAGATTACGGGCCTCCCATTGCTGCTGCCAGGCCCGTAATCTGTCATGGGCCCCTGTACCGCCTCCTCATGCTGCTGCCAGGTCCAGAGTGTGTCATGTGTCCCTGTACGGCCTCCCATTGCTGCTGTCTCCATCGCCACACTCTGCCATGTGCCACTTTCAGGTCTCCTCACACTGCTGGTGGGTTCCATTTTGTCATAGGGTGCTGGCAGATTACGGGCCTCCCATTGCTGCTGCCAGGCCCGTAATCTGCCATGGGCCCCCGTACCGACTCCTCATGCTGTGACGTTGCAACAAGGTGGAATTCAACCCTACATATGTTAGACCGCCTTTACAAACAGCGAAAGGCCATCACCGATTTCCTGATGTTACAAGCGGATAAAGGTACTCCCCTTTGTAACTTAGATGTCAGCCATTGGCAGCTCATGCGTGACACCTGCCGCTTGCTCAGGCCCTTTGAGGAGGCCACGCTATTCGTGAGTCGGCAGGACTATGGGATGAACGACGTCATTCCTCTGTTGCACGTCCTGGAACAAATGCTGTTAACAATGGCTGGTCAGGGTGCGGTAGAAGTGGCGCACAGATCTCAACGCCACATGACCCCTGTGGGGGCAGGACAGGAAGAAGAGGAGGAGGTAGAGGAGGACATTGGTGCTCAGGAATTATTGAGTGAAATGGGTGGTTTTTCCACTCAGCGGACAGGAGTGGAGGAGCAGGAGCATCTGGTAGAGGAGGAGGAGGAGGAGACAGAGGACCCAGACGCACCGTGGCAGTATGCTGTGGAGATGGAGGCAGGGAGTCCCTCGCATTCCTTGGCACAAATGGCCCATAGCATGCTCGGTTGCTTGCGTAGCGACAGCCGAATAATAACCATCAGACAGAGGGATGACTTTTGGCTGTCCACCTTGTTGGACCCTCGCTACCGTTCAAAAATGGTGGCCTTTTTCACACCTGCTGAGAGGGAGGCCAAAATAACGTACTATAAAAACCACCTATGTAGTCAGTTGGTCTCTGCCTTTCTGCGCCAACGTCCATCCTCAGACACTGTGGGCCCTGTGCGCTCGCGTTCCGCTGCCATGGCAGCAGGGGAGGGGTGGGGTGGTAGGAGCAGTGGCAGCTCCACCAGCAGCGGCTGCCTCAGTCTGCAGTCGATGATGAGTAGCTTTCTTCACCAGCGCAGTGAGGAAACTACTAACCAGCCGCAGCAGCAGCAGCATCAGGTGGACCTGGAGCAGGACCTCAAACAACAGGCTTGGGCCTACTTGGACAGCACCCTGCCAACCAAGGTAGACAATCCCCTTGACTACTGGGCAACGAAACTTGACCTTTGGCCCCAACTAGCTGAATTTGCCCTTGAAAGGCTGTCATGCCCGGCCAGTAGCGTGGCATCGGAGCGCGTGTTTAGTGCGGCAGGAGGTATTGTAACTCCGCGGAGGACACGACTGTCCACCCAAAGTGTGGAGAGACTCACGTTTGTGAAAATGAATCAGGCGTGGCTTAGTCTGGATTTCAAACCACCAGTTCCTGACACAACTGACTAAATCCGCCATGAATCATGCCCCAAACATGTTATTATTTTTAACATAGGCCTCTGTATGGCCTTCAATTTAAGCTGCTTACTCTTCGCCACTCTGCCATGGGCCCCTGTACTGCCTCCTCTTGCTGCTGCCAGGTCCAGAGTGTGTCATGGGTCCCTGTACGGCCTCCCATTGCTGCTGTCTCCATCGCCACACTCTGCCATGTGCCACTTTCAGGTCTCCTCACACTGCTGGTGGGTTCCATTTTGTCATAGGGTGCTGGCAGATTACGGGCCTCCCATTGCTGCTGCCAGGCCCGTAATCTGCCATGGGCCCCCGTACCGACTCCTCATGCTGCTGCCAGGCCCGTAATCTGTCATGGGCCCCTGTACCGCCTCCTCATGCTGCTGCCAGGTCCAGAGTGTGCCATGGGTCCCTGTACGGCCTCCCATTGCTGCTGTCTCCATCGCCACACTCTGCCATGTGCCACTTTCAGGTCTCCTCACACTGCTGGTAGGTTCCATTTTGTCATAGGGTGCAGGCAGATTACGGGCCTCCCATTGCTGCTGCCAGGCCCGTAATCTGTCATGGGCCCCTGTACCGCCTCCTCATGCTGCTGCCAGGTCCAGAGTGTGTCATGGGTCCCTGTACGGCCTCCCATTGCTGCTGTCTCCATCGCCACACTCTGCCATGTGCCACTTTCAGGTCTCCTCACACTGCTGGTGGGTTCCATTTTGTCATAGGGTGCTGTATGGCCTCCCATTGCTGCTGCCTCCACCGCCACACTGTGGCTCCACACTCTGGTTTTGGCCCCGTGACTGCCCAAATGAGTGAAGTGTGTGGTGATTCTAAGATCGACGGCACTCATCTGCATGTCATACTGACTGACAGTATTATTTCTCTTCCCCAGCAGACTCCAAGGGCATTTAAATTAAAGGTACAGTGTTCTGCACTAATATAAAGGCTCTCTGAAGCCTAGAAACACCCTTTTTATAAGTTAAATTCGCAGCGAATATATTCGACTCGAATCGAATTTATTCCGCGATTTCGCCGAATCAGCCGAATCGAATTTTTTAATAATTCGCTCATCTCTAATCACCACCATACTACCCCCCACAGGGAGGTAGACCATATCATAACAATCAATACAGAGGATTCCCACCTAGAGGCCCACAAGGATATCACAAACATGAAGAATATGGAACACAAGATCAAGGGAACAATATCAACCTAAACTCCAAAGACCACAATACTTTAAAAAACCGGTACCTAAACAGTACAATATACCTCAATACAATAGGTATTCACCACTAGCGTCAGAGGAACCAGGCTCACCCATACCTAATCCTTTTTTAGGATGGAGTCAGAATACCCCAGTAAAGAGGGGAGAAATAAAGGAAAAACCAACAAGGGGTGCAGAGGAGGAAGAAAGCACCAACAAAAAAAGAAGATATTAAAAGGAGAGGGCATTTTTAATCTCAGTGGTGTACCCTTAAAAGAGGAATAAATACACACCTTAGATAAAGGACTCAAATTTGCACCCACTCGAGGTTTAAATAAATTCGATACGTTTGTGAGTATACATAAATTAGAAACCTCAAAAAATATTATGCCCAAAATCCAATAACCAGGAATAATAATAATGAACAGGAAGATACTTACCACACCAGTTTAAGGAACAAGTCTGTTTTTAACCCTAATATTATTCATAATAAATATATTGCCATTTTTTTAAAATTAGTAATTAAAGATTTAGAGGCCCTACATATTAAAAAATATAAGGAAGAAACCATTTTGCAAAAAGGTATTAAAAGTTTAGAGAGCAGGAAAGATATAGTAATACGTCCTGCAGACAAAGGAGGGGGCATAGTGATATTGTCCAAAGAATATTATGAGTCCACCATGACTAATATGTTAAGTGATACTGATACATATAGTGAAACGTGCCACAAAAAATCCTGTGAAGTGAAACCACAAATATATACAACCCCCTATCCCCACATGGGGGATAAATAAATCACAAAAAAATATATTATATATAAATGGTGAATATAAAGTGAGTTCCCTAAAATCAGGGATAATAAATTGTGTCCCCTGACAAGAGGATAAAACTTTAACTCAAAAGTGATATGTCACCTTTAAATGATGTTAATAACATATAAGTGAATAAACATAACATCAAAAATTCCAGTCCACAATTAAAAAAATCACATGTGAACTTATACACGTGATCCACAAACGAAAATCATGCACGTGATGAAGTGAAACTCATGCTCACAGCAAAGGTGTAAATATCCAAAAATGGCCAGAGTGCCCCCTCACCTCCTTATGGTGACCACGAGGGCCAGCTTGCTTTTTAGATCCTTACAGGAACTATTACGTCACAGGGGAAATCACCGCACTGGGTCTCATCAGTAATAGCACTTACTCCTCCTGGGTCCACTCCAGATATAGATACTCGCAATATCGCTCTTACTCCATCAGAGGATCATAGTAATAAAACAAAGAAGATCCTCCATAGTGTAATCCAGTTTATTACATAAATAAATGAAAAAACGCCAAAAATTGCCCACTCACATATAAATCTAGGAACAATCAGCCTTTCCTCATGTAATGGGTGTACTGCATGGGTATCCTGGTGTACCAAGATGGCGCCCACGCCGGAAATGATGTCACCGCGCATCGGAAGTCCGTCACTGCGCACCAACGGATTACATCACGCTACCCACGTGATTTCATCAGGGTAATGCCCATGGTGACATGAATGCCTTATATAGGAGGCCTAAGTGTCAATCGTTCCGAAGGACAAGCTCTGGCAGCCATTTTCTTGGAGCCCAGTGCATTATATTGAAAACGGTGCTGACATGGATCAGCTGTTAGCTTACAACTCAATCCATCGATCCTACTACATGGCTAAATGTATATTCGTTTATTATAATGGGGAGCTATATATGGAGTAAATGTGTAATACTCCATAATGGGCTAACAAACAAAAAGGAAATAAAAAATATATAAACATGGATATTTAAAAATAACGGTGGCCATGTTTAGGAGGCCCACTAACACTAATTAATAATAGGACGCATTCTACCTCTAAAAACCTTTATTTAATTATAACAAAAAAACTACTGAATAAAATAACTAAAACCCAATCTGACTTTTATGTATAAACCGAGGGGAATTATAGATGCCATGATATATACCCTCTTAAAAATACCATGTGGACACACCCATAACATAAATTAACATATTATTCAATAATTTACTCTAACCCTTAAAACCCAGAAGTTCAACCATATACATATTAATCTCATAAAACAATATCACAATCTCATCATTAATAATATAAATACAAAATAAAAAACTACATATTCTTTAAGATATATAAAATAAATATTTACTTAAATAATTAATAATTGACAACCAGGTGGAACTAAGAATATTAAATAAATAAATAGATAAATAACTTCCATCAGATTATACCTCCTATACTTAAAAATCTAAAAAATGTAGTGAGCGCTCCTGTATAATAATAAAGTAAGCAGCTAATAGCACTAAAAGGAGATCACAACCGCCTGATGATGTGCCTTAGCACGAAAGGCTTCAGGAGGAACTAACAGCCTGTGACGCCTTATTGCCGCCCAGACCACGAGGAAGTCTGGCGGCCATTCTACTATTCAGGACACAGCTTCCAATTTACACTACATCCAGAGGAGGGAAGCCTTCACCTGGAGGGATTCTTTATCCGGTTGATCCATCCTGATCCTAAGGAGGTCCTGTGAGCCCAGAAGACTATCGTTTGATGACATCCCTTCCTGAGGGAGATCGATATCTGTGGAATTTAATACACACATGCGCATTTCCTATGCGCGGTCGGTGAGTGCGCATTTTTGCCATTTCTTCCGGATTCCTCATAGCTGTGCCCACTTTAATATCATATTGATGAACTAAACGAACATGTGATAACAAATTTCAGATCAAACTTTTTAGATCGAACTTTTTAGATCGAATTCTCTGCTTGTTGATTTTAGCGCTGCACTTTATCTATACTTAAAAATCACTAATAAAACAATTCAGGTCAAAATCTACATTTAGGCCTCTAGGTACCTAAGTCTGCATGTTGTAGATCCACTTAGATTCCACCTGACTAAGAAAACGCACCTTATGACTCCCTCTCCAGTGACTTCTGTATTTTTCTATTCCCCAAAATTCTAATTTGGAAGGATCCTTGTTATGATATACAGGAAAATGTCTCGACACACTGTTTCGGAAAGCCCTATTTTATGTTTTGTACATGTTCCCATACCCTTTTCCACAGTGGTCTTTTAGTTCTACCTATATATCGCAGGCCTCATTGACATTGGAGTCCATTCACTACACCTTCCGTCCTACATGAAATGAAGTCATTAATTTTAAATTCAACTCCATTATTGGTAGACACAAAAGATTTACGCTTATGATTATGTCCTCTCGTTTCCCTGCAAGCATAACATATTTTGCATGGGAAAAATCCCTTCTGATCCAGGAAAGTAACCACCTTATTTTTAATAGGTGGATCCAATACATTTTTCACTATTTTAGTCCTTAGCGTAAGTGCTTTCCTACAAATAAATTTAGGATGTTCTGATATTATATTATTTAAAATTGGGTCTGCTTTAAGAATAGGCCAATGCCTTCCAAAAATCTTTTCAACCCTTTTAGAATGCGCATTAAAATCTAAAATGATGGCAACCTGGTCTCCTATGTTTTCTTCCTTGGTTTTATCCACCAGAAGTGATGTTCTTTCTATATCACCAACTGTTTTTATCTTCTTTAGAATCTGTTCTCGTGGGTATCCTTTCTTTACAAAACTTTCCCCAACTATTTCCACTTGTTCCACATAATCCTCCTTAGTTATGCAATTTCTCCTCAATCGGACAAATTGTCTCTTAGGAATATTTAACAACCAAGGAGGATAATGGCAGCTATCACAGGGAATGTAGCCATTACAGTCAACACTTTTAAAAAATGTTTTGGTGATAATACTACCTTTATCAATTCTAATATTCAAATCTAAAAAATTGATGTGTTCATTGTTGTATTCCCATGAGAAACTTATGTTTCTGGTATTAAGATTCAACCTATTGAGAAAACCAATTAAAAACTCAATACTTCCTTCCCATAAAATAAATACATCATCGATGTATCTTTTGTACAGTAACAATTAATTTAAGGGCTGTTGGTATACCATATCTTCTTCCCAGTGTGCCATGAATAAATTGGCAATACTTGGGGCAAACCTTGCCCCCATGGCTACTCCTTTCACCTGCTGATAGAACTTATTGTGCCAGAAGTAGTTGTGCGTGAGGCAAAAATCAAGACACTCTACTATGTAATTTCTCTGTGACCACGTCATGTCACTATATTCCCTCAGGCCCCAACTAGCTGATTCCATGGCATCCTTGTGCCCAATAATGGTATAAAGAGAAGCGACATCCGCACTTGCTAAATAAATATCAGAACTTCCTTTGATTTTAATCTCATTCAATAGTTAAATTAAATGCTTTGTATCTCTCAAAAATGATTTAGTTTTCTTTACCAGTGGTTGGAAATATATATCAATGTATTGTCCTAGTCTCGCTAAAATGGACTGTATACCATTCACTATAGGTCTTCCTGAGGGATTCATATGGTCTTTATGTATTTTAGGGACAGTATAGATTACTGGTATCCTACAAGTCTCGGGTACTAGGTACTTAGATTATTTTTTATTCAATAAGTTTTTATCTACTCCTTTCTTAATCAGTTTCATAAGTTCTTTCTTATAGCCAATGGTAGGGTCTTTAGGGAGTACTTGGTATGTGGCTGTATCTGCTAATTGCATCTCCAGTTCCTTTAAATAATACTCCTTTGATAACACCACTATACCCCCTCCCTTATCCACTGGTATGACTACTATATCATCTCTTTTTGAGAACCTATTTATTCCAACTTGCATACAAACATTATGTGTCATTTTTGGGATAATCAATTTATCTAGATCCTGAGTTACCATCCTTTTAAAAGCATCCAACTGGCTGTTATTCGAAATTTGTGGATTAAAAAGTGATTTATTCCTCAAATTCGAATGGATAACATCACTACTAAAAGCATTGGAGCTCATACTCTTAGCTCCTGGAAGTCCCATAAAATATTTCTTTAAATTTAGTTTTCTAATGCCCAATTATCTCTTGGGATTCTTTCAATGGTTCAATCTTCTCTTTGATTTCCCCTATTTGCATATCTAGGTTCCTCATTTTTTTCTGTTTCCTTATTAATAAAAGTTTGAGTAACTCCAATCCCTTTTCATGAAAAAAATTGAACCACTCTTCAGTGGATTCTGCATCTAGAAGGCCATCACAAATTGGCACATCCCACCTGAGTCTCCTGGGAATTAATCTATCCTTCAAATATATTTCATATGTAATCTTTTTTCTCCACTAAATGTCCCAGTCTCCTATATTGAGTATCTAAATCTCCATTGGGACTATTTACTGTTGGTTTAAAAATGTCCTCTAGATTTATGGACCTATTTTCAATGAAGCCAAAAACTTCCATATTAGCTGCTGGAGGGAAAAGGTATCAACTAAGCCAAACCGGGAAAATTAATATAGAAATCCTCCTGTCCTTCAATGGATGCTCCCTATAACTAAGCTTCTCACACCGAAACCTAAACCTTATAAGTGAAAAGAACACATAAGCAAAAAATGGTGTAGCGCTAATAAATATTATACCATAAACATGATGATAAATAAATAAATAAATATATGTGCATAACACACAAACATAAATACCAAGTGGTAAGGATCCTGTCTGAATCAAATGGTGAAAATATTCTCTGTAGTGAAACGTGCCACAAAAAATCCTGTGAAGTGAAACCACAAATATATACAACCCCCTATCCCCACATGGGGGATAAATAAATCACAAAAAATTATATTATATATAAATGGTGAATATAAAGTGAGTTCCCTAAAATCAGGGATAATAAATTGTGTCCCCTGACAAGGGGATACAACTTTAACTCAAAAGTGATATGTCCCCTTTAAATGATGGTAATAACAAATAAGTGAATAAACATAACATCAAAAATGTCCACATGATATTTATAAGAGGGTATATATCCTGGCGTCTATAATTCCCCTTGGTTTATACGTAAAAGTCAGATTGGGTTTTAGTTATTTTATTTGGTAGTTTTTTCGTTATGATTATTATATTTATTCATATATTTATTAATAAATGGGTTTAATTTAAATTTTTTATTAAATAAAGGTTTTTAGAGGTAGAATGCATCCCATTATTAATTAATGTTAGTGGGCCACTTAAACATGGCCACCGTTATTTTTAAATATCCATGTTTATATATTTTTTATTTCCTTTTTGTTTGTTAACCCATTATGGAGTATTACACATTCACTTCATATATAGCTCCCCATTATAATAAATGAATATACATTTAGCCATGTAGTAAGATCAATGGATTGAGTTGTAATCTAACAGCTGATCCATGTCAGCACCGTTTTCAATATAATGCACCGGGCTCCAAGCAAATGGCTGCCGGAGGTTGTCCTTCGGAATGATTGACACTTAGGCCTCCTCTGTAAGGCATTCATGTCACCATGGGCGTTACCCTGATGAAATCACGTGGGTAGCGTGATGTAACGCGTTGGTGCGCGGTGATGGACTTCCGGTGAGCAGTGACATCATTTCCGGCGTGGGCGCTATCTTGGTACACCAGGATACCCATGCAGTATACCCATTACATGAGGAAAGGCTGTTTGTTCCTAGAGTTATATGTGAGTGGGCAATTTTTGGCGTTTTTTCATTTATTTATGTAATAAACTGGATTACACTATGGAGGATCTTCTTTGTTTTATTACTATGATCCTCTGATGGAGTAAGAGCGATATTGCGAGTATCTGGAGTGGACCCAGGAGGAGTAAGTGCCATTACTGATGAGACCCAGTGCGATGATTTCCCCTGTGACGTAATAGTTCCTGTAAGGATCGTGGGTGATCCAAAAAGCGAGCTGACCCTTGTGGTCACCATAAGGAGGTGAGGGGGCACTCTGGCCATTTTTAGATATTTACACCTTTGCTGTGAGCACGAGTTTCACTTCATCATGTGCATGATTTTAGTTTGTGGATCACGTGTATAAGTTCACATGTGATTTTTTTTAATTGGACTGGTTTTATGTGGACTGGAATGTTATGATTATTCACTTATCTGTTATTATCATCATTTAAAGGTGACATATCACTTTTGAGTTAAAGTTTTATCCCCTTGTCAGGGGACACAATTTATTATCCCTGATTTTAGGGAACTCACTTTATATTCACCATTTATATATAATATAATTTTTTGTGATTTATTTATCCCCCATGTGGGGATAGGGGGTTGTATATATTTGTGGTTTCACTTCACAGGATTTTTTGTGGCACGTTTCACTATAGAGAATATTTTCACCATTGGATCCAGACAGGATCCTTACCACTTGGTATTTATGCTTGTGTGTTATGCACATATATTTATTTATATATTTATCATCATGTGTATGGTATAATATTTATTAGCGCTACACCATTTTTTGCTTAATACATTCAACTACCCATCGTTTTTGGAATATGGTCAAAGTTTGAAAATCACCCACCTGTCCACATAAGGACACAAAGCTGTTTTAGCCTAACTTCACGGTTTGGCTAAAAGTATGGTGAGCGCATAAAAAAGAAAGATTCATTCATTTTCTGATTACAATCATGGAGTGAACTTTTTTGGTTTCTTGATTTGGACACTATTTTGAATATTGAACACTAAATATTTAATACATTTGATATATTTTTTATTAAATTTTTATTTTTCATATCACTTTATAAAATATATATATTTTTTTTTGAATCTTAAATTGATATATTTTATAATAATACATTTTATTAGAGCACATATTGCACTTAAAAATATACTAAGGTTTATTAAATTTATTAGATACCACCGAGTATGTTCTGACCCAAGAGACAGAGATAAACATCTCGGGACACCACAGTAATTCCTATTAACCATTTTGTGACCAGATAATTAATTTGTTAACTTGACCATAATTTTATGACTAATATACATGTAAATTCTTTTTTTTTTAAAGTACATACAGTATATGTTTTTCTGCTACACAATTAAATTAAATTCCCCAGTAGTGGGTGTTAGCAGCTTTTACTGTATGTCTTATATCCATCTAAGCGCAGGAGTTTTTTATATATTTTTTTTAATAGTCCAACATCAGTACCTAATCTCACTAGGCTAAATGGCCACAAATTCTCACAGTCCCACTAAGAAATCTTGTGAAACGCCTTCCCAGGAGGAGTTGAGATTATTATTGTTGCCAATGCCTACGGTTTGGAATGGGATGTTCAACAAGCTCATACTGGCATAAGACATCCACAAACTTTTGGCCATGTAGTGTACATTCATACAGTAAGGCTAGGTTCAGACATGTGTAGTGGAAATTCATTCAGTTTTCAGCTGCCATGCTTTCACCTGCGGGCCTGCTTGAATACCAATGCATTTTTCATGTGGTTTTAGTAAAGCTGCGATTTTGGATCTCTCTGCCTCTTCTTGGCATGAGACTCTGCAAACAGGATTATGGCATTCAAGCTCTCTCCTCAACAAAGCTGACACTTGGAAATGCATTGCATTAAAACTGATAAAAACTCACTGGAATTGGATTAGCTCTGAATAGATAATCGTTTTTCTTTTAACTCTGTTGAGCTCAAATTCGGTTCACAGTGCCCCAAATTCTCACATGGCCCTTTTTCAAAACTCATTGCATCGCCACTGTATATTTGTGAAAGCCCTCTATTGGAAAAGGTTATATTTGCCATGTCATGCGAATCAGAAGGGTTTAAAACACTTCCAAAACCAGTGTGAACCAGGGCTAAGGGTTATTAGCTACTTTGCATGAACAGAAAGCTTACAGTTTCTAAAAAATATCCAAGGCTCAACATGTTCTAGTTTCAAGGACATGTGTGTCAGCATGTTAGAGCATACAACTTTCTTCTCTGCGTGCCTTAATGCTTTTGATTGTTACTCTACTTTGCTGAGGTCTGCAAGAAATAAAAGCTTATTGAAGGCATATTCTAATCTAGGTCCACACTTTCTTTAAATTTCTATGAAATTTTAAAAATCTAAAAGAGAATCAGTCAGGCATAGCATCACCCCTATTGACTCTAATGAAGATCATTGATGACAGCCAAGAATATCAATGTGCTGGCCATGCATGGTTCAAATTTCAGCTGACTACTACTGTCACATTCATGACAGCTTCCTAGCATAAAATGTCCCACTTTGAGCACTGATGTCTCTCGGTATGCCAGCTCAGAATTCATCTCAATTACCACCAGTTCACAGATAAGCAAAGTGGCAGTAATTAAGACTAATTCTGAGCTGGCATACAAAGAGATATCAGTATTCAGATTGGGACATTTTGTGCTGGGAAGCTGTCATGAATATGACAGCAAGAATCAAACAAAATGTTTTAACCTATACCTTTGTATACCCGGGCTAAATTTCAGTGAGGTCCAATTATAGAGCTATAAATAGTCATATCAATTATATTCTTTACAGAAAGTTACCTACAACAATATCTCCAATTTCTCTGTTTAAAATATTTTAATAAGTAAAAGAATAATAGATTAGAGCATCAAATGGCCCATTTCCTTCTTTACATTTACAATATTCAACAGCCTATGGCTGCCATTTTAGCTGTCCTGTAGAAGGCATGAAGAGGGATGCAAAAACATCCTGGATGTGTGCACCTAATGCCAGGACAAGGCCATCCAGCACCCAGGGTAAAAATGCCAAACTGAGCCATCCCTCCCCATGTGTGAGTTTAATCATCTTCTGCAACTCGGATCCCAGCAGCCACTGAGAAATTCCAGATCTGTCAGTCAGGTTTCATGTGTACCCGGAAGTGTGCAGTGATATTGTGGGGCCTTCCTGCTGTGTGTTTTCTACCTCTACTGGTATCCATGCACTGATGATAAATAGCTCTGAACCGGCTAGAGGCAAAAAAGGCAGAACATGCATGCCAGTCAAAGTGGAGCATACATTTGAAAAAAGGGGTCTGAACTTAGCAATTTTTGCCATTTTAACACTGGGAATATGCTTGTGTCGATGTCTCTTAGAGTTTTAAAAATTGCTATTTTTTTATTTTTTTTCTGGCAAGAGGGAGGAGCTAGAAGGGGAGGAAGAGCACAGCTTGCACCTCCTTCAGCTCTCTTCTCCTCTCCTTGACACTTCCAGCACTACAACCCATTACAATAATGGGTTGATTTACTAAAGGCAAATATACTGTGCACTCAGAAAGTGCAGTTGCTCCAAAGGTAAGTAAATTAGGCAAAGATTCACTGTGTAAAGAATACCCAATCACCTGCAAAGACAATACAAAAACAACATTTTTGCTTGCACATCATTGGATGATGGAAGTCAGCAGAGTTTCCCCTCACTAAGCTCTGTATCATCTGTGCTTGCAGAGTGATAGTCTATTTGCCTTTAGTAAATCAACCCTTAAAGTGTTACTAAACCCACATCAGAAAAATCAGTCTGTATAAGTAGTAAAGCATGCTTGTTATACTCACTGTGGAACCTAAGGGGTTAATCTTCTGCATTGTGTAAAAAGAATGCTTGATCCTGTCTTCTCTGATCCTTCTCTCCGTATATTGTCCTCAGTGTATCTGCTGATAGTACAGAGCTCCAGAAGTCACTCTGCACATGCTCAGATAGTTCATTTGCCTTTAGTAAATCAACCCTTAAAGTGTTACTAAACCCACAACAGTCTATAAAAGCTGTACAGCATGCTTGTTATACTGACAGTGGAACCTAAAGGGTTAATCCTCTGCATCATTTAACAAGGCTGGTTGAGTCTTTCTTCTACTGTTCCCAATCTATCTGATGATAGTACAGAGCTCTAGCAGTCACTCTGCACATGCTCAGCTTGGGCTCACTTTGGTGTGTAATGCTAGAGGGGTTTTTTTCTTTGGGTGGGTGCATGTGATGAGCACAGGGCCAATCAGCACTGTCCAGACAAAGGATCAGGGGTTCTGTAGCCTCATTGGACAGTCAGAGCAGAATGAAAGCTCTTCCTACAAGCTGTAAACAGTGCTCATTTGGATACTGTAGAAGTCACAAGACTGCTATATACTGCTGATGGGAAAAGGTATTTAGCAGTTTATATTTTCTACAATAATTGCATTTCCATGTTCTATGTACTGTGGGAGACCAGGTATAGTGAATGGAGGGACCTGGGTTTAGTAACACTTAAAGTCACCAGGGTATCTACCCTTTCTTCCTCCCTTCCTTGTCTCAGCCCATGTCACAGACAAATGAACCCTTTCCATGTTGTGGACGATTGAGTCTTAAAACAGGAATCTGTCATGGTGCCAAACAATGTTGTGTAGTGCTACCCTTGTGAGGACTGCTCGTATGTTTGCCCTGGTTTCCCCTTACTTTGTCCCACAGCCAGGCACAGTGTATTTCTTCAGCCAAACTCACACTCACACACGCTCACATACATACACACACACACTTCCGCTCATTGTCTTTAATGACCAGTCTAAGGGATGTTTGCTTTTGGAGTTTATTGCAGAACTGGGGATAGGGATGGGGAATTGTAGTAAGATACCCCAAAATTAGAACTATTCACACTGAGAACATCTGAACGTATCTCTTAGTTAAGCAGTATTGAAGTTCTGACTGAAAGCAGATAGTCAATTTCTCTTCAAAGTATAGAAACATGTAGTTCAGGGGTGAGCAAAGTCGCTTTAACAGTAGTAGTAGTTGCAGGGCTGAGCTCCTCAGGTACCGGCCTGTTTTGGTGGACTATAGCAGTCCAGAAGTTAAAGAACTGAGCAAATTATTTTGCAGTAGCACCCTTTGGACAAGCTCTTCAGCTCACTAGCTAGTGTCCCCTTTCCTCAGACCCACATTGACAATCAAGCACCAGAGGGGTAGCAAAGCACACAGAGTCCCCAAGATCTCTTAGTGTCTGTACTCACAAGTCCAAGAACAGAATAGTTGCCTCCTTCCAATCTTCAAAGCGACTCTCTTCAGTGATACCAAACAGATCTTTGGCAGACAGCTCCCCTCAGTCAGCTAACTGTAGAACCAGGGCCACTCTTTCCATCCTCAGGCCCTCAGGTCGACCCACCCAAGGTTACATGACAGCAAGTGCCAGGCAAGGCAGCCTGCCTCCAGCCTGGCTTCGTGCAATCCTCTCCAGGGAAAGATGCAGAACCCATGTGCTCACAGAACATAAATACCACTCCCAGCATCCAATGGGGCCACTCTCCCCTGCAACTGGCTAGGGCTGTATTCATATTCATGTCGTCAATTTACCTAGCCCCTACCCATGTTTTGGAAGGCTCTCATAGCTTCCTGAATGTGGGCAGAACTCAGACAAACTCAAACAACACCAGAGCATCATGAGCAGGTCTACCTAATCAATCAGAGCACTCTGTTAAGCAAAGAGCCCAAGTAGATTTTCCTAACAGTCTCTCTGGTAAGCAGAGAAACACAGCTATACTATTCTAACTATACACATTCTAGCACCTGACTAGGTGTGTGCTACAGTTGTTTTACCACAGCTATAGCAGGCATGTTTACGTTGATAGTGTGCAAGAAATGCAGCCTATGCAAAAGAATTCCAAATGCACACTCCACAACTCTTCCAATGGGGACACTAGTTCTGGTGATCTGGGGTGGTGACCTGGGGGGGCCCAAAGGATGCCCTTAATTTTCAAGGGTTTCCGCTCACCTTCTGTTTTGGTAATGGGTCAGAAAGTGAAGGCTAGGGTGTTAGCTCTGAGGAAGAGTCCTCGAAACACATCAGCCAGTTGGTTACGCAGGGTTCCATTGTTGTTGACTCAGATGCTATATGGAATGAACACAGCTGTTTTTTCTGATGTGCCTGTGTTTTATATGTCCATTGTGAGTATGATACCTACTTTTTATCCTTTCATGAAATATTTTTTACAAAAATGCACTAGGCCGGTGAGCCCTCTTTTTGTTTTTCTATAGCATGAGGCAATACATGGGCCCTACAGAGGTTGCACAGTCCAACTCCTCCAGGATGGCACATCTACAAGTGCCATTGCTAGAAGGTTTGCTGTGTCTCCCAGCACAGTCTCAGGAGCATGGAGGAGATTTCAGGAGACAGGCAGTCACTCTGGGAGAGCTGGACAGGGCTGTATAAGGTCCTTAGCCCATCATCAGCAGGACTGGTATCTGCTCCTTTGTGCAAAGAGGAACAGGATGAGCACTGCCAGAGCCCTACAAAATGACCTCCAGCAGGCCACTGGTGTGAATGTCTCTGACCAAACAATCAGAAACAGACTTCATGAGGGTGGTCTGAGGGCCTGACATCCTCTAGTGGGCCGTGTGCTCACAGCCCGGCACCATAGAGCTCGATTGGCATTTGCCATTGAACACCAGAATTGGCAGGTCCACCACTGGCACTCTGTGCTTTTCACAGATGAGAGCAGGTTCACCCTGAGCACATGTGACAGATGTGAAAGGGTCTGCAGAAGCCATGAAGAACGTTATGCTGCCTGTAACATCATTCAGCATGACCGTTTTGGTGGTGGGTCAGTGATGGTCTGGGGAGGCATATCCATGGAGGGATGCACAGACCTCTACAGGTTAGACAGTGGCAAAGTGACTGCCATTAGGTATCAGGATGAAATCCTTGGACCCATTGTCAGACACTATGCTGGTGCAATGAGTCCTGGGTTCCTCCTGGTGCACGACAATGCCCGGCCTCATGTGACAGGAGTATGCAGGTAGTTCCTGGAGGATGAAGGAATTGATATCATTGAATGGCCCCCATGCTCGCCTGACCTAAATCCAATAGAACACAGTCAGATTGCACCTCAGACTGTCCAGGAGCTCAGTGATGCCCTGGTCCAGATTTGGGAAGAAACACCCCAGGACACCATCCGTCGTCTCATTAGAAGCATGCCCCAACATTCTCAGGCATGCATACAAGCACATGGGGGCCATACAAACTACTGAGTACCATTTTGAGTTGCAGCGATTGTGAGGTTGTTTACAGCAAATGATGTATACTCTTGTATATACACAAAAAAAGCCTCTAAAAATCTGGCAAAATAACAGGAGAAAATAGATACTGTATATTTTAGTACATGTAATGGGGTGGATTTACTACAGGCACATAGACTGAGCACTTTGCAAGTGTAGTTGCTCCAGAGCTTAGTAAATAAGGGGAAGTTTTGCTGACTTCAATCATCCAATCAAGTGTAAGCAAAAATGCAGTTTCTTATTTTCCTTGCATGTGATTCGGTATTCTTTGTAAAGTGAAGATTTACCTCATTTACTAAGCTCTGGAGCAACTTGAAAAGTGAACAGTCTAGTTGCCTTAAAGTAGAATGTTTTTCATTTTGGATAGAGTAAGGGAGGGTTATAACTCCTGTCAGTTTTCCCATTGCGGAGATATACCGTCACTTGTTGTCCCATAGCCAAAACAGGAAGTGAGAGGAAATCCCTACGAATTAAAGAATTCCCTTAGGCCCCCCAGGTCACCAGAGCCAGTGTCCCCATTGAAACATTTTCCCTCTATTACTGTTCTTTGGACAACCCAAAATTTGGGATTTTCCTTTACTTTTACTTTCTTTTTTTTTAATTTAAATATTTATTGGTTTTTCATAGAAATAACATTACACTTTCATCTCTTTCATAATAAATACACAATTCTTTCTTATTCTTATTTTTCCCCCCTTAAAACATTACCCCCTTCCCCCTCCCCCCCAAACCCCCCCCCACTCTGCGTTCTTCATTGCCTTCTATCTAAAGCAAGCGTATCCTACCCCTCTACTCATTCTATGGCATTCTACATTTCACTTTCTCATATTTTCTACAAACTTTTCCCAATTTTCCCATTTCGCGGAGTATGCCTCCAACTTATCTTCCTGCGTGTAATATAGCTTCTCCATCTTACTACTCCAGTTCAATCTCTCTATCCAATCCACCTCCTTCGGTATTTCTAATTTCCTCCAATACTTCGGGATCAGACTCTTTGCAGCGCTCATATAGTACCCTAAACCTAATTTCTTGTATTTGTTAACTGATAACTCTGAACTGTGCAACAAACACATCCCTGGGTCTAACCCGATGTTCATTTCGGTAATTGTCTCTATTAAATGTATTATTGATTTCCAGAATATTAGAATTTTTGGACATTCCCACTAGAGATGAGCGAATCGAAGTATCCGAAGTGGAATTCGAGTCGAATATCGGAAAAATTTCGATTCGTGCCGAATCCGAAAAACAGCCTAATTCGGACGCGCGAATCGAAATTTTTCCGAAAATGGCGGCTGACATGTGCGGCGACGGAGCGGGGATGTCGGGGAAGGCGCGCAGACAAGGCGCGCTGCCCCATAATGCATTCCTCAACGACATGTGATCGCATCAGCCAATCAGCAGCCAGCCAGCCAGCACTGTGTAATGGTCGAGGTATATATAGCGGCCATTTTGGAAATCTTCATTTGCCTGCAGTCATTGAACAGAGGCAGACCGCTCTGTACTAGGGACAGGGACAGAGTTAGGGCCACAGAAACGAGAATTGGGGACAGAGAGAAGTTACTTAGGGACAGAGAACCATTACTCAGGGACACAGACTTGTTAATGAGGGCCACAGAATCGTTATTTAGGGACAAAGAAACGCTAGTTAGGGCCACAGAATTCATACTCAGGGACAGACAGAATTGTTACTCAGTGCCAGAGAATTGTTACTTAGGGCCACAGAAACGTTATTAGGGCCACAGAATTTTTACTCAGGGACAGACAGAATTGTTACTGAGTGCCAGAGAATTGTTACTCAGGGACAGACAGAATTGTTACTGAGTGCCAGAGAATTCTTACTCAGGGCCACAGAATTCATTCTCAGGGACAGACAGAATTGTTACTCAGGGACAGACAGAATTGTTACTGAGTGCCAGAGAATTGTTACTCAGGGACAGACAGAATTGTTACTGAGTGCCAGAGAATTGTTACTCAGGGACAGACAGAATTGTTACTGAGTGCCAGAGAATTGTTACTCAGGGACAGACAGAATTGTTACTGAGTGCCAGAGAATTGTTACTCAGGGACAGACAGAATTGTTACTGAGTGCCAGAGAATTGTTACTCAGGGACAGACAGAATTGTTACTGAGTGCCAGAGAATTGTTACTCAGGGACAGACAGAATTGTTACTGAGTGCCAGAGAATTGTTACTCGCACAGACACAAAATTGTTACTTGCACAGACACAGAATTGTTACTCGCGCAGACACAGAATTGTTACTCAGGGCCACAGAATTCATACTCAGGGACAGACAGAATTGTTACTGAGTGCCAGAGAATTGTTACTCAGGGACAGACAGAATTGTTACTGAGTGCCAGAGAATTGTTACTCAGGGACAGACAGAATTGTTACTGAGTGCCAGAGAATTGTTACTCGCACAGACACAAAATTGTTACTTGCACAGACACAGAATTGTTACTCGCACAGACACAGAATTGTTACTCAGGGCCACAGAATTCATACTCAGGGACAGACAGAATTGTTACTGAGCGCCAGAGAATTGTTACTCAGGGACAGACAGAATTGTTACTGAGTGCCAGAGAATTGTTACTCAGGGACAGACAGAATTGTTACTGAGTGCCAGAGAATTGTTACTCGCACAGACACAAAATTGTTACTTGCACAGACACAGAATTGTTACTCGCACAGACACAGAATTGTTACTCAGGGCCACAGAATTCATACTCAGGGACAGACAGAATTGTTACTGAGCGCCAGAGAATTGTTACTCAGGGACAGACAGAATTGTTACTGAGTGCCAGAGAATTGTTACTCAGGGACAGACAGAATTGTTACTGAGTGCCAGAGAATTGTTACTCAGGGACAGACAGAATTGTTACTGAGTGCCAGAGAATTGTTACTCAGGGACAGACAGAATTGTTACTGAGTGCCAGAGAATTGTTACTCGCACAGACACAAAATTGTTACTTGCACAGACACAGAATTGTTACTCGCACAGACACAGAATTGTTACTCAGGGCCACAGAATTCATACTCAGGGACAGACAGAATTGTTACTGAGTGCCAGAGAATTGTTACTCAGGGACAGACAGAATTGTTACTGAGTGCCAGAGAATTGTTACTCAGGGACAGACAGAATTGTTACTGAGTGCCAGAGAATTGTTACTCGCACAGACACAAAATTGTTACTTGCACAGACACAGAATTGTTACTCGCACAGACACAGAATTGTTACTCAGGGCCACAGAATTCATACTCAGGGACAGACAGAATTGTTACTGAGTGCCAGAGAATTGTTACTCAGGGACAGACAGAATTGTTACTGAGTGCCAGAGAATTGTTACTCAGGGACAGACAGAATTGTTACTGAGTGCCAGAGAATTGTTACTCGCACAGACACAAAATTGTTACTTGCACAGACACAGAATTGTTACTCGCACAGACACAGAATTGTTACTCAGGGCCACAGAATTCATACTCAGGGACAGACAGAATTGTTACTGAGTGCCAGAGAATTGTTACTTAGGGACAGACAGAATTGTTACTGAGTGCCAGAGAATTGTTACTCAGGGACAGACAGAATTGTTACTGAGTGCCAGAGAATTGTTACTCGCACAGACACAAAATTGTTACTTGCACAGACACAGAATTGTTACTCGCACAGACACAGAATTGTTACTCAGGGCCACAGAATTCATACTCAGGGACAGACAGAATTGTTACTGAGTGCCAGAGAATTGTTACTCAGGGACAGACAGAATTGTTACTGAGTGCCAGAGAATTGTTACTCAGGGACAGACAGAATTGTTACTGAGTGCCAGAGAATTGTTACTCAGGGACAGACAGAATTGTTACTGAGTGCCAGAGAATTGTTACTCGCACAGACACAAAATTGTTACTTGCACAGACACAGAATTGTTACTCGCACAGACACAGAATTGTTACTGAGTGCCAGAGAATTGTTACTCAGGGACAGACAGAATTGTTACTGAGTGCCAGAGAATTGTTACTCAGGGACAGACAGAATTGTTACTGAGTGCCAGAGAATTGTTACTCAGGGACAGACAGAATTGTTACTGAGTGCCAGAGAATTGTTACTCAGGGACAGACAGAATTGTTACTGAGTGCCAGAGAATTGTTACTCGCACAGACACAAAATTGTTACTTGCACAGACACAGAATTGTTACTCGCACAGACACAGAATTGTTACTCAGGGCCACAGAATTCATACTCAGGGACAGACAGAATTGTTACTGAGTGCCAGAGAATTGTTACTCAGGGACAGACAGAATTGTTACTGAGTGCCAGAGAATTGTTACTCGCACAGACACAAAATTGTTACTTGCACAGACACAGAATTGTTACTCGCACAGACACAGAATTGTTACTGAGTGCCAGAGAATTGTTACTCAGGGACAGACAGAATTGTTACTGAGTGCCAGAGAATTGTTACTCAGGGACAGACAGAATTGTTACTGAGTGCCAGAGAATTGTTACTCAGGGACAGACAGAATTGTTACTGAGTGCCAGAGAATTGTTACTCGCACAGACACAAAATTGTTACTTGCACAGACACAGAATTGTTACTCGCGCAGACACAGAATTGTTACTCAGGGCCACAGAATTCATACTCAGGGACAGACAGAATTGTTACTGAGTGCCAGAGAATTGTTACTCAGGGACAGACAGAATTGTTACTGAGTGCCAGAGAATTGTTACTCAGGGACAGACAGAATTGTTACTGAGTGCCAGAGAATTGTTACTCGCACAGACACAAAATTGTTACTTGCACAGACACAGAATTGTTACTCGCACAGACACAGAATTGTTACTCGCACAGACACAGAATTGTTACTCAGGGCCACAGAATTCATACTCAGGGACAGACAGAATTGTTACTGAGTGCCAGAGAATTGTTACTCAGGGACACCTAATCGTTGAATTAAATAGTATGTCAGACAACATGCAGAGGAGTGGCAGAGGAGGCAATGTTTTAGGAGCGAGCAGACGTGGCAGCAGAGGAAGGGGTCGAGGCAGCAGTATTCGCAGCCAGAGGCCAGTGCTCCCGGTGTCATCCAGCGGTCGTGTCTCCACCGACAACCCTGCCGTCATTGATTGGTTGGCTCGGTCGTCTTCCTCTTCCCAGGTCACCTCTGACACCTACAGCCAACGGTCGGTGGGTACGTCAGACACAACCGTTAGTTGGCATGGCCCGGGACCAAGCCCACTGAAATCACGTGTCCTCTACCTGCCCCTGTCCTTTGCTGTTCCCTCACCAAGCGAAGTATCGCATGCTGTGGGCTCAGCCCCACTGTACAGTGAGGAAGAGCTAACAGAGGGCGGTCAGGAACGGGGGGAGACATCGGCCTTTTCAGCAGCCAAGCGAACAAGTACTGGCGAGGAGAGTGGCTCGGTAGCCGGTCTAGAGACAGGTCTGTCTCCTGACCCAGACGCAGCCGAGGGGGCTAGTAGTGAGGCGGAGACCCTACTTGATGATGAGGAGGTTGATCGCACTTGGCAGCCTTGTCGTCATCAGGCAATTTCTTCCGCATCATCAGGAGAAGAGGGTGGCAGCTTGGCAGCGAGCAAAACAGTCGGTGGGTTGCCCAGGAGACAGCAGCAGGGTCGCATCAGTGTCAGTGGAGCCAAACGTCCACGGAGTAGAGCACCAGCTCCACTGCAGCCTACCACCACGGCCAGTAGTGGTGCCGGTGCGCACGGAGGAAGTAGCAGTCAGCCAGTGAAGAGTAGCGGGGGCAAAGTTTCCTACTCGGTGGTGTGGCAATTTTTCCTCAAGCCGCCCGAGGAAGTAAACGTAGCCGTATGTCGACTATGTGGCCAGAAATGCAAGCGTGGCCAGGGGGCCCATGTTGGGACTACAGCGTTGCGTCAGCATATGCAGCGTCACCATTCGGTGGCCTGGGAAAACCGTGATAAACATACGGCGGTTCTGCCTGCCCCAGCCCCCGCTCCATCACCCGCTCCGTTACTTGCTCCGTCACCCGACGTCGTCAATCGCCCTCTATCAGCCAGTCAAGGCTCCAACACCTCTGCTGAGGGGAGTTGTCGCTCATTGGCATCTTCCGCTCGTTCAGATGCTCCTTCTCCTGCTACTCCTCTTCTCGGATTCCGTCAACAGTCTTTCTTGGAATCCGTATCCAAGAGACAACAGTTTGCGAGCACGCACCCGACGGTGCAAAAGCTGAACGTCCTCCTGTCCAAGTTGCTGGTGCTGCAGTCCCTCCCTTTCCAACTGGTGGACTCAGCACCTTTCCGAGAAATGATGGCTTGTGCCGCGCCGCGGTGGAGAGTGCCAAGCCGTCATTTCTTTGCCCAAAAGGCAGTGCCAGCCCTGCATTCACATGTAGAAGAGATGGTGGGCCAGTCTTTGAGCATGTCGGTCTCTGCCAAAGTGCACGGCAGCGCCGACGTGTGGAGCTGTAACTACGGTCAGGGACAGTACATGTCATTTACGGCCCACTGGGTGAACGTGGTGCCGGCACAGCCGCACCAGCAACTTGGACAGGTCACGACGCTTTTGCCTCCACGTTTGCACGTCCTTGGTCCAGCAAGCATGTCCGCCTCTACCACCTCTTTTTCCGCCGTGTCCTCAGCCGCCACCCCCGTGCCAAGTCCCATTACCCGACCGGCATATCACATGTGCAGGGCGCAACGGTGTCACGCTGTGCTGCACCTGGTATGCCTTGGCGAACGTAGTCACACAGGGGAGGAACTGCTGAGTGTAATGAACAGAGAAATCGACAGATGGCTGTCTCCGCGCAAACTAAAAATCGGAACCATGTTGACTGACAACGGAAAGAACATGGTGTCTGCTCTGCGTCAAGGAAGGTTGTGCCATGCGCCATGCATGGCTCACGTGTTCAATCTGGTTGTCAAGCGGTTCCTAAAATCCACCATCCCACTGCAAGACATCCTTAAAATGTCACGTAAACTGTGCATGCATTTCAGCCATTCCTACACCGCAAAGAACACCCTCATTGAGCTGCAGCGGCAGAACGGAATTCCACAGCATCGCCTGATCTGCGACGTTGCAACAAGGTGGAATTCAACCCTACACATGTTAGACCGCCTTTACGAGCAGCGAAAGGCCATCACCGATTTCCTGATGTTACAAGCGGATAAAGGTACTCCCCTGTGTAACTTAGATGTCAGCCATTGGCAGCTCATGCGTGACACCTGCCGCTTGCTCAGGCCCTTTGAGGAGGCCACGCTATTCGTGAGTCGGCAGGACTATGGGATGAACGACGTCATTCCTCTGTTGCACGTCCTGGAACAAATGCTGTTAACAATGGCTGGTCAGGGTGCGGTAGACGTGGCGCACAGATCTCAACGCCACATGACCCCTGTGGGGGCAGGACAGGAAGAAGAGGAGGAGGTAGAGGAGGACATTTGTGCTCAGGAATTATTGAGTGAAATGGGTGGTTTTTCCACTCAGCGGACAGGAGTGGAGGAGCAGGAGCATCTGGTAGAGGAGGAGGAGGAGGAGACAGAGGACCCAGACGCACCGTGGCAGTATGCTGTGGAGATGGAGGCAGGGAGTCCCTCGCATTCCTTGGCACAAATGGCCCATAGCATGCTCGGTTGCTTGCGTAGCGACAGCCGAATAATAACCATCAGACAGAGGGATGACTTTTGGCTGTCCACCTTGTTGGACCCTCGCTACCGGTCCAAAATGGTGGCCTTTTTCACACCTGCTGAGAGGGAGGCCAAAATTACGTACTATAAAAACCACCTATGTAGTCAGTTGGTCTCTGCCTTTGTGCGCCAACGTCCATCCTCAGACACTGTGGGCCCTGTGCGCTCGCGTTCCGCTGGCATGGCAGCAGGGGAGGGGTGGGGTGGTAGGAGCAGTGGCAGCTCCACCAGCAGCGGCTGCCTCAGTCTGCAGTCGATGATGAGTAGCTTTCTTCACCAGCGCAGTGAGGAAACTACTAACCAGCCGCAGCAGCAGCAGCAGCATCAGGTGGACCTGGAGCAGGAGCTCAAACAACAGGCTTGGGCCTACTTGGACAGCACCCTGCCAACCGAGGTAGACAATCCCCTTGACTACTGGGCAACGAAACTTGACCTTTGGCCCCAACTAGCTGAATTTGCCCTTGAAAGGCTGTCATGCCCGGCCAGTAGCGTGGCATCGGAGCGCGTGTTTAGTGCGGCAGGAGGTATTGTAACTCCGCGGAGGACACGACTGTCCACCCAAAGTGTGGAGAGACTCACGTTTGTGAAAATGAATCAGGCGTGGATTAGTCTGGATTTCAAACCACCAGTTCCTGACACAACTGACTAAATCCGCCATGAATCATGCCTCAAACATGTGCCACTTTCAGGTCTCCTCACACTGCTGGTGTGTTTAATTTTTTGACATAGGGTGCTGGCAGATTACGGGCCTCCTATAGCTGCTGCCAGGCCCCTAATCTGCCATAGGCCCCTATATACCGCCTCCTCATGCTGCTGCTAGGTCCAGAGTCTCTCATGGGTCCCTGTACGGCCTCCCATTGCTGCTGTCTCCATCGCCACACTCTGCTGCCATGTGCCACTTTCAGGTCTCTTCACACTGCTGGTGTGTTAAATTTTTTGACATAGGGTGCAGGCAGATTACGGGCCTCACATAGCTGCTGCCAGGCCCCTAATCTGCCATGGGCCCCTATATACCGCCTCCTCATGCTGCTGCCAAGTCCAGAGTCTGTCATGGTCCCTGTACGGCCTCCCATTGCTGCTGTCTCCATCGCCACACTCTGCTGCCATGTGCCACTTTCAGGTCTCTTCACACTGCTGGTGTGTTTAATTTTTTGACATAGGGTGCAGGCAGATTACGGGCCTCACATAGCTGCTGCCAGGCCCCTAATCTGCCATGGGCCCCTATATACCGCCTCCTCATGCTGCTGCCAAGTCCAGAGTCTGTCATGGTCCCTGTACGGCCTCCCATTGCTGCTGTCTCCATCGCCACACTCTGCTGCCATGTGCCACTTTCAGGTCTCTTCACACTGCTGGTGTGTTAAATTTTTTGACATAGGGTGCAGGCAGATTACGGGCCTCACATAGCTGCTGCCAGGCCCCTAATCTGCCATGGGCCCCTATATACCGCCTCCTCATGCTGCTGCCAAGTCTAGAGTCTCTCATGGGTCCCTGTACGGCCTCCCATTGCTGCTGTCTCCATCGCCACACTCTGCCATGTGCCACTTTCAGGTCTCTTCACACTGCTGGTGTGTTAAATTTTTTGACATAGGGTGCAGGCAGATTACGGGCCTCACATAGCTGCTGCCAGGCCCCTAATCTGCCATGGGCCCCTATATACCGCCTCCTCATGCTGCTGCCAAGTCCAGAGTCTGTCATGGTCCCTGTACGGCCTCCCATTGCTGCTGTCTCCATCGCCACACTCTGCTGCCATGTGCCACTTTCAGGTCTCTTCACACTGCTGGTGTGTTTAATTTTTTGACATAGGGTGCAGGCAGATTACGGGCCTCACATAGCTGCTGCCAGGCCCCTAATCTGCCATGGGCCCCTATATACCGCCTCCTCATGCTGCTGCCAAGTCTAGAGTCTGTCATGGGTCCCTGTACGGCCTCCCATTGCTGCTGTCTCCATCGCCACACTCTGCTGCCATGTGCCACTTTCAGGTCTCTTCACACTGCTGGTGTGTTAAATTTTTTGACATAGGGTGCAGGCAGATTACGGGCCTCACATAGCTGCTGCCAGGCCCCTAATCTGCCATGGGCCCCTATATACCGCCTCCTCATGCTGCTGCCAAGTCTAGAGTCTGTCATGGGTCCCTGTACGGCCTCCCATTGCTGCTGTCTCCATCGCCACACTCTGCTGCCATGTGCCACTTTCAGGTCTCTTCACACTGCTGGTGTGTTAAATTTTTTGACATAGGGTGCAGGCAGATTACGGGCCTCACATAGCTGCTGCCAGGCCCCTAATCTGCCATGGGCCCCTATATACCGCCTCCTCATGCTGCTGCCAAGTCCAGAGTCTGTCATGGTCCCTGTACGGCCTCCCATTGCTGCTGTCTCCATCGCCACACTCTGCTGCCATGTGCCACTTTCAGGTCTCTTCACACTGCTGGTGTGTTTAATTTTTTGACATAGGGTGCAGGCAGATTACGGGCCTCACATAGCTGCTGCCAGGCCCCTAATCTGCCATGGGCCCCTATATACCGCCTCCTCATGCTGCTGCCAAGTCCAGAGTCTGTCATGGTCCCTGTACGGCCTCCCATTGCTGCTGTCTCCATCGCCACACTCTGCTGCCATGTGCCACTTTCAGGTCTCTTCACACTGCTGGTGTGTTTAATTTTTTGACATAGGGTGCAGGCAGATTACGGGCCTCACATAGCTGCTGCCAGGCCCCTAATCTGCCATGGGCCCCTATATACCGCCTCCTCATGCTGCTGCCAAGTCTAGAGTCTGTCATGGGTCCCTGTACGGCCTCCCATTGCTGCTGTCTCCATCGCCACACTCTGCTGCCATGTGCCACTTTCAGGTCTCTTCACACTGCTGGTGTGTTAAATTTTTTGACATAGGGTGCAGGCAGATTACGGGCCTCACATAGCTGCTGCCAGGCCCCTAATCTGCCATGGGCCCCTATATACCGCCTCCTCATGCTGCTGCCAAGTCTAGAGTCTGTCATGGGTCCCTGTACGGCCTCCCATTGCTGCTGTCTCCATCGCCACACTCTGCTGCCATGTGCCACTTTCAGGTCTCTTCACACTGCTGGTGTGTTAAATTTTTTGACATAGGGTGCAGGCAGATTACGGGCCTCACATAGCTGCTGCCAGGCCCCTAATCTGCCATGGGCCCCTATATACCGCCTCCTCATGCTGCTGCCAAGTCCAGAGTCTGTCATGGTCCCTGTACGGCCTCCCATTGCTGCTGTCTCCATCGCCACACTCTGCTGCCATGTGCCACTTTCAGGTCTCTTCACACTGCTGGTGTGTTTAATTTTTTGACATAGGGTGCAGGCAGATTACGGGCCTCACATAGCTGCTGCCAGGCCCCTAATCTGCCATGGGCCCCTATATACCGCCTCCTCATGCTGCTGCCAAGTCTAGAGTCTCTCATGGGTCCCTGTACGGCCTCCCATTGCTGCTGTCTCCATCGCCACACTCTGCCATGTGCCACTTTCAGGTCTCTTCACACTGCTGGTGTGTTAAATTTTTTGACATAGGGTGCAGGCAGATTACGGGCCTCACATAGCTGCTGCCAGGCCCCTAATCTGCCATGGGCCCCTATATACCGCCTCCTCATGCTGCTGCCAAGTCCAGAGTCTGTCATGGTCCCTGTACGGCCTCCCATTGCTGCTGTCTCCATCGCCACACTCTGCTGCCATGTGCCACTTTCAGGTCTCTTCACACTGCTGGTGTGTTTAATTTTTTGACATAGGGTGCAGGCAGATTACGGGCCTCACATAGCTGCTGCCAGGCCCCTAATCTGCCATGGGCCCCTATATACCGCCTCCTCATGCTGCTGCCAAGTCTAGAGTCTGTCATGGGTCCCTGTACGGCCTCCCATTGCTGCTGTCTCCATCGCCACACTCTGCTGCCATGTGCCACTTTCAGGTCTCTTCACACTGCTGGTGTGTTAAATTTTTTGACATAGGGTGCAGGCAGATTACGGGCCTCACATAGCTGCTGCCAGGCCCCTAATCTGCCATGGGCCCCTATATACCGCCTCCTCATGCTGCTGCCAAGTCTAGAGTCTGTCATGGGTCCCTGTACGGCCTCCCATTGCTGCTGTCTCCATCGCCACACTCTGCTGCCATGTGCCACTTTCAGGTCTCTTCACACTGCTGGTGTGTTAAATTTTTTGACATAGGGTGCAGGCAGATTACGGGCCTCACATAGCTGCTGCCAGGCCCCTAATCTGCCATGGGCCCCTATATACCGCCTCCTCATGCTGCTGCCAAGTCCAGAGTCTGTCATGGTCCCTGTACGGCCTCCCATTGCTGCTGTCTCCATCGCCACACTCTGCTGCCATGTGCCACTTTCAGGTCTCTTCACACTGCTGGTGTGTTTAATTTTTTGACATAGGGTGCAGGCAGATTACGGGCCTCACATAGCTGCTGCCAGGCCCCTAATCTGCCATGGGCCCCTATATACCGCCTCCTCATGCTGCTGCCAAGTCCAGAGTCTGTCATGGTCCCTGTACGGCCTCCCATTGCTGCTGTCTCCATCGCCACACTCTGCTGCCATGTGCCACTTTCAGGTCTCTTCACACTGCTGGTGTGTTTAATTTTTTGACATAGGGTGCAGGCAGATTACGGGCCTCACATAGCTGCTGCCAGGCCCCTAATCTGCCATGGGCCCCTATATACCGCCTCCTCATGCTGCTGCCAAGTCCAGAGTCTGTCATGGTCCCTGTACGGCCTCCCATTGCTGCTGTCTCCATCGCCACACTCTGCTGCCATGTGCCACTTTCAGGTCTCTTCACACTGCTGGTGTGTTTAATTTTTTGACATAGGGTGCAGGCAGATTACGGGCCTCACATAGCTGCTGCCAGGCCCCTAATCTGCCATGGGCCCCTATATACCGCCTCCTCATGCTGCTGCCAAGTCCAGAGTCTGTCATGGTCCCTGTACGGCCTCCCATTGCTGCTGTCTCCATCGCCACACTCTGCTGCCATGTGCCACTTTCAGGTCTCTTCACACTGCTGGTGTGTTTAATTTTTTGACATAGGGTGCAGGCAGATTACGGGCCTCACATAGCTGCTGCCAGGCCCCTAATCTGCCATGGGCCCCTATATACCGCCTCCTCATGCTGCTGCCAAGTCCAGAGTCTGTCATGGTCCCTGTACGGCCTCCCATTGCTGCTGTCTCCATCGCCACACTCTGCTGCCATGTGCCACTTTCAGGTCTCTTCACACTGCTGGTGTGTTAAATTTTTTGACATAGGGTGCAGGCAGATTACGGGCCTCACATAGCTGCTGCCAGGCCCCTAATCTGCCATGGGCCCCTATATACCGCCTCCTCATGCTGCTGCCAAGTCTAGAGTCTCTCATGGGTCCCTGTACGGCCTCCCATTGCTGCTGTCTCCATCGCCACACTCTGCCATGTGCCACTTTCAGGTCTCTTCACACTGCTGGTGTGTTAAATTTTTTGACATAGGGTGCAGGCAGATTACGGGCCTCACATAGCTGCTGCCAGGCCCCTAATCTGCCATGGGCCCCTATATACCGCCTCCTCATGCTGCTGCCAAGTCCAGAGTCTGTCATGGTCCCTGTACGGCCTCCCATTGCTGCTGTCTCCATCGCCACACTCTGCTGCCATGTGCCACTTTCAGGTCTCTTCACACTGCTGGTGTGTTTAATTTTTTGACATAGGGTGCAGGCAGATTACGGGCCTCACATAGCTGCTGCCAGGCCCCTAATCTGCCATGGGCCCCTATATACCGCCTCCTCATGCTGCTGCCAAGTCTAGAGTCTGTCATGGGTCCCTGTACGGCCTCCCATTGCTGCTGTCTCCATCGCCACACTCTGCTGCCATGTGCCACTTTCAGGTCTCTTCACACTGCTGGTGTGTTAAATTTTTTGACATAGGGTGCAGGCAGATTACGGGCCTCACATAGCTGCTGCCAGGCCCCTAATCTGCCATGGGCCCCTATATACCGCCTCCTCATGCTGCTGCCAAGTCTAGAGTCTGTCATGGGTCCCTGTACGGCCTCCCATTGCTGCTGTCTCCATCGCCACACTCTGCTGCCATGTGCCACTTTCAGGTCTCTTCACACTGCTGGTGTGTTAAATTTTTTGACATAGGGTGCAGGCAGATTACGGGCCTCACATAGCTGCTGCCAGGCCCCTAATCTGCCATGGGCCCCTATATACCGCCTCCTCATGCTGCTGCCAAGTCCAGAGTCTGTCATGGTCCCTGTACGGCCTCCCATTGCTGCTGTCTCCATCGCCACACTCTGCTGCCATGTGCCACTTTCAGGTCTCTTCACACTGCTGGTGTGTTTAATTTTTTGACATAGGGTGCAGGCAGATTACGGGCCTCACATAGCTGCTGCCAGGCCCCTAATCTGCCATGGGCCCCTATATACCGCCTCCTCATGCTGCTGCCAAGTCCAGAGTCTGTCATGGTCCCTGTACGGCCTCCCATTGCTGCTGTCTCCATCGCCACACTCTGCTGCCATGTGCCACTTTCAGGTCTCTTCACACTGCTGGTGTGTTTAATTTTTTGACATAGGGTGCAGGCAGATTACGGGCCTCACATAGCTGCTGCCAGGCCCCTAATCTGCCATGGGCCCCTATATACCGCCTCCTCATGCTGCTGCCAAGTCCAGAGTCTGTCATGGGTCCCTGTACGGCCTCCCATTGCTGCTGTCTCCATCGCCACACTCTGCTGCCATGTGCCACTTTCAGGTCTCTTCACACTGCTGGTGTGTTAAATTTTTTGACATAGGGTGCAGGCAGATTACGGGCCTCACATAGCTGCTGCCAGGCCCCTAATCTGCCATGGGCCCCTATATACCGCCTCCTCATGCTGCTGCCAAGTCTAGAGTCTGTCATGGGTCCCTGTACGGCCTCCCATTGCTGCTGTCTCCATCGCCACACTCTGCTGCCATGTGCCACTTTCAGGTCTCTTCACACTGCTGGTGTGTTAAATTTTTTGACATAGGGTGCAGGCAGATTACGGGCCTCACATAGCTGCTGCCAGGCCCCTAATCTGCCATGGGCCCCTATATACCGCCTCCTCATGCTGCTGCCAAGTCCAGAGTCTGTCATGGTCCCTGTACGGCCTCCCATTGCTGCTGTCTCCATCGCCACACTCTGCTGCCATGTGCCACTTTCAGGTCTCTTCACACTGCTGGTGTGTTTAATTTTTTGACATAGGGTGCAGGCAGATTACGGGCCTCACATAGCTGCTGCCAGGCCCCTAATCTGCCATGGGCCCCTATATACCGCCTCCTCATGCTGCTGCCAAGTCTAGAGTCTCTCATGGGTCCCTGTACGGCCTCCCATTGCTGCTGTCTCCATCGCCACACTCTGCCATGTGCCACTTTCAGGTCTCTTCACACTGCTGGTGTGTTAAATTTTTTGACATAGGGTGCAGGCAGATTACGGGCCTCACATAGCTGCTGCCAGGCCCCTAATCTGCCATGGGCCCCTATATACCGCCTCCTCATGCTGCTGCCAAGTCCAGAGTCTGTCATGGTCCCTGTACGGCCTCCCATTGCTGCTGTCTCCATCGCCACACTCTGCTGCCATGTGCCACTTTCAGGTCTCTTCACACTGCTGGTGTGTTTAATTTTTTGACATAGGGTGCAGGCAGATTACGGGCCTCACATAGCTGCTGCCAGGCCCCTAATCTGCCATGGGCCCCTATATACCGCCTCCTCATGCTGCTGCCAAGTCTAGAGTCTGTCATGGGTCCCTGTACGGCCTCCCATTGCTGCTGTCTCCATCGCCACACTCTGCTGCCATGTGCCACTTTCAGGTCTCTTCACACTGCTGGTGTGTTAAATTTTTTGACATAGGGTGCAGGCAGATTACGGGCCTCACATAGCTGCTGCCAGGCCCCTAATCTGCCATGGGCCCCTATATACCGCCTCCTCATGCTGCTGCCAAGTCTAGAGTCTGTCATGGGTCCCTGTACGGCCTCCCATTGCTGCTGTCTCCATCGCCACACTCTGCTGCCATGTGCCACTTTCAGGTCTCTTCACACTGCTGGTGTGTTAAATTTTTTGACATAGGGTGCAGGCAGATTACGGGCCTCACATAGCTGCTGCCAGGCCCCTAATCTGCCATGGGCCCCTATATACCGCCTCCTCATGCTGCTGCCAAGTCCAGAGTCTGTCATGGTCCCTGTACGGCCTCCCATTGCTGCTGTCTCCATCGCCACACTCTGCTGCCATGTGCCACTTTCAGGTCTCTTCACACTGCTGGTGTGTTTAATTTTTTGACATAGGGTGCAGGCAGATTACGGGCCTCACATAGCTGCTGCCAGGCCCCTAATCTGCCATGGGCCCCTATATACCGCCTCCTCATGCTGCTGCCAAGTCCAGAGTCTGTCATGGTCCCTGTACGGCCTCCCATTGCTGCTGTCTCCATCGCCACACTCTGCTGCCATGTGCCACTTTCAGGTCTCTTCACACTGCTGGTGTGTTTAATTTTTTGACATAGGGTGCAGGCAGATTACGGGCCTCACATAGCTGCTGCCAGGCCCCTAATCTGCCATGGGCCCCTATATACCGCCTCCTCATGCTGCTGCCAAGTCCAGAGTCTGTCATGGTCCCTGTACGGCCTCCCATTGCTGCTGTCTCCATCGCCACACTCTGCTGCCATGTGCCACTTTCAGGTCTCTTCACACTGCTGGTGTGTTAAATTTTTTGACATAGGGTGCAGGCAGATTACGGGCCTCACATAGCTGCTGCCAGGCCCCTAATCTGCCATGGGCCCCTATATACCGCCTCCTCATGCTGCTGCCAAGTCCAGAGTCTGTCATGGTCCCTGTACGGCCTCCCATTGCTGCTGTCTCCATCGCCACACTCTGCTGCCATGTGCCACTTTCAGGTCTCTTCACACTGCTGGTGTGTTTAATTTTTTGACATAGGGTGCAGGCAGATTACGGGCCTCACATAGCTGCTGCCAGGCCCCTAATCTGCCATGGGCCCCTATATACCGCCTCCTCATGCTGCTGCCAAGTCCAGAGTCTGTCATGGTCCCTGTACGGCCTCCCATTGCTGCTGTCTCCATCGCCACACTCTGCTGCCATGTGCCACTTTCAGGTCTCTTCACACTGCTGGTGTGTTAAATTTTTTGACATAGGGTGCAGGCAGATTACGGGCCTCACATAGCTGCTGCCAGGCCCCTAATCTGCCATGGGCCCCTATATACCGCCTCCTCATGCTGCTGCCAAGTCTAGAGTCTCTCATGGGTCCCTGTACGGCCTCCCATTGCTGCTGTCTCCATCGCCACACTCTGCCATGTGCCACTTTCAGGTCTCTTCACACTGCTGGTGTGTTAAATTTTTTGACATAGGGTGCAGGCAGATTACGGGCCTCACATAGCTGCTGCCAGGCCCCTAATCTGCCATGGGCCCCTATATACCGCCTCCTCATGCTGCTGCCAAGTCCAGAGTCTGTCATGGTCCCTGTACGGCCTCCCATTGCTGCTGTCTCCATCGCCACACTCTGCTGCCATGTGCCACTTTCAGGTCTCTTCACACTGCTGGTGTGTTTAATTTTTTGACATAGGGTGCAGGCAGATTACGGGCCTCACATAGCTGCTGCCAGGCCCCTAATCTGCCATGGGCCCCTATATACCGCCTCCTCATGCTGCTGCCAAGTCTAGAGTCTGTCATGGGTCCCTGTACGGCCTCCCATTGCTGCTGTCTCCATCGCCACACTCTGCTGCCATGTGCCACTTTCAGGTCTCTTCACACTGCTGGTGTGTTAAATTTTTTGACATAGGGTGCAGGCAGATTACGGGCCTCACATAGCTGCTGCCAGGCCCCTAATCTGCCATGGGCCCCTATATACCGCCTCCTCATGCTGCTGCCAAGTCTAGAGTCTGTCATGGGTCCCTGTACGGCCTCCCATTGCTGCTGTCTCCATCGCCACACTCTGCTGCCATGTGCCACTTTCAGGTCTCTTCACACTGCTGGTGTGTTAAATTTTTTGACATAGGGTGCAGGCAGATTACGGGCCTCACATAGCTGCTGCCAGGCCCCTAATCTGCCATGGGCCCCTATATACCGCCTCCTCATGCTGCTGCCAAGTCTAGAGTCTGTCATGGGTCCCTGTACGGCCTCCCATTGCTGCTGTCTCCATCGCAACACTCTGCTGCCATGTGCCACTTTCAGGTCTCTTCACACTGCTGGTGTGTTAAATTTTTTGACATAGGGTGCAGGCAGATTACGGGCCTCACATAGCTGCTGCCAGGCCCCTAATCTGCCATGGGCCCCTATATACCGCCTCCTCATGCTGCTGCCAAGTCCAGAGTCTCTCATGGGTCCCTGTACGGCCTCCCATTGCTGCTGTCTCCATCGCCACACTCTGCTGCCATGTGCCACTTTCAGGTCTCTTCACACTGCTGGTGTGTTAAATTTTTTGACATAGGGTGCAGGCAGATTACGGGCCTCACATAGCTGCTGCCAGGCCCCTAATCTGCCATGGGCCCCTATATACCGCCTCCTCATGCTGCTGCCAAGTCCAGAGTCTGTCATGGGTCCCTGTACGGCCTCCCATTGCTGCTGTCTCCATCGCCACACTCTGCTGCCATGTGCCACTTTCAGGTCTCTTCACACTGCTGGTGTGTTAAATTTTTTGACATAGGGTGCAGGCAGATTACGGGCCTCACATAGCTGCTGCCAGGCCCCTAATCTGCCATGGGCCCCTATATACCGCCTCCTCATGCTGCTGCCAAGTCTAGAGTCTCTCATGGGTCCCTGTACGGCCTCCCATTGCTGCTGTCTCCATCGCCACACTCTGCTGCCATGTGCCACTTTCAGGTCTCTTCACACTGCTGGTGTGTTAAATTTTTTGACATAGGGTGCAGGCAGATTACGGGCCTCACATAGCTGCTGCCAGGCCCCTAATCTGCCATGGGCCCCTATATACCGCCTCCTCATGCTGCTGCCAAGTCTAGAGTCTCTCATGGGTCCCTGTACGGCCTCCCATTGCTGCTGTCTCCATCGCCACACTCTGCTGCCATGTGCCACTTTCAGGTCTCTTCACACTGCTGGTGTGTTAAATTTTTTGACATAGGGTGCAGGCAGATTACGGGCCTCACATAGCTGCTGCCAGGCCCCTAATCTGCCATAGGCCCCTATATACCGCCTCCTCATGCTGCTGCCAGGTCCAGAGTCTCTCATGGGTGCCTGTACGGCCTCCCATTGCTGCTGTCTCCATCGCCACACTCTGCCATGTGCCACTTTCAGGTCTCCTCACACTGCTGGTGTGTTGAATTTTTTGACATAGGGTGCTGGCAGATTACGGGCCTCCTATAGCTGCTGCCAGGCCCCTAATCTGCCATAGGCCCCTATATACCGCCTCCTCATGCTGCTGCCAGGTCCAGAGTCTCTCATGGGTCCCTGTACGGCCTCCCATTGCTGCTGTCTCCATCGCCACACTCTGCCATGTGCCACTTTCAGGTCTCCTCACACACTGCTGGTGTGTTCAATTTTTTGACATAGGGTGCTGGCAGATTACGGGCCTCCTATAGCTGCTGCCAGGCCCCTAATCTGCCATAGGCCCCTATATACCGCCTCCTCATGCTGCTGCCAGGTCCAGAGTCTCTCATGGGTCCCTGTACGGCCTCCCATTGCTGCTTTCTCCATCGCCACACTCTGCCATGTGCCACTTTCAGGTCTCCTCACACACTGCTGGTGTGTTGAATTTTTTGACATAGGGTGCTGGCAGATTACGGGCCTCCCATAGCTGCTGCCAGGCCCCTAATCTGCCATGGGCCCCTATATACCGCCTCCTCATGCTGCTGCCAAGTCCAGAGTCTGTCATGGGTCCCTGTACGGCCTCCCATTGCTGCTGTCTCCATCGCCACACTCTGCCATGTGCCACTTTCAGGTCTCCTCACACACTGCTGGTGTGTAGAATTTTTTGACATAGGGTGCTGGCAGATTACGGGCCTCCCATAGCTGCTGCCAGGCCCCTAATCTGCCATGGGCCCCTATATACCGCCTCCTCATGCTGCTGCCAAGTCCAGAGTCTGTCATGGGTCCCTGTACGGCCTCCCATTGCTGCTGTCTCCATCGCCACACTCTGCCATGTGCCACTTTCAGGTCTCCTCACACTGCTGGTGTGTTGAATTTTTTGACATAGGGTGCTGGCAGATTACGGGCCTCCTATAGCTGCTGCCAGGCCCCTAATCTGCCATGGGCCCCTATATACCGCCTCCTCATGCTGTGACGTTGCAACAAGGTGGAATTCAACCCTACATATGTTAGACCGCCTTTACGAACAGCAAAAGGCCATCACAGATTTCCTGAGGTTAAAAGCAGATAAAGGTACTCCCTGTGTAACTTAGATGTCAGCCATTGGCAGCTCATGCGTGACACCTGCGCTTGCTCAGGCCCTTTGAGGAGGCCACGCTATTCGTGAGTCGGCAGGACTATGGGATGAACGACGTCATTCCTCTGTTGCACGTCCTGGAACAAATGCTGTTAACAATGGCTGGTCAGGGTGCGGTAGACGTGGCGCACAGATCTCAACGCCACATGGCCCCTGTGGGGGCAGGACTGGAAGAAGAGGAGGAGGTAGAGGAGGACATTGGTGCTCAGGAATTATTGAGTGAAATGGGTGGTTTTTCCACTCAGCGGACAGGAGTGGAGGAGCAGGAGCATCTGGTAGAGGAGGAGGAAGAGGAGACAGAGGACCTAGACGCACCGTGGCAGTATGCTGTGGAGATGGAGGCAGGGAGTCCCTCGCATTCCTTGGCACAAATGGCCCATAGCATGCTCGGTTGCTTGCGTAGCGACAGCCGAATAATAACCATCAGACAGAGGGATGACTTTTGGCTGTCCACCTTGTTGGACCCTCGCTACCGTTCAAAAATGGTGGCCTTTTTCACACCTGCTGAGAGGGAGGCCAAAATAACGTACTATAAAAAACACCTATGTAGTCAGCTGGTCTCTGCCTGTCTGCGCCAACGTCCATCCTCAGACACTGTGGGCCCTGTGCGCTCGTGTTCCGCTGCCATGGCAGCAGGGGAGGGGTGGGGTGGTAGGAGCAGTGGCAGCTCCACCAGCAGCGGCTGCCTCAGTCTGCAGTCGATGATGAGTAGCTTTCTTCACCAGCGCAGTGAGGAAACTACTAACCAGCCGCAGCAGCAGCAGCAGCATCAGGTGGACCTGGAGCAGGACCTCAAACAACAGGCTTAGGCCTACTTGGACAGCACCCTGCCAACCGAGGTAGACAATCCCCTTGACTACTGGGCAACGAAACTTGACCTTTGGCCCCAACTAGCTGAATTTGCCCTTGAAAGGCTGTCATGCCCGGCCAGTAGCGTGGCATCGGAGCGCGTGTTTAGTGCGGCAGGAGGTATTGCAACTCCGCGGAGGACACGACTGTCCACCCAAAGTGTGGAGAGACTCACGTTTGTGAAAATGAATCAGGCGTGGATTAGTCTGGATTTCAAACCACCAGTTCCTGACACAACTGACTAAATCCGCCATGAATCATGCCCCAAACATGTGCCACTTTCAGGTCTCCTCACACTGCTGGTGTGTTCCATTTTTTGTCATAGGGTGCTGGCAGATTACGGGCCTCCCATAGCTGCTGCCAGGCCCCTAATCTGCCATGGGCCCCTATACCGCCTCCTCATGCTGCTGCCAAGTCCAGAGTCTCTCATGGGTCCCTGTACGGCCTCCCATTGCTGCTGCCTCCATCGCCACACTCTGCCATGTGCCACTTTCAGGTCTCCTCACACTGCTGGTGTGTTCCATTTTTTGTCATAGGGTGCTGGCAGATTACGGGCCTCCCATAGCTGCTGCCAGGCCCCTAATCTGCCATGGGCCCCTATACCGCCTCCTCATGCTGCTGCCAGGTCCAGAGTCTCTCATGGGTCCCTGTACGGCCTCCCATTGCTGCTGTCTCCATCGCCACACTCTGCCATGTGCCACTTTCAGGTCTCCTCACACTGCTGGTGGGTTCCATTTTTTGTCATAGGGTGCTGGCAGATTACGGGCCTCCCATAGCTGCTGCCAGGCCCGTAATCTGCCATGGGCCCCCGTACCGACTCCTCATGCTGCTGCCAGGCCCGTAATCTGTCATGGGCCCCTGTTGTCGCTTGTTGGCATATTCCGCTCGTTCAGATGCTCCTTCTCCTGCTACTCCTCTTCACGGATTCCGTCAGCAGTCTTTCTTGGAATCCGTTTCCAAGAGACAACAGTTTGCGAGCACGCACCCGACGGTGCAGAAGCTGAACGTCCTCCTGTCCAAGTTGCTGCTGCCAGGCTCGTAATCTGTCATGCGCCCCTGTACCGCCTCCTCATGCTGCTGCCAGGTCCAGAGTGTGTCATGGGCCCCCGTACCGACTCCTCATGCTGCTGCCAGGCCCGTAATCTGTCATGGGCCCCTGTACCGCCTCCCCATGCTGCTGCCAGGTCCAGAGTGTGTCATGGGTCCCTGTACGGCCTCCCATTGCTGCTGCCAGGCCCGTAATCTGCCATGGGCCCCTGTACCGACTCCTCATGCTGCTGCCAGGCCCGTAATCTGTCATGGGCCCCTGTACCGCCTCCTCATGCTGCTGCCAAGTCCAGAGTCTGTCATGGTCCCTGTACGGCCTCCCATTGCTGCTGTCTCCATCGCCACACTCTGCTGCCATGTGCCACTTTCAGGTCTCTTCACACTGCTGGTGTGTTTAATTTTTTGACATAGGGTGCAGGCAGATTACGGGCCTCACATAGCTGCTGCCAGGCCCCTAATCTGCCATGGGCCCCTATATACCGCCTCCTCATGCTGCTGCCAAGTCTAGAGTCTCTCATGGGTCCCTGTACGGCCTCCCATTGCTGCTGTCTCCATCGCCACACTCTGCCATGTGCCACTTTCAGGTCTCTTCACACTGCTGGTGTGTTAAATTTTTTGACATAGGGTGCAGGCAGATTACGGGCCTCACATAGCTGCTGCCAGGCCCCTAATCTGCCATGGGCCCCTATATACCGCCTCCTCATGCTGCTGCCAAGTCCAGAGTCTGTCATGGTCCCTGTACGGCCTCCCATTGCTGCTGTCTCCATCGCCACACTCTGCTGCCATGTGCCACTTTCAGGTCTCTTCACACTGCTGGTGTGTTTAATTTTTTGACATAGGGTGCAGGCAGATTACGGGCCTCACATAGCTGCTGCCAGGCCCCTAATCTGCCATGGGCCCCTATATACCGCCTCCTCATGCTGCTGCCAAGTCTAGAGTCTGTCATGGGTCCCTGTACGGCCTCCCATTGCTGCTGTCTCCATCGCCACACTCTGCTGCCATGTGCCACTTTCAGGTCTCTTCACACTGCTGGTGTGTTAAATTTTTTGACATAGGGTGCAGGCAGATTACGGGCCTCACATAGCTGCTGCCAGGCCCCTAATCTGCCATGGGCCCCTATATACCGCCTCCTCATGCTGCTGCCAAGTCTAGAGTCTGTCATGGGTCCCTGTACGGCCTCCCATTGCTGCTGTCTCCATCGCCACACTCTGCTGCCATGTGCCACTTTCAGGTCTCTTCACACTGCTGGTGTGTTAAATTTTTTGACATAGGGTGCAGGCAGATTACGGGCCTCACATAGCTGCTGCCAGGCCCCTAATCTGCCATGGGCCCCTATATACCGCCTCCTCATGCTGCTGCCAAGTCCAGAGTCTGTCATGGTCCCTGTACGGCCTCCCATTGCTGCTGTCTCCATCGCCACACTCTGCTGCCATGTGCCACTTTCAGGTCTCTTCACACTGCTGGTGTGTTTAATTTTTTGACATAGGGTGCAGGCAGATTACGGGCCTCACATAGCTGCTGCCAGGCCCCTAATCTGCCATGGGCCCCTATATACCGCCTCCTCATGCTGCTGCCAAGTCCAGAGTCTGTCATGGTCCCTGTACGGCCTCCCATTGCTGCTGTCTCCATCGCCACACTCTGCTGCCATGTGCCACTTTCAGGTCTCTTCACACTGCTGGTGTGTTTAATTTTTTGACATAGGGTGCAGGCAGATTACGGGCCTCACATAGCTGCTGCCAGGCCCCTAATCTGCCATGGGCCCCTATATACCGCCTCCTCATGCTGCTGCCAAGTCCAGAGTCTGTCATGGTCCCTGTACGGCCTCCCATTGCTGCTGTCTCCATCGCCACACTCTGCTGCCATGTGCCACTTTCAGGTCTCTTCACACTGCTGGTGTGTTTAATTTTTTGACATAGGGTGCAGGCAGATTACGGGCCTCACATAGCTGCTGCCAGGCCCCTAATCTGCCATGGGCCCCTATATACCGCCTCCTCATGCTGCTGCCAAGTCCAGAGTCTGTCATGGTCCCTGTACGGCCTCCCATTGCTGCTGTCTCCATCGCCACACTCTGCTGCCATGTGCCACTTTCAGGTCTCTTCACACTGCTGGTGTGTTTAATTTTTTGACATAGGGTGCAGGCAGATTACGGGCCTCACATAGCTGCTGCCAGGCCCCTAATCTGCCATGGGCCCCTATATACCGCCTCCTCATGCTGCTGCCAAGTCCAGAGTCTGTCATGGTCCCTGTACGGCCTCCCATTGCTGCTGTCTCCATCGCCACACTCTGCTGCCATGTGCCACTTTCAGGTCTCTTCACACTGCTGGTGTGTTAAATTTTTTGACATAGGGTGCAGGCAGATTACGGGCCTCACATAGCTGCTGCCAGGCCCCTAATCTGCCATGGGCCCCTATATACCGCCTCCTCATGCTGCTGCCAAGTCTAGAGTCTCTCATGGGTCCCTGTACGGCCTCCCATTGCTGCTGTCTCCATCGCCACACTCTGCCATGTGCCACTTTCAGGTCTCTTCACACTGCTGGTGTGTTAAATTTTTTGACATAGGGTGCAGGCAGATTACGGGCCTCACATAGCTGCTGCCAGGCCCCTAATCTGCCATGGGCCCCTATATACCGCCTCCTCATGCTGCTGCCAAGTCCAGAGTCTGTCATGGTCCCTGTACGGCCTCCCATTGCTGCTGTCTCCATCGCCACACTCTGCTGCCATGTGCCACTTTCAGGTCTCTTCACACTGCTGGTGTGTTTAATTTTTTGACATAGGGTGCAGGCAGATTACGGGCCTCACATAGCTGCTGCCAGGCCCCTAATCTGCCATGGGCCCCTATATACCGCCTCCTCATGCTGCTGCCAAGTCTAGAGTCTGTCATGGGTCCCTGTACGGCCTCCCATTGCTGCTGTCTCCATCGCCACACTCTGCTGCCATGTGCCACTTTCAGGTCTCTTCACACTGCTGGTGTGTTAAATTTTTTGACATAGGGTGCAGGCAGATTACGGGCCTCACATAGCTGCTGCCAGGCCCCTAATCTGCCATGGGCCCCTATATACCGCCTCCTCATGCTGCTGCCAAGTCTAGAGTCTGTCATGGGTCCCTGTACGGCCTCCCATTGCTGCTGTCTCCATCGCCACACTCTGCTGCCATGTGCCACTTTCAGGTCTCTTCACACTGCTGGTGTGTTAAATTTTTTGACATAGGGTGCAGGCAGATTACGGGCCTCACATAGCTGCTGCCAGGCCCCTAATCTGCCATGGGCCCCTATATACCGCCTCCTCATGCTGCTGCCAAGTCTAGAGTCTGTCATGGGTCCCTGTACGGCCTCCCATTGCTGCTGTCTCCATCGCAACACTCTGCTGCCATGTGCCACTTTCAGGTCTCTTCACACTGCTGGTGTGTTAAATTTTTTGACATAGGGTGCAGGCAGATTACGGGCCTCACATAGCTGCTGCCAGGCCCCTAATCTGCCATGGGCCCCTATATACCGCCTCCTCATGCTGCTGCCAAGTCCAGAGTCTCTCATGGGTCCCTGTACGGCCTCCCATTGCTGCTGTCTCCATCGCCACACTCTGCTGCCATGTGCCACTTTCAGGTCTCTTCACACTGCTGGTGTGTTAAATTTTTTGACATAGGGTGCAGGCAGATTACGGGCCTCACATAGCTGCTGCCAGGCCCCTAATCTGCCATGGGCCCCTATATACCGCCTCCTCATGCTGCTGCCAAGTCCAGAGTCTGTCATGGGTCCCTGTACGGCCTCCCATTGCTGCTGTCTCCATCGCCACACTCTGCTGCCATGTGCCACTTTCAGGTCTCTTCACACTGCTGGTGTGTTAAATTTTTTGACATAGGGTGCAGGCAGATTACGGGCCTCACATAGCTGCTGCCAGGCCCCTAATCTGCCATGGGCCCCTATATACCGCCTCCTCATGCTGCTGCCAAGTCTAGAGTCTCTCATGGGTCCCTGTACGGCCTCCCATTGCTGCTGTCTCCATCGCCACACTCTGCTGCCATGTGCCACTTTCAGGTCTCTTCACACTGCTGGTGTGTTAAATTTTTTGACATAGGGTGCAGGCAGATTACGGGCCTCACATAGCTGCTGCCAGGCCCCTAATCTGCCATGGGCCCCTATATACCGCCTCCTCATGCTGCTGCCAAGTCTAGAGTCTCTCATGGGTCCCTGTACGGCCTCCCATTGCTGCTGTCTCCATCGCCACACTCTGCTGCCATGTGCCACTTTCAGGTCTCTTCACACTGCTGGTGTGTTAAATTTTTTGACATAGGGTGCAGGCAGATTACGGGCCTCACATAGCTGCTGCCAGGCCCCTAATCTGCCATAGGCCCCTATATACCGCCTCCTCATGCTGCTGCCAGGTCCAGAGTCTCTCATGGGTGCCTGTACGGCCTCCCATTGCTGCTGTCTCCATCGCCACACTCTGCCATGTGCCACTTTCAGGTCTCCTCACACTGCTGGTGTGTTGAATTTTTTGACATAGGGTGCTGGCAGATTACGGGCCTCCTATAGCTGCTGCCAGGCCCCTAATCTGCCATAGGCCCCTATATACCGCCTCCTCATGCTGCTGCCAGGTCCAGAGTCTCTCATGGGTCCCTGTACGGCCTCCCATTGCTGCTGTCTCCATCGCCACACTCTGCCATGTGCCACTTTCAGGTCTCCTCACACACTGCTGGTGTGTTCAATTTTTTGACATAGGGTGCTGGCAGATTACGGGCCTCCTATAGCTGCTGCCAGGCCCCTAATCTGCCATAGGCCCCTATATACCGCCTCCTCATGCTGCTGCCAGGTCCAGAGTCTCTCATGGGTCCCTGTACGGCCTCCCATTGCTGCTTTCTCCATCGCCACACTCTGCCATGTGCCACTTTCAGGTCTCCTCACACACTGCTGGTGTGTTGAATTTTTTGACATAGGGTGCTGGCAGATTACGGGCCTCCCATAGCTGCTGCCAGGCCCCTAATCTGCCATGGGCCCCTATATACCGCCTCCTCATGCTGCTGCCAAGTCCAGAGTCTGTCATGGGTCCCTGTACGGCCTCCCATTGCTGCTGTCTCCATCGCCACACTCTGCCATGTGCCACTTTCAGGTCTCCTCACACACTGCTGGTGTGTAGAATTTTTTGACATAGGGTGCTGGCAGATTACGGGCCTCCCATAGCTGCTGCCAGGCCCCTAATCTGCCATGGGCCCCTATATACCGCCTCCTCATGCTGCTGCCAAGTCCAGAGTCTGTCATGGGTCCCTGTACGGCCTCCCATTGCTGCTGTCTCCATCGCCACACTCTGCCATGTGCCACTTTCAGGTCTCCTCACACTGCTGGTGTGTTGAATTTTTTGACATAGGGTGCTGGCAGATTACGGGCCTCCTATAGCTGCTGCCAGGCCCCTAATCTGCCATGGGCCCCTATATACCGCCTCCTCATGCTGTGACGTTGCAACAAGGTGGAATTCAACCCTACATATGTTAGACCGCCTTTACGAACAGCAAAAGGCCATCACAGATTTCCTGAGGTTAAAAGCAGATAAAGGTACTCCCTGTGTAACTTAGATGTCAGCCATTGGCAGCTCATGCGTGACACCTGCGCTTGCTCAGGCCCTTTGAGGAGGCCACGCTATTCGTGAGTCGGCAGGACTATGGGATGAACGACGTCATTCCTCTGTTGCACGTCCTGGAACAAATGCTGTTAACAATGGCTGGTCAGGGTGCGGTAGACGTGGCGCACAGATCTCAACGCCACATGGCCCCTGTGGGGGCAGGACTGGAAGAAGAGGAGGAGGTAGAGGAGGACATTGGTGCTCAGGAATTATTGAGTGAAATGGGTGGTTTTTCCACTCAGCGGACAGGAGTGGAGGAGCAGGAGCATCTGGTAGAGGAGGAGGAAGAGGAGACAGAGGACCTAGACGCACCGTGGCAGTATGCTGTGGAGATGGAGGCAGGGAGTCCCTCGCATTCCTTGGCACAAATGGCCCATAGCATGCTCGGTTGCTTGCGTAGCGACAGCCGAATAATAACCATCAGACAGAGGGATGACTTTTGGCTGTCCACCTTGTTGGACCCTCGCTACCGTTCAAAAATGGTGGCCTTTTTCACACCTGCTGAGAGGGAGGCCAAAATAACGTACTATAAAAAACACCTATGTAGTCAGCTGGTCTCTGCCTGTCTGCGCCAACGTCCATCCTCAGACACTGTGGGCCCTGTGCGCTCGTGTTCCGCTGCCATGGCAGCAGGGGAGGGGTGGGGTGGTAGGAGCAGTGGCAGCTCCACCAGCAGCGGCTGCCTCAGTCTGCAGTCGATGATGAGTAGCTTTCTTCACCAGCGCAGTGAGGAAACTACTAACCAGCCGCAGCAGCAGCAGCAGCATCAGGTGGACCTGGAGCAGGACCTCAAACAACAGGCTTAGGCCTACTTGGACAGCACCCTGCCAACCGAGGTAGACAATCCCCTTGACTACTGGGCAACGAAACTTGACCTTTGGCCCCAACTAGCTGAATTTGCCCTTGAAAGGCTGTCATGCCCGGCCAGTAGCGTGGCATCGGAGCGCGTGTTTAGTGCGGCAGGAGGTATTGCAACTCCGCGGAGGACACGACTGTCCACCCAAAGTGTGGAGAGACTCACGTTTGTGAAAATGAATCAGGCGTGGATTAGTCTGGATTTCAAACCACCAGTTCCTGACACAACTGACTAAATCCGCCATGAATCATGCCCCAAACATGTGCCACTTTCAGGTCTCCTCACACTGCTGGTGTGTTCCATTTTTTGTCATAGGGTGCTGGCAGATTACGGGCCTCCCATAGCTGCTGCCAGGCCCCTAATCTGCCATGGGCCCCTATACCGCCTCCTCATGCTGCTGCCAAGTCCAGAGTCTCTCATGGGTCCCTGTACGGCCTCCCATTGCTGCTGCCTCCATCGCCACACTCTGCCATGTGCCACTTTCAGGTCTCCTCACACTGCTGGTGTGTTCCATTTTTTGTCATAGGGTGCTGGCAGATTACGGGCCTCCCATAGCTGCTGCCAGGCCCCTAATCTGCCATGGGCCCCTATACCGCCTCCTCATGCTGCTGCCAGGTCCAGAGTCTCTCATGGGTCCCTGTACGGCCTCCCATTGCTGCTGTCTCCATCGCCACACTCTGCCATGTGCCACTTTCAGGTCTCCTCACACTGCTGGTGGGTTCCATTTTTTGTCATAGGGTGCTGGCAGATTACGGGCCTCCCATAGCTGCTGCCAGGCCCGTAATCTGCCATGGGCCCCCGTACCGACTCCTCATGCTGCTGCCAGGCCCGTAATCTGTCATGGGCCCCTGTTGTCGCTTGTTGGCATATTCCGCTCGTTCAGATGCTCCTTCTCCTGCTACTCCTCTTCACGGATTCCGTCAGCAGTCTTTCTTGGAATCCGTTTCCAAGAGACAACAGTTTGCGAGCACGCACCCGACGGTGCAGAAGCTGAACGTCCTCCTGTCCAAGTTGCTGCTGCCAGGCTCGTAATCTGTCATGCGCCCCTGTACCGCCTCCTCATGCTGCTGCCAGGTCCAGAGTGTGTCATGGGCCCCCGTACCGACTCCTCATGCTGCTGCCAGGCCCGTAATCTGTCATGGGCCCCTGTACCGCCTCCCCATGCTGCTGCCAGGTCCAGAGTGTGTCATGGGTCCCTGTACGGCCTCCCATTGCTGCTGCCAGGCCCGTAATCTGCCATGGGCCCCTGTACCGACTCCTCATGCTGCTGCCAGGCCCGTAATCTGTCATGGGCCCCTGTACCGCCTCCTCATGCTGCTGCCAGGTCCAGAGTGTGTCATGGGTCCCTGTACGGCCTCCCATTGCTGCTGTCTCTATCGCCACACTCTGCCATGTGCCACTTTCAGGTCTCCTCACACTGCTGGTGGTTTCCATTTTTGTCATAGGGTGCTGTATGGCCTCCCATTGCTGCTGCCTCCACCGCCACACTGTGGCTCCACACTCTGGTTTTGGCCCCGTGACTGCCCAAATGATTGAAGTGTGCGGTGATTCTAAGATCGACGGCACTCATCTGCATGTCATACTGACTGACAGTATTATTTCTCTTCCCCAGCAGACTCCAAGGGCATTTAAATTAAAGGTACAGTGTTCTGCACTAATATTAAGTCTCTCTGAAGCCTAGAAACACCCTTTTTTAAGTTAAATTCACAGCGAATTTATTCGACTCGAATCGAATATTGTCCACGAATTCGCCGAATCAGTCGAATCGAATTTTTCATTTCTTCGCTCATCTCTAATTCCCACCAAATACGATACACTGTCCCCACTTCCCCACACCCTCGCCAACACCACTGTGATTTCTCCCCACTAATCTTACTTTCTACTCTCGGTGTAATGTGCCATCTTGTCAAACATTTATAATTTATTTCTACATCCCTCAAACTTACATTTTCGTGAACTAATCTATTTATTTTCCTTTGTTTTTCTTCATCTAATACCACTCCCATATCTCTTTCCCATTTTACTATGTGCATTAGTTTTGTGTTTGTGTCTAATTCTGTAAGAATTCTATATACTTTGGCTGTTCCGTGTTTCCCATCCCCCCGTGTGTTCAACAACCTTTCAAACAAATTCCAATCCTTTTTCATTCTCAAAGGTTTTGGGAGTTTTCCCCAAAAACATTTTAATTGGTGATAACGCCACTCATCTAACCTGGTGAAGATCTTTCCCTTTTCCAAATCTTTAAAGGGCTTCAGTTTCCCCTCCCTCATTATATCTCTTAGTTGTACATCTTCCTTTTTAAACCATCTACCTGTTATCTCCTCTCTACCTGGGGGGAAAAAAAATCTGTATTTCTTAGTGGCATTAGTATGGAGTTAAATTCCCATTTCATATGTTTGTGTATTTTATCCCATTCACTTAAAACATTTACAGTGTACAAACTTAATTCTTCCTTCAATCCTCTATATTGTGCCGGTAACCATATAATTCTATTCAAATTACTTCCACTAAGTGTATTTTCAATTTTTACCCAACTTTTCCCCTCTAAATTGAACGTCCAATCAAAAATTCTCCCTAATATTACTGCTTTGTAATATCTCTTCATATCTGGAACTCCCAGTCCTCCCTTCCCTTTCTCTCTACTCAATATTTCATAGGATACTCTCGGTTTTTTATTCCTCCAAATGTATCTTGTTATCATTCTTTTTATTACTTTAAAGAAGGCTTCTGGGAGTTTAATTGGGATCATTTGAAATCTATATAATATTTTCGGTACTATTATCATTTTTACCAGATTTATACGTCCTATCCATGATGGAATTCCTCTTTCTAAAGTTTTTAATTCCCCCTTCACTTCATTTACTAAAGAAATATAGTTTAGTTTATACAGATTCTTATACGCCGCAGTAAGTCTTACTCCTAGATATTTTATATCTCTTTCTTTCCAAATGAAGGGGAATTCTTTTTGTATTTTCTCTTTTTCACTTTTTGGGATATTTATATTTAGGATCTCAGTTTTGGTTGGGTTGATTTTTAAATTTGATAGTTCCCCATATTCCTTCAATGCTTTCATTAGGTTTGGTAATGTTATCCTGGGATTCTCCACATAAAACAACAAATCGTCCGCAAAGGCCGCCACTTTATGCTCTATATCTCCTCTCTATATATCCGGATTCCCTTTATATCTCCATTCTTTCTTATTGTTGACAACAAAGGCTCCAGTGACATATAATAAGGGGGATAAAGGACAACCTTGTCTTGTTCCATTTGACATTCCAATGGGCTCTGTTTTTTCCCCATTTACTATTACCACTGCGGAGGGCTCCCTATATAACTTTTTAATCCATTCCCTCATTCTAACTCCAATTCCCAGAGCCTCCAAGGTATCCATCATGAAGCCCCAATCTATTCTATCAAAGGCCTTTTCGGCGTCAATTGAGAGAACCACCGCTGGTACCTCCCCTTTTTTACTTTTCTGGATGAGCATCAAGGATCTTAGCCCATTGTCCCTACGCTCCCTTCCTGGAACAAAGCCCACCTGGTCTCCATGTATCCATTTAGGCATAAGCTCCTTCAACCTATTCGCCAAGACCTTTGCATATATCTTGGTGTCTAAATTCAACAGTGAAATTGGCCTATAGGTAGAACACTGTGAAGCGTCCTTTCCTTCCTTATGTAACAATACCACGTGAGCCTGTAAAGATTCTCTCCTCATATCCATCTCTCCTCCCAGGGCATTCATATATTTCTCCAGTTTGGGGATCAATTGTTCACTAAATTTTTTATAATACCTTGCCGTGTACCCATCCGGTCCTGGGCTTTTCCCCGTCTCCATGCTTTTTAGCGCTACTTTTATTTCTTCTTGTGTAATTTCTGCTTCTAGGGAGTTTAATTGATCTTCTCTTAATTTCTGTAGACCCGCATTTTTTAGATATATCTTTCTTTTTTTTCTTTTTTCCATTTCCGTATTATTTACTACATCATAGGGGTTAATATTATACAGCTTTCTATAGTAATCCATGAATACCTTTGCAATCTCCTTATTTGCATGAACCAATTCTCCCTTAGGATTTTTTATTTTATCAATATAATTCCTATTTTTCTTTTTCCTTAAGGCTCTCATTAGATATTTTCCTGGCCTATCTCCCCATTTATACTTCTCACTTAACACTTTATTATAGACTCTCCTTCTCTCCTCCTCCATCAAAGTCTCTAACTCTCCTTTTTTTTGTTAGCTTCTGCTTGATTTCTTTTGCTATACTATTTTTGTGTGTCTGTTCCAGGTCAGATATATCCTTTAAGAGCCTACTCATTTTCTCTCTCCTTTCTTTTTTCTTTCTTGCCCCAACCGCAATCAAGATACCTCTTATAAATGCCTTATGTGCCTCCCATACTGTAGCTATTGACACATCCTCTGTCTCATTCTCTCTAAAAAATCTCTCAATTTCTTTCCCAATCCTCTGGGTGATATCTTTATCCAGGAGAAGTGCTTCATTCAACCTCCATCCCACCCCATCTGTTTTCTTCCTTCCCCATCCCATTCTTAATACAACAGGGGCATGGTCTGAAATAGTTATTGCTCCTATGTCCACTTTAACCATTGACTCTAGAAATTGATGTTCTATCAATATATAATCCAACCTTGAGTACTTCTCATGTACATTTGAGAAGAATGTATAGTCTCTGTCCTTCATATGCATAATTCTCCATGAGTCCACCAATTGAAATTCGTGGATCAGTTTCTTTAGTAATCTCAGAGATCTGCTCCCTTCACGCTGCACAGAAGAGGTTGTATCCCTTTGTGGGTCCATACAGAAATTAAAATCCCCAGCTATTATCAAACAGCCCTTTTTAAAATCCATCAGTCTTTTTAACACCCCTTTCAAATACATCTCCGGCTTCTTATTTGGACAATATATATTAGCTACTGTACACTCCACCTCTTGTATTTTACCCTTCAAAAACAAATATCTCCCCTCTGGGTCCACTTTTCTATCCTCCAATTTAAATCTTATGTTTTTTCTGAACCCTATTGCCACCCCTTTGGCTCTCCTAATCGGGGAATCTGCGTAATACCATATTGGGTAATCTCTAGATTTTAGCTTAACCTTAGATTCTATCTCAAGATGTGTCTCTTGCAAAAAAACCACTGAAGCTTCTCTGTGATGTAATTCTTTAAATAGCCTAAACCTTTTCCCAGGACAATTCATCCCTTTTACATTGTATGTGATAACTTGTAGTTCTTCCATCTTATTTATATCCCTCCTTTACCCTACCCCTCCTCCTCCACTACTAGTACCCCTCTCGATCCTGCAGAGTATTAACCCTAATATCCCTATCCCTTTCCCCCTAAAGTTTGTTGACTACTAACATTTACACCCACCGATAGTCTAGGGCTACTTTCCAAACTTGTATCCCTTTCACCCTTTCCATTTTTACCTTGAGATCTTTCTGGGGTCACTTTTCCCTGGGATGTATACTGTTTAATCGTCCCTGTTTGGGATCCTTTTGGCCACTTCCTTTACTGCTTTTGTTCTTCATTTCTTTCATGGGCCTTACTCTCCTTTATATATAGCTGGTTCACATAAATATAAAGGTCCCGGCCTAGCCCAATTTGTGATCGACTTTTCCTCCTCTTTTAAGTTGCTTAATCTTCTTTTCTTTTCTTCCTCTTTTTTTTTTTTCCTCTCTCTCTTCTATTGTTTCAAAAGCCCCCTGGAATCCCCCTTTTTCTCCCCCTCACCCCTTATTTTCTTCAACAGCGCTATGGGACATTTTAGAAATACAACAGTTCCAGGCTCTTTCACTCACCCATGTCTCTCGTCCCTTGCTGTGAAGATGGTAGGGGTTTCAGGTTTCCAGCTCCTCTGCACAGGTGTCCAGCTTCTCTGCACTCTGGGGGGGATTCCACAGGTCTGCTTATCCAGCTCCTGTACACCGTTCTTTCCCTAGGGAATACTCCACCAGGCTGCTTCTCCTGCTCCCATAGGGTTCTTCAGAGGAAAGCCAATGTCCACATCCTCTCCATTATACACTGCCAGCCAGGGTGCGGGTCAGGAATCCGGACACCAGAAGGCCGGGAGCAGATAGCCACCTTCCTCTACCTGCCGGCCGGCTTACTCCGCTCCCAGTGCTCCTTTGCGGCTAGACATGTGGTCACGCCGCTCCTCCGTCTCTCGGCAACCCGGAACTCCGCTCCGCCGGACTCCAAACGGACCGGTCTCCTGCTCCCCTCTCTCCACTCGAAACCTCCGCTCCCCCGGCACTCCGGTAAGACTTGCCCCGGCTCACATTCTCTGTAGAGGGCCCCTGAGGAGGGTAATAGAGGAGCTTAGTGGTGAGCTCCTACATCAAGCCCTCCACCGCCGCCATGTTCAGGCTCCTCCCCCTTTACTTTTACTTTCAATGATAAATGTTAAACAGGATAAATAGAGGGGGGTGAATCTCCCGAACTTCGGCACAGACAGCAATAAAAACCTTATGGGTGTTCTACTCCATCTCCACTCTATCCAAAACTAAAAAAAAAAGTATTGCCTATAGTTCTACTTTAACCTCCCTGGCGGTATGATTATTTCAGATTTTTGGTGCTGAAAGCGGTACCATTTTTTTGCATGGAAATATGTATTTTTTTTATTGTAGGCTGTAATTTTTATGAAAAACTCACTGAAATCTGTCCGAACAAGAGTCTAGTAAACATCCTGGGTATGATAAAATTTGAAACACAAAATCATAAATTATAATTTAATAAATAATCATAAAAATAATATAAAAATAATAAAAAATTTAATTCAATAATATAATCAAACCAAAAACACTGAAATGTGAAATATAGCGCCAAGTTCGCACATTGCTGAGCTCAGTCGCAAAATCGTTTTCGGTGTCTGATGACGAATTTCCCCCACGAATCATTATCACTCAATTCTGCAAGTGGTTCTGATTTACTATCGCTGTTCTCTAGCTGATCTAAACCGCTTTTGACCTAAAGGGACACTTTTTGGACGCCATGGACATTTCTCAGTTTCCAGGCAGAAAGAACAGACAAAATGCAGGCAGGGCGCAGGACAAAGCACTAGGGACAATATGTATGTGAAATAGGTTGAAACAGCAATGTTTTACTGTGTAAAATGAAAAAAAAAAAAAATGACATTTTTTAAAATTTTTAAATTTCCCGCCGCCGGCGGCGCCCGTACGTCCCGATGTCACAGGGACAGGACACAGAAGCCGGATGCCGGCATCGGCCGGAGCAGATGGCCGGGGACGCTGCAGGGGACACATCGTGGGAGCGCAGGGTAAGGTAAGTGAAGAACACATGCCGGAGCAGCGCCGCATGGTATTCCCGAGTGTAGCTCGGGGTTACCGCTTTTGGTACTGAAATGTTACCCCGAGCTACACTCGGGAATACCGCCAGGGAGGTTAAGTAACTCAACCCCAACGATTCTGTGTTTTTCCATATTTAGGTTTTTATGCATTACTGTCGAGAGACTGATCCAAAAAGGTGGAGACTACTCTAAATTGGCTGTTATATTTTTACATTTTTTAAATACCACATGCCGGGACTATTACTTATTTAAGTCATGCATTCATTTATTTATTTCCTTTTGTGAATTGACTTTAAAGCCGCTTTATCAGGTATTTACCTAGTTCTTTTGCTTTTTGAGGTAAATACTGCATAATGGTGATAGCGAATTGACTTTTTTTTAGCATTGCATGTGATATTTTGGAAAAATGTGTCAGATCACCTAAATATCACATGCGATCTGCTTTAGTGAATTGAGCCCATTGTCTCCAACGAGTTAGAGGAACAAAATCAATGATTTTGTATAACCTGTATGGAGTGAGATATCAGCAATGGATGATTTTTTGCAAAAGTTCCCAGTAATTGGTACAGTTGGAGGATTGAAATACTCTATTTATTGTTCTACACTATACTGTACTGGAAAATTCTTTGCCTTTGTCCTTCTCCAATTTGAGTATAGATGGTGATTTAACAAACGTTAATGTTTGTTTTAAGCAAATATAGAATAAAGATATCCTTTTGGGAGGGTGTGAGGGATTCTGGACATAGGTAAAGATACAGTATGTGCATCTAAGTCCACTGTCATAGGGATTTTTCCTCTGTAAATTTAGTGAGTTATTAAATAGGGCATTATCAGGTGCTCATTGAGATAAAAGACCTCATCCCCAACAATGACACAATGTAGAGCAGGACCCGAAAACTCAAGTAAATCTTCCCACAGCACCTATCCAAAAGAAGAGAGGCCAAAAAAAATTTCATCTGAGCTGCTCTTATAAGACCCAATGTCAATATAATGTAAATATGCAGTCATGGCCTAAAATATTGGTACCCCTGCATTTCTGTCAGATAATGCACCACTTCACCCAGAAAATTGTTGCAATTACAAATGTTTAGGTACGCTCATGTTTATGCAAAAATGGATTGGATAAAATTATTGGTACCCTCAATTTAATATTTGTTAGCACACCACTTGAAAAAATTACTGACATAAATCCTTCCTGTAACCTTCAATGAGTTTCTTACACCTCTCTACTGGAATTTTGGACCACTCTTCTTTTGCCAACTGCTCCAGGTCTCTCAGATTGGAAGGGTTCCTTTTTCCAACTGCTGTTTAAGATCTCTCCACAAGGGCTCTATGGAATTGAGATCCGTACTCTCCAGTGCTTTGTCTAAAACCATTTCTTGGTGCTTTTTGAAGTGTGCTTTGGGTCATTGTCCTATTGTAAGACCCATGGCCTCTGACGGAGACCCAACTTTCTGACACTGGGCCCTACATTGCACCCCAGAATTCTTTGGTAGTCTTCAGATTTCATAATGCCATGCACATGGTCAGGACATCCAGTGCCTGAATCAGCAAAGCAACCCCAAAACATCAGTGAACCTCCACCATGTTTGGCTGTTGGTACTGTGTTCTTTTCTTTAAAGGCCTCATTGATTTTTCTGAAAACATTAAAATGATTGGTTTTACCAAAAAGCTGTAATTTTGTTTAGTCTGTCCACAGCAAATTCTCCCAAAAGGATTTTGTCTTCCTCAGGTAAGTTTTGGCAAACTCCAATCTGGCTTTTTTATTTTTCTGTGTCAGCAGTGCGGTCCTCCTGTCTGGAAGTTGATCGAGGTTCTTTATCAACAATTTAAACAATCCTTTGTTGCAATCTTTGATCAGTTTTTCTCTTTCGTCCATGTTCAGGGAGATTATCTACAGTGCCATGGGCTGTAAACTTCTTGACAATGTTGCAGACAGGGGACCCAGGAACATTAAGATCTCTAGAGATGGACTTGTAACCTTGAGATTGTCCATGCATTTCCACAGTTTTTGTTCTCAAATCCTCAGACAATTCTTTGCAGCTCTTTCTCTTCTCCATGCTCCATGCAACACTCAGAAACACACACACACAACAGAAAGGTTGAGTCAATTTTTCATCATGTTAACTGGTTGCTAGTGCAATAACAAAGTGCAGACTAGCCAAAATAAGTGCTGAGAAGTATGATGAGGCACATGTGAAAGATTTGGAATCAAGCATTCAGATGAACCCACTAGCACATGTTATACAGGACAAAAACTGAACATGAGAAGGAGGAGATACATGCAGAAGATATTATAGCTGTACAGAACATTTGGGAACTGGATTAGAAGAATGGAAGGAAAAACAGGTAGCTGTGTAAAATAAATAAGATTTACAATTCATTTCACAGAACATCAAAAACATAAAGAAACTAACAATACTTTCATGCTTCTCTCATTTTCCATTTCCAAATATGAGTCAACAGAGCCATCTAGTGTTGTTCTCACTAGATTGAAAGGGCCCAAGAATAATCCACTGTATGATGAAATAAAGGATGAAGCTAATGTTAAGCAGCATTTCTTTTCTCTTGATGTTAAAAATACAGTGGTCAGATTCAGAATTGTATTAAAAACCCAAAATTATTTGTCTGTAGGAGAAGAAAGAATTAATTTGAGAACATAGGTGGGCTAGGTTAAAGTAGTATTAAACCCAAAATCAAACATTTATTATATGCAAATGACCAATTCTTAAATGTGAAGGTTGCATTAATTTTCTTTTTAGGTTTCTTTCCCTTGCTTTCACCTGGTGATCTGGCCAATAAGTTTTTTTTTTTTCAACAGAACAAGCTCTCTCCTGCAAATGTATCAGAGGGTTGAGACAAACCATTTCCACTGACAAGGGTGCTTACAATGATCAGCTTTTATTTATTTATATGAAACCTTTATCCTAAAAGGACAAAAAAATGTTTGCTGTCACTGACTGTAAAGTGATAGCTGGAGTTTGTCTTCACTATGTTAGTATATCTAAATCTGCTAGTACATCTAAGACTCCCCTCCCCCAGACTGACAATGCTGCTATCCAAGGGTGCCCCCTTGTGCTACTTCATCCAGAATGAACCCTCTAATACAGGAGGTGTGTTACTGGCTAGATCACAAGCAGGGTTGCAAACCATCAGTAAATTCACGGACAGTTTGTAAAGTTTGTGATTTTTAAATCTGTCTGTGAATGTCTGTGAAGGTCATGCAGGAAATTCATGAACAGATGTAAAAATCATAGATTTTACACACTGTCCATGAATTTATAATGCAGGCATCACATTTAATGATTGGTACGCTTACATTTTTAGTTTTATACCGCTTTAAGAGCTGTAGTACAGGCAGCAACAGGTTTAATCAAATTCATTTATGATGATGATCATGTGTTTTTGTTTGTTTTGGTTATACAATTTTATAATTTATAATTTTATAATTGTTCTTAATAAATTTAGGCCAAAATGTACTCTGCTACATTTGTTTGGTGAAAATTACCCAAATCAGTGTTTATTATTTAGTCTGTGGGAAAGGTATAGAAACTATAGTATATATCTGAAAACCCTCTCTGAGAAATAAAATAGCCTGCAATATAGTAGATCCACCGAAGGAAATCAATTTTTTTTTCCCCCATCTGAAAGGTTTTTTTCGATACAATAAATGTATGATCTGCACTTGTGATGGCACTCGAAGAAGGAGGCTTGACTCTTTTGTGTCTCACTCTATGGGTAAAAATTATTAAATCAATTCTCTGATCACCTTTAACAGCAGATATGTTGTGTATCTTTTGGAATGTCACTGTAAGAAGCAATATATAGGCAGGACAACTAGAAGGTTGAGAGACCAGCTCAGGGAACATCTTTATAACATTAAAAAGGGATTCAAGGAACATTAGTTTTCCAAACATTTTAGGGATTGTCATCAAAAAAATCCCTCTGGTATTAAATTTATGGGAATAGATCTTGTCCACCCCCATTGGAGGGGAAGTAATAAATGTAGGGCTGTATCTATGCTTGAGACAAAGTGGATTTATGAAATACAGACTTTGTTCCCTCTAGGGTTGAACATAGAAATTGATATTAATTGCTTTATTGATAATAGTTGACTGCCCTGATTGTAAGGTTATGCACTTTCTTGTTACCCACTTTAAGTGAGACTATGAGGTGGGGATTCATCTAATGGATATGTATTTATTCATTGTTTGTATTTATATTATTAATATTAATTTGTATATGAATTTTTATGTGAATTTTATTATTCAATCATATTTATTTGTTCCCTTATATAGCCTGCTTCCTTTTTTCTGTGCTTCAGTTTTTATATGATTATAATCTTTTTTATTTATATTTTTTAATTTTATTTTTAATTTGGTTACATATTTGAGGTGGTTATATGTGGCGGTTCTAGCTTTTGATGTTTCCGCCCTATCACTTCAACAAAATGGCTTTTTGAGATAGAATTAACTATCAGACCATTTTTGGTCTATGGCAAAATGGCGCCTGTCATCTCGCGCGCCTGCAGGTTAAGAGGTTGATCAAGTTGGCATCAGTAGGAGGCGGGTCCTTTTGAGAACGTGCTTGTGTACGAAATGCGTCAGCAGGGAGCCTACGTGCTGACATCAAGTTGCCGTGTCCATGTTGATGGTCCGGCGGCCATCTTAGTAAGTGCGTCCGCTTGTTTTTAATGTCTCCACGTGGATGTGTATTTCTTGATTTTATAAATAAATACTACACTATATACCGCTGTTTCTTGGGCTCTGTATTGTGAGCAATCCCTACAGGATCCACTACTGGTACACTAGATGAGACTTCTATAGTGGAGGAGCTGTTTATTGCTTGGAGAGATCTCTCTGTTCAGAGCTTATTCCATTCCACTTCTGGTACACCATAAGAGATTCCTACAGCGGAGGAGCTTTATGTTACCTGGAGGGATTTCTCTGCTCTAAGTCTGGTTTATTTTATTTCTGGTGAGTGCATAGTGGTGGAGGACTGTCACGGATGTTTTTTTTTGCCCACACGGATGGCATATTTGTTTTGATTACTGATCATCACACCGTATCACTGAGGAATTTTTTCTTCGCCCAGGACATTTTACTTGGGACTTTCACATATATATATATATATATATATATATATATATGTTCTATACATGATCTATGAGCACATGTTATGTTTACATCATGTTTTAATTTATAATTGATCACTTAGTGCTGCACTTTTATATGTTAATTTTTTGTGGATGAAGAGGTTTATTTCTTGTGCTAGCTGCTTTTCATTGACTCTTTTTTTAGTCTGGAGAAGTGATCAAAATGTATTTAGTTTTTTTTTTACACATTATGATTGCTTATAGTGAATTTCATTGCTCCAAGTAAGCATTTTACTGAATAAAATCTATTCATTTAGTTTGTTTTGTTGTGATTAGCTATCACATATAATCACATGGTACATATGGGCTGTGATTGGCCCTCTCTGTAGTATATGATCACTGTGATCAATCACAGCTAACAACACAATTGTAAAAATGAATGGCATGAATCAAAGCCATTCATTGTTTACAATTGTCATGTGATCTGCTGGGATTGGTCACAGTGATCACATGGTACAGACAGCGGGCTGGTACACTGATCAACTGGTGAGAGATCATGGCCACGCACAAGGCTCATTCCTATATCGGTCCTATGACATCCACCCAGAACAGCCAAAGTCCCGCCCAACCATCAAAATACTATAGGCCGGGGGGGAACTGGTTAAACATAAAAAAAAACCGACCAGGGTTAGTTTAAAAATAAATAGTGTTAAAGCAGATATAAAGTGCTTATTTTATTCTGTAATTTGTCTTATTTAAATTGACTCAAAAATTATGATTCTAGTACAAATCATTACATGTTATTTACAAATTAATTAACCACTTGCCCTTCAGAAGATTCACCCCCCTTCCTGACCAGGCCATTTTTTGTGATACGGCGCTGCATTACTTTATCTGAAAATTGTGCGGTCATGCAACACTGTACACCCAAATTAAGTTTATGTCTTTTTTCATACAAATAGAGCTTTCTTTTGGTGGTATTTGATCACCTCTGTGGTTTCTACTTTTTGTTTTATAAACAACAAATGACTGACAATTTTGAAAAAAAATTTTTTTCATTTTCTGCTATAAAACATATCCAATAAAATAAATTTAAAAATAAAATGTCTTTTTATAGGTTTAGGCCAAAATGTATTCTGCTACATATTTGTGGTAAAAAAAATCCCAATAATTGTATATTGATTAGTTTGCACAAAAGTTATAGTGTCCACAAACTATTTTTTTATACTAGTAATGGCAGCGATCAGTGACTTATAGCGGAACTAAACCCGTGGATTTTTACACTAACTGACACTTTTTGGAAACCAGTGACACTAATACAGTGATCAGCGCTAAAAATATACACTAATCACAGTAGTTGTAATCACTGTAGACACTAGTTGCGAAGGGGTTAACATATAGGGTGATAAAAGGGTTAAGTGTGTGCCTAGATTTGTGCTTAGAGTACATTAGGTGGTGCTTTTACTATGGGAAGTGGATGAATCGTGTTCTCAACTCTGCAGAGACACACGATTCATAACTCCCCCCGTAAACATAGACACAGCTCTGTTCTTCCACCCTGACCAACGATCTGCAGGTGCTGGCAAGCAACTGCTCGCGGGGACTTGTAGATCGGTTTGTGCTGTGACATTTCACAGATGAAGCGATCCTCTGGCAGCGGAAGCCCTTGTGTCAGAAGTGCAAAATCACGTATATATACATGATTTTGCACAGGAATGCCACCCTGTAGCAGTGAAACTGCTATAGGGTGGAGGGAAAATGGTTACAGTTTTTTTTTTAATGCTGCATTTTTTTAAATGTGTAAAAATGTTTACGAACAAAACAAACAAAAGCAATAAAAAATATGAATGGTTAATAAAATAGAAATGAACAAAAAAAAGAAGTCGGCAGGAAAATAATAATTGAATGGATAAGGAGGATAACAACAATAAGGAGTTAATTAGGGCTTTGTACAGTAAACTAAAGGTTAATAAGGGGTTAGACAGAGAAACATTTTATTAAAAAAAAACCTTTTTACTTGTCAGGTTGGGGGGGGGAGAAGGGGATGAACAAAATGGATGTGGTTCAAACTCATTTTACTACAGAAGAATTTGTCAAATTAAATCAACAAATCCAACACCTTTCCCAGGTTAAATTTCTAAAGGCAAATTCCAACAGCAAAGGCGGTTCCTTCTACAAAAGAATTTTCCTTTAGCATAGTGAATATGGTGAATATTCTCTTTTAAAAACATACCCAATAAAGTGCAAGGAAAACACATTAAAATAGTATTAGTAGTAACACACATGAATTTATGAATAACTGTTCTTGCCAGACCAACCTTTTAACATTCTGTGAGGAGGCGAGCTGTAATTTGTATAGAGGAAGGCCTATGGACGTAGTGTATCTAGATTTCACTAAGGCACTTGATCCAGTACCCCACAAAAGATTAATCTACAAGTTAAAGTCTTTTGGCATTGATATCAAGGTCTGTACCTGGATAGGAAAACGGCTGCAGGAGTGTGTCCAGAAGGGCTCTGTCCTGGGATCAATTCTATTTAACTTGTTCATGAACGATATAGAAGTTAGAATAAACAGTCAGTTTAAGACTCCAAGATGAATAGCAAATATTGCAAAAGTCTGCTGGATGGATACACCCTCTGTTCCAAATGCACTCGTGTGTCATCAATTTCTGCTTCTTCCTCCTTCCTTCCTTCTTCTTCCTCCTTCTACCTTCCTTCTTCCTCTTTCTTCTTCCTGCTTATTCCTCTTCCTCCTCCCTCTTCTTCTTCCTTCTTCTTCCTCCTCCTCTCTCTCTCTCTCTCTCTCTCTCTTCAGCTGAGCACTGGTTAAAGCTTGTAGAAGGAGTTTTCATTCTACTCTAGGAAGATGAATTCTGTCTGGACAGTGCTGATTGGCCCTGTGCTGATCACATGCACTCTCCCAAGAAAGAAAAAACATTTAGCAATACACACCAAACTGAGCATGAGCAGAGTGACTCCACAAGATATGTCTTATCAGGAGATAAGATGAGGGCACTGGAAGAAGGGGAAGAAGGGGAAGATCAGAGATGTCAAGATCAAATAGCCTTTTTACACAGTGCAGTATAACAAGCATGCTTTACTGCATATACAGACTGATTTTACTGCTGTGGGTTTAGTAACGCTTTAACATACATTTTCCTGTCAAGCATTTCATTAGGGGCTATTCTCGCCTAGTGTCTATAGTGTCTTAACCAGAGGTAAGCCCAGAGATTTTTCCAAACCAAGGTTTTAACTTGGCATAACATCTATTCTGCATGTTTGCCTTTCATGCCTAATGGAGGATGCATGGCCAACGAAGACACCATATAGTCAGAAATAACCAGTACACCAAAAGTGTAGGATCTCAAATTTTTACTCCGCTCTCAGTACTAAAACATAGCTCATGCAGTGAAAACTCACAGGTCCCCTTTCCTAAAATGAAAGAAAATTTATAAACAAACTAAACATACAATATACATTGGATATAAAAAGTCTACACACCCCTGTTAAAATGGCAGGTTTCTGTGATGTAAAAAAATGAGACAAAGATAAATAATTTCAGAACTTTTTCCACCTTTAATGTAACCTATAAACTGTACAACTCAATTGAAAAACCAACTGAAATCTTTTAGAGGGGAAAGTAAACATAAAAAACTAAAATAATTTGGTTACATAAGCGTGAACACCCTCTTATAATTGGGGATGTAGCTGTGTTCACAATTAGGCAATCATATTCAAAATCGCGTTAAATAGAAATCAGTACACACCTGCCATCATTTAAAGTGCCTCTGCTTAACCCCAAATAAAGTTCAGCTGTTCTAGTAGGTCTTTCCTGACATTTTCTTGGTCGCATCCTACAACGAAAGCCATGGTCCGCAGAAAGCTTCCAAAGCATCAGATGGATCTCATTGTTAAAAGGGATCAGTCAGGAGAAGGGTACAAAAGAATTTATAAGGCATTAGATATACCATGGAACACAGTGAAGACAGTCATCATCAAGCATGATGGTGGCAGCATCATGCTTTGGGGCTGTTTTTCTTCAGCAGCAACTGGGGTCAAGGTAGAGGGAATTATGAACAGCTCCAAATACCAGTCTATTTTGGCACAAAACCTTCAGGCTTCTGCTACAGAAACAATTGAATACTGTCCGTGATACTTTTTTTATTTGCACTAACATACAATTTTGAGGACAAGCTTTCGGGGAATGTCCCCTTCTTCAAGGTCTAAGCAGTACTACTCACAAAGTTAGCAGAATGTTAGAAGAGATGAAAGAAAAAAAAAAAAGGAGGCTAGAGATAAGATGCAGTCAAAGCGAGGGGGGTGGGGGATAGGAAGTCAAGCTACAGCTAATAGTCATAAAAATGTTGGATGATGATGGAGGAATCCCATATCCAAATTAAGGCCCTTATCTCTTGTATCAAATAGAATGACCTCTGCACACCTGTGGGACACCATTTCGCACAACCAGGCCACACAATGGGAGATCTCAATGTTTTAGTACTTAAAGGAAATTTCAAATCCATTCAGGAAAGAAAAACATTTGAACTAAGAATGATAATTCTATTTGACACAAGAGATAAGGGCCTTAATTTGGACATGGGATTCCTCAATCATTATCCGACATTTTTATGACTATTAGCTGTAGCTTGACTCCCTCTGTGTGAGTGTAGTATCCCCCCCCTCCCCCCTCACTTTGCTGCATCTTATCTCTAGCCTCCTTTTTATTTTTCTTTCATCTCTCTTTTATTATTCTGCTATTTTTGTGAGTAGTACTGCATAGACCTTGAAAAAGGAGATATTCCCCGAAAGCTTGTCCTCAAAATTGTATGTTAGTGCAAATAAAAAAGTATCACGGACAGTACTCAATTGTTTCTGTCACAAATGCACTAATACGGCTACAATCAACTCAAACAGGCTTCTGCTAGAAAGCTGAACAAGAAGAGGAACTTCATCTTTCAGTATGACAATGACCCAAAGCATACATCCAAATCAACAAAAGCTTGGCTTCACCAGAAGAAGATTAAAGTTTTGGAATGGCCAAGCCAGAGCCCAGACCTGAATCTGATGGAAAATCTGTGGGGTGAGCTGAAGAGGGCTGTGTACAGGAGATGCCTTCACAATCTGACAGATTTAGAGTGTTTTTGCAAGGAAGAGTCAAGATGTGCCATGCTGATAGCCTCATACCCAAAAAGACTGAGTGCTGTAATAAAATCAAAAGGTGCTTCAACATAGTATTAGTTTAAGGATGTGCGCATTTATGCAACTATACTATACTATATTATCTTTTTATTTTTACTTCCCTCCACCTAAAATATTGTTTTTCAATTGAGTTGTACACTTTATAGGTCACATTATAGATGCAAAAACGTTCTGAAATTATTTATCTTTGTCTCATTTTTTTACATCACAGAAACCTGACATTTTAACAGGGATGTTTAGACTTTTTATATCCACTGTATATGGTGTATATACACATCCCACCTGTATACCTGAGGGTTTCCAGTGCTTGATACTGTTAACTGCTTTATGTATGGCATTATTATGCCCAAACTTCACAAACTCCATATCCACAGGCCACAGGTTAAAGCAATACTTAAGGTGCAACATCAAGAGCAGGGTGCATGTGCTTTTGTTTTCAAGCAGTGTGCATGTAATTCAGTCAAAGCTAATTAAGCCTTCATCATCATCCTCTCTCTCCCAGGCCCAGAATAGCATGAAGTCAACTTCAGCTGCAAAAGCACCTGGTCTTTCTCCATATTGGCAATGATGGGTCAGCTGAAACATTTGAACATAGTGTCAGCCACTTATTACAGCAGGATATGCAGCAATAAATGGTATCTGAAGTTAAGGAGGACAGCTACAGGAGCACAGATATAGAGGACAACGGGCAGGGAGAACGAATTGACCCTGATGTTCCTGCAGCTGCAGCTTACTGCCAAGTTGAAGAGAGGCGGGATGATGATGAGGTCTCTAACCATTCCTGAGTGCCAGACATAGTGGAGGAGAAAAGTGAGGGAGAGGCACAAGGGGCAACTCCCATAGGAGTGGAATGAGCACCATCCTATTCCAACACATGGAAGCCTGTCCCACTCAGCTGTATGGGCCTTTTACAGATTGTGCCTTAGTAATTTTCAGTATCTGTCACCAGCATCTAAAGCATGATAATAAGAAGATTGGTTATTTGGGTACCATATGGAGGGAGAGACATCTGAGTATTCACCATGCAGCTCAATGGAAGCAGCACCTGCTCGCTAACCGCTGACAGCAAAAGGGGCAGCAATCCTTTTCTTTCCAGCTCCTTCTTTTCTGTTTCTCTCCCCACTATAAAACATTCTCTGCAAAATATTAAGCAGCCTCAAGCAAAATGGTTGATAGTATTTTAAGGGATGTCAAAGGTGTACGTAATGGCACTTCCATCATGAGGCAATGTAGTGTAGGGGCAAGCATATGCTGAAACCATGCTCTGTGTCTACCCACTCCACCTTGCATCTCCAGCTTTATCGCTGAGCCGGCAGCTTTCTGTGTCCCAGCTGCTGAAAGTCAATAAAAAGTATGTGTGCAACCAATTTGGTTTTTACAGATTCTGCCATTCTAGATGGTGAAGTATTCCCCCTTCCTGAGATTTGCTGCCTGTGCTGTACTGCAGTGGCTTGTTTCTGGCTGCCCCTTTTTCACCATAAGCCCATCCCTTCCTTTGCCATCACGTAGAAGGTAAAGTTTCCATGTCACCAGACCACATGATCAGCCTAAAGGTTCAGTGGACCACAGACATGTGGTCCAGCAAGTATGGTCAGGGATGTTATATCTTGTTTACAGCCTACTGAGTCACTTTCTGTAGAAAGGAGGGAGGTGGAATAGGGCACACCACTGCTGCTTATTGTGTCTTTGATAATGGATCCCTTTGATAACGTGCATGTGCATAAAACGCATTAGAGAGGAGCCTATGTGCTGATGTCATGCCACCGTGGCCATCTTTGTAAGTGGATTATCCTGTTTAATTGCTCCACGTGGATGCTTACATATACTTAATAAAAATACTGCACCATAAAAGCTTTTTCTCTGGGCTCTGTTTGTGAGCTGTTCCCTTCAAGGTGGGGCAAGTTTTATTGCTGAGGATTGAGCGATCTGTTTGGAGAATCTCCTGTCTCTGGTGCAGGAGAGCTGTGCATTTCCTTTGCTTATACCTGGCGGTGGATAAGGCTCACCTGCTGGAGGAGTTTTTATTGCTGTTCTTAATGCGCATTAGAACTGTGCTTCTGGTGAGTGGTTAGAAGGAAGAATTTGTCACGGATTCACCTATCACCTGATGTCACGATCAATTTTTAAACACTATAGAAGAATTTGATCATTGCTCACTTAAGTCACTATTCATATGTTGTCGCCATAGCACTGCACTTTATTAATTTATAATACTTATCTATATACTGTCACCATAGCACTGCACTTGATTAATATACTGTATATTATTTGCTCACCTAAGTCACCATTTATATGTTTGTATTATAGAGCTGCACCATAGCGCTGCAATTTCTTTTATATGTGATTCATTATAGCGCTGCACTTTCTATTTACCACTTAGTACAGTGTAAACAACTAATGTAATGCACTGTTTGGTGATGGACCATTTTAATATGTGGAAGTATACATAGCTGTTAGGTAAAGCTCTGTTTCATTGTAGACAGACTTTTAATTTTAAGCAACATATAGCACAGGTCTCTTCATTATTATCCCTTACATTCTGCTGTAAGCAACACCACACCTGAAGCTCTCTTTGGGAAATGGCATATGGACTTCCCCAATTATGGTCTGAGGAATAAAATATTGGAAGGCTACCTAAAAGTCTGTAAATGTACTATCAATTGAACGTGGAGAGAAATGCAATTTAAGTTGATCCATAAAGTATTTATCATGCTCACAATTCTCTTCTCTATAGAGAGACATTGGACACACACTCATAATTATGCTCCAACCAAAACGTTTTTTATGAGGTGGCGCTCCTACATAGAATATACATTCTCCTCATCGGAAATAGTGCTGTTCATGACATCTTTTTGAAACACAAAATGGTATCTCAAGGCCTCCCTGACCCACTCCCTGGGCAATCCTAGCTTCCTGGTCTGCATATTTCAGTCTATCTATCCATGTTGCACGCATCCTCATCCTCTCTGTTTGACTTGTGTGATCTGGGAGCTGACCATCCCCACCATTCTTAGTTGCTCATGTTTTATTGAGATAGTTAATGTACAAGCATGGTTAAGGCTGACAAGTTTAGAGTCATCCATATTGTGGGTTAGTTTTCTCCTCCTGTACCATGCGAAGCAGCTAACCACTATGCCGATACTGGCAGTACATATGTCTTAAAGGATAAGTTCACCTTTATTCGCCTTTTTTTTCTAAATTCCAGCTCCCGTATGTACCAGTATAGCATTATTTTACTTCTTTTGCGGAAATTCAAAAGCCTTCCCTTTTTCTACCCACCTTTATGTCAGTGTCCAGATGGATGTACAAAAAGTTTTTCCATTACTTCTGCCTTATTCCCTGCAGAGACTTTAGGTCATGACTAGAGATGAGCGAATCGAACATGGCGAAGTGGAATTTGTTTCGAAGATCAGGAAAAATTCGATTCGCGCCGAATCCGAAAATTAGCAAACTTCGGATGCACGAATCGAATTTTCCCAAAAATGGCGGCGACATGTGTGGCGACGGAGCGGGGATCTCTGGGAAGGCGCGCAGACAAGGCGCGCTGACCCATAATGCATTCATTCATGACATGTGATCGCATTAGCCAATCAGCAGCCAGCCAGCCAGCACTGTGTAATGGTGGAGCTATAAATTGCGGCCATCTTAGAATTCTCCATTAGCCTCCGGTCATTCAAGAGAGACAGACCTGTCTGTATTAGGGACAGAGTTAGGGCCACAGAGACTTTAGGGCCACAGAATTGTTACTCAGGGACACAGAATTGTTACTCAGGGACACAGAATCGTTACTCAGGGACACAGAATTGTTACTCAGGGACACAGAATTGTTACTCAGGGACACAGAATCGTTACTCAGGGACAGACACAGAATCGTTACTCAGGGACACAGAATCGTTACTGAGGGACACAGAATCGTTACTCAGGGACACAGAATCGTTACTCGGGGACACAGAATCGTTACTCAGGGACACAGAATCGTTGAATTAAAGAGTATGTCAGACAACACGCAGAGGAGTGGCAGAGGAGGCAATGTTTCAGGAGCGAGCAGACGTGGCAGCAGAGGAAGGGGTCGAGGAAGCACTAGTCGCAGCCAGAGGCCAGTGCTCCCGGTGTCATCCAGCGGTCGTGTCTCCACCGACAACCCTGCCGTCATCGATTGGTTGACTCGGTCGTCTTCCTCTTCCCAGGTCAACTCTGACACCTACAGCCAACGGTCGGTGGGTACGTCAGACACAACCGTTAGTTGGCATGGCCCGGGAGCAAGCCCACTGAAATCACGTGTCCTCTACCTGCCCCTGTCCTTTGGTGTTCCCTCACCAAGCGAAGTATCGCATGCTGTGGGCTCAGCCCCACTGTACAGTGAGGAAGAGCTAACAGAGGGCGGTCAGGAACGGGGGGAGACATCCGCCTCTTCAGCAGCCAGGCGAAGAAGTACTGGCGAGGAGAGTGGCTCGGTAGCCGGTCTAGAGACAGGTCTGTCTCCTGAGCCACATGCAGCCGAGGGGGCTAGTAGTGACGCGGAGACCCTAATTGATGATGGTGAGGCTGATTGCACTTGGCAGCCTCGTCGTCATCAGGCTATTGCTTCCGCATCATCAGGAGAAGAGGGTGCCAGCTTGCCAGCGAGCAAAACAGTCGGTGGGTTGCATAGTCGACGACTATCAAGAGTCCAATGGCAGAGTGGTGGAGCAGAAGCAGCTTCAATTGAAGGCCATACACAGGCCTAGGTTTAAAAGTCCCTCACAGTTAATTCCAATAACGAACTCTACTCCTCCGTGCAATCTACTTACGAGACCCTGGGCAGGTCTGAGTCCAATTTGTGGTAGAGACTGGTTTTGTTCAGCCATGCTTGAGCGAGTAATAACAGGTCTGTGCTGCCCTTTGGTGTCTGGCTTAATGCGCACAACACTGAACGTCCCAGCGTTTGTCAACGATTTGCCGTTAAGTGATGCAAACCCGTTGAACCACGTTCATGAGGAGCCGGTACAGGGGGCCATGAATCAGTATGGACCTGGCAGCAGCGTGAGCAGACGACAGAGGCACATGGCGCAGGGTGGCGGTGTAGGCAGCATTATTCTGAAGCCATACACAGGCCTAGGTTAAAAAGCGGAAGCCGTCAGCAGCGTGAGCAGACGACAGAGGCACATGGCGCAGGGTGGCGGTGGATGCAGCAGTATTCGGAAGCCAAACACAGGCCTCGGTTAAAAAGCGGAAGCCGTCAGCAGCGTGAGCAGACGACAGAGGCACATGGCGCAGGGTGGCGGTGGAGGCAGCAGCAATGGAAGGCCATACAGCACCCTATCACAAAATGGAACCCACCAACAGTGTAAGGAGACCTGAAAGTGGCACATGGCAGAGTCTGGCGATGAAGTCAGCAGCAATGGGAGGCCGTACAGGGACCCATGACACACTCTGGACCTGGCAGCAGCAAGAGGAGGCGGTACAGGGGCCCATGGCAGAGTGGCGAAGCGTAAGTCTATTAGTCGTCTCCCCACGCTGCTGCTGGGGGGACTTTTTAACATAGGCCTCTGTATGGCCTTCAATTTTAGCTGCTTACGCTCCGCCACTCTGCCATGGGCCCCTGTACCGCCTCCTCATGCTGCTGCCAGGCCCGTAATCTGCCATGGGCCCCCGTACCGACTCCTCATGCTGCTGCCAGGCCCGTAATCTGTCATGGGCCCCTGTACCACCTCCTCATGCTGCTGCCAGGTCCAGAGTGTGTCATGGGTCCCTGTACGGCCTCCCATTGCTGCTGTCTCCATCGCCACACTCTGCCATGTGCCACTTTCAGGTCTCCTCACACTGCTGGTGGGTTCCATTTTGTCATAGGGTGCTGTATGGCCTCCCATTGCTGCTGCCAGGCCCGTAATCTGCCATGGGCCCCCGTACCGACTCCTCATGCTGCTGCCAGGCCCGTAATCTGTCATGGGCCCCTGTACCGCCTCCTCATGCTGCTGCCAGGTCCAGAGTGTGTCATGGGTCCCTGTACGGCCTCCCATTGCTGCTGTCTCCATCGCCACACTCTGCCATGTGCCACTTTCAGGTCTCCTCACACTGCTGGTGGGTTCCATTTTGTCATAGGGTGCTGTATGGCCTCCCATTGCTGCTGCCAGGCCCGTAATCTGCCATGGGCCCCCGTACCGACTCCTCATGCTGCTGCCAGGCCCGTAATCTGTCATGGGCCCCTGTACCGCCTCCTCATGCTGCTGCCAGGTCCAGAGTGTGTCATGGGTCCCTGTACGGCCTCCCATTGCTGCTGTCTCCATCGCCACACTCTGCCATGTGCCACTTTCAGGTCTCCTCACACTGCTGGTGGGTTCCATTTTGTGATAGGGTGCTGTATGGCCTCCCATTGCTGCTGCCAGGCCCGTAATCTGCCATGGGCCCCCGTACCGACTCCTCATGCTGCTGCCAGGCCCGTAATCTGTCATGGGCCCCTGTACCGCCTCCTCATGCTGCTGCCAGGTCCAGAGTGTGTCATGGGTCCCTGTACGGCCTCCCATTGCTGCTGTCTCCATCGCCACACTCTGCCATGTGCCACTTTCAGGTCTCCTCACACTGCTGGTGGGTTCCATTTTGTCATAGGGTGCTGTATGGCCTCCCATTGCTGCTGCCAGGCCCGTAATCTGCCATGGACCCCCGTACCGACTCCTCATGCTGCTGCCAGGCCCGTAATCTGTCATGGGCCCCTGTACCGCCTCCTCATGCTGCTGCCAGGTCCAGAGTGTGTCATGGGTCCCTGTACGGCCTCCCATTGCTGCTGTCTCCATTGCCACACTCTGCCATGTGCCACTTTTAGGTCTCCTCACACTGCTGGTGGGTTCCATTTTGTCATAGGGTGCTGTATGGCCTCCCATTGCTGCTGCCAGGCCCGTAATCTGCCATGGGCCCCCGTACCGACTCCTCATGCTGCTGCCAGGCCCGTAATCTGTCATGGGCCCCTGTACCGCCTCCTCATGCTGCTGCCAGGTCCAGAGTGTGTCATGGGTCCCTGTACGGCCTCCCATTGCTGCTGTCTCCATCGCCACACTCTGCCATGTGCCACTTTTAGGTCTCCTCACACTGCTGGTGGGTTCCATTTTGTCATAGGGTGCTGTATGGCCTCCCATTGCTGCTGCCAGGCCCGTAATCTGCCATGGGCCCCTGTACCGACTCCTCATGCTGCTGCCAGGCCCGTAATCTGTCATGGGCCCCTGTACCGCCTCCTCATGCTGCTGCCAGGTCCAGAGTGTGTCATGGGTCCCTGTACAGCCTCCCATTGCTGCTGTCTCCATCGCTACACTCTGCCATGTGCCACTTTCAGGTCTCCTCACACTGCTGGTGGGTTCCATTTTGTCATAGGGTGCTGTATGGCCTCCCATTGCTGCTGCCTCCACCGCCACACTGTGGCTCCACACTCTGGTTTTGTCCCCGTGACTGCCCAAATGAGTGAAGTGTGCGGTGATTCTAAGATCGACGGCACTCATCTGCATGTCATACTAACTGACCGTATTATTTCTCTTCCCCAGCAGACTCCAAGGGCATTTAAATTAAAGGTACAGTGTTCTGTACTAATATAAAGGCTCTCTGAAGCCTAGAAACACCCTTTTTACACGTTAAATTCGCAGCGAATATATTCGCCTCGAATCAAATTTATTCCGCGAATTCGGCGAATCAGCCGAATCAAATTTTTGAATAATTCGCTCATCTCTAGTCATGACACTTGAAGCAGTTAACCACTTGACCTCATTAGCACACACCCTGCATCATCTACCCTCCTACCTACTACCCACTTCCAGGTGCATGAATATTAAATGAAAAGCAATCAATCAGTGATCACTGTTCTCACTAAATACACAGACATCAATTATTATTTTTCTACCTTAACTTTAATCTTGCACAGATCATTAATTTGGCATAGTGTGCTGAGTGAACAGATAACAGTCTATGTGGATAGAGCTGTGGTATTGAAAACAGGAGAATTGTGTTTTAATTGTGTTTCAGATCATCCCAATGATATAAGTTGTACCTACAGTAACTGGTTATAGATATACAAGCTGCATTTTAGATCCCTGCCTATTCCCCTGTGGAGTCAAGTTTGGAATGGTACTACTCAATATTCACAGGCATATTTTGTAGGTGTTTGGTTGATTGCATATGTACATACTGTATGTATCTGCATTGTTGATTTCATTGTATTAATGTAAAAAAGAGGAATTTTGATGCACATGTATGTTTCATATCCAGCACAGGACACAGGCTGGATATTCATGGATTCTAGGCTATAGGTTGCAACCTTTAGGTTATCAGACACTGGCAAAGCCTTGCTGGGCACGCCCCTTGGGCATACCTGTCAGGATAGGCTTGCCCATAATGCAGATGAAAGTTTGCCATGCATAAGTATGCGCAGTATACTGGGCTAGAGAGATGTCTGTGGACTTGGGCAAAGGCACATGCAGGTGTGCGCATGCATGTGTACTCGCGCATTGAGGCACGCGCCTGTCAATAATGCAGGCGCCAAAATGGCTATTTAAACAGGCTGCAGTTTCTGTCTCATTGCTGTTAAGTCTACAGTTTCTCAGTGTGTTCCTGATTCCTGTGCCTGACCTCTGATACTAACCCAGCTTGTTCCTGATTTCTGCTTGTCTGCTACCTGCCCTGACCCTGGCTAGTCTTTGAATTACTCTTTTGCCTCCTGTTCCTGTCTGATCAAACCTCCACTGCTGACCTGGTCTGTAACCCGACTACTCTGCTGTCTACCATCTATGCCTGATCTGCCCGACCGTTACCGACCCGGCTCATCTGACCCTGCATCTTTAATCCTGCCTACTGCAGCTCATCAGTCCTGCAAATCCACATCTGGATCCTGCTTCCTGCTGCACTTCTACAGCCTGCTGACAGCTACGATTCATGCCATGTCATCTGCCATCAGCCTGTCCTGCTGCTTCACATACCTGCTGACTGCTACTGACACACAGACTACTGGACTGATCACAGGCACTCATACCTCGCTGTACTCCTGCAGCTGCTGTTTTACTATCAGAAGCCCTCGAGCTGGAGCTGTATGAGAGGCCTTTCTCTGCATGTGAGGCTCACTATCCAGGTACATGACAGTATCAGTATTACCCTTCCCTACTCCGTGAGATCTCAGTTTTTTAGCAAACAATGCAGAGTAATGCAGGAATTTCCTTATATCCTAATTGTACAGCACAGGACACAAGCCATCTTCTCCTATGTCCCTGCATTACCCTAGATTTCTTGCTGAACAAGTAAGCTACCACAGAGTAGGGTAAGATTATCAAAAACCCTGGGCTGTTCCCAACCATGAATAGGACGGAAAAAAGGCAAACAGAATGGTGCCAACATGCCCAACAATAACAAGGGTCAATGGACCCAATTCAAAGTGTGCTTCAAAAACCTTGCAGCTGAAGCTGAATCTGTAGCAGCATGGATGTCCTCTGATAGAAACTGGAGAAGGTGTGAACTGAAGACCAGGCCATGGCATTTCAAAACTGGGAAATGGATGTTTAATGTCAGAATATCCAGGATACACCCTGTAATCTTGTGGCGTGAGCACGTAAGAGTTCAGGAGGTGTCTTATCCTTTAGAGCTCTTGAAATAAGTTGCCTTGTCCACCTGGCAACTGCATATTTTAAAACAGATTGTCCTTTCCGAGGCCTTAATGAAGAGAGAAAAAAATAGTATGTCTTCTTTTGGAAGCTGTGTCTGAAAGCTCTGACAGTGACCAGACAATGAAGAACAATCTCTTTGGATACTTTAGAAGCAGGGAACAAAGAGGGAAGGGCTATACCTTCATTAAGTTAGAAGTTACATGCCACCTTAGGAAAAAAAAGGTAGGTCTTGGGTGCTTTTGTGCAGGATCAGGAATGTCTCCTTACAAGAGAGAGACGCTAGTTTAGAGTCATGTCAGACAGAAGTGATAGCCACTAAGTAGGCCACTTTTCAGGAAAGATCATCTAAAGAGAGCTATATGAGGATATATCTCTATTAGGTTCAAAGGGTGATTTCTGCAGTGCAGAGAGAACCAAATTAAGGTCCTAAGGAAGAACAAGGTGCTGTAAGGGAGGTCTAATCTGAGAAAAAACCTTGAATAAAGACAAAATGAAACCAGGGATTTGGGAACAAAAATTGACAAGGCGAAACCTGTCCCTTGAGAGTACTTAAGGCTAAATTATGGTCAAGTCCTGATTTTAGGAAGGCCTGAATGTGAGGTAGAAAATTCTCTGGGATTGAAATGCAGACAAATGAAAAATTTCCTGATATGATAGTATTTGTTTTCTGGAAGTGGGTTTTCTAGCCTTGAGCAATGTGGGAATAACAGAATCAAAGGCCCCTCCGTCTCTTAAGTCTCATGCTTCAACAGCTATGCCCTTAAAGTGTTACTAAACCCACAACAGTAAAATCAGTCTGTATATGCAGTAAAGTATGCTTGATATACGCACTGTGGAACCTAAGGGATTAATCCTCCACATTGTGTAAAAATGCTGTTTTATCCTCCCCTTCTTACAGTGCCTCCCTCTTATCTCCTGATAAGACATATCCTCTGGAGACACTCTTCACATGCTCAGTTGGTGTGTATTACTAGAGAGGTTTTTTTTTTCCCTGGGAGAGTGCATGTGATCAGCACTGTCCAGACAGAGGTCAGGGATTCTGCATCCTATTAGAACAGAATGAAAACTCCTTCTACAAGCTTTAACCAGTGCTCTGCTGAACAATGATAGAAGTCAGAAGACTGCTATATACTGCTGATGGGAAAAGGTATTTAGCAGTTTATATTTACTAAAATAATTGCATTTACATGTACTGCATACTATGGGAGACCAGAGTGAATGCAGGGTCCTGGGCTTAGTAACACTTAAAATCCATGCTGTCTGTTGCTTTAAAATATTTTTTCCAGCTCTTTTCCATTCCGCTGGTCTACAGACTGGATATCCTATTTAGGTATTAATCTCACTCCCAGTTATTCAGATATGTTTGCTGCTAATTATCCACCGTGTATATCACGTCTATCTACTCTACTGAGGATTTGGCATGGTTATCCTATTTCCTTCTTGGGTAGAGTCACGGCTGTTAAAATGAATATCTTGCCTAAACTTCTTTATCTTTTTAGAGCACTTCCAGTTCCAGTCTCAAAAACGTTTCTGACCCAATTTCAGCGGACCATTAATAATTTTATCTGGGGTACTAAGCGTGCACGTTTTGCCTCAGCGATTTTGTACCGGTCACAACGGACTGGAGGCCTCGGTCTTCCCAATTTTTGGCTATATTACCTTTCGGCACGTTTTGCGCAGCTGTCACAGTGGGCAACTATTAACTCTCAGATCCCATGGGTCAAGTTTGAATCTCAGTCCATACGCCCATTCTACTTACCGAGCATTTTGTGGTCCAGGGTCTCTCCACGTTCACTTACCTTTTATAACTCCATAGTGACCCATTCAATGACACTTTGGTCCACATACAAATTTAAATTAAATTTGGTCTCTCCTATTCCCCCCGGTATTTCATTTTTTGGTGATCCAACTTTTGCACCAGCTTTTTCTTCTCCTCAACTGTTTCGTTGGTGGTATGATCAATCTCTTATCAGATTATCTGATTTTCAAAGAGGAGGATCTTACATTACCTTTGATATGCTGTGCGCGCTTTTTGATATTCCCCTTCGCGAGTACCATCGTTACCGACAGATTAGACACTTTTTTGAATCACATTTTGGCCTTACACCGTCTTCTCCGGTTTCCTTTTTTGAACGTACCAGCCGTGACTCTCCCAGGGGTAGGGGTCTTATTTCCAATTTTTATCACCAATCTTTACTTTGTCTTTTTCATACGCCTCCGTTGTACCGACAAAGGTGGGAGGAGGATAGTGGTACCACTTTTTTGGATGAGGATTGGGATTCCATGGTGGATAATATCTGTAAAAGCTCTTGATCTCTTTCTGTTCGTGAAACGGCCCTTAAGGTTTTAACTAGATGGTATTATACCCCATCAAGACTACATAGATTGTACCCACAAACGTCCCCTCTATGTTTCCGGGGCTGTGGCCTTACAGGCACTTTGGTGCATATATTTTGGGATTGCCCGTCCATATCTTTGATTTGGCGCAGGATATCCGAGGTGGCCACCTCACTGGCGGGTACCCCAGTATGCTTATCTATTCAGACTTGTCTATTGGGGGCTCATATCCCAGGGGTCCCTGATGCCATTATGAGATTGATACATACTATTTGTATTGCCACTTTATGGTCTATTGCCTTACACTGGAGATCCAATGCTGTACCTTTGGCCTCCATCCTACACAGAATTGATGCTGTAATGCTCATGGGGTGCATTCATTATACTCTGCTGGATAAGATGCACTTATTTGATAAAAAATGGGAGTCATGGAGGGATTATAGACATTTATTGCATGATTAATAACGTTTTCAGTAAACAATGACTGACAGATACTGTTGACAGACGTATCATTCAATTTCTCTTATCATTAACGTATTTCATGTACTTGCAATCTACTTTTCTTCTGTTTCTTCTCTTCCTTACTATAATATATTTTTCTGAATTGTACTTTTCAAAAGTGCCTTGTTTTTGCTGTTAATATTTGAAAATGTGCTGTTATTTTATTGTCTACTTATATTCAATAAAATCCTTTGTAAACAAAAAAAAATATTTTTTCCAGCAAGAACTAATCTATGTGGTTTTTTATTAAACTCTCCAGTATCTTCCCAACTATAGAAGTTAAACTAACAGGTATATAATTACTTGGTAATTATTCTGACCCCTTTTTAAATATTGGCACCACATTGGCCTTACGCCAATCCAGTGGTACTAGTCATTAAAGAGTTCCTAAAAATGAGAAACAATGGATTTGAAATGACAGAGCTCAATTCTTTAAGGACCCGTGGGTGTATGCCATCCAGTCTTATTCACCTTTATTCTGTCTAAATATTTTTGGATGATATCATATATGTCAATTCCATGCCCATTATGGACAAGAGCTACCCCATGCTCCACTGTATACACAGAACTGAAGAAGGTATTTAATAAATTTGCCTTCTCTTTGTCTCCAGTCACCCATTCTAGATGATTTTGTAAAGGGCCTACATGCTTGGACCGGACCTTTTTACTATTAATATATTTGAATGGTGTCTTGAGCTGCACATAAAATGCACTAGCAATAAGAATAAAAATCATCACAGGTAATTGCTGGCCGAGCAGAGAGCAGCAAATACAGTAGGTGCAGCCGCCGGCAACCTGTCATTATAGTGCACTGGACCAGCAACCACACCTACACCTACCTGCTGAGAGCTGCAGGAGGAACTGCCACTACAATTCTCACTGCTCCTAAACGCTGCTGTGAATATAGCCTATGTATGTGCTGTGTATGTGCTGTGTGGGGAGGTAGAGGGGGGTTGTGGGCAGGGGTCTTATGGGAGGGAACAATTGAATTTTGGGGGAGACAACCCACCCCAGCACTCCCCTAGATCCAGCCATGAGGCATTTACTCACTTGGTGCCCCTGCATTACCTGCTGCTATTGCAAAAATGGCAGCCCAAGCATCCGTATAGATGAGAATTTGCTGGGCTTGTCTGTGCACAGCATCCCCAGTTTCCCTCAAAATTTTCCCAGGCCGCATACCAAACTCTCTGGGGCCACATGCAGCCTGCTGGCTGTGGGTTGGGCACTCCTGCTCTAATAGGTGGAATTTTACTGCCAAATTTTAAAACTTTGAAAATGATTCACTTGTACAGTGTCAAACACAATTCTCAGGTTCCTGATAGTTTTGATATAGAACAAATACTATTCAGGAAACCTGTCATAAGTGAAGCTTGAGAATCAGTTCTGTACAGGGTAAACCTGTCTTAACATCTTACCTGTCCATTTCAGTGGTCCCTAATCATGATCCGGGCTTCAGCCGTGAAGGTGGGAATACTTTGGGGAGGTCTTCAGGCTCTGGGTTTCACAGGAATGGGCCACAGCTCTGGACCTGTATAGCACCTTGTGGTTAACTACATGTATTGCACTGCTTAGGTAAGTTCCAAAGCAGGATCCAGTGCCTGAAGTAATGTTACAGGTCATCCCCACAACATGAGGACCAGATACAGCTCCCAAGGTTGTACCAAAGTTGCACCAGTCCAAAAGCACTGTTTCTATTGTTGCACTAGAAAACAGTGAGGAGTTGATTGAAGAAGTAAATGAAGAATCCGAAGTAAAATATTAAATTAGTGAAGCAAATGCCAAGCCATGTGGGGTGTGGTGTAACTCGTAAGGAAGGAGCAGACAGGTAATGTGATTGATGTCGGATGCCGGCGAAAAGATCTCCAATGAGCCTGTAAATGTTTTTTGCTTAAACATTATTGGGGAAATGTGAGTGGATTCAGTTTACATTTTTAATTAAGGTTCACTTCTGATTTTACTACACTATGGTTGGAATTCTATGATTTTCATCAGTTCCTGATGAGCAGTTTGATGGTCGGAGAGCTGAGCATGTGTATCTGAAGAATTGATTTTGCCAAGCACAGCACAATTAGACTTTTGTGGTCTAACCTGAATGTGAGAGTCCACCTTGAGCACAGTTGGTGTACGCATGCTTTAAGCAAGTTTACAGCACAGGGGTTTTGTGGTTACACACTGAACAATGAAAATTACAATATGGATCACTGATATGGACTGTATCATTATGAATTAAATATTTTATTGTTTCCATCAGTGAATATATTTATGGCTACTTTCACACTGATCCACCACAAAAACACAGCAAAAATGCATAGGCATTTTTACTGCGCTTTTGATGTGCTTTCTGAGCATTTTTAAAGGATACATGACTTAAAAACTGCACCAAAGATGCTTCCCAGAGGTGTTTTTGATGCGCTTTTGAGGAGTTTTTCAGGCGTTTTCCATTGATTTCAATTGGAAGAGGCATATTTGGAGCGTTTTTCTTAACTCACCAAACATGCCCCAAAGATGCTGCAAGCAGGAATTTGTACACCGCAAGCGCAACGTCTCAGTGTGAAAACATACATAGATATACATTCACATACACAGGTATGCATTTTCTTGAGCTTTTCAGGTGCTTTAATAAATGCAAAAACTCCTCAGTGTGAAAGTAGCCTATTTGGGTGGATCTAGGGTTTACTATTTTGATGAAATTATATTATCACTTTGTATGTGGATTTATCTGCACTTAGAGGAAAGACGGAGGTGTTATGAGAAGAATTAATTTTACTGTATTTATTTACATATAACTTTTATTGTATTTATAATTTTTTTACATACCACTTTGGGGGATAGTTATATAATTTGATTAGTCTGTTGCATTTAGGGGCAGTGCTGGGGGCACTTCTGTGTCACCAGCAGCCTCTGTATTTATTTAATTTAGGATTCACTTGTGGCAGAGCATTGGTTTTCTATATTTCTGGACTTTGACTAGGCCAGTCCAAAACCTTAATTTTTCAGAGGTGTACTTGCTGGTGTATTTAAGATCATTGTCCTGCTGCAGAACCCAATTGTGCTTGAGCTTGAGATCACAAAGTGATGGCTGGACATTTTCCTTCAGGATTTTCTGGTAGAGCACAGAATTCATGGTTCCATCAATTATGGCAAGTCACCCAGGTCCTGAAGCTGCAAAGCAGCCCCAGACCATCGCACTACCACCACCATGTTTGACTGTATGTATGGTATGATGTTCTTTTTATGAAATGCTGTGTTACTTTTACACCAAATGTAATGGGACGCAAACCTTCAAAAAAAAGTTAAACCTTAGTCTCATCAGTCCACAGAATATTTGCCCAAAAATCTTGGGGATAATCAAGATGTTTTTTGGCAAATGTTAGACAAGCTTTTGTGTTCTTTTTGGTCAGCAGTGGCTTTCGCCTTAGAACTCTCCCAGTGATGCCATTTTTGCCAGTCTCTTTCCTATTGTTGAATTATGAATACTGACCCTAACTGATCTGAGGCAATTGAGGCCTGCAGTTCTTTAGATGTTGTTCTGGGTTCTATTATTACCTCCTGAATGAGTTGTCATTGTACTCTTGGAGTCATTTTGGTAGGCCTCCTGGGAAGGTTCACCACTGTTCCAAGTTTTCTCCATTTGTGGATAATGGCTCTCACGGTGGTTGGCTGGAGTCCCAAAGCCATGGAAATGGCTTTGTAACCCTTTCTAGACTGATACATGTCAATTACTTTGTTTCTTATCTGTTCTCGAATTTCTTTAGACCGCAGCATGATGTGTTGCTTTTTTTAGATCTTTTAGTGTGCTTCACTTTGTCAGACAGCTTCTATTTAAGTGATTTCTTGATTTAACAGGTCTGGCAGTAATCAGGTCTGGGTGTGACAAGTGAAACATAACTCAGCTTTCAAAATATTGGATTAATCACAGTTCATTCATGATTTGGCAAAAGGGGGAAGTGGAAAAATACATAATTTCACATAGGGCCAGGCAAGTTTGGACAGCTTTTTTCCCTTAATAAATTAAATCATTATTTAAAAATTGCATTTTGTATTTACACGAGTTATCTTTGTGTAATTTCTTTTGTTTGATCTGAATCATTGAAGTGTGACAAATTTGCAAAAAAATAAAAAATCAGGAAGGGGCAAATACTTTTTTACAGCACTGTATAAGATTAAGATAACTTTTTAATATTTTAGTAAAATTACACAAGCTAATAAAGCAGATCAAAGCAGAGAAACATGTAGAGTCAGGCCCCTACCCCTTTCTGTGGAAGTTGTCAGCTTTTTCAACGTAGTTGAACAGGCAGATGTTATAACTGTATAACTGGTAACCGGTTTCTGACATCAACATTTTTGACCACTTCTCCATGCAAAATTCCTTTAGTTGTAAGACATTTATGGGTTTTCTTGCATGAACTGCCCCTTTCAAAACCCCCCTACAAAATTTCCATTGAAATCAAATCAGGGTTTGGGGTAGGGCAGTCCATAATCCTGTGTTTCCTTTTTTTTAAGCCATTCTTTGGTGGATTTGCTATTGTGCTTTGAATCATTTTTATGCTGAATATTCCACTCAGCTTCAACTTTCGGAAAGAGGTCTTCACATTCTCATCAAGTATAATTTGACATGCTGCAGAATATACAGTTGTCTCAATAGTTGCAAGCTGCCCAGGGCATGAAACAGCAAAGCACTCCTAAACCATAACTTTTCCACCACCATGTTTTACACTTTAAATAAGGTTCTTTCCTAAAATGCTATCTTTGATTTGCAGCAAATATGTTTACTGTTAGGGTATTTTCACACTATACTGACTTATGAACATGAGATATTCCTGTCATACAAAACACAAGGATGGGTTGTATAGCACATGTGTGTATTTTCATGTATACACACATACAGACAGGTCTTCTAGCTTTTTTAATCAAGGAAGTACGGAATACATGCATAAAAATACTGACCAGCAAAGCAGATTTTTTTTTTTACTGCTTTATATGCAATGCAAATTTATGCGCCTGTGTATGAGCCCATTAAAATAAAATGGGCTGATTTAGATCAGTAAAAAATGCCTGTGGTGTTTTTATGTGCAAGAGGCCTCAAAACACACTCTCTCTTCAATTGATCAGCACATTGTTCCAGAAGGCTGGTCTTTGCCTATATGTTAAATGTTAAAATGTAGTCATACTCTTTTCTTGAACAGAAAAGGCTTTTTCTTAACACATATATCATGCAGACTAAATCAGTGCAATCTCTTTCTGACTGTAGACACACATACCATGACTCAAATCAGCCAATTTTCTTTTCCAAAAATCACAGCCTACAACAGTTTACATAGCTCTAGAATTCTCCACTGAACCAGTAGGCTATGGCAGGCCCTAACAGAGCAGCCACCTTCACACAAGGTTCCAACAGGACACATTATCTATTATGGGCAATGGAAAAAATGCCAAGGATATTCAGTACACCACAGCCCACTGGACCAGTGAAAAGGACTGAAACCAAAAGAGCTAGGTCATATCATAAGCTGCAGCTTAGACTATGGATGGTGAAAGTGGTCACAGATTGATTTGAGGTCCAGTAGTTAGGAATATATGTGGGGTGGAGGGGAAATAGGAACAGTTGGCCCCAGCCTTATTGAAAGTTTACATTTATTATGCATGTTATGAACTTAATCTATCCTCGAGGAAAAAAATGTTAAAATATCCTCACTCCAGGACCACTTTATCTTTTTTATGTTTCTAAAAGGAGCTGTCCTTTATCCCTCCCCAACCATCTTCTTATTTTTTCCCTGCCCCCTCCCTCTTGCACAAATGGTGAAAGGATTATTATAATGTTTACCTTTCTGCTCATTTTTGTGCTGCAAAGCACCACTTTCTGGTCTCCATCCCACGTTGGGGTCTTTGCTTCCTTCAGTTGCTATGTCAACAGTTTTTTCCAGGAGGCAGTGTGTTAACAATCTGCAACTTTGCAATGTATATGCGCATGCACACAAACACCGCTGGTGGTATAGTAGCAGTCTCTTGAAGGTCAAAAACACATGATTGCGTAAAATGGCTACAGTGAGGGAATTTATGCAGTGGCTAATTTCCACTTTAAAGGACAAGGTCGCCTTTTTGACAAAAATAATAAATGCACATTTTTTTGCAGGTAAAAAACTGTGCATTTATTATATTTGTCTGCAGGAGCCTGGAAAGCATTGCACCAGTGATCAGTAGATCGCTGATGCCATGCAGGTGTCTGCAGACCTGTCAGAATATGTGCTTTCTGTACAGGATGTATGAGCAAGCAGATATTCTGACAGGAAGCTTCAATGAACTACCACAGCTCTCCATGGTGAAAACTACAAGCTAACAGCCTTTAAGGCTGTATAAACTCGCATAAACCTGCATTGCATATAAAGCTACTTGTAGGCACTCATGCACAGAACTTGCGGCCATGTGGGCGGAGCCTCACACGGCTACGCTGTTTTAAAAGACTTCTTCCCGTACTATCTGTCAGAGGAAGGGGGGACGGCAGGCATGGCTGCAGCTAAATGAACATGTTACATGTTCCACCCTAAAAATGGGTGGAACATGTAACATGTTCCCAAAGGTGAACTTATCCTTTAAGTTTATTACCCTCCCAGCAGTATTAATGGAAAAGTCCCCAGATAACCAATTTTTTCTGTTTACCTCTGCCGTCATATTAATACCACAAAACATTTCAACCTTGGTAGAGGTTATTTCTGAAAAAAATGACTTGGGCTATTGTGTAAAGACAAATTATATTTCCAAGTTGCTTTTGTGTCACACATTAGACAAAACATAAGAAATTTTACATGAAACTATTATAAATAACCAGTGTACATATTATTGACATACATCATTCATCCATATGTGTCAAAATGATTTTTAAAATTGTAGTCACATCACAGAATGGTAATTTTGGTCAAAATGGCAACATTGATGGCTTTAACCACAACATTTTCAGTTGGGCAAAATGATTTGGCAATAACATTTTTATTAATTGTACCAAAGTAATTCCTATATTGTTGATTTTTAATGGGAGATGGTTCTTTTGCAATGTATTTTTGCAGACATTATTTATTTTCTATGCAAATACATCTATTTAAACACAAACAGACACAACTAACCAAAAAAAAAATCTAGTTTAAATCCAGTAGTGTTACTTGCAAATATAAAAGTGCACTTTTTGTCCTTTATCCCATTTATTGACACTCAAATTAGATTGATGGCATAAAGCATTATGAAGTTTGTTTTTTAATGCATTTCTAATGTGACATTGGAAAAACAAACTAAAATAGCTTATGAATGATAAAAACAGCCCAAAATAATAGCCAAGGGGAAAATGGGAGAATGGGAGGAAGGAATGAAGGGGTGATAAGCATTACCTATGAATTATTATGGGAGACTGTCGGTCACACAGATAATATGGAGTTAAATCGGAGCAAAAAAAACAAAACTGAAAAGGCAGCTAGGACGACAGCTCTCTTAGGTGGTTCAACCCCCAGCTGTCAGATAATGTTAGTTAGAAGCAAGCAGTACAAGGAAAATATGATAAATACTCTTGGAATAGGCCTAAACTTGGCAACAGGCCCAAATAACTCACAAGAGGGGGCTTTGTTTCTCAATGAACTCAGAGAAAACAATTTTATAGTAAGTACAAATAATTCTGTGTTTGCTTACATTCATTGAGAGACACAGCTTTTGATTATAAATCAATCAGAAGCAGTGAGATGTCAACAAGCATTGCTTAACAAAAGGAACAGCCAATACATCAATAACAAATTAATGAATATGGTGGGCCCTTACACCACAAATGACTGATGCAACCACATGAACCTTAAAAAATGTATTGAAGGTATCAACAGAGGATCAAGTTGCTGCCTTACAAACTTGCAAAATTGAGGACTGATGACGGAAAGCCCAAGAAGTGCTGACTGAATAAGTAGTGACAGGAATAGGCATTTTATAATGTTTAATGGGATAAGCCTGAAATGCTGTTTGTTGAATCAATCTAGAGATGGTTGCAGATGAAGCAGCATGTTCCATATGTGGACCATCAATTACAATAAATAAGGAATCAGGAAGATTGAAGTAGCCTGAAGGTAAACCCTAACAGCCCTGACAATATCTAAGGTGTGTAAAGGACTTCTTTACGGCAACAAGGAGCCAGACAGAGGGACAGAAACACAATATCTTCATTAAGGTGAAAAGCAGAAACTACCTCAGATTGATAAATGGGTGGGATTTCAAAACCACCTTGTCCTTGTGCAAAATCAAGAAGAGGGAATTATTCACAGAAAAAAGGCCATCGACTCAGACATGCTTGGACGAAATTTTGGCCACCAAAAAAAGTTAACCTTTGAGGCAATATATGCAAGAGATTTTCCTGAATATTGTCAAAAAAGGTCTTTGTAAGACTAAAGGGTCCCATGAAGAAAGCAGAGGCCTGACAAGAGGAACAATATGGATAACTACCTGTATAAAAGGAAGCAATGACTTGCCAAAGAGCATTGAAACATAACAGCCAAGGTTTAAATCAAATCTCCTCTTTGGATTATTGACCCTGACCAGAGAAAACTCAGAACCCTCCCCTCCCGCCAAGCCAAAAAAGGCTTGCTTCTGTCGCAATGATCAACCAATGAAGGGGAGGAAAATATAAATTTCCTTTTCTAGGTACAGTGGAGATCTATTACACTTGCACAGGATTTCCCACTGAAGAGTCTGAAAGTGGAACTGAGCAAAAGAGACTGCTTCAAAGGAGGAGACCATCAGGCCCAACATACAAAAAAGAAAAAAAAGGACCAATGGTTTAATGAAGACTCCTGACTTGGCCATGAAGTTTGTACAGTTTTTCAGCGTTGGTGGCTCTGACAAATTAGGACATGAAGAAATGCATTTGAATGTTGATTGATATTTGGAAATCTCCCTGATGGACAGAAGTAGCCACCATTTTTTTTCCACAAGGGCATTTTACACTTTTAAATCCAGGATGAGATTAATACTTCCTTTCTTAGGGTTTTGAGCAAAGAGGATTTGGATGGCTAGAGATAAGTTTGTGAGGAAAACCCAAGGAGTGTTTGTGGCCAAAATGCCACAGAAAAATGTTACAGCCTGCAACATCAAAGTAGAGAATACCTGTTCCGATAAAAGGTCCTAATACAAAAGTCTAGCTCATTCCATGATGGTCTGAGAGACCAGAGCCAAAGCTAAAACGAATGTCTCATCAGATTTCCAACAATGGTATACATAGAACGAAGATTCAACTCCATCTTCTGGTCCTTTGGGTTTTGAAAGATGGAGCTTTTACTACAGGGATCATAGCTGCCTTACTTAATAATGCAATTGGCAGGTCCATGATAGAAGGAGTAGTAGTAGTAGTTTTAGTGAAATTCCCTGCATAAGGATACAAACAGAAATGCATTTTGGCAATTTTGACAATACACACACCTAATTAGAATGCTTCCATTTCTTGCAAATGTGATTGTCAAAAAAACAAATAGTATGGAAACACTTTTGTATCTCACTTCTCCATATGAAAGCCAAAAACAACCTAGGGTTCAGAGGAAGCAGGAGAGTTTTACAAACTGCTTTAATCAGAGGTGAAACTAACTTCTTTTCATAAGATAAGGGAAAAACCAGAATCCTCATTCTTATCCTCAGCAATTAAAAAATGAGAAGCCCCATGAAAGTCAAGACCAGGCAGAACCAGGACTCCACTGTCAGACAAGTCTGAGGGGACAGGTGACTGTAGAGGATGTGATTTCCATGAGACTCTGCTTAGGATCAGAAATAGCATGAACAGTAAGGGATTCCAGTGTAATTGAGAAATAAGGAGGGGACAGAAGAGTCGCTGATGCAAATGCACCTGAGGTCGCTGTACAAGTATCACAATGTAAACCTCCCTGGTTAGCTTTCATGGTACCATGACAACCATTATACACAGAGTTGGTCTGTGCAAAGGGATTTGGATAGCATTAGATGTTCAAACTTCTTCCTAGAATCAGCCATGTTACCACAGTGGAGACTCTAGGTTTCAATAGGAATCCACTGCTTCAACTTGAGAGGAGCAAAAAAACCAGCTGCAATACACAGTTAAAATCTGCAAGCTCCAAGGTGTGCATGCATGCACACCACTATAGGGGCTTAGAGTGAGTCACAATTGTGCATAGAGAAATATGAACTGTGCTTGAACAAAAGTGGTGTGGTGGCTGAACAGAATGGAGCAACTGTAGCCTACACAGATAAAAAGAAACACCTATGACTGACTGAAATAAGTGCCAGTTAATAAAGAAAAAAAAGAAATGTAAATAAAGGTATAAAGACTGACAGGGTTAGTGAGACAGCAATAACCTCACATATCACCTCTAGGATCCAGAAAACTGGAGTCCTTCAGCCAACAAAAGAAACCTGTGACAAACAGACAAATACAACCTCTCACGTGTTACAGTACATAAAGGGCTTGCCACTGGTCAAATAGAAAAACAAGGCTGGTACAGTGGGTTTTAGCTGCAACCTAGAGACACTAATGCAGTATGACTAGACTAGAGAGACTACAACCATTAAAATCCAACCTGGTTACCAGTCAGCTTCCTGATAGATAAAATAGTCCTGTAAGACATCTTCAGGAGCTGAAGAAAAAACAATTCTTAATCCTCTACGCTAGACAACAAACAGATGTTCTCTGATGTTGTAGGATTAAGTCACCCAAGGGAGTCTAGTCTTTTGCATCCAGTCTCCTACTTCTGAAAATGGACAGCTTACCCACTGATTCTGATTGATATTCAATCAAACGTTGTATCTCTCAATGATAGCAAGAGAAAATTGCATTTCTGTAATTAAAATTCGAAAACACTTTTCAGTCATCTGTAAATATTTTCTACCACAGTTAGCATTTAAAAGTACTAGCTACATTTGCTACTTTGACCAAATTTATGTTTCCTGATCCAGCAGTAGAAGTGGAAGGAATCTCCCCAGTGGGACACAGATTACAAAAAAAAACATACACTGGATTTTTAACCATTCCCTACTCTGTCTAAAACTCAAAAAGTTTTGGCTATGCAAAAACTTTAACGTAAGCCTGTCACAAGAGTATCAGGGATGCTATTGCTAAGCTTCTTTTAAAAAATTTCAGTCACCTGGCTGTTATGCTGACCTACTTAGAATCAATTACCTGGAATTTTTTTTTACAGATTATTAAAACCAGAGGAATGTGAGAAGTCTATATCTGTATTCTTGCTCCATGCTAGTGTGCCAATTATAGAAGCAAGAGAGTAAACATGACAATCAGGTAACTAATATTTTTACATAGAGGGTCAGCTCAGCCCAGTCTCCGTGTTTCTTACATTATTTAATTTTTTACATGTATATAAGAATCAACACATACCATAAAATTCTCTTTAAAAAAATATATTTACTATGAACAGTAATTTCTACCAGTTGTTAGGAACTTTGCTGCTACAATAATTGGTGATGATAAGGAAGGCAACACATCACTACACCTACTGTAAATCTGATCCCCTGTTCAACAAGATTACTTAAGGTGGACCTTGCCCCAGGAAGAACAGTCCACCCATTACATCAGAGCCTCCTCCTCTTTTAAAAATCACGATATAACTATGCCAAAAATCACCTGTGGGGAAACAATTAGAAAATGTACTTACTTCACCCCTGACTTCCACCCCAAGGATGACATCGCATTCCTTCTGGTTTGATCCTCCAAATGACGAGGATCACAAACCCAGCACTCCTCAGGATCTCACTGAAAGTATAGCTGTGTCACTCCCTGCAGTGTGAAATCTGGGGGTAAAGTAAATATTTATTCTTACTTTTGTCCCCATAGGTGTGTTTTTGTATATCCATTATATGGTGATTTATTGAGGTGCTAGTCCTTTATGAAGATTTTAGTTTTTTATTTGCCTCTACTATGCCTGTTTTAGCTGCAAATACCAAACAGCTTCAAATCAGTTACACAGAAAACATGTTACTATTGTTTGACGTTTCTCAAATTCTATTAAAGTATGGGAACTATTGCATTTATTTTTGGTTTACACGTGATATATACTCACAAATTACTATAACAAATACATCTTTACAAAGCTTTTCTGTGATGTTTGCTAAGGACAAACCACATTATGCTTTTCAATGTTATATTTATGTTTTGTAGCATAGGCATTGCCATAATGTCGCTGGGACTTAATTTAGATATTGCAGGTAAATCAACAAGCTAACATAGGTTATATTACAGTGAAATTGTGCTTTGTTTACACAGAAAAAGCAACAGGTTCACTTAAATTTCAGCCTTGCTCACTTGCCTGCCCCTTTAATCACCCACTGCTCCTTTTGTCCACAGGAGTGAAAATAAAAGGCACTTTCTAAGCTTACATCATATCTTCGGACAAAGTGGAGAGGAATTAGAACCCCTGTCAGGGTTTCATTGATGTCTGTGTTCCAGTTAGGAAGATTCAGCTTCTCTATTTGTCACAATTACTGTAATGATTGAAAATTAAAGTAAAAAAAATCAAATTCTCACATTTTGGGTTGCAACAATAACAACCAGAGGGTGTATCTTCAAATAGGGACATTAGCTCTGATGAACCTAGCGACAGCCAGGGATTTCCTCACTTTGGAGACATTTCCTTTAAACTCCTGTTTTGGCTAATGAACAGGAAGTGAAGGGAAATTTCTCCAACGGGACACAAATGGCAAAAAAAACTGACAGGAGTTATAACCCTCCCTTACACTATCCAAAATTTAAAAAATAGTTTTGCCTATAGTTCTACTTTAAATGTGCTCTTTTGGGAGTTTACTTAGGCTTAGGATTGTTTCCCTGCCAACATATGACAATGCAAATGCTTGTTGAATGGCTGCTTATGCAGCCATGCTTTCTAGAAAGAATGGGAATAAATCATAGCCCGATACAAATACATTTAAGCAGGTATTTAAGGGCAATAATCCTTGGCGTCTCAAAAGATTAGCTGCAACTATGCACAACATACCTGCACATTGTGACACACCTACCTAATTAAGTGCCCTTCTCCAGTGATGTACTGTCCATGCTCCTTTTTGTCACTCCCTTATCACTGCTGACATCTCATAGTCTTCTTCTGGTTGCACAATCCTCAGCCATCTTCATTGCCCAGCCAGGAATGGTTTGGTCCCAACACCCACAACATGGGGAGATTGAGCACTGAGCTACACATATGTAGCTCAGTGTACAATTAAAGGAAACATTTTATCAGGCAGGGATAGAGCTTTTAAGGCAAAGGAGGCATACACTGGGATTGATTTACTAAAGAAAAATAGACTGTTCACTTTGAAAGGGCATGAGGTGAAACTCTGCTGACTTCTATCATATCATAATGAGCACCCAAAAACACTGTTTTTTATTGTTATTTTTTTGCATGTGATTGGGTATTCGTTGCAGAATGAATTTTATCCCCACATCCGCAGAGTCTATTCTACCATGAAAAACTACCTGTTAGCAATTTTAAAAAAGACTTTAGTTCTACTTTAAAGTACACTAAAATATATTTTTTATTGACTACATAACTAGATTAGATGAAATTGTTTGATATTTGCATGTACTAACACTGTAATGTTTTTGATCATAAAATATATTATCGTTTGTTCAAAAGTCAGTTTATGTTGAGTATGTTACCATTGTATTTTTTACAAAGCGATACTAACACAAACAAGCTGTATGAAAAGCCTTTAAGATTTCAGTTTCAGTATATGGCTAAACAAAAGTAACAGTATTGAATCGTATATTTTGCAATCATACTGTATTAAAACGCAAAAGCATTTAAAACTAGCAAAACACATATCCACTAATAATTAAGGTAAAGCTATAAAACATGTAAACGCAGTACACATCCAAAAGGGTATTAAATCCAGTGGATGCGTCACACAGGGGAAATCAAACAATTCATTTTCCACAAACTGGAGCTTGTTGATAGATGACACCGTGGATTTTTACAAATTTGTTCTTTGATGGTTACAAACTTCATAATTACAAAATTTCCAGAGAATGTTTTGTGGTTTGTTTTGCAAGGTTACAAACATTTCACAGTGCTATTGAGAGTCAGCACCATTGTTCACAGCCTTTCTTACATAACATTTTCAAAGAGCTGTAATGACCTCATGATATTGTCATCCTAAAAAAACAAAAAAGAAAGCATACACAATATTAATTTTACACCTTGAATTATTACATAGGTAAATAATTTAGCAAAATACCTCCTAAAACTAACACACCAATGGTCTTAAAAGAAGTAAGAATCTCTAGTCAACATATTTGTCACTTACGTAAAAACAAGTTTGCACATCCCCTGCAAGGACCCATCTTAAACTCAATATATTTTTATTCTTTTTATCAAACAATTACTTTAATTTGCTATATTTAAAAAATTAGAAATACATAAAAAAAAACCAAATGTGGCAAATCAGAAATCAGTAACACCATCAATTGAGGAAACATTTCCAGTATCCTGGAAGGATTCAAACACTGGACAGAGTTAACATAATTCCTATCACAGTTTTTCTTCAGGGGTGGGATATAACAAGACTATCACTGAAAGTGTCAGTTTCTGGGGGCTATGTCTTTTATTCTATTTTATTCTGTGTCTGGTGTCTGTAAAGGCTAAGATAGCGTGGAGTCGTTAGAATATCTCAGTGAGGCTCCCTTTTCAGAAGTTGTTGTGCTGTTTACTCCTTCAATGTATTCTTCCAAGTATAAGGTACCAGTCTTATTTAAACCTCAGATATCTAAGATATATGTTCTCTTTACTATTGGCATGTGTGGTGTCATCCTGCCAGGATTAACAGAGCCCTTAGGAAGAAAGAGGTGTAAAGTATGATAGTGGGTATGTAAAGTTTAGGGTTGGTTTGCTGCTTCAGGGCCTGGGAAGCTTGCATTCATTGAGTCAGCTATACATTCTTCATCATATCAAAGTGTGCATGATGAGAAGAAATAGCGGGTTATGGACTTCTCTAGTAAAAGCCCTGATTTGATCCCCTCAAGAAAAGAGAGCCTGCAGACATCACTGCAGAAAGTTGATTATGTATTCATGTGGCTGTACAGTGCTGATTGGGAGGTCTTTTTTCAGCCAGATGGACAGACTGGATGGACTTTTGTGTTTTTGCAGCTAGACTAACTATGAAACTATGGCCCTGATTCACTATTGGGCGTGGGCGCATATTTATGGGCTTAAGCCCAATTTTCATGGGCGTCCGTCCATTTTTGACCCTGCAACCTAATTCACTATTGAGCAGAGCCCATAAGCAGACGCCCAATCTAATTCACAAAAAGACACACGCCCGGAATCAGACTCACAAAAGCAGACTTGCTAAGAAGCACGTCTAACACCATGAAAAATCACTGTAGAGACATGTTCACTTAGAAATTTGCTTTGCCAAATATCAGGACTTCACTTTAAACAATATCTGCTATTTCCAAAAAAATTAAGAATGTGTTAAAAATCGTTTTTCTCAAGGAAATCGACACAGTAAAAATCTAGATGCCCGTGCAGTGTCTTTGGCAGATAGAACTGAGCATGTGCAGAACACCTTTTAGTCCTCTGCCATGGGCGTTTGCTTTTTAGCCACTGACTAATAGTGAATCTGATTGTGGATTCCTCTGACAGCCGGCACTCGGTCGCGACTACTGTGTTTAATAAACAGCATTAAGCATATCTTCATGTAATCTAATTAGATTTCCTTCGTTTTAGTGATTATATTTTTGTTTCTTATCCTTTATAATTATTTCTGTTATGATTTTACTTATTTTGAAGGTCTAGATAAAATTTATTTTGAAAGCTGAATGTAAAAATAAAGGTCCGCAATAAAAAAAAAAAAAAAAAAAACAGCGTGGGTCCCCCCTCTCATCCATACCAAGCCCTTCAGGTCTGGTATGGATATTAAGGGGGAACTCCATGCTGAAATTTAAAAAAAAAACAGCGTGGGTCCCCCTCAATATCCATACCAGACCTTTATCCGAGCATGCAGCCCGGCAGGTCAGGAAAGGGGGGGGGGGACGAGCGAGCGCCCCCCCCCTCCTGAACCATACCAGGCCACATGCCCTCAACATGGGGGGGGTGCTTTGGGGCAGGGGGGCTCCCCCCCCCAAAGCACCTTGTCCCCATGTTGATGAGGACAAGGGCCTCTTCCCCACAACCCTGGCCGGTGGTTGTGGGGGTCTGCGGGCGGGGGGCTTATCAGAATCTGGAAGCCCCCTTTAACAAGGGGGCCCCCAGATCCCGGCCCCCCCCCTACGTGAATGATTCCGCGGTACACGGTCCGCAGATCATTCACAAAAAAACTAAGTGTGGTGTAAAAAAAACACAGTACAGGGTCTTTGACAAGTCCTTTATTAAAACAATGTCCCCCGAAGTAGATCCAACGTCAATCGCGGCGGCGGCGACCCGAAAAAAGGAAAAAAAAAAAAAAGGTTCCGCTCCCGTCCAAGGCTTCCAGCCTAGTGAAGAAAAGCCTAGCTGACAGTTCTTATATAGGTATGGGGCGGGGCCAGCCGGGAACAGCAAGCATGTGACATGGGGCGGGTCACTGGGATGATGTCCCCGGCTGGCCCCGCCCATACCTATATAAGAACTGTCAGCTAGGCTTTTCTTCACTAGGCTGGAAGCCTCGGACGGGAGCGGAACCTTTTTTTCGGGTCGCCGCCGCCGCGATTGACGTTGGATCTACTTCGGGGGACATTGTTTTAATAAAGGACTTGTCAAAGACCCTGTACTGTGTTTTTTTTACACCACACTTAGTTTTTTTGTGAATGAGTCTGCGGACCGTGTACCGCGGAATCATTCACGTAGGGGGGGGGGACCGGGATCTGGGGGCCCCCTTGTTAAAGGGGGCTTCCAGATTCTGATAAGCCCCCCGCCCGCAGACCCCCACAACCACCGGCCAGGGTTGTGGGGAAGAGGCCCTTGTCCTCATCAACATGGGGACAAGGTGCTTTGGGGGGGGAGCCCCCCCTGCCCCAAAGCACCCCCCCCATGTTGAGGGCATGTGGCCTGGTATGGTTCAGGAGGGGGGGGGCGCTCGCTCGTCCCCCCCCTTTCCTGACCTGCCGGGCTGCATGCTCGGATAAAGGTCTGGTATGGATATTGAGGGGGACCCACGCTGGTTTTTTTTTTAATTCCAGCGTGGAGTTCCCCCTTAATATTCATACCAGATCCGAAGGGCTTGGTACAGATGGGAGGGGGGACCCCACGCTTTTTTTTTATTATTTATGCAATAAAGGGAATTATTTTACATTCAGCTGTCAGTGGGGAACCCCGCTGACAGATGAAACATTAACTCATGGCTGTCGCTCCTACAATCCCGCATGAGTTATGTTATCAACTCATGCAGCATTTTAGTAATGAAAACCAATGCAGCGCTCATGTTTCAGCTGTCGGCGGATTTCCCCACTGACAGTTGAATGTCAAAGTATTGCAGTGATTTATAAACAGTTCTTTAAATAACTGGCGTGGGGTCCCCCCTCCCATCCATACTAAGCCCTTCGGGTCTCGTATGGATGTTAAGGGGTAACTCCACGCTGAAATTAAATAAAAAACAGCATGGGGTACCCCCCTAAATCCATAACACATACTTATCCGAGCATGCAGCCCGGCAGGTCAGGAAAGGGGGGGACGACGACGAGCGAGTGCCTCCCCCCCTCCTGAACCATACCAGGCCACATGCCCATACCAAATTATTCAAACATTTGTAAACAGACCAATTAACTGAAATGGTTTGACATTTGTACCCCAAATATGACGTTCCCTGAGGCGTTGGTAAACCGAGGTACGCCTGTATTAGTATTGCAATCCTTTGTATTGGGATACATAGAACCAACATACATCTGAATTGGCAACATAGCACAACATTTGTGTCACATTGGAGATATCTGGCTAGTTAAACTGACCATGCCCAGGGACCTAGGATTGATTCACAGCACAGAAATACAGGCTGGGTTAGCAATGTAGCTCCGTGGATTAGTGGTTAGCACTGCTGCCTTACAACTCTAGGGTTGTCGGTTCGAATCCCAACCCCGGCGAGGTAGTAGCATGATCTCCGTGTGTGGCTGTCTTCACATACATGTTCTGGCAACATCTTTGCATTCTGTCTAAATGATCCCTAAAATGTGAATTAGAATGAGGCCTTGTCTGTTGAAACACCTTCAAAGCTGCACCTTATGTGAATGTCATACAATGGGATAAGATAAGGGCCTGAATTATTTGATAATGATGGTTTACACTCCACCCACTTTTGTGAAGGATTTGGCAAGCAAAGAGCTGACAGAGAGAGAGAAGAGTGAGACGAAGAAGAGTGAGCGAGAGATACATATGAAGAGTGATAAAGAGAGACATTCAGAAGAGTGAGCGAGAGAGAAGAGCGAGCCAGTGAGACAAAGAAGAGTGAGCAAGAGATACATACTGAAGAGTGATAAAGAGAGACATTCAGAAGAGTGAACGAGAGAGAAAAGACTTGGTTGGTGAATCCACACATCAAACTTGTCACAAATCCTGGCGTGCATTTTTCCCCCAAATGCATAGCAGACCCTTATCCCAGCAGGCAGGTACCGCACGCCTTCAAAGATTTATTTCCTTTGTTGATTTTCCTGCTTCGCTCACACTATATGCAATTGAAAATTACTCTTTAAGTTGCCAATTTTACTGTGTTTTCTAGAGAATTACTAACTAGTTGTGTTTTCAATTGTGTGTAGCATTGCGATTTCTATTTGAGTCTAGATGTTAAATTGCTAATAAATGGCCACAATTCTCAAATACCTTTGAACTCTCGCTGCAACAAATGGTGTATGTTAATACACTCACATTCATTATATCCAATATCAGGTACGATGTCAATGCACAAATCGCACCTGAAATTGCACACCCTGGATGTGACTTGTCATGTGATTGGCATGGCCAGCAGCTTGCTCTCTGCATGGCAAATTGCACCCAATGTTACTGGGGGCCAACACCACTGTCACATCTAATCCGATGCGGCAATTGTCCAACTTACAGTGAAGTTGCACGAGTTCACAATCCAATTGGATGTGAACAGAGCCTACAGTGGCCAATAGGGTGCGACTTGGTCTACGATTTGCAAGTCGCCTGTCATGCCAATTGCATGGCAATCGCAAACAATGTTACTGGGGGCTACCCGGTCACATTAAAGCAGATTTCTAAGTGGTGTTATTGACACCACAGTCACATCATGTGACTTGCATAGAAGTTGCATGATTTCAAAGTCGGGGTACATGGTGATTTCAAGTGCAATTTGCAAGACATTCGACATCGATCTCTCAGCAAATTGCATGAAAAGTAGTGTATTCATTACTCTATAATTACTTGCGGCTCCTACCAAGTTTGAACCACAACAATATGCACGCTCCAATAGCGTGCTCATTGAGTGGGACTTGGCATGTGATTTGCACAACATGCAAGCTGTAAATCGTCTGCAAAGTCGCACCCTATTGTCTGCTATTAGAGTGACCACATGGGTGCGTTTCAAACACTGATTTCTATAGTAGTACATGTACTACTTTAGTGGCAATTTGCATAGAGATCTGTGTCAGATGTCTTGAAAATTGCATTGAAATGGTCAACTTTACTGTAAGTTGCATGATTTGTAAATCAGCTTTGCCCAGAGTGTAATGTTTGGTGATGTTTGATTTCTGGAGTGTTTTACCAATTGATGGGAAATTCACCATACTAGTCAAATCGATTTGTCATTTTCAGTATTGCATACAAGATGTGGTCATGTGACTGTCTTAACTCATGCGAGAATCTGGAGGGAATTGTGACCATAGTAGCAATAAAGGTTCCAATTGGGGTTCCCTTTCACATCCCTGCTCAATGTTCTGTTGTATGCTGCACACGTACATTTCACTGTATATATCTTTCTGATTTGTGGGGCCTGTATACCAAGGGTTAATGCAGGTAGGACGCGGATTCATCAGGTGAAAACACTTTCACTGACCAAACTAAGGTCAGTGGTGGGTGTGGCTTCATTGGGTGTGGGGCCTTGTTTGACACGCTCCAAATACAACCTAGTTTATATAAAGACGTGCAGTAGGGAGTGATTTGGCCTGTTACTAGGCCGGGTGGTTTGTGACTAAGTCCTTGCTTGTAGTGGTTTGGGGGAGGAAGAGATTTTGTGCTGAATTGCCCCAGACACCACTCAGGCTGTGTTTGGAAGTGGGCTGGAAATGTTTGCATATTTTTGGCCTTGTAAAGTGTTTGTGTGTTATTGCACAATGATTGTGTTTTTTCTCTTTGCATTGAAAGCCTCACACATGTCAATCGTTTTGTTTAAAATCTGCTCTTGTTTTAATTTTGCTTGCTTATTTAGACTCAAATGCTTTTTTCTTACAAACCTGCTGACAAATGTATGTGTAGGGGATTTGTAGAGGTGGGAGGGGATTTGTAGAGGTGGGAGGGTTTTTTCACATATGTCTTGTTTTCTTTATATTTTGATGTGTAGACTTTTTTTGTGAATGGATCTTTATACTAAATGATTGTGTAAGTAAACCTTATGTGCACGAAAATGTTACTTGATTCATCTTCCCCTTTGTTTCCTGCTATAACCTGAGCACACACAGTTCATTAGAAGTATCTTTAGATTGTAAGCTCTTATGAGCAGGAGTGTTTTATTTTTGCCACATCAATCCTATTTTTGTGACTCACCAAGATATTGACTGTACCTACTTGTTCCTGCTGACCAAATAAATGAAGATATATTTGATCAATAAATGTTTCACCGATGTTTTTGTGTTTATTTTATGTTCAATATATGAACAACCTTAATAGTTACTTTGTATACTTATATAATCTGCTCAAATGTAGCTTGTAAGAGCGTGAATATGCAAGTGTGTGCAAACTGGCTTTTTCAAAACCAAACAAAAAAATAAAAAACCTGCTTGCACCACAATATTGTTATGTACTAATGAATATGTCACATTCACTGTGCAGCCAGCTACAGGTTTTCTACAATTTGATTTACAGTAATAAAATAGTCCCCACTGTATGTTGATTTTTGGCCTTTGGCAACAAATATATATTAGCCAAGGTTTAAAAAGAAAAAAATCACTAAAACACACATTCGCGAAAGCTATCATAGCCGTGCATAGAAATGAGCGATCGTGCATAGATATGCGCGATCGTGCACAAATAAACGCCAAACAGGTGTCCCCCATGGCGCACGAGCAGCTATCCTCCTGGAAGTCCGTCATCTGGTGCGCGCGCACCCGGAAGTGGTTGTTGGGAGTGTAAGTGGATGAGAAGTGGTTGGAGGTTTTGTGTTGGTTGAAAATTTTGATAACTTTATTGGCATTTGGACATGGCGAGAGCACAGTTCTCAACTGAGGAGATGATCCTTATATGTAAAGTAACTGTGGCCATTGCAAATATGTTTATAACATGTGAGGGACAAGTAATTGTAATTTTGTGGGTGGGGCCTAGCAGAATCTCACTTGGTGCACATGCTACTTATCTGTACATTAGCTCCTGGGTATTGATGGGTCAATTATATTAACCACTTGCCTACTGGGTACTCCTACCCCCTTCCTGTCCTGGCCAATTTTCATCTTTCTGCACTGTTACCCTTTGAATGACAATTGTGCGGTCATGCCACATTGTACCCATCTTAAATTTGTATCAGTTTTTTCAGACAAATAGAGCTTTCTTTGGGTGGTATTGACTTGCTGCTGTGAGTTTTACTTTTTGCTCGATAAACCACAAAATAGCTCATAATGAATAAAAGGCTGTTTATATTATAACATTTGGTAAACTGGTAATTTAGCAACACTGATGTGCGTTGATGAGGCGGCACTGCTGGCCACAGGTGGGCGGAACTGTTGGGTGGCACTGGTGGGCACTGATCATCGGGGCCGACCCCTGCTTTGATAACTGCTGGTTCTCGGCAGTACTTTCCACACATTCTGACAGCGTGATGAAAGTGCAGCCAAGACCCGGCAAATGCATTTCCCGGTGATCAGCGTGTCATTGGACATGGCTGATCACATGGTAAAAAGCCGCTGTGATTGGTCTTTACCACATCACGTGATCAGCTGTGTCCTTAGGACACAGCAATCACGGAGAGCGCGTTCTGCCAGGATGTCATATGACACCCTCCCAGAGCTGCCTGGATGCAGTGTAGCGTTATTCGGCTATCTGCGGTCGCCAAATAGGTAACCAGCTAGGCCTTCATGGCTAATCTTTGAATATCTGGACATGTATACTGCGTATAATGCATTACATTCTACAATGTGTTGGTGTACACGGTATCACAGTGTGCAATGTGTTGCTGGATTCTGCATGACAGTGGACAGCGTATCACAGTGTGCAATGCATAGCTCCAGCCTGCATGACAGTGTACAGTGCATTACAGTCTACAATGTGTGGGTGTACACGGTATCACAGTGTGCAATGCGTTGCTCCATCCTGCATGACAGAGTACAGTGCATTACAGTCTACAATGTGTGGGTGTACACGGTATCACAGTGTGCAATGCGTTGCTCCATCCTGCATGACAGAGTACAGTGCATTACAGTCTACAATGTGTGGGTGTACACGGTATTACTTTGTACAGAGTATTACAGTGTGCAATGCGTTGTACACTGCAGTGTGCACTAAAGCATTTTACACTCATGCACTGTACACACTAACGCATTTGACATTTCTAGTGTGCAATGCGTTCGTGTGCAATGCCTTGGACAGTACAATGCATTTGCAGTATTGGTGTATGTTTATTAAGCACAGATAATTCATCTGATTTTAGTTATCAAGGAGAAGTCTTCTCTGTCCCCCTGTTTATGAGGTGGAGGACAATTGTTTTCCGAAGAGGAGAGGAGACTTTTTTTCAAGGAGATCTGTATAGATTTCCAGAGATATGTGTAGATGGTTGAGGGGCTGCATGTGATCTCCGGAGATAATTGTGATTAATGATCACCTGAGTTAAACCAGTGAATGAAAAGTGTAAAAAAACATGGATTGAAAATAATCTGCACTGACCACTGTGCTTTGTCAAGCCACATATTGGCACATTCTGGTGTCACACAGATGCGATGTGAAATTTGCAGTGTTTTCTGTGCAAGCGCTGCACCGCATCACAACCGCAACCCCTTCATGCCACCTGCTGCGGCTTTCTAGGTGAAGTTACCAACACACCAATATTGGTACACAAAGCGTATTGCGATTTGCCAAATTGGATGGCATGCCTATTCACACCCATGTGCATACCCTGAAAAAGGGTCCTGCACATTTTTGGCCCGGATGCGGTGCAATTTGAGGTGTGCAAAATGTTTGTCTCTAATTGCAACGCACACAAATTGCATGTGATTTGCCCAGGAGTGCGGTGTTAGACCACAATGCATGTATGTGAAGCCAGAATAAAAGGATGTGGATTTTGTCTATTTTTACTTGCGCATGTTAACATTATGGAAGTGCGTTATTCTTCTGTTTAACATGCTATAGAAATGCAACATGCATTTGGATGGAGTGTTTTTGTATGTGCATTTTGGAAGTATTCTAAACACACATTGACCCTAGGGCCACACCATATCTCATGCAGGCCATAGATGGGTCGAAAATCGGCCGATTTTTCGGCCGAAAATAAAATCGGCCGATTTTCGGATCGTTAGTGGGCTATTTGTTCGGCCGTTTTTCGGTATTTTGGCAGATTTTTTTTTTTGATAAAGTTGGAAAAAAACGGCCGAATTTGCCGATCGGCCGATTTTCGCGGCGATGATGGGCAAATCGGCCGATTTTTTTACTGATAAAAAATCTGCACATGAGCAGTGACCTGCAAGAGGAAGACAAAAAGAAGAAAAAGAAGAAGAGGATGATGATGATGAAGATGATGAAGAAGAGGATGATGATGATGAAGAAGAAGAAGAAGATGATGAAGAGGAAGAAGAGGATGATGATGAAGAAGAAGAGGAAGAAGAAGAGGAAGAAGAAGGATGAAAAATGAGAGGAATTCCAGTATGGCAAAAAGTGTCCCTGCAGAGAGCTCCGCTATTTCTTTGACAGTTCCTTGACATTTACAGCGGTTGCAACATTGTATCTATTTGTTTCCGAATAAAAACATCTGTATCCGAAATGGATACAAATACATTGTTGCAACCGCTATAAATGTCAAAGAACTGTCAAAGAAATAGCGGAGCTCTCTGCAGGGACACTTTTTGCCGGCTGTAGACGGGATGAAAATCGGCCGATTTTTTTTTTTACCATTGCTGGTAACGTCGGCCGCTTGAACAACCGATTTTTCATTTTTTAAAAGAAAAATCGGCTGTTTTTCTCCCCGTCTATGGCCTGCATAAGCATTAGTGTGCCTGGGGGAGGGGGGGGCCTTTGGCCTTTCCAAACACAGTAGATGCTCCAAGAATGTTTCCTTGAACTCTTGAAATGGTTAAAAAGGAAAGACACTCTAGATAGCCTGCACTGAGAATTGACTGTCATGATGACGTGTCAATGATTATTTGCTCTCATTTTTCAGGAGTGGTACTGCTTGCGGTTGAAGCTGGTAGAAATCCACCTTCACGTCCTCCACTCACCTTCACTTGTGGCCAGTGGATATTTTGTGGCCGCAGGCAAGAACTGGCATCGAGGACCTGCATAATGACCCTGGCATGCCAGAGGTGGTTTGGAAGCAGCACAGCAATTTGACCATCCCTTTCCTCTATGTTGGTTTTAGGGTGCAGAATTGCTTCTCGTTCGTGAACGGACTGTCGCCGGATATCAGAGTCCCCATATTTTCAAGATATGTTTTAGCCATGTTGGCTTATTTTTATGTTATTTTCCAAGTGTGTCGCACCTAACCGCACAATAGTGTGGTGCCATGCGTATTTGTGGCTGTGAATGGGGCTGTTTTTAATAGACGTGTGTAGGTGCAACAACGTTTTCATCATGGTACCTGCGCACATCTACATAGGGCATTGCATTTCTTTGCTGTGCTGGAAAATGTGTGTTCTTGCATGCGTTTCTGCACCACCAATGGTGTGAACAAGTCCTAAGGGCTGGTTCACACTATAGAAACAGTCTAGATGTGTTCCTGATGGGGTTTTTTCATGCCCTTTTGGCATGCATGTTTAGTGTGTTCCAGTACATTTTGGATGCGTTTTGGACATGTTTACATTGCATTTTTGTATCCCTTCCACTTATTTTTTTCTATTTTCTTTGTATTCAATGTAGTTAGGGACATGTGCGTTTTAGTACATTCAAGGACGTTTCAATGTGTTCCAGTACAGTTCTGTGCAGAAACAATGCAGCGCTGATGTGAACTATGACATTGACAACCATATAACCTTCTTTCTGTGCGTTTGTGATGCTGAAAAAGCAACTGAAACACATGTAGTGTGAACTGGCCCTAAAGGTTATTAGAGGTCAGGGAACAGGACTGACCAGGAATTGTGAATTCAATCAGACTAGTGGTGAGATACAATCAGCAATTGTATAATAATGTGAGATCTGAGCTGTAGCTGATAGAAAATGAGACACATTCACTTGATCAGTAAATAGATAGTTAAAGAGTGGGGCGGTGATCCATAGATTTGCATATGGGACAGGTGATGATGGGGTGGGGGAGGGGGTCAAGTTGTATAAGGAGACAGATTTAAAAGAGAAAAAAGTTACAATGAAATATACACGGCATGAAACTTGCACATGACCTAATTGGCAGAAGAACAGTACGCAAGTAACATTCATCCACTTTCTAGTCACTAGGCAAAATCATAATTGATTGATCAATATTCCTGCCACAACCCAGAAAATTTATCTCCATTTTTTTGGGATGTTGCCAAGACTGGGATTAGAACCCATGACCCAAGTGCTGTAAGTTCTGAGCTCTAACCACTAAACCACTGTGGGAAACACAGTTTGAGCTATAATGTAGAATAGTTACATTGTTTAAAAATGATAAAGCGAGCGCTGGTCAAATGATATAGACTAGTAAAATGGTATTACACAAGATAAATATAACCACGAACAGTAGTGCATGAACTCGTGAAAGGTCATCCACCCCTGTGACAGTGTACTACACTATTGAGCACCTTTCTGGCTCCTGTGGCTGAGCTAATTCCTCCCCAGGACCATATGGGCACCCACCCTGATGGATGGATGGATGGAGCTGGATGACTAACCCATAGCTGCCAGCATACCGCTGCACCCCCAGATGTGCGATGTGTATAACCCATGCACATTAATACTTTTTTTCTGGTGAGTGTAGACCAGTCCCAAGGGTGGTTTACCTTTCACGAGTTCATGCACTACTGTCCGTCACGGAGAGACCACACGTGCCATTCATAGGCACTCTCTGAGTTGGTACTCTCACACGAAGGACATTCCATTATTCAGGAATGATTCTATGAACTTATTTTAGCACGATTTACCAGTTTACATCATTATTGCAATTCTTTGCACTTTTTGGTTTTTACATGCGTTCATTATTGATCACATGCATTTATAGCGCTGCACTTGTCTTTAACATAGAATAGTTATGTGATTAAAGAGAATGAAGATATATAACTATATTGGGAAATTAGAAGTATATAAATTATTTGAGATATAAGTGTGAAAATGTTTAACATTTGAATATAGAATGTATGACATTCATTAGTAAATGCAATACTTTCCTGATCATTTTGGAGAAACAGCAAAAAAAAAAACATAGCAAAAGAGAATTTTCAGAATGTAATAGTACAGCTGTATTAGAATTTTCTATCAGGAAAACGCCAATGTTAATAAAGCCCGCGCTTATGCGCCATCTAGCGAATATATCCGGTATTGCACCTAAAGATGTGCCAGACAGGATACCTCATTCACTAATGGCAAAGTAGTCAGTAGACGCTCGTTAATGAGCTTGCTAGACGCTGGTCAGACGATTGATTGATTGACCGGAGTCTGCCTGAATGGTCAGACTCTGCTGATAGACTCACATCTTAGTGAATCAGGGCCTATGTGTCTGGTTATGTATGAAAAAAAGTGCATTCCAATATAAAATTTTAGCCTTCATTTTCATGTCTCCTGACATGAGTGTCACATTCAAACACGAGTACTCACATTTGCTTGAGCATTTGCCCCACCTCACAAGCTTATGCATGTGTATTATGTGGGGGGTTAGCAGGGGAGAAGAAGCTTTCACAAATCCTCCCTGCTGGAGCTCTTCTGCAAGTAGAAAAAGCGGATCATGTGAGGCAGAGAGGGGAAAGGGATGTCATTCAACCTGCTAGAGCCATCTCTCAAGCTGATGAGTCACATCGGGCAGCTTACAGAAGCCAGATGAAGAAGTGAAAGGCTTCCTAACAGGGAAAATTCGGAGCATGTGCACTGAAAGTGGCAACGCAGCAGCCAAAGGACTGGCTGTTATATCTTTGTCACTCACAGTAGGTAAATACCATGTAACAGCAGAATCAACCATGTATTTAGTACTAAAAATTAGTTAAATGAAGGCCTACTTTAGCACACAGGAACAGATGATATCTTTTAGACCAAAATGTTTTTGTTTGTGTTTCTTTAAAGTTAAGTTCACCTTTGGAACATATTATACATTACATATACACCCATATTTAGGGTGTAACATGTAACCTTTTACAATACAGCCTCATACTCCCCAATCCCCCATGTGACAGTGGCCAGGGGATCATCTTCCTACAATTATAAGAAAGATGCCACAAAGGTGGATCAATCCTACATAGTAACTCTCTGCCTCATAAAAAAATAAAGATGTGGGTTATAACCGAGACAAACCATAGCACAAAAAGAATACAGCCATAAGAGCAGGCTGTGATAAGAACGGTTCTAAATAAACCCAAGCAGAGTAGTTTGAAAGTACAAAATCCTTTATTACAAATCTTGCAAAAAAATCAAAACCTTGCAAGGTGATCAAAAACACACCACAGATAAATTAAAATCAGCAATCCGGATTGCAATATCAACAGGTTCTCAATAATATAGTGTAATGTGAGCTGCCAGTAACCGCAGGTATGCTCAAGGCAATTATCAGTAATAAATATAGCCCTATAAAGGAGATTGAAAACAATTCAATAAGTAGCTACATATAAATGACAAAGAATAGCCATCAGCATCATAAAAATGTCCTTAATGATGAAAAAAAATAAAAAATTGAATCTCAAAAGTTCCAGCTGTCCTGGGAATAAAGAATAATGAGAATCATATAGGTAATCCAGAGAGCACAATTAGGTAATCCCAATATCTTTGTAGATTGATCACGAGTCTCAGATGGTTTTAAAGACAATCACTGTCCATGGTAGTTATCGAATATTGATGAACCAGGGACTAAGAAAAAGTGAATAACTGTTCCAACAGTGAACACAGTTTACCACAGGGAATAGGCTTCGGGTAATGTATGGGTTAAGCAAGTCAGCGGCATGCAGGTATAAACACAGATCCAGTTAGAGTGACCAGTACCTAGAGAGATCACAGTTGAATCACTCACCAGGGGTGTACCCACCACTTCGTGACTTGATGGTAAGTGGTTGATCTCAGGTGTATTTCCATACACTGCAAACTGCATCAAGCTGTGCTAGTCCTCACTGAAGCCTTCCAATCATCCCTGGAGATCACTCCTATTCAAGGCAGTGTATATCGTGCAGAGCACCACACATGCGGTTCCGAGTCCACCATTGTATGCTCACATGTCTCTAAGACCACCTGTGGACATCAATTCTGGGTGTGATGACGTCATTATGTTGACACATTTCGTCCACCAATCACCGCGGACTTTGTCAGAACAAGAAGGGGTCAATTAGGTGCTGCATCTCCCTACAACTGCTCTCACTATTTAGAAGCAGATGTGCCATGTAGAGTTCCAATGCGGCCTCGTCATCCATTCACAGAGATCTATGAATAAATGCGGCAGATGACTTACAAGCTACAGTTCTCAATGAACTATGAGGGTACTGGAGAGCGCTCTTGTACTTCATCGATTATTTCTGCAGTTCAGTAACTGCCTACCTGTATGGGAGGTATGGGAAGGCAGCTGACAGAGTCTGCAGGATCCTGGCATTGCACCCACAATCTGCTGATGGCAGGTGTAATGTCTTACAGGCTGCAATGTAAAAAAAAAATGAATGCACATTTTTTTACCTGCAAAATAAATAATAAATGGCATGCTGAAAACATTGCCAGAAGTCTATAGTTTATTTTAGTGGATTAGTAGAAGCTTGGGCATTAAAAGACTTTTATTAAAACTGTTACTTTCTGGGGGATTATTTTATTCTTTCTGCAATTTGTGCCCATAAAGGTTAAAATAGGAAGGAAATGCGAGTTCTTTTGAATATCTTCCTAATGAAACCCCTTTTCAAAAGTGTCTGTGCTATTTACTCTTTTAGTGTACCCTCCAATATGGGATATACACACTTTCCTCTACCTAGTAACCATCCAAGTTTGCCTTGGTATAAAGAATATACACACTTCTGTATATGGTATCTATACAAAAGATGGCCAGACAGAGAGGGAAAAGGAGCACGTTATATTTTACAATCTATTATTTGTCTGTTAATTTATGTTGTAAAAGTTAGCAAATTCCATGGGTTGTACTTCTTTTCCACATGACTGTATATCCAGTCATTACTGCCATAGCCCCCACTGCATGTCTCTAGCTTCCCAGCACTAGCATTTTACCATGCCTTTTTTCCCACACATGACTCTTCTTGACTACCTCCATTCCTTTGCATTATTCATTCAATACTTTTATGTCTTCATTCTCCTTTTTTTATTTCCTGTCCAGTTACCTTCTTCACACTGCGCAGTGGTGCATTTTGGTTTTGTGCTGCCCTAGGTAAGACTATAATCGCCCCCCCATCTACATTTGTCCCACCCCTTCCTATTGAAGATTCACCCCTTCATCTATAATCCCCACCCCTTCCTCTTTAGGCTCCACCTCTTCTTATTAGAGCTCCATCTCAGGAGTTGGTCAGAGACTGTGGACAAGATACAGGAGTAGGTCAGAGACTGCAGGCATGATACAGGAGATGGTCAGAGACTGCAGATATATTACAGGAGAAGGCCAGAGACTGGAGGCATACTGCAGGAGGTGAGAGACTGCGGACATGATACAGAAGATGGTCAGAGATTGCAGACATACTACAGGTGAGGTTCAGAGATCAGAGATATACTACAGGGGAAGATCAGAGACTGCCGACTTGATACAGGAGATGGTCAACGACTGTGGACATGATACAGGAGATGGTCAGAGACTGCAGACCTGCTACAGGAGAAAGTTATAAACTGGAGACATACTACAGGAGAAGGTCAGAGAATGTGGACATGGTACAGGAGATGGTGAGAGACTGCAGACATGCAACAGGAGAGGGTCAGAGACTGCAGACATGCAACAGGACAGGGTCAGAGACTGGAGACATATTACAGGAGAAGGTCAGAGAATGCAGAACTGATGCAAGAGATGGTCAGAGACTGCGGACATGATTCAGGTGAAGGTCCGAGACTGTGAACATACTACAGGAGAGGGTAGAGACAAACTTACACTACATTATGCTACAACCTTCTTCTTTGACATGACAACACTGCTCTGAAAGTATGTGGTGTCAAGCCATGCCCACTTAAAGCAGAATTAAACTGCACCTGAGCATCACAAACCAAAAATGCTGTTTAATTAATGTTTAATACTCAGAGCAACTCACCCATCTAAAATGCCAACAGTAGATAAGGATTTTCAAATATGCACCTCATGAAGTCATTAAATCAATATAAAATCCATATACATAAAATCAATACTTTTTTTGTTTATTACAGTTCATGTTAATATCCCCATTTCTAGTTGAGAGACATAGAATAGGTAGATGAGAGAAAATGTAGTATCATTCTGGCTAGTTCAAGCAACTGTTTGTGTTTCACTTTGATATTATATTAGGTGGATTGTCGATCAGTTGTCATCCATACAGAATACATTGCATATTCACAGATTGTGAGCTCATAGTGGTGGTGAGGTGACAATGTTTTTGGGTTGCTTTGGTCTTGGTTGTTTTTTTGTTGTATTTTTGGTTTTCTCTTTTGGTTTGGTGGGTTTTTTTTGCTTTTGTTTTATTTTTATGTTTGCTCTGACTAGATGATTGTTGGCTCCTCTGTGATGGAAACTTGGGGGTAGCAGTTTGTCCTTCCAACATGTGTCCCTATGTGCGGGGCAGCCAGGGAGCATGTCCAGTTTTCTTGAAATGCCAGGTTTGTGGCTCCAGGTTTGCACTTCCACCTGTGCTCCTCCTTGGAACGCATATGGCCAAGATGTTTACCCTCTCTTTCCGTTTCAGATGATGTCACTTCCAGTTTGGCTCCCCTTTCCCATTGGTTGGTTTCTTTGCACTTTAGCTGTGGCAGGAAAATGTGGACCTGACCCCCCCCCCCCAGCCGAGCAGAGTCCCCCCCACCTCTGTTTCCTCTTTTTCATCCTCATAAGCAGCAAAATGAGCATAGCAATCAAATTGCTTCTGTAATTCTTTTTCAATTATTACACTTCGACGAAGGTCAAAGTCCTCTCACTGAACAAAGAAGCAGGCTCTGAACAAGGACACAGGAAATGGGAAGGCACAAATGCACTACGGGTAGTCAGGGGACCAAAAAAACACAGTTGCTATTGAAATGGCAAGAATGTACCAAGAATGAAAGCGGCTAAAGACAGCGGCATGTAAACACAAGTAATTGCAATGAACAACCACATGTGACCGTTGTGCCTGGAGTCTTGGAATTTCAAAATAACAAAACATGCTTTTACCTGCAGCAGAACAGCTGCGTAAAAGTGGCCAGATAAAGGAGCCAGAGTAAAAATGTTTCTTGACAAGATTAAGATTAAGATTTTTATAAATATACTTAGATTCTCCACTTCTTTATCATAGAACCCTAACAGTTCACTTTGTGTTATGGATACAAAAAATTATTTTGAAATAATCTTACACTGAAAACTAAGTGAATTTTTTTTTATCAACATAAAAGTGATTCAAATACAATTATCAGTGGAAAAATGGGAAGCAAATTTAGGAACCGCTTACTCAGATATCCATTGGCAACAAAAGGTTAAGCTAATTTAAAAATTCATACTGTTCTGCACATTTGTAATCATATCTAAAACTAACTCACAGATGGTATATCACACCATAGAAGTTATCTAAATTTAACTCCGAACCAATACTAATTACTATGAATTATCCCTTTTACATATCATATAGGTATTGAAAATTTCAATCTCTTAGATAAGAACCATATTAGTACATCTGATACTTGCCACGAAAATTATTATACTGTATATATTAGATAGAAAATGGAAGACTCGCATTCCACCTACATTTTGAAAATAATTAATAAACTTAATATCCAATGTGCCATGGAGTGAATGCTGGCTATGGAAAATAATTCCTACCTCAAATTCCTTCAACAGTGCAATAGCTGGCTTCAACATCCTAAATACAACCTAGTTCACTAATAAACCTACACTAGAATAACCATTCTTTCACTATTAGGATTGGTTTACAACTTTTTGCACCCTTTCTGTTGTCTGTTCTTATTTTTATTTTACTGTTTTTGTTTTTATTCAGGGTACGCTATTTTCAGATGACTAAATAATTATCATAATGATACAGGTGAAGAGATATTAACAATCTCATAGATAATTTTGCATTACCAAGAATACTTAACATATTTGTTAAAGTAGAACTAGAGACACAACATTTTTTTTTTTCATATTCGATAGAATAAGGGAGGATTATAACCCCTGTCAGATTTGTTTACGCCATCTGTGTCCCATTATTGCCTTCACTTCTTGTCCCATAGCCAAACAGGAAGTGTGAAGAAATCCCTACAAATTGAATTCCTTGAGGATCCCCATGTCACTAAAACTAGTTTCCCCAATGGAAAATGTTCCCTTTATTACTTTTCTGGGGACAAAGCAAAATTTTGAATTGCATTTTACTTTCACTTTCAATGATAATGGTCAACAGGACAAATAGAGAGGGTGAATCATCTTAATGGTGGCACAGACAGCATTAAAAACTGACCAGCATTCTAATCCCTCTCCACTCTATCCAAAACTTAAAAAAAAGTTTTTCCTTTAGTTATACTTTACTTTTCTTAAATAAATACTGATTACTGGCATGAGCATAATAGAGAAAAAGAGATATGCTATCACATGAAACTAAATTTGTGATGTACCTGGATTAACCTGTACAATTTAATGTATTGCTGTTCTGATGGCAATTTATGTGTACTCCTGATAAAATGTCATTAAAAAGAAAATCTTAAAGGAGATTCCAGATTCTGATAAATCCCCTCCCACATACCTCCACATCCAACAGGCCAGGGATGTTAGGAAGAGGCCTTTTCCCCCATCAATATGGGAACACATTGATTTGCCAGGGGTGCTCTCTTGGTAAAGTACCCTCCCCGTGTTTAGCTCATGTGGGCTAGTATTCTTTCTGCAGGTGGTGGGCTTGCGCTCATTTTCCCCCCTTAAGCCTGGCAGCATGCTCAGATAAGGGCCTAGTATGGATTGGGGAGGGAACCTCATACTTTTTTGTAAGGGTTGCCTGTTAAAATCCATATTGACCCTCACAAGGATAAGGGTCTGGTATTGATTTTGTGAGGGTATGCATGCTTTTTGTTTTTGTTTGTTTGGGATTTTTTTAGGTAATAAAGGAGTTTGTTAAAGGTGTGTGTTTATTTACATTTCTTTTTTGATTGAATGATGTAGCCATGCAGATTTCAAAAGAGACAGAGGGTGCAGGATAGAAGGGGAGAGAGGACCCATTTGCACCACATTACATGTTAAACCCTACACACATATAACATGGTTCAAAAGATTTAGTTAGGCTTTTAGCATGAACTGTTACATTAATTTTAAGTCTAAAATATTTTGAAGTGTAAAACAGATTTTGCACTGTGCTGATCATATGAGTAAATTAAATAATGTCTTACCTCTTGGCATGATTCAATGAATTCGTCTAAAGTTACAACTCCATCCTTATTTTTGTCCATTTTCTGAAAGGGAAATTATTTCAGTTAAAAGCTAAAAATGAGCAAGAAACATTACAACCTTGCTAAAATGAATAACTGTAGGTAAAACTCCATAACCAAGCCAAAAAAGATAAATCTATGTTTTTTTTTTAATTTTCTATCAACTACCACATCCTCTAGAAAATATGTATTTTAAATAATCTTAAAAATCTTGTTTTTTAAATGCTAAAATGTTCCAACATATAAAGAAAAACAACATTATTTGTTGCCACATCACAACAATTTTGAAATATAGTTTATTATTTAAAATAGAACTATAGGCAAAACTTTTTTTTCCATTTTGGATAGAGCAAGGGATTTCCCTTCAATTCTTGTCCCATAGCCAAAACAGGAAGTCAGAGGAATTCCCTGCAAATTAAGGACATATCTTCTCTAATACTTTTTTGGGGAAATCCAAAATTTTGGATTTTATTTTACTTTCATTTTCATAATGATAATGGTAAACAGGATAAATATGTTCTCTCCCCTCTATCCAAAACTACAAAAATGTTTTGTTTAGTTTAGTTTAAAGCATACTTGTTTAATTATAAGTTATTTATTAAATCGTTCAGCCAAATTCTCATTTTCATAATAAAACATCTTTCATAAACCACTTAAGAGCACTTGTACAAAACATCATCCTGTGACATGCCTGTTGTTATAGTCTTATACTTAGTGGTCCAATCTATGAGCTTTACATTATTTCTATGTGATGTGGCGGTAAATTATGTTTTTTTTTTAACAAATGTATTTTAATTTCAGGGTAGACTGGACGTTGCTCTTTTTTATTAAATTGTCTTGGCATTAGGGAGCTGGAACTGCAACAGGTGGTTTACCTTTTTACACCCACAATATGTATATAATTTGTCCCCCACAATATGCCCTGTGCTGGAGATCCTTCAGCTGTCATTTAGTGCAGCTGGGGGCTCTCAATCCCGGCTGTCACTGAGAATCACCAACCACCATGGTTCCCAAGCATGTGATCACCATATCAGCTATGAAAAAAATTAAAGCCATCATCCTACAGATGAATACCATCATGCTGTAGTGTGTATCTGCATTGCCATAGTTATAGTGCTGTAATTATTAGAATACAACATTTAACACAAAAAAAATGAATTTTTTAAAAATGTTTAAGAATTTGTAAGTCTATTATAAAAATAAAAAGGGATTTTATTCAAACAGCGTGCCAAACAAATGTGATAATAGCTTATTATAAAATTGATTTAGGGTCAGGAAAAAGACTTCCAGCCACTCAATTACTGTATAGCACATCCACTCTGAGATAGAAAGGTAGATGTGCCCTGCTTCTGGATGGTGTGGCCTGACCTCTGCTTGTACTGCAGAACGTGCTTGCCTCCCATTACCTCTGCCTATCCTTTCAGGCCTGCCTGACATTTTAAATAAAGGGGAATGTTTGCCTACATTTACTGGCAGCTATGGCAATAGGATAATTAATGTTGTGGCTTGTTGCACAATACCTTACCACAAAATAATGTGGTGATAAACTGCAAAAAATGCTTTAGCAAAATAAAATTGTGAACTATACCTTCTCCCCCAAAAAATACAGTACATCTTAAGCATCAAAGCCGTATTTTTTTAACCTATCAGATGATAAATGTAAATATGAAATAATAGAAAAACATAAAAAAAGACTGCAATTGGGGGGGGGGGGGGGGGTCACAGCAACTACAACTACAATTGCTGGTGACACACACAAAAAAGTAGTACTTCCAAAGTACTGTTGAGTCTCTGAACACTGCTGGGAAACAACCCTCTTATGGTAAGGTGGCTGGCACATAACAAAGCCTCTGTTTTTGGCTCTTCTAAGCCAGCTTACCTATGCCCAAAGGCATTACAGAGAATTAGGAAGTTCTGCAATAGATCACTGGGACTGTGAGCCTGGGTTCACACTGATGCAATGCGGAATTCGCAGCGTTTTCTGTGCAAATTCTGCACCGCATCATAATCGCTGTGAGTGTGTATGTTAAGAAAACACCCCAAAATCGGTCCGCAAAACGCAGTGCGATGTGCAGAATCACATTGCATGGGTGCGAACACCCATGCGATTCGCTTCTAGTGTAGACTAAAAAAAGGGTCCTGCACCTTTTTGGTGCGGATACGGTGTGATTTGAGCTAAACAAAATGTATGGCTCCAATCACACTGCACTCAATTCGTATGTGATTTGTACAGGAATGCGGTGCGGTTACTGTGCGAATCACATGCGATATGCCGCACCGCATATGTGTGAGCCCAGCCTGAAACTCGAACATGCAAGGTTTGTGTCAAATCCATTGCAGAGCTAAACCTGAACCTCATCGCTAGTTCTCAAGGGTAACAAGTACTACCCTTATCTGGAGCAAAAAATGCCAATTTTGATCTGTATTTGTGAAATGCACATCTAACATCTGTAATTATTACTGTCATTTTTACTATTAGGAATTATCCTGTTAGAATATACAGTTGTGGCCAAAATTATTCAACCCCCAATGCTGTAAAGGGGTTTAGGGACTATAGTGTACATTTGGAATTGTATTCAGAATCAAATCCTACAAGGACGTTGTAACTACCCAAATGCAACTAAAATGACATCAATTGTTTATGTAATACAGTAGTAAATGGTTCTTATGTGGTTTCTTCATTGCCACAATTATTCAACCCCTTAAAGACTACCACTCTGAAGAACAGAGGTTCATACAGGTGCTTTCCATCAGGTATTGAAAACACCTGTGGATGTCACCGAGCAGCAATCAAGCATAATAAGCACCAATTAGGCAGCTTTAAAATGACTGTGATACTCAGCTCCTTCTAGACATTTACTGGTGTGGTTACAAACATGGTGAAGGCAAGAGAATGGTCCAGGAAGACAAGAGAAGAGGTGATTTCTCTTCACAGGAAGGGCAATGGCTATAAGAAGATTGCAAAGATGTTAAACATACCAAGAGACACCTTAGGAAGCATCATTCGCAAATTCAAGGCAAAGGGCACTGTTGAAACGCTACCTGGTCGTGGCAGAAAGAAGATGCTGACTTCGACTGCTGTGCGCTACCTGAAGCGTAGAGTGGAGAGAAGTCCCCGTGTGACTGCTGAGGAACTGAGAAAAGATTTGTCAGATGTGGGTACAGAAGTTTCAGCCCAGACAATAAGACGCACACTGCGTAATGAAGGCCTCCGTGCCAGAACTCCCAGGCGTACCCCCTTGCTGTCTCCAAAGAATAAGAAGAGTCGACTGCAGTATGCCAAAAGCCATGTGGACAAACCACAAAAGTTGTGGGATAGTGTTCTGTGGACTGATGAAACAAAATTAGAACTGTTTGGGCCCATGGATCAACGCTATGTTTGGAGGAGGAAGAACAAGGCCTATGATGAAAAGAACACCTTGCCTACTGTGAAGCATGGTGGAGGGTCAATCATGCTTTGGGGCTGTTTTGCTTCTGCAGGTACAGGGAAGCTTCAGCGTGTGCAAGGTACCATGAATTCTCTTCAGTACCAGGAGATATTGGATGGAAACGTGATGCAGTCCGTCACACACCTGAGGCTTGGGAGACGTTGGACCTTTCAACAGGACAATGATCCCAAGCATACCTCCAAGTCCACTAGAGCATGGTTGCAGAGGAAAGGCTGGAACATTTTGGAGTGGCCATCGCAGTCACCAGACTTAAATCCGATTGAGAACCTCTGGTGGGACTTAAAGAAAGCAGTTGCAGTGCGCAAGCCTAAGAATGTGACTGAACTGGAGGCCTTTGCCCATGAAGAATGGGCGAAGATACCCGTAGATCGCTGCAAGACACTTGTGTCAAGCTATGCTTCACGTTTAAAAGCTGTTATAACTGTAAAAGGATGCTGTACTAAGTACTAAGATTGAATGTCACTTGGGGGTTGAATAAAACTGATAATGCTGTGAGCACAGAAAAGACATTTGTGGTTATTTCATTATAACTGTTATGTTATATTTGTCTGACCTACAAGTGCCTCTTTAATGTAAATGTAAGCAAGATGACTGAATGATCAAAAGCAATGTCAAACTGGCCAAAACACTCAATTTCAGTGGGGGTTGAATAATTTTGGCCACAACTGTAATTATTGATCAAACAGCAGATTATGTTTCACATTGTAAATTCAGTCTGACTGGCAGAAAGGCTGACTAAACAAAAACATTTCACACATTCCTAAAGGGTAAGTTCCCCTTTTTAACAAAAAATAACAATTAAAATTTTTTTGCAGGTAAAAAAAATGTGCATTTATTATTTTTTGTTGCAGGAGCCTGTAAAGCATTGCACCAGCAATCAGTAGATCATTGGTGCCACGTAGTTCTCCTGCAGACCTGTTAGTATATCTGCTTGCTTGTACGGGATGTACAGGCAAGCAGATATACTGACAGGAAGAATTAATTAACTACCACGGTGCTAAATAGCACCGTGGTAGTTAATTAAGAACTACAAGCCGACAGACACTAAGGCTATTGGGACTTGTAGTTAATTCAGTCACAGAACTGTTGAATGTGAATGAATGACGCAGCCATTTGGGTGGAGCTCCATGCGGCTGCGCTGATTTAAAAAACTGACAGCTAGTACAGGGAACTTCTCCCCATACTGCTGTCACAGGGAGGGGGGATCAGGCAGTGGCTGCATCATTGGGAACATGTTACATATTCCACCCTAAAAACTGGTGGAACATGTGACATGTTCCCAAAAGTGAATTTATCCTTTAAAGATCTGAACAAAGCATCTGTAGCAATGACAATAGATTACTTAAATACTGAACTAAACTATGAAACTATGAAAACAAGCAAGTACTGTCTTTGGGATTGTCTTTTCTGTCTCATGGCAGTGCGCCTTTAACTTGTCGCCTGGTATCAGTGGAAAAGCAATATTTCAAAGTTGTGGACCCAGTCACAGAATATTGGGGTTTATTTACTAAAACTTGAGAGTGCAAAATCTGTCGACTGGGTTACCGCGGTGAGCGAGGCTCGTCCCTGCTGTTTCAGAGGCTGTCATTGCTGGTGTCGGCTTAGACACCTTTCTTGTGAGTTTACATCTGATGTGTAATAAAGTTTATGGTTTTAAAAAAATTTATTGCATCATCATATCTTTTCTTGATTCCCCGAGTTTTGCCACTATTCATGGAGAGATGATGACCATCTGATTAAAAGGGTTCTCCATCCGTGATGATTGGCTGATTGCAGTGTATTGCTCCCAAACCTTGGATATCTCTACAGATTATCGCTCCCAGAGCGAGTATGCTGATTTATAATTTGATCAGCATATAGCTCTGGTAAGTTTATTCATTTCATTCGGCGGTGGATTTGTTCACGGTGTCATTTGGTTTATACAAGACTTCAGAATTGATTGTCACTTTTATGGTGGTTGGACTTTACATAAGATTTGTGGACATTATTTTGTATTTATTATTTATATATTCTTTGTGGTAATTTGACACTATTAGCGCATTCCTTTACTTATTTATGTTATACACCTGATTTGGGTCAGGTTTGCAGCTTAGTTTTGTTTAATATTTTTGGCGCTTTTCTTATTATTATCACGCCTTTAACTTGTCGCCTGGTATCAGTGAAAAAGCAATATTTCAAAGTTGTGGACTCAGTCACAGAATATTGGGGTTTATTTACTAAAACTTGAGAGTGCAAAATCTGGTGCAACTCTGAATAGAAACCAATCAGCTTTCAGGTTTTTTTTTTGCCAAAGCTTATATGAACAAGCTGATGTTAGAAGCTGATTGGCTACCATGCAGAGCTGCAAAAGTTTTAGTAAATCTACCCCATTGTTTCCTGCAAGAATCTATGTCAAAGACTACACAACAAGATATGTTACAGTCTCTTTTCAAAGATACATTCTTATATGTTCTATTTATATTTGAATCTCCAATAATCTTAAACACAGCAAACAGAAAAATGCCATTAAACCCTGGTTCACACAGAATACGGATTTGAAATGGCGCTCCTTCACTTGAAGTAGCACGATTTCAAAGTCGATGGTCAGTGCGATTTCATCTGAAGCTTGCCTGACATCTGTGCAACTTCATGTACAGATGTCTATGCAAGTCGCACATGAAATCACCAAAAATAGTGCAGGAACCTATTTTGCTGCACCGCAAATTCGGAGTTGCACCGATTTGAATGGTTCTACTGCAGTGGTTCTCAACCTGTGGGTCACGACCCCTTTGGGGGTCGAACGACCCTTTCACAGGGGTCCCCTAAGACCATCAGAAAACACATATTTCCGATGTGTAAAGAGCAGCTACTGAGTAGAAAGCAGCTGCTGTGTTGAAAGCAGGTACTCTGTTAAAAGCAGCTACTGTGTTGAAAGCAGCAGTATTGGAGGTAAAACGACACTCATGAATTATAATTACTTAGTAAATAATTTTATGGTTGGGGGTCACCACAACATGAGGAACTGTATTAAAGGGTCACGGCATTAGGAAGGTTGAGAACCACTGTTCTACTGGCACAAACAGAGTGCAACTTGTCATGCGATTTTGATTGCGATTTCATCAGGTGATCTGGCCAGTAAGTCTGTTGTTTTTCAAAAGAACAAGCTCTCTTTCAGGTGTATCTGTAAGCACCACTGACAGTGGTCAGCTTTTATTCATTCATGTAAAACCTTTATCCAAAAGGAAAAAAAAACCTCTTTGCTGCAACTGCTTATAAAGTATTAGCTGGAGTTTGGCTTCAGTTTGTTAGTGTATTTAAACTGTAGTACACTCCACTCCCCCCAGACTGACAATGCTGCTGTCCAAAATTGCTCCCTGTGGTCCTTCATCCAGAGCGGATGCACTCTAATACAGGAGGTGTGTTACTGGCCAGATCACCAGGTGAAAACAGAGCAGAAAAAAGCCTTAAAAATAGAAAACTAATGCAGCCACCACATCTAATGATTGGTAAGCTGTAATATATAAAATGTTTGGTTTTGGGTTAAGCCAGGCTCAAATCTATCAAATGTGTTGCAGTGCATTTACACACATTTTCATTATTCTTTTGGGTATCACAGAACATAAAGGTGCACAGAAAAGTGGGTATGCCTCATTTTTCAAACAGCAGATAGATCTGAAAAGTCTCAATGAGTAACTCTTTCCCTAATGCCCCGTACACACGATCAGAAAATCGTCCAAAAAATTTTGTGGAACCACTGAACGATTTTCTCTTCACTGATGAGCAGGATGTTTTAACCGATAACGATATTGTGAACGAAAAAATACGGTTGAACAACAGTGAAAAATTTGTCGTTTCGCATACGAACGACTGATTTTCTATGCTGTGGTATGATGGTCGTACGAAAAAAAAAATCTATCAAGCACATGAAATCTATCACGCATGAGCGGAAACAGAAGGTGACCTGGATGTTTATGTCCAAGGAATCTTCGTAAACACAAACGAAAAATGCAAATGTTAAAAACAGATTGGCCTAATGGGATAATGAAACCAGAATTCTGCATATTATATTTTTATGTATCACTATTTATGTATACAGTTAATGTAATAAACTATATTATACTCATTGCTGTTAATTGTTGTATATATCACTCGTTCTGGCCGGAAGGGCGTGGCTACAAGGTCACACGCACACTGCATCACTTCCACTTGTGTGGAAGAAGTCAACACTATGTATTGCCCAACAAAAGTTTTTTTTAGATTGGTTAATGTGAGCCACGATTTCGACCAACGAACGCCTCTCAGTCGTCGGATGACCGATCGGTCGATTTTCTAATTGTGTATTCCCACCTTTAGCCCTGGTTCACACTGAATGCAACTTTGAAATTGCGCTATTTCACTTGAAGAAGCACAATCTCAAAGCCGTAGATCAGTGCAATCTGTATTTCACTGCTGCTTGAGACATTTAACGGAAGTCAATGCAAGTCACAATTAAATCAGAAAAAAGTAGTGTAATTAAATCCTCATAGCTGGGGTCCCCCACTCTATTAATTCAAAAATGTGTTTCCTTAGGATTGGTGACCAAACCTGAACTGCATATTCAAAATGAGGAAAACTCATACAAATGAGCGCAGAGAGGCCACTCCAGGTGGAAACATGTGAACAGTTAATCATGATCTCACCACTGCTGCCTTGTTAATCATATGCATGATGAAGAGAACTGGAAAAAAAGGCGCCGTGGAAAATGCTCTCAGACAAGCACCTTAGTGGAGGTGCATCTTTATTGGGTGAGATAAAGTAGCAAGTATAATAAAATTAACCAGCCTGAAGTGGACAGTGTGATTCCAATGGACGGCCCGTCCGCTCTGAGGGGAGCTGAGATCAAAGAATGCTCCTGTCGGCTTCAAATCACGTGGTGTCAGCGTACCAGCGTCCTGGGTGGTGTCACCATGGCAAACGAAGGCAGTGTCCGGCGTTGGCTTCAGCTGGGAGCATATGTGGGGTTACCAAGACGACATGTTTCGCGCAGTTGCGCTTTGTCAAGTCTCTGGTAACCATGGCCGGCGGCCATTATATAGAAGACCATTAAAGGGAAGGCTGGCTGAGTGTAATTAGCAGGGGATGGGGTGTCAATCAGAGCGGACGGCTCGTCCTGAAGCAATGCTGAATACAAATTTAAAGGTACAGATTGCAAGTTATAAAAAATGATATGTATAAAAACAATAGCATTGGAAAGCATGATATACTTTCATCTTTAGTGAAATAAAGGTAATACAATAACAAAAAAAAAAAAAAAAAAAACACACAAGTTAAAAATGACATCGCTGGTTCATGGAAGCTATGTCAAAAATTGCGTTTACAGTGAGGTAATTATGGGTATATGGGCAAAGAAGGGAGTAGGGAGAAGTGAATGCTAGGCATATGAAAATGACTGTATCAAAGGTATATGAAAATGACTGTATAAAAGGTATGACTAAAAGGAATATAATAAAATCAATCCTGGTATCAAATTAGGTAGCTCATATGTTCATAATTAAATAAATATAATAGATGCGTAATAACATGTATTCGTAATTGAGTGCACAGAATATATACATGGTGACAGTGCAGATTAAAAAACAAGGATTAAAAGAAGACAATACTGTATGTAATAAAAAACACACTGGAGGATCCTAGTTCCGGGGACTAGAAGTCAAACTTGTTAAATAATGCTATGGATTTCAAGATCCTCATTGAGACCATTGGGGGTCATAGAACCTAATTTGTAGATCCAGAACGTCTCTCTCTTACACAAACGGGCTAGTCTTTCATTGTCAGTAAATGTACCCTTTGGAATATGTTCGATTGCTAAGACCTCAAGAAGACTGAAATTATTTTGATGGGATTGCAAAAAGTGCCTAGGGACACTATGCTTATCGCATCCATCTCTTATAAGTCTTCTGTGCTCCCCGATCCCTGTGAGCCACGATTTCGACCAACGAACGCCTCTCAGTCATCGGATGACCGATCGGTCGATTTTCTAATTGTGTATTCCCACCTTTAGCCCTGGTTCACACTGAATGCAACTTTGAAATTGCGCTATTTCACTTGAAGAAGCACAATCTCAAAGCCGTAGATCAGTGCAATCTGTATTTCACTGCTGCTTGAGACATTTAACGGAAGTCAATGCAAGTCACAATTAAATCAGAAAAAAGTAGTGTAATTAAATCCTCATAGCTGGGGTCCCCCACTCTATTAATTCAAAAATGTGTTTCCTTAGGATTGGTGACCAAACCTGAACTGCATATTCAAAATGAGGCTGAACCAGTGTTTTGTAAAGGGGTCAGTAATTATCCCTTGAATGTATGCTCTTTTGAATGCATGACAGTATTTTGATGGTTTTTCTAGCTGCAGCATGGCATTGCATGCTTTTGCCAAAACTAGATATACACTTTGAGCTTCTTTTTTGTTCAACCAGGTTGAGAAAAAAATCACAGATTCCCACATCCACACAATTGATGTGGACACAAATATCTCTCCTGCTGCACTATTCTATTCTGTTGGCTGCAGCAGCTGATCAGTTGTTAGTTTTCCAGCTGGACCATTCAAACAATCAGCTTCTGTTGCACAGAGAAGGGTACACAAGGATCAAAATTTGACCAGTTTCTGCTGAAGCAGCCACATTTTGATGTGTGTACCCAGTCTGTTATCTACAAGCACTCCTAGATCCTTTTATTGATTCTCCCAGGGAGTACCTCTCCTAATGTATATTTTGTGTGTATTCTTGCCATCCAAGTGCATAACTTTACATTTCTCAGTATCAAATCTCATTTGTCATCCAGCTGCCCAACCCCCAATTCTATCAAGGTCTTCCTGTAATGATGCTACATCCTGTGCCAAATTAATTTCCTTACATAAACTTGGTATCATTAACAAACTGAGCTCTCAATTCCAACTGCTATATAATTTTAAAAAAATGTTATTCTTGTTAACAATGAGAAATCATATCATGTATGGTCAACCTAAGAAATTGTCAAAGTTATAGGACATAAAATGATATTAAACCCAAAACCAAAAATATAATATATTGCAGTGTATCAATTATTTGATGTGGTGGGTGCATTAGCCTTCTTTTTTAGGATTTTTTTCACTCTGTTTTCACCTGGTGATCGGGCCAGTAACACAGGGGCTTATTTACTAAAACTGGTGATGTCACTGGGTGGCCCCGCCCCTTACCTATTTAAGAACTCTCAAGCCAGCTCAGAGGCAGACGGCTGGGAACAATCGTCGGGAGCGGAGCCTTTTTTTTCTCTTAATTCTTTTTTCGGGTCGGTGGCAGACATCGTGATTAACATTGGATCTACCGCGGGGGGACATTCATTTTAAATAAAGGACTTGTCCTGTCTTTTTTCACACTACACTTTTTGTTTTTTGTGAGTCGCGGAACCATGTACCCCCATACTCATTTACATGGGGGGGGCTGGGATCTGTGGGCCCCCTTATTAAAGGGGGCTTCCAGATTCCAGTAAGCCCCCTGCCTATAGACCCCCACAACCACAGCCCAGGGATGTGGGGAAGAGGCCCTTGTCCCCATCAACATGGGGACAAGGTGCTTTGGGGGGGAGCCCCCCTGCCCCAAAGCACCCCCCATGTTGAGGACATGTGGCCTGGTATGGTTCAGGAGAGGGGGCTTGCTCGTCCCCCCCCTTTTCTGGCCTGCCAAGCTGCATGCTCAGATAAGGGTCTGGTATGGATTTTGGTGGGGACCCCCACACCATTTCTATTTAAATTTTTGTGTGTGAGTTCCCCTCAAAATCCATACCAGACCAGAAGGGCTTGGACTGGATGGGAGGGGGGACCCCACGCCTTTTTTAAATTATTTTCTTAATTGCTGGCAATTATTTCTTTTACATTCAGCTATCAATGGGGAACCCAGTGACAGCTGAAACATTAACACATGGTTAATGTTAATGTTGCATGACTTGATAAAATTAAACCAATGGTTTAATTGGTTTACAAATTTTTCGCTATACGAAAAGTCCTGCAGAACGAATTAAATTCGTAAACCGAGGTATGCCTGTACTACAAACTGAATCCAAACTCCAGCTCACAATGCAGTTACACAAGCAGTTACAGCAGCAGTCTGTTTCCTGTTGGGTTAAAGGTTTTACATGAATAAATAAAAGCTGATCATTGTAAGCAACCCAAGTGCTTGTCCTGTCCAAAAAACAACAGGCTTATTGGCAGGATCAACAGATGAAAATAGAAGAAACCTACAAAAGAAGATGAATTCATCCACACGATCAAAGAATTGATAAGCTGCGATATATAAATGCTCACTTTTTTAGTTTAATAATAACCAGGGCAATGTTTTCTGCCACACCTTGCTTCATGAAATATTTACAGGACAAGAACACAAGTCCAAAATTCAAAATATTCAAAATTTCTCTTTTCTGAAATCTCTTCCTACAAGTTATAATCTAAAATATTGTTTTTAAGTAATGCAAACTAACCTGAAAAAATAAGTCCACGTGTTGCTTAGGGGCATCATCCTTAAGAACAGGGTATGTATATTTCCCCATCATGTCATATATGGCTTTAATTATATCCATCATTTCCTAAATGAGAAAGGGAACAATTATTTTTTTCTAAATATAAAGGAAAGAAACAGTGCTTGGTGTAAAAACTGTGAGAAAATAAGTGTACATCAGCACTCAAAAACACATAGATAAAACTGTATAATACATCCAAACTTTTTGTGCAATACCTTTAAATTTATAAAACATACATAACACCCTTAAGTGTATAAAAGTTCAACACATCCAATATAATTGTGATCCAGTGATATGAAACCTTCTTCAAAGTCCCCTGTGACTCCACCACGAATATATAAACTGACAGCCTCTTACCAGATGAACAGATATCAGAGGTTCAGAGGTTAGTTCACACACACTGTAAATGCCTTGGGATGATTCGGAAACACACAGCACACCAGCAGATATCAAATGGATTAAGCTGCAGTCAGTACCTCCACTCAGCATGTGTCAAGATTATACAAAAAAAAGCAAGTAACAAACTACATCGTTTAAAACCATTTTTACATTTTATTAGCAATAAGGAGAGGTACTCACATTAAGCAGTAGGTTATATGAGCAAAATAAACAAGCCAGCCACTGCTTAATCCAGTAGCATGATGTTGACAGTACTGGCTCCACCCTGACATGTGTCGACTCAGAAGACGTTCTCAAGGGGCTGGAAAGCTTTGAGGTCTGTTCATCTGGTAAGAGTAGGGTTGCCACCTCACCCCTTTAAAACCGAATACCTATTAAGTACACAGGTTCGGTGGCTGATTAAGGTGGTATTTAAACTCACTTAGTGCCTTGTGTGAATTAACTTCTCAGAACCTGTGTAATTAATATGTGTTCAGTTTTAAAGGAATGAGGTTGCAACAACAGGTGAGACGCTGTCCTTTTATATATTGGTGGTGGAGTCACAGAGGACTTTGAAGGAGTTTTCATATCACTGGATAACTTTGCGCATATGCTGCTGCTGCTTCGCATCCACTTAAAAGTAATACAGATTGCTTGCTCTCAATGTCTTTATGGTAACTTTGCGTGTATGCTGCTGCTTCTGCTTCGCATCCACTTCAAACTAATACAGACTGCCTGCTCTCAATGTCTTTATGGTAACTTTGCATCTATGCTGTGGCTGCTTCACATCCACCTAAAACTGAATACAGACTGACTGCTCTCAATGTCTTTACAGCTTTACAACTTTGCATCTATGTCACTGCTTTCACCATCTGTATCCCTGTTCACATTATTGTGTTGTTTAAATTTGTTCTTTAGTGTCTTACCTAAATTATGGACAAATCCTAATCTTTTCAATCTTGCCCTCTTGGTCCTCTTGCAGGTTAATTATGGTTTGAAAAGTTTGATCTGCTAGCTCTGTGCCTACTATTACCTACTATTACCTCCTGATTGGTTAACGGTCACATCCCATCCACACCCACCACAGTATAAAGCTAGGTCACCTTATGGGGGAGCACATGCTAAGGTGGCATATGTTGGGGTTTCTTCAATAAGTAGAGGTTCTTTCATTAAGTGGCACTTCCATTCTTGCACTTAAGCAATTGCACGAACCAAAACTCTACACTA